>NC_135327.1:13635450-14244617 GCF_023851605.1 Tamandua tetradactyla | reverse complement strand
CCCTGGGGGGGGCGGGGGGAGGGACCTGCCTGAGTTTTCTAGTGGAGGTGGTGCTGTTTTCGTGTGAATCCCTTCTGGAGTGTGTGTGCGTGTGTGGGTGCCTGTGTGTGATCTTAGGGGCTGCGGCAGGGTGGGAGGGAGTTTGGGAGCCCCAAGCTGACAGGCCAGCCGGAGCTCCCTTGTCCTTCAGCCTTTCCTTTAACACCAGCCTCCCTCAGCCCCCTGCAAGCAGGTGCCTCAGGGTGGGAGTCAGGGTGAGGCCTAGAGGCTCCGGGAGCAGCTGGGAGTTTAGAGCTGGAGCCTGGAGAGGGGATCTCTCGCCAAGCTATCAATTAGGGGGGCTGGCAGTGACCATCTGTGGCAAGTGCCCTGCCTGCCCCTCTCCCTCTGGATCTTTTCTCCCCAGGTCTGTCTTTGTCTCTTTCTCTTTTTCTGGGTCTCTAGATCTCTCTCTGCATGTCTATCTCTTTTGCTCTCTATCTCTGTCTTTCAATTCGTTCTGCCTCTCCATCTTCCTTTGTTCCTTTCTCTGCATCTTCTTCATCCATCTCCCTCCCTCTTTTCATCTCACCTACCCTGTTCCTTCCTTTCTCTCGCAAAACACACACACACACACACACCCTGTCTTCAGATGACATCTCATGGAATTATGCACACACATATATGGTAAGGACACCTACTCTGACAGGCAATCCATAAATGTCCGTTGAATGAATGAAGTGAATGAATGAATGAATGAATGGCTGAAGGATCTAATGGTAGAGCTAGAAGGGATAATGGAGCTAGTCTAGACTAATGGCTCCTCATTATTTCGGAGGTCACAATTCTGTTTGAGCGCAGGAAAACTGGATCATTTCCTCAGACCCACCACATCATTCTGCCCACAGTCTCATAGTTTTTGTCAAGGACCCAGTCTGTCCTGGCTCCCCAGGGAAGCAGCCGTCATTTCTCCAGTGAGGAAACGGAGGCCCAGCTGACCCAGGACACAGGGCAAGTCTGTGGCAGGGCCAGGCTGGGATCCCAGAGTCCTTCCCCTCCCCCACCAGCCCACTCTGGGAAGCTTCTGGAACGAAGCTTCATTCACTTTGTCCACCAAGTCATTGATGGGCATCTTCAGGGATGGGGCCGAGGAGAGAGCCTGGAGGACATAAACCTGAAACAGCAGAGACGGGTGGACCGTGAAAGGAAGGTCTCCAGAGATACACAGTGACGGTTACTCTGTCCTCGTGCAGTCAGGGAAGACTTCCTGGGGGAGGCAAGCCTCCTTCTAGGCTTGTATCCAGGGACCGGCAGAATGGAGAGGGGACTCCAGAGGTCAGTACCGGAGCCTTGCCTGGCTGCCTGGGTCCAGGAGGGGGCTTCATTTGGTGAGTCCTGCGTATCTGGAAAAGCGGGTTGCAGTTGGAGCCTCCACGGACGGGTGCAGAGCTTGTCTTGATCCCGAGGGCAGTGAGCAGCCTGGGAAGATTTCCGAGCGGAAAGGCCACCCGGTCCGGCTGGTGTTTGGGTGGGTCTGGCCGGCTGTGGTGAGAGAAAGGGGGAGCTCCCAGCAGGTCTTGGAGACTGGAGGAGAGAGGCTGGTCTGTGAGGAAGGTGCTGAGTTTGGTTTGAGTCTCGCTGCATCTGTGGGTTGTTGGGATGCTGGGGTGGGCTGTGGTCGGGGGGGTGGGGTGGGAACATGGCCTCCGAGGGGGATGTGTGTGTGCGTGTGTCCAGTAAACACCCATCGCCTCGCTCCAGTGACAGAATCCGGTGTGCTCTGCTTGCTGCTGACCCACCCGGCCTCACCCCTCACCTGGTCCCCTCGGTCCCCTTCTCTGCTGCACTGACCTTTCTAGTCCCTGAGCGCACCAGGTGCCTCCCTCGACAGGACTTTCTCCCAGGCTCTTCCTCCTGCCTGGCACCTCTTCCCACCCCTTTACCTGTCTTGCACAGGAAGAAACTGAGGCCTAGACGGGAGTGGTGGGCCTAAGCCGCACTGCAAGTTCAGCGCGCAGGGAGCAGAACCCAAACTTCGTTCTCCCCCAGCCTCAGCTTCTGGGGGTCTGGGGTCTTGGCTGATTCCTCCTTTCTTGGAACCCTCGGGCTCCATTCCCGGCAGAGCTGGTTGGGGGAAGCGGAGAGCAGACGGCAGGGTGTCTGTTTGGCTTTGTGAGGTTTAAAAAAAAAATCATTTCCGGCCTCGGAGGCGGCAGCAATTACGGCCTGCTCCCCGGGGAGCTGTTTGCCGCCTGTCATCAGCCCCGGGAAAGGGTCCCTAATGGAGGCCCGGTGGCCGGGCAGGAGCGCGGCGGCGGCGCCCGGAGCAGAGCCGCACTGATGGGCTGCCCGCGGGCCGAGGAGGCGGCGGCGGCGGCGGCGCTGGCTGCGTGGTCTCCGCGGCAGGGCCCGGGAGGCACCACGGGGCTCCTTCTGCTCCCCGCCCCCCGTCGCCCCAGAGGCCTGGGCCGTGTCCCTGAACCGCAGCTAGGCCCTGGGACCTCACGTCCCCGTCCCGGCTCCGCGGCCTGCTGGATCTGTGGCTTTGGAAGGGTCCATCCCCTCCCAGGCAGAGGGAGCAGGAAGCGCGAAGACCCCGGGGTGGGGCAGAAGTCCTCTGCTGGGGATTCTCGGGTTCTAGAACAGTCCAGCCCAGGCCAGTCTTCTTAGCAGGGAAAAGGGGGTGGGAGCCTGGAGAGGGGCTGAAGCAAGACCACCCTGAGAGAGGGGACATGAATAGCCACCGCCTCCTCATCATCCTAATAATGGTCCCCGGAGCCCATCGGGTGCCAGATAACTATACGTGTGTATTGAATCCCCACAGTGTCCATTTTACAGATGAAGAAACTGAGGCCCGGAGACTTGCCAAGGTCCCCGCATGAGTAAGTGCAGTTGGGGTTCAAATCCAGCCTAGGCTACCTCCAGAACTCGCATCTTTTATTGCTGTCATCTTGGATTGTTCCAACCCAGTTGTCAATGGCAGTGGGGGCTGGGGCGGGGGCAGGCACTAGGTCTCAAGTGGGACCTGGAAGGGGTGGGACTGTGGCCACCTGCCCTCCGCCCCTGCCCACTGGGCACTCCCAGAAGGTCTGCTCTCCAGCACCCCTAGTGTCTGCCTCATCTCTCCCTCCTGTTGGTGTCTGCACCCGGCTTTCCGGTGCCCTCATCTCTGCCTCCCCTCTTCTGCTGTCTCTCAAGTCCTGGCCCATCCTGGCTGCTCCCTGACCTCTTCCCAGGTTGCCTCACCCTGCACCTCTCCCTTCTCCTTTACAGTTCTGGCGCTGCTCCTTTCTGGGGCTTGGGGCCACACAAAGGTGTGGCCTCCCTTTGCCTCCTTCACTCACTCCTCCTCTGCCTCTCTCAGGCAGCAGGGATGGGTCCAGGCCAGGATTCAAATCCTGCCACGAGCCCCGCCCCCCAACCTCTCTGAGCCTGATTAACCCGGGGCGGGGGGTGGGCAACGGGCTCATCACGCTGGCTTTGCAGGACATACGGGTGAGGATGAAAAGAGGCGGCATCTGCACAGACACTGGGAAGCCTGCTTTGCTTTCTCCCCGTCCCTGCCTGCCCCATCCTGGTCCTTGCTGGTGGCCGGCTCCCTGCACATTCCCACAGCCGCCTCTCTCCCTCCCACGCCTTACTCCCTGCGGCCCAGATTCATGGCAGGAGAAAGCGGGAATTCCACCGGGGAAAACCTGCACAGCTCCCACAATCCTGCAAGTGCCAGAATATTTTCAGTCTCCTTAAATCTCCCGGATTTGTAATTCCGCCGCTGTCTCCTTCAATATGCGTCACTAGCCTTGGGAGGCGCCCTGCCCCCAGCTGCGGGTGCCAGCAGGGCCGCCCACGGTCCCAGGGCTGCCTGGCCCGGACCTGGGCAGGCTGCCCACCCCTCCGAGCCTCAGTTTCCTCATCTGTCAGAAGAGGAGAATGGTGGGGCCACTCCCAGGTTGTTTTGGGGATTAAGTAAATGATTTTATTTTATTGAAGAAACACCTCTACAGCACATACTCTGGGCCAGGCCGTCCACTTTATAAATATTAATGCATTTAATCCTACAGCAACCCAATGAGCTAGCTGCTATTTTATTCCCATTTTACAAATGAGGAAGCAGAGGCATAGCCTTCGGAGGCACTTAGCTCATAGTAAGTGCTGAAAAATGTTGATGATTTTCGTTTTTGTTAGGCCCGGCGGCCTCCCTTTGCCCTGCTGGGTGAATATGCCTGTGTGTGTCTAAAACCCAGAAGGGAGAGGGTGGCTCCGGGTCCAGTAGGTATCAGAGAACCTGAAGCAGGCTCTTCTCGTGCATTGGTGCGCTGATCCTCTAAATAAGCCTTTAAACAATGACCATGTGGGAAGCAAAACTCAGAGAAGGACAGTAGCTTACACAGAGGAAGTCAGGGTCGAGCCGCGACCTGCACCCACACCTGTAAATCCGGGTCCCCGAGGTCCTTGGTGCTCAACCCCGCCCCCCACTGCTCCCCCCCTTAGCCCCCTCCCTCCTCTCAACCCCGCCCCCCTTTAGCCAGCACTTCCGTGCGCTGGGCACTGGGGGAGAAGCTGTGAGGCTGTAAAGACAACAGAGCCTGGGTCAGACAGGAGGCCTTGCCTACTACTGCACCATTTAGTCATGTTGCTTTTAATACAAAAATAATAAGCAAGGAAAACCGTGGGGAAATGGTTTTGTGGGAGGGCAGGGAATGTGCATGCAAGGGAGTGAAACGGATGCCTCAGGAAATGACTTACCTGGTTTGGGCAGCACAACCTGGAGGGGGTCAGCCACCCATTCATGTCTTTGTCCGTCATTCTCCGAGGACACATGTGAGCTCCTGGTGGCTTAAATGGGGGTGGTGATTCTGCAGGGCCCCGGGGGTCAGTGAGGGGACCCGAGAGAAGCTGGACCTGCGGAGTCAGTAGGATTCCGTTAGGGAGGCGGCAGGGAAGCGTTCAGGTGTAAAGTCCAGCCCGGGTCCGGTCCTGCAGGTGGGATGGAGAGGATGAGTCGTGGGATGGGGCCAGTGGCCCTCGGAGGCTGTGACGGTGGTGGAGGTGGCTGCCTCCCCCCACCCCCCACTTCATCGGGCTGCACTTCTAGCCCCTTATGAGCTGGAAGAAAGTCTCGGCTTGTGCTGCTCTGAATTTAACACATCGCCCGGGCCGAGCTCCCTAACACAGGAGAAAATGAAGATTGAGGCTGGGAGCCTTCAGCGGGCAGCCTTCCCTGGCTGGGATTTACTCATGCTGTTTGGTTTTCGTCGTGTTTACTTTTACAGTTTCCCTCTATTTATGGCAAGTGAGGTTGATTTTCCATTTATGGCAGTAATAAAAATCTCCCTTTAAGATGAATTTATGTAAGTGAAAAGAGAAAGATGCTTTGGAAATAAATATTAAGTAAATAATAGTGCAGGTGGTCCAGGGATCTGGCAGGAATGGTGAAGGTGGAACCCAAAAGGTAGCACTTGGGAAACCCTCTCTCTGGGATGCCTTTTCCTGCTCTCACTGCAAACTCCTTTGAGCCCCAGCTTGTCCCCTCCTCCTAGGCACTTTCCCCAACTCTCCAGGCTGACCGTGACCTCCTCGAGTGTCAGGGGCTGTTCTGAGGCCTCTGGAGAAGCCTCCCACAGCACCTGGCCCCCCGAGGGGCTCCATCCAAGCTGATCTCTTTCGCTCCTTCTGGCAGCGAGGACTTGAGTCTACGGCATGCTCAGGCCGTGAGCTTCCCACTAAGCTACGCCGCGATTCCTTAAGCTTTGACATAATGCCTTCCTCTCCATGCCTCCAGAAGAGGGACGCTTGTCCACTTTTGCTTGCCCATTATTCTGAGATGTAACTACCTTTGTTGATGCACATCTTGTTTCCTCTTGCTGCAGGCAGCCTGCCAGGGCCTAGGGGCTGCCCGGGAGGAAACAAAGGGAACCCTTGGGCGCTTCCCCTGGGCCCATCCGAGGGCATACGCTCTGCACCCACCCCTGGGGAAGAGAGGGCTCTGCTGCTGCCTGCCCAGATCCCTGCCATGCAGCCAGCCTTCTCACGGACATTTCCATTCTGTTTATTTGGTTTTCCCCCCTCGTGGAAATTTTGCATCCCCTGATTTCAGGAGCCAGGCGAGATTGATCTACGGCCCAGCTGGGGCCTCATTAAACACTCCTGCAGCCGTTCAGGAGGTGAGGCAGGACTGGAGGTTTTCTGCCCCCCATGCCATGCCCCCCTGGAGCCCCACACCCAGCTGATCTAGACACAGAGCAGGTTCTGTAGAACCAGCCCTCACATAGTCACACTTAGAGAGGTGACAGGCTTTGACTGGGAAGTTTGCAGTCAGACTTCGTCCCTCCTTGCTGTGTGATCTCAGGCACCAGCGCTCCCTCTCTGAGCCTTGAAACCCCACTCTGTGAATTGAGGATGCTAATGTGCCCACCAGCTCGAGTCTGTGGGCAGATGAAGTGGCATCGTGTGTACAATGCCTGGCACATAGTGGGTGTTTCAGAAAGGTTTCCTGCCTTGGACACAGAGGCAGGAGACAGGCCCTAATGGTCCCCATGTTCTGTGACCTTTGGTTTCTCAAGCTGCTGAAAAAGGCCTGGGGACCCCAGGAGCTGAGGGCACCTCACTCCCTGTCCTCATCCCTGCACAATGGAGGCAGCCACGTGCAGGGCAAGAGTTTGGACTGCAGTCCCAAGGCCTGAGCTCGAATCCCAGTCCCTGCCCCTGATTTGCTGTGTGACCTTATGCAGCCTCCTCCCTGAGCCTCAGTTTCCCCACCTGTAAAAAGGGACAGCGGTCCCTGCCCCACAGGGTCGCTGTGAGGATGACACGGGTCAGGCTTACCGTGTTTCTGGTGTGCTGTGGATCTCCAGTCACAAAGGTGACCCAGAAAGGTTGCTGGGGCGCAGCTGCAGCCTCTCCCCCCGCTGTCAGGTTTATTTATTACCCTGTTTCATTCTTGGTTGCATTTCACAAGGCGACTTTATGGGCCCCCTCCGGGGAGCCTCCAGCCTGCCTGACAGTCTGGTTGGGTGTCCCCTCAGTCAGGCCCCTGTGAGCTTGGGCAGCTGGTGGGAGTGAGGGACAAAAGGCTGGAAGTGGGGTGAGGGGCTTGGTCCACTGGGGCCTGATCAGGGCCTCCCTGGCTGCCTGTGTCCGTGTTGTCTAGATGTCTGTCCCTTCCCTGCCCACGGGCACAGTATCCCCGGAAACCCCAATCTGGCACACAGCTGGTGCCTAATAAGTGTTGACTGAATGGATGAATGAGTGACCTTTCTGCCTTTTACAGTTTCTAACTTAAGTCTTCTGGGTTTTTGTCTGACCTTCCTTTATCACTTCATTCACCCACTGTTCATTCATTTGGCACATGCCTAAGGGCACCTCCCAAGTGCCTGCTCCATGGGTCAGGCAGAGGCCCTGCCCTGGGGGACCTCCCAGGCTGGGAGAAGACACTGACACCCTGCCATCTGTCATCTAACACACTGCTGGGGCAGTGAGAGGCAGGCACAGAGACCACTGGGTGAGCAGTAGGGGGTCTCGCAGCCTGGTCTGGGGAGGGGATGCTCCGGGCAGAGGGCTGCCTGTCGGTTGGTCAGGGTTCCAGGAACACCAGGCAGATTGCCCCAAGTGGAGTACGTATAAGTGATCAGGAGGGGCAGGAGGGGCTGCAGCTGGGGGCAAGGCAGTGCCAGAGCCTGAGGTCATGAATGCCCAACCTGGAACCCTGAACTTGACCTTGCGGGCTGGCGGTTTCCCAGCTGGGCACCCCAAGTATGGGGATTTCGTGGAGCCCTGAGGCAGCCTGAAGCAGGGAGAAAAAGGTCCCATCTCTGCCTCCCACCAGAGCCGCTGTGATGTGTCCTGCACAAAAGCAGCAAGGTGTTTATTGAGCACCTACTGTATGCCTGGCATCGTTCTAGGTACTGGGCTTCGGTAGTAAACAAAACAGACCCAAATCTCCTGCCTTTAAGGACCATAGGTGAGATCAGTAGGTAAAATATCCTATGTTAGTGACATGTGGTAGTGAAAACAGATGAAGGGAAAAGGGGGGGGGGGCAGAGAGAATGGGGGTGCAGGGAAGACCTCACTGAGGAGGTGACATGAGCAAAGGCTTGAAGGAGATGAGAAGTGAGCTGTGTGAGTGTTGAGGGGAGTGGCATTCGGGCACGTATCCAAAGAAATTTTTGTTGCATGGAAACTAGCACAATGGGCCAGGGAAGCCTTTGAAGGCTTGGAGCAGGGGAGTGTCACAGTAAGTGCCTGCAAAAGATGGGCCTGGACTGGTGTGCGTGGGGCCACACTGCTTTTCTCTGGCTCCAGCTCTGTCTTGGTTTCCTGACTAGGAGCTGCCCCTGCCCCCAGGGGGACTCTTGATCTTGTTCTGGTTGAAACCATAGATCTGAGAAGCCCAGAGGAGAGATTGATGAGTGGGCTGGGGACCAATCCCTGTGGGCTTCCTGGAGGTGGCAGTCTCAAACCAGAGATATGATGATTGGAAGGGCAGGGAGAGCTGCGCAGAGGTAAAAAGGATCTTTGGGGCTGGATTGGAGGTGCTGGGATAGAGAATCTGAGCTGAGAATTAAAGGGAGCTGGGGGCTCGGGCTTGTGTGGGCCCCTGGCGGCTGGGAGGGGAGGGCCATCGCGAGTAGATGAGGAAGGAGAGGGAGGACAGGACTGATGGATGAGAGGTCACAGGGCCCAGGAGCAAGTGAAATACAAAGGTCGCGGCCACTGTATAAGCTGATGCAGCTACAAAGAAGATTTTTAAAAATTGTTTCTTGACATGCCAGATTTTTTGAGCTAAAAGGTGAGAGAAGGGAATGCTATTTATTGAGCACCTACTATGTACCAAGCATGAGGCATATGCTTCCCTGTTTAATCCTCTCCTTGGTCCTCCCATTCTCCGCTGTTTTCAGGTAACGGAGCTGGCCTTCGGGCACGCAGCTAAGGAGGAGAGGAAAGGGGATTTAAACCCAGGCCTCCAGGCAAAACCCTGTTTGCGCTGAGCCGGGGCCTTGGAGCGTTCGGAGGGAACCCAGGCCCTGGGTTTTCCAGGCCATCCCCCGCCTTTCCCAGAAGCCAAGCCCAGTGGTTTGGGCCGGGACCCTAAGCTGTTTCCTGCAGGTGATGCCCCGATTCCTGGGCCTGGGGTTAATTAATACATCACTTCCCCAATTAAAAGCAGAAAGGAAGAAGATGTTGCATTGGGTCAAGCCCCTTTCTCCTCCTGAAGAATCCTAATTTGTGGACACCATTTTTAATTGTCTTTCCAGCCGGCCCAGCCCAGCTTGGGCCTTGGGGCTGGAAAACACAATTGCTTCTTTCTCAAAAATCTATAATTATTCCGGCCTCCCCTGGGACTGGCTGTGAGGAGTTACCTGAGCTGGGAGAGGCGGCTCAGGGCCGGGAGAAAGGCAAAGACAGGGGCTGGACTTTGTGTCCCCAGCTCAGCAGCGATGCTAACATGGAGAGTGGGGTTCTGGGGGGCTGAAGGGAAGGAGGTGGGCTGGGGAGCAGAGAAGAGGAGCTGCAGGAAGCTGGTCTAGAAATTACAGAGCCCCACTCCAGAATCCTCTAGAACTGAATTCAAATTTACCTACTTACTGTGTGACCTCAGGCAAGCCATTTAATCTCTCTGAGCCTCAGCCTCCCCATCTGAAGAATGGGATAATAATGATCACACCTACCCCGTAGTATCATGGTGGGAACATGAGAAAATATATACAAAGTGTTTAGCACAGTGCCTGGCACATAGCAAGCACCCTAGTTTTCTTAGAGATAATTATTATTACATCTGCATCATCATTACCAAGATATGTGTGGCTCACCTTCCAGTTTCTGGTGCTGATGCAGTGTCCTCAGAGTTAGGAGAGGGAGGGAGAACGGCTTGCCAATGACAGCTGCCCATTTTTAGTGGCTGTGGGAGGCACTGAGCCCCCCATCTATGGAGGCATGCAAGTGGGGTACAGAAGTGTGGAGCCTGCTGGCTGGACTTAACGTGATATTTTAGACCAGACTTTGATGAGGGCTGGTGGGCCCCTGGGACTTGGTCACAACTTTTGGTCAGATCTAGGTTCAAAACCCAGCGCTGTGTGAATCTTGGGCAAGCATGTCCCCTTTCTGAGCGTCATTTTCCTCACCTGTCACCTGGGAGTGGATTAGAGACTGTGTCTGCATAGCGCTAGGCAAAAGTAAATGCTGAATAAATGGCGGGGACTTTTTTTTTTTAACAAAGTTTTCTGGGTTTCCCTCCTCCCTGCCTTTGCTCACACCATTCCTGCTACCTGACATGCCTTTCTGCCTTGCCTTTGCCTGTCAGTATCTACCTCTCCTTCAAGGCCTGGCTTACATGCTGCCTCCTCTCTGAAGCCTTCCCAGATTCCTCCCACCCCCAAGTGGACATGACCCCTCCCCTTCCCAGATTGTGTTAGCTGGAAGAACTCTCAAGGACCATCAAGACTAACCCCCATTGCACAGCTCCTGGCAGGGTCTGAGGGGACCAGAGGGACCAGGGCCAGGATCCAACTATGGGGTGGAGGAGCTGGTGTCTCCAACGCAGCTAACTCACCTGGCCCAGCACACCTGAGGTTCTCTCTCCACCCTCACACTCAAAGCTCCCCTCCCTCCACCTCTGCCCCAGGAGGGTGCAGAGGTCGCACCTCAGAACCACTTGTCCCCATCTAGAGCCAAGGTAGAGGCAACACCTCCTCTGGGAAGCCTCTCCTGATTGCCTCAGGCTGGCTTAAATGCTTCTTCTGTGCCTGTTCAAAGCCTTTTTACTCAGATTAAAATCAGCCTTCTACCCTGCAGGACCCCACAAGGCTAGCTATTTTAGACTGCTCCTGGGAGTGGAAAAGAATTTGAATACTCTGAAAGAGCACGGACTAAAAGCTGTCCAGACGTTAGTTCATGTTCAGACTGTGCTGGGTGACCGTGGGAGGGAGGCCCACCTGCTCTGGGCCTTGCCTGCCTCCTCCGGGCAATGGGGAGCCGTGGCGAGGGGGACTGAAGGTGTGCCACAGATTCGTCACCCACTAGTCCTGCACTAGCCAGGACACTGGCCACCGGCCAGGCATGTCTCCTGAGCACCTGCATGTGGCTGGTTATAACTGGGATGTGCTGTAAATGCAAAACACATACCCGGTTTCTGAGATTTAGCATGAATACAGAATGTAAACAATCTCATTAGTAACTTTTACTACCTGTTGAAATAATATATATATATTTTTTGCATGGGCAGACACTGGAAATCCAACCCAGGTCTCTGGCATGGCAGGCGAGAACTCTGCCACTGAGCCACTGTGGCCCGCCCGAAATAATATTTTTTTTGATATCTTGGATTAAAAAAATATATATATAAATATATATTTTTTAATTGGCATGGGCAAGCTCCAAGAGTCAAACCCAGGTCTCTGGCATGGCAGGTGAGAATTCTGCCACTACATCACTGTTGCACCACCCTAAAATATATTTTTAAAATTAATTTCACCCATTTCTTTTTACTTTTTAAAATGCAGTTTCTAGAACATTTAAAATATCCATATGGGACGTGCATTTGTGCCACGCATTCTGTTTCTTTTCGGCAGCCGCGGCTGGGAGTCATGTGGCACCCTGCCGTGTGGACAGGTCCACCCTCAGGGCTCTTGACTCCCCGCCCAGTGCTGCTGCCCCAGCCCAGGCTGCTGTGCCCACGTCAGCCTCCAGGGCCCGGGTCTGATTGGGGGTGAAAGGGTCTGGCCTCACCAACCCCTGGCCGCGGAGAAACCCCAGGCCAGACATTGCCCATTGCCCTCTCTGGGCCTTGCTTTCTGTATCAGTAAAGAGAGCTGGTGGGTCAAAGTCAGGTTTTCAGACAATTCAGGATGGGAGGCTCCAGAGAAGGAGAGGCTGAGCAGGGATGACTGGGGTCCCTGCCGCTCCCCATCACCCTGATGGAGTCTCCACCCAAGAACATCTCTGCTGGAGGCGATTCCCCAACTCTTCTGTTTCTGGGAGGAGGGGCAGCACAGGGGCTGAGTCACGCAGGCTCTGAGGGCTGGCTGTGCCCTCCCTACCTCTGTGACCTGGAGCAGCCCCCGCCCCATAGCTCAGGGGCCCCCTCCGCCTCTGTGGGAGGGAAAATGGCAGGCGCGATCTTATTTCTTTGGCTCAGGCAGTGGCTCCTGGAGGAGGTCTCAGCCTTGCCCAGCCAGGCCACGCCACGGATCAACTCAGCTCCGACCCTGCTCTCTGCCTTCCCCTGTTTGCAAAGCGCTTCTGATGCTGGGAGGGGGGACCTGGATCAAGCAGATTCTAGCTGTCCTGGGGAGAGGGACCAGCAGCGCGCTGTGATGATCTCCTGGCCCCTCCTGGAGGCTCAGGGGCTCCCCGGCTCCCGCGGTCCTGCTCGTGTTTTCAGGTCATGTCAGGGAATGTCCTGGGGCGGGGGGGGGGGGGGACTGGCCTAGGACTCTCAGGGGCCCAGCTCTGGACCCTGCTCCACCACTGGTCAGCCAGGTCAATTCATTCATTCATTCAAAAGTATTTATTGAGCACCTACTATGTACCAGGCACTGTTCTAGTTGCTGAGGATCTATCACTGAATAAGACAGGTACAGCCCTGCCTCCTGGAAGGGTGCACGGACAAGAAACATAAAATAAGTACATTAGCCGTGCTGTCTAATATGGAATGCTGCTGCCTACAGTGCTATTTAAATTGCAGTTTAAATTAATTAAGTTAAATAAAATTTAAACTTCAGTTCCTCAGTCACAGTTCAGATGCTCAGTAGTCACAGGTGGCTGACATGTGCTGGACAGCTCCAAGGTGGCACGTTCTTGTCACTTGCAGACCGTTTATTGGACAGCACTGATAGTGCGTTAGAAGAGAAGAGTGACTTGAAATGCTAAGCTGTGGAGAGAGGTGCAATTTTAAATGAGGTGCCGGGATGGGCCTTATTGAGAAGTGACATTTGAGCCGAGCCTCGAAGCGGGTGCAGGAGTGAGCCATGTGGGTATCTGGGGAGAGCGTGCTTCAGGCAGAGGGAACAGCCAGTGCAAATGCCCTGAGGCGGCAGCGTGGCTGGGACGTTCAAGGAACAGCAAGGAGGCCATTGTGGCTGGAACAGAATGAGTGAGGGGTCAGGCAGAAGCTGGCACAGAGGGAAGGGCCCCCACGGGGAGGGTCTTGCTGGCTTTGACCCTGGGTGAGAGGACACCATGGGAGAGTTTTGAGCAGAGGATGGACAGGGACTGGTTTATGTTTTCTTGGATGCCTCTGGCTGCTGTGTTGAAAGTAGATGGGCAGGGAGGCGAGGTAGGGGCAGGAGGCCAGAGAGGAGGCTGCTGGAATCTTGCAGGTGAGAGGTGTCAGTGGCTCGGCCCAGGGTTGGGGCAGTGGAGGTGAGGAGGAGGGGGAGATTCTGGAGACTCACTGGACTGACCGTGGGCTATAAGGGGTGGGGGTGGGGGGCAGACTGAGCTTTGGGCCCAAGCACCTGCGGATTGGAGAAGTGGGAGTGGGTGAGGCACTTTCCTCCAAGAGCCCCAGGTTGTCTCCGCCCAGTGGGGCCAGGACGCCCACCCTCCGGGCTGACTGTGTGCACGCACACCTCACACGGCGCCGGGAGGCGTCCAGTCAGTAGCATAGAACTCATTCTCCTCAAGCAGGCTGTTTACGTAACAGCTTCCAAACCTCAGAGAACAGGGGACGCTTCATGAAGCGTTTTATAAACCTCTGACTGGGCGCTCCAGGACGTTTCCGACTTTCTCTTAGCCTAGAAGCACCCCTTGCTCAAGTAAAGCTCCACATGGAAATCCGGTGTGTAAAGCAGAAAAAGCAGAAGCTTCTGGATGGAGGGAGTTGTCAATCCCTGACCCTCCCACAGCCCTTGTATCATGGCAGGGGCAGGGGAGGGATGAGGCAGATGGTCAAATCCAAGCCCCTCTCCTCCCGGCTCAGCGCTCCCCTCTCCTGGCGCAGTGCTCCCCTATCTTTCTGGCTCAGTGTTCCCCTCTTCTCTGGTCCAGTGCTCCTCCAGTGCTACCCTCTCCTCCCGGCCCAGTACTCCCCTCTCTTCCTGGCTGAGTGCTCCCCTCTCCTCTGGCCAAGTGCTCCCTCAGTGTTCCCAACTCCTCCGGCCCAGTGTTCCCATCTCCTTCCTGGTTCGATGCTCCCCTCTCCTCCCGGCCTAGTGCTCCCTGAGCATAAGGGACCCACGGCCTGAAGCTGGATGTTTTGGTCCCCTGGACAGGGGTGCCTGGAGGGCCTGCAAGCAGAAAGGTAGGGCTCTGGGGGGCTGGCAAGATGGGGGCTTCCCATTGCTGGCATCTTTCCAGGGCAGTATAATCTCTCCTGAGAAGGGGAAAGAATTCTAATTACATCTCAGGACATTATTTGTTTGGAGAGATGAGAGGCAGAGCATATGGTGGGAGGGGCGTTGGGGCCATATTAACTGTGGATTTGTTTTCTCATTTACCTGGCAGGGGGTGGAAGGCTGGGAGGCTGCTGGACAGGGACAGGGCTCCCTGCTGCATAAGGGAAGAGTGCCTAGGGGCCTGGGATTTGGTGGGGAGCCGGGCCCCGCAGGAGGCAAGCAAGGTACCCACTACACCTTGGAGTCCCGAGAGGATGGAGAGACTCCGTCCATTCAGCACACATGGCGCACTTGCTGGGAGCCAGGGACCGCGCTTGCCCTGGGGAGCTCCATGCTCCCTGTTCCATGGACAAGACGCAGTGACACAGTGATCAAACATAAGATGGGCTGGTCTCCCCCATGCTCCCGGCTCCAGCCCAGCCCCCACCCCTTCCCTCTCCTGCTGGAGTCTGCCGTGGCGCCCTGGCTCCGGGGAAGAGGCCCAGCATGCCGGCCTGGGCCTCCTCCTTCACCCCGTCTCTTTTTTTTGGCACGGGCAGGCACCGGGAATCGAACCCAGGTCTCGGGCATGGCAGGCGAGAAGTCGGCCACTGCGCCACCGTGGCCCACCCTCACCCATCTCCTGCACGCGTCCTCGGCCCAGCCTCGCTGGGTGTGCCCCACCCAAGGCAGGGTCCGCCCCTGTGGCCTTGCACCCGCTGCCCGACGGCCCCCTCCTTCTCTGTCCCCCCCCCACCCCCTCCGGCCTGCTGACCCTGACCCTGACGCCCCTCCCATCTCTTCGCACAGCCCTCTTCACAGAGACGCCCCACGACGTGACGGCGCGGACGGGCGAGGACGTGGAGATGGCCTGCTCCTTCCGCGGCAGCGGCGCCCCCTCCTACTCGCTGGAGATCCAGTGGTGGTACGTGCGCAGCCGCCGGGACTGGCCCGACAAGCAGGCGTGGGCCGCCAACCAGGTATCGCCACCGAGACTCCCCGCAGAGCTGGGAAAGCCCTGGCCGGGCTGGGGGGGGTCCTGCCCGCCTCCTCCCAGGGATCCGGCTCCAGCTGCGTCGTCCTCCCAGGCACCCCGCTGCCTCCCTCCCTCTCCTCCCGGGTTGGGGCGTTTAAGGAGATGGGGTGCTGAGACCACCTTCCCCTACATGGGGCTTTTCTGGGGGGTGGGGCAGGAAGCAAAGCTAGGCTGAGCCCCTGAAATAAGGGCCCTCCACGAGCCCTGAGTTCCTCCATTCAGTGTACAGGTGGGGAAACTGAGGCCAGAGGGGCAGAAGCTGGGTCCAGGACCCCTGACTTCCTTTCCACCAGTTCTTTAAGTTAGGAGGGCGGGAGTCCTATAAAGAGCTCTGAGTCCGTTTCATGCATGTGCATGTACACACATCCACAGACATGCACGCTCTCGCCCTGCACACCCAGCCATTGCACACACATCCACCTCTAGACATGTACATGCTCACATGTACACACCCCTCTAGCAGATGCTGCCCACGTGCCACCAGCCCAGCTGCCAGCCGCCGACACCCGTGACTCTGCCAGAGGCTTTCCCCGGACACCTGAGCCTGCTGGCCAGCCAGGCAGCCGGGGGTGCTGGGAGGCAGTGCCCGGGGGGCAGCCCTCAACCCAGGGCTGATGAGAGGTGGAGGACAAACACCCCAGCCCCTCGGCCCTCCTGCCCTGGCTGGACCATGAAGCGTGTGCTCCACGGTCTCCCGGAGGTGCCCAGTCACCCACGGCAGCTGCTGGCTGGAGAGCATGGTCGTTGTTGTCTTCCTTTCCTTTGCTGCCTCACTCACCCCCTGCTCTACTCCTCTTTCCTGGGATCACCTGCATCAGCTCCCTGCACTTGATTTTTGTCTCAAGGCATCCTTACACAAGCATATACACAAACGAACATGCAAACATATGCAGATCTGCACACTTACACCCCTTCATATATACATGCCAACATGCCCACCTATTCCTGCATGCTCATCAAATACCCTCTAACGTGTACACAAACACCTGTTAAACTCCCTCTCGCCCCTGGGCGTGCCCACTTCCCAGTGCTGCCAGCCTGCCACACGCACAGGCTTAGAGGACTCGGCTCTGAGACAAAAAGCTGCAGGGAGCCCTGAGTTAGCTTGTAGGGGAATAGTATGTGGGCAGGGGTCCGGCAGCATCTGCTACCAACTCACACTCATGTCTACATACACCTGAAAATGCAAGCACACTCAGATGGAGACACGAGTATCCAGCCAGACACACATTTTTGCCTATTTACACATAGACCCGCTGTGTGCACTGAACTAGCCTCGCATTTCCCAGCGCACAGTGTATGTGCACATTTGCACACACCTCATCTTCCTTTGCTTGGACCCACCCCCATCCTGAGTGGACACGGAGAACTGAGGGGCCCTAAGCCCATAGCCCATCAGTTGCCATGGCTAGAATCTTAACTGCTGTCCATACCCGCCCCCCCCAGGAGGCCTCCTCGCCTCGGCCCCCCGCTAATGCCTGTCTCTACTCTCTCTCTGCACCCCTCCTGCTCCCCACAGCTAAAAGCATCTCAGCAGGAAGACGCAGGGAAGGACGCGACCAAAATAAGTGTGAGTTTTGATAATCACTTCTCGCAAGGGCTCTAATGGAGGACGCAGCTGCAACTTTAAAAAAAATTTTGATATTTTTTTGGTCCAGTTCAGCAGGGAGCTCGGGCAAGAAGATGGAGGAGAAGAAAAAGAGAAAGGGAGAGAAAAAATGGCCCCACTCTGTTTTTTAAAAGCTGGAGATTTTTCACGTTCGTTGAATGACAGCCACAAAAAAATGACAGGGGGAGAGACGATGCATTCTCCGCTGTCGGGGCCAAGGTTGTGTGTGCCCCGATGCCTGTGCTGTCTCGGCAGCATTTTTCACTTGGGGAAAAACAGGGTCTAATGGGACTGCGTCGGCCTTTTCCCGCCCATCACAGCTGACGGCTACGGCATCTCCCGGTCACTCGGGCGTCCTGGCTCCCGGGTCCCAGGGGTAGGGGGTGGCAACCGGACGATTTCAGGACTGGACAGGCTTCTCATCCTTTGCCACAACCCTCCAGGGAGGGACCAAGCATTTTACAGATGGGGAGACAGGCTCAGAGGGTTTGAGGACTGGCCACAGGTCACACCGAGTGGGGACCCGGGGAGGACGCCGGGAGTGACGCCCTTGTGGAGGACAGGTGCCCAAAGCTGGCCCTGGGGGACGCAGGCAGGCCTGAGAGAGGCACGGAAGGGAAGAACACACGGGGCAGAGGGACTGCCTAGGGACATGCCCCAGCGCGTGGGGCACGAGGACATCCCGGCAGGAGCCCTGGGTCCTCCAGCAGCATGCTCAAGAAATGCGGGCCTCCCGGGCATGCAGGCGTGGGGCTGCCAGCTCCGCAAGGCCACTCGTTGCTGCGTGGTTCATCCAAGCAGGGACTAGTGGGGACGCTCAGGACCCCAAGGCCGATGAGACCCCCAGAGTTGCCGCCCCCTTAACAGAGGCTGCAGCATGGAGCAGGGAGGCCAGGGAGGAGGCTCCTGCAGCCGCTCGGGCCAGAGGCAGGCCCCCGAGAAAGCAAGGGTCCCCAAAGTGTCGCTCGTGCTGTCGGTCGCGGGGCCTTCCGAGTCGGGATCTGGAAGTTCAAGGCATCCCCTGCGCAGAGCAGCTGCTGGTCTGCCCGCGCTCCCACCTGCTGCCAAGGCCACCGCCGTGCCAGGCGCCCCATTTCTTGCCCCAAACACGGATCCGTTAGGCCCGGGCACGTGTAGATCTATGTCTGTATTAACACACCCTGTTCGTTGTAGCTCTCTCTCCTATGATTGCATTTGGGCTTTGAGGAGCGTCTCTGGCAAAAGAGAGAATAATCTAATTGACTTAGAGGATTAGACTCCGAGGCTGCTGGGCCACGTGAGGGGAATGTGAAGATGCTAATTAGTTAAAAAAATAAACGTGCTCCAAGTAATGGTGCAATCACACCCACAGCTCTTCCAGCCCCTCCCCGCCGGACCCTGCACTTCCTGCGCCGGCCGGGGCTCTGGGGGTCTGTTTGGGAAACACACAGACAGACAGACCCAGCCACGGGTGCAGACAGCGCCCCTGGAATGACTGCCATGAACACACAGACAAGCGTTTTAAGTGACGCCTGTAAACAGATGCACAGCCTGGCTTCCTGGAGTCTAAGAAGGCACAGGCTTTCTCTGGCTTCCCACGTGACTGGCTGTGCCCACCCCCCCCTGCCCTCCCGCCCGCTTGGCCGCCCGCCCCTCCCCTCCCCGCCTGGCCGCCTCCCCCGCCCTTCCCGCCTGCGGGCCTTGGCACCGGCTGCCCCTCTGCCTGGAAAGCCGGTCCTCTTTCTCTCTCCCTCCAGAGCGCGGCTCAGGGAAGCCTCCCTTTCTTTTCCCTGCTGGCTGTATTTCCATCCGTAATTATCCATCCGTGTGAGTATTTGATTCATGTCTTTCTCCCCCAGGAGCTCCCCGTAGGCTTGGGCTGTGCCTCTCTGATCCACGGTTGTATTTCGAGAGTCTGGAATCACAGTAGATGCTCAATAAATACTTACTGAATGAGCATGATGCACACAAACGTACGCTCTGGCCAACACATGGGCAAACAGAAACACAGAAATTTATATACAGACACACCAATACGACATGGGGCCCAGGCTCGTACATGTATGCGAATAGGGAGTGTGGATGAGTGGAGAAGCTCGGGGGGGGGCCAGGTCCCGTACAGACAGGGGGCGTTTGAGTCAGACAGCAATTCAGGCCCAGTATTTCCATCTTCTAAAATAATCCTAATTTCGTTGGACTATCTTCTGGTTTTTAACTGTTGGGAACGAATCTGATTTTTTGAAGTCTGGCGTGAGCTGAACAGTGCAATATCTTTGGGTTTTGCGGGGTGCAGTGGAGTCGAGAGGGAGTGTGGGTCTGTTGGGGTCTCCATGGTAACCCGGTGAGTTGGCTGTGCTGGGCCCAGGCGGGGAGGCACCACGGAGGGCTGTGAGGACACGGTGGGGACGCGCTTAGCGTCCCAGGAGCCTGAGTCCTGGTTCCAGCTCTGCCACGTGCCTCCGCCTCCCTCTCCCCTGTGAGCTGCTGT
The DNA here is from genome assembly GCF_023851605.1 of Tamandua tetradactyla. Classification (NCBI taxonomy): domain Eukaryota; kingdom Metazoa; phylum Chordata; class Mammalia; order Pilosa; family Myrmecophagidae; genus Tamandua; species Tamandua tetradactyla. The sequence goes on along the minus strand of NC_135327.1, from coordinate 14,225,214 downwards.
CCAAGGCATGGACCCAAACACTTTGGAAACTCTTAAGTGCTATGCATCTGGCCGTGTGAATGGCAGTAGGTTACTGGGGTGGAAACTTGTTAATGTGAATTTGTGAATCATACGCTATCCTATTCCCAGCGTGCGGGGACTGGAGCAGTGAAAGGAGGCTCAACTTCTCTGCGGGAAACAGGAATTAAAAGAGCTCAGACTCTCACGGGGAGAGCAGATATGTGGGAGGACAGGCGTCTGTGATGATGGTGATAATAATAATAACAGCTAACATTTATTGAGTGCCTGCCATATGTTAGGAACTATGATAAGCACTTTATTTGAATTATCTCATTTAATTTGGGGCCTGGGGAAGGACCCCTGGCCTAAAAGCATTTCCCTTGGTAGCTTGTATATATTAGGATTCCACCATTAAACCCCATTCCCAAGGCAAACTTCTCCTTATTGGCTATTCTCTAGTTTTGGAACTTTTTATTTTGATCTAACTAAAGTCCTTTGTGCTTAAAATTTAGATGAATTTCCCCTAAACCAGTTTTGCAAGTAGAGATAGCCCCCGACATCCTCATTTTAAGACAAGGTGAAATTCTGCACGCCCCTCTCTCCAGGAGACTCACCTCGGTGCTCACAGCCTTCACCCTGTAAGTCCCTCCTTGGGTCTAACAGAAATTCTTTGTGCTGTAGGTTCAGTTCCTGTAACCCGTTTCAGCCTGAAATAGCCGTGGGAAGCCTCGGTCCCCATGTACATATGGCCCAAGGCTCTGGCCCACTCATCCTACCCCCCAGCCCTTCTTCAGCCAAGCTCTAAAAGCCAGTTACAGCCAGAGAGGCCCCGGGAAGCACGTGCAGCCCCTGCCCCCATTTAGTCTATAAATGGCTAAAAGGCAGGGGCATTTTTTTCAGTCAGCCCACCGCGAGGCCCTGTCGGTCCACCCCTGTCTGTCCGCCTGGCTGTGGCACACACGACACTCACGTGTGGACACTCAGGTTTCCTGGCCGACGGGGAGGCAGGGTAAGGGCTGGGGCCACTGTGGCAGCTCAAAGCAAATCTCTTTCTTTTTCTTAACGTTTCTGCAGAAATCTACAAGGGAGGCGCACTTAATGTGAAGTCGAAATCACCCTTGGAAATCCCTTATGACATCCATAGAGCACTTGGCTGGCAGTTGGGGTCGTGCTCAACAGAAAGTGCCTCTGGGAAGGCAGTGGTCCCACAACCAGTCTCTGCCCTCCTGGCACTCCCAGTCCAGTAATCATGCATGTTAAAAGTGAAATTACAAGTGTGGCAAGATGAGAAGGAGAACCGGTAACAGAGGAGCTGGCCGGGTCGGGGGAGGTCAGGAGGGCTTCCTGGAGGAGGCGCTGTTGAGCATGAGCACTGATGGTGGATAGAAGTTGGCTGGAGGGGGGCTGCCCTGGGTGCCGTTTGGAGGAACTGCTCAGGCCAGTGCTGCTGTGGGGCAGGTGGGAGCTGGCTAGTGCAGGGCCTTGACCGCCGCTGTGGGGACCACAGAGGGTCCTAAGTGGTGGCTTTGGAAAAGATCAGTCTGGCTGCCATGGAAGACAGATTGGAGGGAGCCAGCGTGGCTTTAGGGAGACCTGGGTGTCGAGCCAGATGAGAGGATCGCCTTGGCCAGCGCTGTGGGTCTGGATTCCAGTGAGACGAGTCCCTTGCTGTTTTGAAGGAAGATGGTGGGATGCGGGGACGGATTGTGCTGGGGGTGGAGGGACAGCGTGGATGATTTGTCCAGCTCTGGCTGGAGCGGATGAGGCCTCCTGGGGCCCAGATTTGGGGAGACTCTGAGTTGGGTTTTGAGCCTGCCTGGGGCGAGGACCATCTGGCCCCTCCCTGCTCCCCAGGCCAGCTCCTTTATGGGGCCACTCTCCTGTTCTGGGGCCACGACTGTGAGGCCACCTGCGGGGAAGGGCTGGTGTGGGGGGGAGCCCTGAAGGCCCAGGCTGAGCAGCCAGGGGCGGCGCCTGGCCTTGGCGTGGCCTTGGCCTTGGCCTTGTCTCTTTTCAGCGTAATTAGGCGCTTAATTGCACTGCTAAGCCCTGTCGATGCTTGTGCTACCACCGCATGATTGTGATTTACGGCCAGGGCTGCCGCGAGGGGGTGGGGGTGGGGGTGTCCCTTCTTCTGTGGCCACTGCATCGAGCTGAGGCTGGGCCGCAGGCTTTCCTGCATGGCATCCACCAGGCTGCACCCGCCACCCCCAAAAAGCTGGACCGGGAGGCCCCCCACGGGACGGACCTCTGAGGGGGTTTGGGGCTGGATGCTCCAAGCCGTTGTGGGGGGGGGGCTGGAGGCCCAGGGAAGGAGGTGCGGAGACGTGTAGTTTACAGGGCGGGGAGGCTCCAGGAGATGTGAGCCTGGTCCCCGCCCCCAGCTGGGCCGCCTTGGGCAAAGCCCTTCAGTTCTCTGGGCCTCAGTTTCCTCACCTGCCCATGGGCTCTGGGGCAGTGAGGTTCACATGTGGAGTAGGGTCCACACAGCCCCTCGCCGTGATGGAATGCTCCTCCACATGACTACCGGCGCGACAGCTGCTGCTCCCCTCGCTTTGCTTATTTGCCTTCTCCGGAATGTGCTGGAAGCACAGACCCTGGGGGCGGCGGGACCTGGGGTGGGTGTTGGCCAGCAGCCCTCTTCCTGCTGGAAACCAGGTCCCTGCGGGACTTGACCATGGACTTGAGGTCTGGGCTCTCCGTCAGACATGAGCCCATGGGGCCGCGCTGGGGCCTCGTGTGCTCACTGCGGCACCCCCAGCACCCTCAGAGAGGACACCCGCCAAGTGTCTGTGAAGTGGATGGCTGAGTCTGGGCCGGGAAACCGAGGCTCAGGGGCTGGAGGGCTGAAGGTTGCAGTGGGGACGTCAGGGTAAGGGGCGGCTGACTGCTCCTGGGGAGTGTCTGGGGGATGGGATGGGTGCCCCCCCCGCCACCCTGTCCTCTCTCCCCCAGGGTTCTAGGCTGTCGGAGGGGGGTTGTTGGTGAGGGGCTGGGCTGGGCCTGGTGCTCCCCTCCCCCCAGGAGCCAGTCTGTTCCCAGAGCTTTGCATTATTACTCCATTAGCGCCTTGTAGGGTTGACAAATGAAGGATAATTAATATCCGTGAGGGAAACAGATGTTGAGGTAATTTGCTCCCCGCTGTGCATTTGCAACAGCATCTCCCAACGCGCGCCCCGAGAGCATGGCAGGACCACGGGACCTCCCTGTGCCCTTGGTCAGAGGTGATGGCATCGGCAGGACAGGATGCCACCAGCTGGGCCCCACCCTGCCCCCGGTCCTCAGCCCCACATCAAGAGGGGCAGCTGCAAGGGTTTGCCACTGCTTGCTGTCAGGAAGTCCTGCCCATGTCCCACGGCCAGTCCCTCTGCTATCCTCGGGTCCAGGTCTTCCTGCTTCATGGAGGATGGTGACCGCCTGGAAGGCCCAGAGGGCGGGGGGATGGACCAGGCTCCCTGCTGCCGCTCACCCACCCACCCTCTTCCCTGCGGGGCCAGGGGAGCCACCTGTGGCCCTGCAGGGCCTGGAGCCTGCAGCACGGGAGACCCTCCAAGGGCCTGTCACTCCTTCTGGAGGGCTAGAGTGCGTGGAATCAGCCTGGGTTCGATTTCCAGCTCCTCCATGGACTGATTCACAGTGCCCCTGGGCAAGTCACGTCTCCTTTTGGAGCCTCAGTTTTGCTGTCTGTGAAGTGGACATAGTCATGTGTATGTGACCTAAAATTAGAAAGCATGGCAGCTGGGTGCCAATTCAGTTGGAGAAAGAACTGGAGTGGCCTGGGCTTCTTTCAACTCTAAGCAAGCAGGGCCTGAGGAAGGATGGAACACCTTCCCCTCCCATCACCACTGCCCCTTTTCAGAGGCCCAGCTCCCTTTGTAAAAGAAAGTTTCTTATTTTGAACTAATTATAGAGTCACAGGAAGCTGCAAAGACCGATTGTAGACTCCTGTATACTTTGCCCAGCTTCCCCAAAAGGTGATATCTTATATGATTGTCCAACTGCCTTTTCTTTTTAATTGAAAAAAATTCACAGCAGCTATATGTTCATAGCAGATTTATTCATTAGAGCACTAATCTGGAAACTACCCAGATATCCATCAAAAGGTGAGTAGATGAACATAGTGTGGTATATTCATGCAATGGAATACTATACAGCAATGAAAATAAACATACACGCATCTGCAAGGAATCGCCCCAATATTATGCTTAATTAAAGAAGCCAGACTCAAGAGTTCAAGAACAGGCAAAACTAATCTCTGGTGATAGAAATAAAAACAGTGATTGGCCCTGTGTGTGTGTGGTGGGGGCAGAGGAGAAGGGGGTTGACTTGTAAGGAACACAAAGGTGGGCTCCAGAGACTGCCAAGGTCCTAGACCTTGCCCTGGGTGGTGGTTTCATGGGTGAACACAAAAGTAATATTTCGTCAAACTTCCGTATTCAGACTGTGTGCACTCTGTATTCAGACTGTGTATAGAATTCAAACTCAATTTTAAAATAAAAATTGAAAAACCCTGGGCGGGCAATGGTGGCGCAGTGGCAGAATTCTCGCCTGCCATACTGGAGATCTGGGTCCAGTTCCCGGTGCCTGGCCAAGCAAAAAAAAAAAAATTAAAAAACCCAATCAAATTAAACAAAACAAAACAAAGCCACAGTTGAGTATGAAGATAAATATAACAAACACCCTCGCTCTCCCAGGCTGGAGAGAACAGTTGTTAACATCTTGATGTGTTTGTAACCAACCTTAATTTTTTAAAGAAATAGAACATTTCAGACCATGCCAAGCATTTGCTTTGTGGCCTACCCCTGACCTGCGCCCCTCCCCTACGCCCGCCGCAGAGACAGCTGCTGTCGTGAGGCTGGCGTGTTCCGCCTATGTCTAAAATTTATACCCAGAAGACTCCAAAACCAGGAGCTTGGCTTGTATGTGTCACGTGTTTATGTACATAAGTGGCATCCCACTGTAGGATTCCTTTACATTCTGGGGAATTGCTTTTCTTCCTATAGAATATGGAGCTCTAGCATGCTGGCCCTCGGCCTTCCTTTTTAACTGCTGTGTAGTATTCCACAGCACAAGTAGCCGCTTGTTATTTATCCCCTCCATTGATGGCCTCTGGAGGTGCTTCTGCTCTGCTGCTCTTTAACTCGCTCTCTTGCAGAACCTCCGTGTGTCCTTGTGGGAGGGTCCCTGGGCCCCCAGCCCTAGGGGCGGACCCCAGAGCTGTCTACCTTCTCTGCGGCTGGTCAGGTCACGATCTCTCTGTCGCCCCCAGGTGGTCAAGGTGGTGGGCAGCAACATCTCCCACAAGCTGCGCCTGTCCCGGGTGAAGCCCACGGACGAGGGCACCTATGAGTGCCGCGTCATTGACTTCAGCGACGGCAAGACCCGGCACCACAAGGTCAAGGCCTACCTGCGGGTGCAGCCCGGGGAGAACTCCGTCCTGCACCTGCCCGAAGCCCCGCCCGCCGCGCCCGCCCCGCCCTTCCCCAAGCCCGGCAAGGAGCTGAGGAAGCGCTCGGTGGACGAGGAGGCCTGCAGCCTCTAGCCTGGCGTGCGGCCTGCCCGGCCGGAGTGCATGGAGCTGCTGGACCGCTGGGGATGGGACGGCCTGGGGCCCGCCGCCTCCTTGTCCCTGCCTGGGGCCAGTGCACCAGCCCTCTGCCCGCCATCCCCTCGCTCAGCATGTAAGCCCCCACCCAGCCCTTTCTTTTCAGTCCGTGGTGACTTGGCTCAGAGGAGGTGGCCCCGGGTGCCAAGGGGGTGACCTCCCTGAAAGCCGGGGTGGGGCCGGGCCAGGGCTGCCTCTGTCCCATCACCAGCTTTAGTGAAGTCCAGTGTTTCGCTTTGCTTGCTTGCCCCCAACCCTGTCCGGAGCCGGGGCCTCCCGGCCTCCCTCTCCCTCCCTCCCTCCCTCCTGCCTTCCCTCCCCCGACTCAGACCTGGGGGTTGCACAGATGTTCCCTCCCTGAAAGTGGACTCGAGTCTTCTGAGCAGAACTAGGGCCTCTCCAGAGCTGTGGCCAGTTAGCAGGGTCACTGCAGGGGCTCCGGGAGGAGAGGGAGACACCCCGTTGCCTCTGATGGCTCCTTCAGCCCCCCAACACCTGAGACGCAGCTCCTGGGCCCTCCAGGGGCGCCGGACGTCTGCTCCCGCCGTCCAGCGTGTCGGCAGGGGGGCCCTTCCCCTGGCTCCCCACAGCCCCACGCAGAGATGTGCACCAGCAAGCCCCCCTTTGGGGGTCTTTGAGGCTCTCCCAAGAGCCGCCTCTGTCAGCCCCCAGCGTCCCAGCCCCCTCCTGGGGCCCATGCTGAGTCCACCCAAAGTTCTGGGGCCGTTGGGAGCCAAGGCTCCCCCAGTACCTCCTCCCTCACAATTCCCAATCCGGGGGACACCCACCCCCTGGTGATTTGTAAATATTTCTGTTGGACCCCAGCACCCCCTGGGCACTGGCTCAGCCCTCTGGCCGCCCTCAGAGATGGAGCGGGGTGGGGGGGAGGGCAGGGGAGGGGGCGGGGGGGGGACGTGGAGAGGCTGAGGGCGTGCGGCTGCCCTGCATACATGATCCAGTCTGTGACTACCAGCCAGCCTCAATAAAGCGGTTTAAAAGAGCTCCTGGGAGTATCTTTCTGGGGTGTTGCGCCTGGGAGCAGCCCGGGAGGGCAAGGGGTGTGGGGGGTGGGGGGTTGGCCGGCTCCCCCACGCCCCCTTTGGCGTCTCCTGGTCCCCCAAGCAGGACCCCGGGAGAGGGTAAGAGATGGCCAGCCTCAGTCCGGCTCCGCTGCAGTCAGTGGGCACTTGAGGGACTCCTGGATTTGAGCTGTCACACACACAGAGAGTGCTGAAAATGCGCTGCCACGGTTTGGTGAATGGTCATAAAGCAAGTACCCGGGTGGTTTTCCCTACCCAGCATGGCACCCAGAGGCCGCGGCCCCCAGCCCCGTGTGTCCCCACGCTCACAGCCCGCCCCTGCCCTTAGAAGTAACCACACCCTGACTTTTAGGGTAAGCCCATTCTTAATGGTCATTTATAGTTTTACTACCCGTGCACATGTCATCCTCAACAGTGTATTTGAGTTTTGTCTATTTTGTGAAGTTTGTATGCATCCATTCTTTCATGCAGTGTTCTATTTGAGAGATTCATCTGTGTTGTTGCATGTGTCTACAATTTGTTCTTTTTTATTGCCTTATAATGTTCCATTGCGTGAAAGTTCCACAACTTGTCGACTTATTTGTCCGCTGTTTGCAAGACGTTGGCGTGCGTTCTTTCTTGTCCAGGTGCTTTGCACATCCCCCCATCTCCCTGCTGCCCACGAGCCTCTCGCGGGTGGACATGCACTCCAGAGGTTTAGTCCCTTCACTTTTGGGACCTCACTTCCTCCTCTGAGGTGTCACCATGCCCGTATCACAGCTGAGGACACAAGTTCAGAGAGGTCAAGCAGTTCCCCTGAGGTCACACAGTTGTTGAACTCAGACCTTCCCTACCCCTAAAGCCTATTTGTCCTGCGCTGCCAGCCTGGGCTCTGGACTCCCCTTGGCTCATCCCAGGTCATCTCAGACGTGTGAGGGTTCTGAGATAGGCCCTCGTGGCCAGGGTGGCCAGCTGGTTCTTCCTCTGGGCACCACAGAAGCCCTGGCACCGCTCACACTAGGCCGACGGCATCTGCCTCCCCTGGTCTCCTACGCCAGCCAGACCAGCAAGCCTCCCCTGGGGCAGGGACCCGGAGCTGTTGAAATGAGGACTTAGTCTGTGGAACACTTCCCGTGCCCAGGCCGTCTGCTGAGCCCCACAGCCGCCCCAGAGGGAGGCTATGTAGTCCCAGTTTTCTGATGACGAAACTGAGGCTTCGAGCTGTAGGGGTTGGAGGGTGAATGGATGAGGACCTGAGCAAACGAGGCAGTGAAGCAGGCAGGGCTCTGGACCTGCTGCAGAATCTGGGTGTCCCAGGGCTGGGTGTTCCACTCCTGGGTAGATTCCCAAGAGAACCATTGGGCCAGGCGGTGGCCAGCCTTTACTCAAAGGATACGGTCCTTTCCAGAAAGGCCCAAAGGCAAGGCAGACCCTGAATGCCCAGGTCCCTTTGGGAGGGTCTGGGGGGGTACAGCCCCATGCTAGAGTTGTAACAAAACTCGTGGGTCCTGAGCACCTGCTGGCACTAGCGAGGGCTTTCCCCACAGGATCTCATCTCACCCTTGCAGGGTCTACGCCATATCTCTGCTCCCCTCCTCCCACAGTGGGGTCCCCAGCCTCATTGGAGGGATCTTCCTTACTCCATTGGGAAAGCAGCCCAGGGGAGAGGAAAGCTCCTGGGTTAGAATCCTGCATCTGCCCATCCCTTGCTGCAGGGCCTCATGCAAGGCTCTTTACCTCTCTGAGCCTCAGTTTCCATTTCTGCAAAATGGGGACACTCCCAGGGGAATGCAGACTAAAACCACAATGAGAAACCATGCTGCGTGCACTAGGATGGCATGTGAAGGCTGACGTGAGCAAGTGCTGGCGAGGGTATAGAGAGACTGGAACTCTCACACACTGCTGCTGGGAACATAAAATGGTTGGAAAGCATTCTGGCAGTTCCTCAAAAAGTTAAAGGTAGAGTAACCGTATGCTCCAGCACTGCCACTCCTGGGTAGATTCCCAAGAGAACCGAAAACACTGTCCCCCCAAAACTGGTACATAAATGTTCATAGCAGCATTATTCATTATAGCCCCAAAGTGGAATCGACCCAAATGTCCACCAACTGATGACTGGATAAATTAAAAGTGGTCTATACATACAATGGGATGTTATTGGGGTATAAAAAGGAGTGAAGTTCTGATCACATGCTACAACACGGATAAACCTAGAAAAGATTACACTAAGTGAAAGCGGCCAGAAACAAAAGGTCACATACTGTATGATGCCATTTATACAAAATGTCCAGAACAGGCAAATCCACCGAGAAGCAGGTAGATGGGCAGTTACCAGGGACTTAGGTGAGGAGTGGAGGTGACAATTAGGCAATGGGGCCACGGCAGTACTGTAAAACTGATTATGGTGATAGTCGTATAATTACATGAATATACGTATTAGTTAGGGTTCTCTAGAGAAACAGAATCAACAGGAAACACTCGCAAATATAAAATTTATAGAAGTATCTTACATAACCGTGGGAACGCAGAGTCCAAAATCCGCAGGGCAGGCTGTGAAGCCAACGATTCTAATGGAGGGTCTGGACGAACTCTACAGGAGAGTCTCGCCAGCCGAAGCAGGAAGAGAGCCTGTCTCTTCTGAATCCTCCTTAAAAGGCTTCCAGTGATGAGATTAAGCATCACTCATTGCAGAAGACATTCCCCTTGGATGATTACAAATGGAATCAGCTGTGGATGCAGCTGATGTGATCATGATTTAATTCTATGAAATGTCCTCATTGCAACAGACAGACCAACACTTGCCCAACCAGACAAACAGGTACCACCACCTGGCCAAGTTGACACATGAACCTGACCATGACAATATACTAACAATCATTGGCTTGCCTACTTTCACTGGGTGAATTGTACATTATGTGAATTTTATCTCAATAAATCTGTTTAAAAACATGGGCTGCTCCTATCTACAACTCACTGCCCCAGTGCCCAGTGGAAGGCATGCTGGAGACCACTGGCTTTTCTAACTACCGCTGTGATTTTTGTGCGGAAACCAGAGCTGAGCTGTGCTGACCTCAGGGTATGGCTGGTGAATGGCAGGCTGTGGGGACGGGAGTAGGTGGGACGGGGAGGCAACAAAGCAACATGAGATCTGGGGGAAGTAAGCTCTAAGAGAAAGATCCTCTGTGCACCTCCAGGTGATAACAGCCAGCTTTCCCCTTCGTGCCTGCCCTGGTCAGCCAGACCTGCTGTGACAGATCACATGCAATGGGTTGACTTAAACACCTGGAATTTGTTGTCTCCTGGCTTTGGAGGCTAGAGGTCCAATGCATTGACAGGGATCTGTCAGGCTCCCATGAGCTGCCATCTTTCCCCTTGTGTCCACTTCCCAGCTGACTCCTGGCTTCTCCCTTTCTGTCCAAGTTTATTAGGCCTTCAGCCACATTGGATTAAAGCCAGCCCTCAATCAGTTCGACCGTCACTAGTAATATCTTTAAGGTCCCATTTACAATGGGCTCACACCCACCGAATGAGGCGAAGCTTAGGACTTGAATACGTGTCTTTTGTAGGGAACCAAATTCCCTCCCCTACAGTGTCCCCAGCACAGGAATTCCCTGGAGTGGGTGGTGCTTGTTATAAATGCAGATTTCCAGGCCCTTCCAGGCCTCCAGATTCCCACCTGCCAGCACCGATAGTTATTTCGTGCCCCAAGGTGGCTGTCTTCACAGGGAGAGACAGGGAACCTCTGGGCAGGGACAGACAGCTTCCCACACTCTTGCTCCTGAGTTGCCCCAGCCCCCCGGCAACCTTGAGTTCCAAGCCCTGAAATTCTGGCCCCAAACTCTATGCACCCTGGACCTCCTCAGGTGTGGGGCCCCCTCTCCATTTCCTGTCCCAGAACTTCCCTTTCTGTCTCCCCTGCTGGGTGGGGATGGGACAAGCCTGTCATGCAAACACACACATTCCGACAACTGGAGGCAGGAAACGCAAGGAGGGCAAGATCTCTGCTCCCCATTCTTGGTCCTTCACACCGGGGTTTAGAGTATGTGGCAGGATGTCCCATCTCTGAAGGTGAGAGAGTGTCCAGAGGTGGGGCCCTCTGAGTTCAGGGCAGGACTGACCACACTCCAAGACCCCGGCAAGTGCTGGGAGCAGGCTATGTGGTTAGGCGCCAGGGGGCTGGGGCATCCCAAAGTCAATCCCGGTATCTCAGTGAGCAACCAGCTTGGGGCTGGCTATGCGGAGGTCCGGTCCAGAAGACGGGGTCTGGGACCCTGGAAATGGGCAGGTCTGGCTGCCCTGCCAAACCCACGCTTCTCTCCCAAACCTAGGCATTGGGTCACAGGGAGGGTTTGCAACTCCATCCCTGGCGAGTCTGAGCCAATAGCTCTCTAGTGGAGTCCAGGAAGCTGCATGTCCAGGGGGCACCCAGTGACTCTGACGCAGGTGGTCGATGGGCTCTAATTTGAGAAATATTGCTACACATGATCCTTTAAAGAAATACGCATGACATACTCAGAAAAATACTTCTTTATAAAAGTGGGTGCTTGTTTCACTTAACCACATGCTATAGACCTAGCTTCTCGCTAGTTCTCATAGACTGATCCCAGTTTTGCTGCAAACCAAAGAGCATTCCAGCCACTCCCTATTGAAGGACATCTAAGTTCCTTTTCATAATTCATTGCTACAGGCAATGATTCTCTGAGTATGAGTCTATAGACAGCTTGACACAGCTGAGAATTCAGGGTAGGTAGGAAATCCCTAAACATGATATCACTAGCACCAAATAGATGAATATGCTTCCATGTTGAAATATTCTACAAAATTGTTCTCCCCAAACAAAACTGACAATCTCAAAATAATTTTTGAAGATGAGTACATGGTACGAAGGCGTAAAAGCGAATATACAGAGAATTATATTTTGCTTCCACCCATCTTGCTGTCAACCAGTTTTCCCTGGAGACCATGGGCAAGTTGTTTCCCCTTTCTGTGAACTGACAGTTGCACTGTTTTCTTGTCTTTCTATTGGCCATTAGTTGTCATCTTTGTGAGAGGAATTGCAAATATTGTTTCAGTCTTTTGTTTGCCTATTGGCTTCGCTTTAGGTGTTTTATGCCAAGTAAAAAAAATATTGTTAAGTAGTTTGTATTTATTAATCTTTTATTTTAACATTTCTGTGCTATATGCCATCTCTATAAATGTTTTATTCGCTCTGAGATTAAAATTTTAAATTCTCCTATATTTTTGCCCAACAACCTTTATAGTTTCTTTTTTATATTTAAATTTTGATCCTTCAGGAATTCAAATTGCTTTAAGATATGCGACAGGGTTCCAATTTTATTTTTTCTAGATGTCTGTCTCTTGTCTCAACACAATTTTTCCCTCACTGAGTTGAAATGCCACCATTATCATATTCGAAACTCCCCCATAGACATGGAAAACTTCTCAACTTTTTTTTTCTACTTTCTTGAACTCATTCGTGGGCCAGTATCACCTATGTTAAATATTACAATTTTATAATACATCTTAGTATATTCTAAGACCGTTTCCACTCCCCTCCCCATCTACTTTTTCTTTCCCAGAACATGCCTGGATCTTTCTTTTTTTCTTTTCCATGTGAACTTTAGAAACACCTCGTCCAGTTAAAAAAATTCAATCTTTATTTTATATGGGACATGTTAAATTCAAAAATTAATATAGCCAGAACTTACATATTTAAAATCATGTCTCACTAAGAATATGGCATGCCCTCTGTTTTAGTTTCCTAGGCTGCTCCAGCAAATACTGACTGTCGCTGATCCTTGGCTTCTATGACACACAGCAAGGCACATGGTGGTCTCTACTGGTCTCTCCCTTCTCTCCTGGGTTCCATTGTTTTCAGCTTCTTGTTGCTGTGGCTTTCTCTCTCTTTGTTTGAATTTCATTCTCTTTTAAAGGACCCCAGTAATAGGATTAAGACCCATCGTGAATGGGTGGGTCACACCTCACCTGAAGTAGTTTCATCAAAAGGTTTACAATGGGTTTATATTTACAGGAATTTTTTTCTGGGGTATATACAGCTTCAAACCACCACATCCTCTCATTTTGAGACTACTTTTGTGGCTTTTCAAAAGACTATTTAAAAAATAAGATGGATTTTTAGATGAACAGATGGATGTATATAAGGATAGGTATATAATAAATATATGGATAGATACGGATACTATAAGAGAAATACAGTAAAATGTTAACTTGCAGAATCTAAGTGGTGATATATGGGTGTTCTCTGTATAATTATTTCAACTTTTTTGTATGTTTAAAATTTTTCATAATGAAATATTGAGGAAAAAGAGAACATTTAAAAGTATTTTTCATACAGACCTTTCATATTTTTGTTGAATTAATTCCTAAACATTTTATCTTTAAAAAATTTTTTTTTGCATGAGCAGGCACCGGGAATCAAACCTTAGTCTCCAGCATGGCAGGTGAGAACTCTCCCTGTTGAGCCACCATGGCCCTCCCCTTTTTTTTTCTTTGCTATTATAAATGGGGTCTTTTCTGTTAGGTCTTCTAACTGGCTGCTGTTCCAATTAATGAGAAGGCAACTGGTTTCCGTATTTTAGTTTTGTATTCAGCCAGCCCTGTTATTAATTTTTATTGCTTGTAAGAGTTTTCCACATGATTTCCCCCCCCCCAGATAAATGATATCTGCAAGTAAGATCATCTTCTCTATTTCTTTCCAATGAATATACATTTCCCCCTTTCTGCTGCCGAATTGAATTGACCAGTACATCCTGTTTTCAACTTTGTCTGTTTTTAACTTTAGTGTGAATGATTCTAATGTTTCCTATGTTGGACTCTGAACATATGCCTGCCCAGAGTCTCCTGTGTATATTTTAGATGCCCAGACTCTTCCACGAGAATGTCCACACCCACGGTGAGTCTGCTCTCATGGCCCGAGAAATGTCTGCAGTCCACATCTCAGCTACCATGGCTCTGCCTGTGAGTAATTTTTCCTTCAATCTGTCCTTTTTCTGTCTCTTTTAGTCCAGACTGGCAGTGGTTGCATTCATACAGACCTCACAAAAAGACTTGTTGGTTTTGCACGGAGTACCTAGGGATCCAAACCATCAGACAGAAGAACTTTCCACAGATCCTTCCTGGATAACTGCCCTCCAGTCCTGACTTGCAGGAAAATGCCTGACTGGGTCCAGGTGCAGTTAAACCTACATATGGAGTTCTGGGGACTCACTTTCCAGGAGACCAGGATTTTCCAAAGCATCGATTTATTGTTTGTGTCCCGGAGTTCAGTTTTCAGCATATTCCTTTCCCCTCACATTTTACCATAAGTTGCAAGGAAAAGCCAGGTTGTAGTTTCCACGTTTAGTTTGGAAATCTCCTCAGCTAAACAGCCAAGCTCATCACTTTCAAATTCTGCCTTCCATCTGACATCAGGACTCAATTTTGCCAAATTCTTTGTCACTTTAAAACATGGATCACCGTTCTTCCAGTTTGCAATGACACATTCATCATTTCTGTCTAAGGCCTTATCGGAAGCACCCTTTAATATCTATATTTCTACCAACAGTCTCTTCAAAGCAATCTAAGCCTGTCCCATCAAGTACCTCACAACTCTTCCCACCTCTACTTATTACCCAGTTAAAAAGCCTTTTTAACATTTTTGGTATTTGCAATAGCAGCATCCCACTTTCCTGGTACCAAAATCTGTTTTAGTTTGCTTAGCTGCTGAAAGCAGATACCATAAAATGCATTTTTAGATGACTTTTAGATGAACAGATGGATGTATATAAGGATATATACATTTTTTTAAAAGTCCTACAGATTTATTGACTAAGGCTAAACAACAATTCATATGATCCTATTTGGTGCATTTTCTATCAGGGTCCAAGATCATTACATGGATACAGCCAAGGACTGGGCCCAAATTTTCAGGAAAAAGACCACAAAGATGAAAATCAGGGTGGTGTTTGGTCCCCTCAGTTGATAATTTGCTTTACTGCTTTAATCAACAGTACCACAGCACTACCAGGGGCACCTAAAACTGGGGGGGAGGGACAAGTGATAAGGAGTAGTTTTGAGTTGATATTTGGAGAGGTTGTGTTTTTTGGTTCTTTGTTGCTATGAACCAATGAAAATTGTCTAAAATTGAGAGTGCTGCTGATTGTACAACCAAATGAGGACACAGTAAGTCATGGTTTGTTTATTTTGGACATTATTCATGATGGAGGGAGCCAAAGGGTACAATGACTGAGAAGCAGAATGGTGATCTGTGAGACATTTATATGATGGCATATGGTGCAGCTACTAAAAGAAAAGAAGTTGAGAGGCATGCAAAAAACGGAATAAACTTTGGGGACAATGTGTTTGTGCAAAATAACCCATAAACAAAAGAACAAATATGGTAAGGTCTCTTTCAGAAAATACTTATAAGAAAACTCGAGCCTAGATTGTAATCCCCTATGGCAGCCATATTTAATCTGAAGCTGTAAATGTATTTCTAGGTTTTGAGACACTAAGCTATATGTGCATCAGCTGGTATTTCCTTGGAATTTTGAATAACTCTGTGACACCCAAGATGCAGAAATGGAGTGACGCAGTCCTGAAGGTTATCACAGCTCTATATAACAACATTTAAAGTAACTGAAAAAGAGATCAGGTCTCAATTAGAATTAAAAATAAAGCCAATATGGCTAGGTCTAAGGTAAATCAGAATTCAGTATAAAAGATGACAGGGTATGTACTCTAGACCTTTATCTACTACTATATGAGACCAAAGGCAGAGAGTTTTATTATGTCTAGAAACTAAATTTTCAGTGACACATAATCTAAATCAACCTATCTGGATAGCTAATTAAAGAACCTAAACTACTGGAATCCAGAATTGGAATGAAGACTTGTAATTCTGTATAGCTTAATTTAATACCAGGATACATCTCAGACTATGGTGGGATGACATTTAAAAAGTACGGATAGAGTCCCTTGAGGGTCCAAAGGAAAAAATATATCTCTATATATGGAACTATTAAGCTTTCCCACCTGGGAAACCCCAGGTACCCTTTCAACCATTGGGAACTCCCAAGAAAATAAACTAAGTCCCTTGATTTTGAGGCTTGCTCTTAAAAAAACTTATTTCTGTAGAGGAGAAGCTAAGACTACCTATAACAAGGCCTAAGAGTTGCTTCCAGGAAACATCTTTTGTTGCTCATATGTGGCCTCTCTCCCTCTAAGCCCAACTCTACAAGGAAAACAACTACCTTCCCTCTATGTGGGACATGATATTCAGGGTTGGAAATTTCCCTGACAATGTGGGGCATGACTTTCAGGGATGAGTCTGGCCCTGGCACTGTGGGATCGATAATGCCTTCTGGACTAAAAGGGGGAAAAGAAGTTTAATACAATAAGACATCAGTGGCCAACAGAGATCAAATAGAATCAAGAGACTACTCTTTTGCAAGCTTCAGTTAGTGCTAATTGCCATGGTTTGCTAAACCCCAACCAGCATCATTCCTGTTGACTCTTGAGATACCTAGAACTCAAACTGAGACTCTATAAAGGTTTCATGCACTAAGTTTGCTTTGCTGGGACCAGTAATTCCCAGAGGGTTCTTAGGTCAGATAAATCCTGAAACCTAGAGAGACCAGCCTCTCCAAGATTATCGACTGATTACATCCCCCTATCCTTTAGTGTCAACACCCCTTCTCAATACGAAAAAGTCAGAATGGGCATTGCCTAAAGATCCCTATAGATTGAGAGAGGGATCAGGGGATAAGGAGTAAGTATAACAGAGAAAATAGGATTTTATAAATGAGTATGACTGCTGAATCATTATATTAATATTCCTTCTAGCTTCCAGTGTTTTGGAGTAGCTAGAAGGAAAAATCTGAGATGGCAGATGGTAGCCCATGACAAACTCTGGGATCTGTTCTGTAATTACTTGTTGAAGTGTGCTTTGAAAATTATTGCTTTTTCTTTCTTTGCTTTGTATATACGCTATATTTCACAATTAAAAAAAGTTTTTTTAAAGAATAAAAATGCATTGGTTTTAACTATGGGAATGTATTAGCTTACAAGCTTACAGTTTTGAAGCCATGAAAATGCCCAAATCAAGCCGTCATCAAGGCAATGCTTTTTTCCTGAAGACTGGCTGTCGGTGACCCTGGACGCCTGTGTCACATGCCAAGGCACATGGTGGTGTCCACTGGTCTCTACCTTCTCTTCTAGGTTTCATGGTTTTCAAGTTCTTGCTTCCCTGACTTCTCTCTCTTTGTCTGAATTGCATTCTCTTATAACGGACTTAAGTAAGAGGATTAAGCCCCACTTTGTACGAGATGGAGCACATCTTAATATCCTACTACCAACAGATCCTGCTTATAATGAGTCCACCCCCACAGGAATGGATTAACTTTAAGAACATACTTTTCCGGGGTCCCTTCAGCTTCCAACCATCACAATGTCCATTTCAAGTTGGCACTGTCCAAGCCTGGTTCCAGGAGTATGTCTCCAGCTTCAACCACTAACCCCAGGGAAAAAAGGAGCAATGCTAAGTACCTTGCTTTAATCATCCTCAGGTATGGTTCTGGAAGTCAACACATATAACATTTAGAACACGGGCTTTGGGGTCTGATAGACATAATTTCAAATCCCAGCTCTGCCAGTTTTCAGGAACATAGCTTTAGGTCCACCTCCCCTCCCTGAACCTCACAGTTTCCTTGGAGAGCTGAAGGGGACATCGTGAGCTCAGCATCTAACACATTAAGGCTGTTATTATTTACCAACACAGGGGCCGGGTGGGGCAGGGTCTGAGAATCTGCATTGCTAACAAGCCTCTTTGCATGCTCAAGTTTGCGAGCTATTGGGGTGTTCCTTGTGCATAGCAAGTTGTCCAAAATGACACCCGGTGACCTGTGGTCAGTTCTGAGTAGCGGGGATGAAAAGGGATATATCCTAGTAAGATGAATATTTTGTAAAGGACAAGTATGACAAGTATTACATCTGTAGCTTAAAACATACATAAATATTAAAATAAAATCAACTGGGAAACAAAAGGAAATAAAATGGGGGACATGAGAGGACGCCAAGGTTGGTGGGAGTCTTAGTATGTGCACTGTCTGTTGTCTGAGTTCCCTTCACACATCTCTCCTCGAGTGATAAGTTTTCTTCTGAAAGAAGACCTTATTGACACTACCATAAGCCACGTCCACCTCACTCCTCCAACTCTCTCCTACCTTCTCCTCTACTTTTTTTTTGTTTGTTTTTTGCTTGAATTGGTCCTGTTTTAGTCCAGATGGCTTGAGATCACTTGTCTAGGAAAAGATGTCTACTCCTGACCAAAGGGTGTGAATCTTGATTAGTCTAAGCCAGGGACATATAACTAGAAATCCACAGACCCCCACCCTACCCTGCCTCCACCCCAAGGAGTCTGTAGATAGAATTCAAGGGATTCAAAACTTTGGATGGGGGAAACAAACAAACAAACAAACAAACAAACCTGTTTTTGGTTTGCAAAAGCTGCTGGAATGCAATATACCATAAATGAGTTGGCTTTTTCAATGGGGATTTATTGGGTGACAAATTTACAGTTCTAGGGCCATAAAAATGTACCTAAGGCATCAACTAGAGGATACCTTCACCAAAGAAAGGTTGACGGCGTCTGGGGTTCCTTTGTCACATGGGAAGGCACATGGCGAGACCTGCTGGCTCTTCTCTCCTGGCATGGTTTCAAAATGGCTCTCTCAGCTCCTGTAGGTCCTTCTGGCTTCTCCTGGGGTGTTTGTTTCCTTAGCTTCTCTAGACTTTCTCAGCTCTATCTCATAAAGGGCTCTAGCCCTTGAATTGGGTGGGTTGTATTTCTATGGCAATTAACTTAATCAAGTCGGCACTAGCAAGATTGGATTAGAAGAACCTGGCTTTGCTGGGTTACATAAAAGTTTCAAACCAGCTCGCAACCCCACCTCTTTATTTTCACTAACCTCTAACTGAAATTTAGCATTTCCTTCTATTCTGAATGTAGGCAACAAAACACAGTAGCATTAATAGTACTTACGACTTTGTCACCAATAGAAATCACAGATATTTTCATATCACAAAACAGTTATTGTAGGTATCTCAGAACATCATTTATGTTCTTCATTACTTGGAAATTATGGTTGTTATAAGACCTGCTGCTAGATTTCATTATTTAATGCACTAATAAAGAGGCACATTGAGTCCTTTATCATACCTCAAAATATATTTTGAAAATTGTATTTCAATATAATTGATTTCCTTGGACTCCTATCATTTTACTTTATGCAGTTAAAAACATTATTCTGAGAAGTGGGGCCACAGGCTTAACAGATTGCCAAAAGGGTCCATGGCACAGAGATGGCTAATAAACCCTGGTCTAAGTCAAATCTGACAATTCCATTATTAGGAAATGTCATGTGACACGGGGATGACCAATGAGATGTGAGGGGGCATCTGTTGGAGGCAAAGGGAAGTTGTTCCTGGGAATGGTTTTTTAACTCTTAAAAGAGGCAAAGGAAGAAAAACTGTCTTCCTCTGCTTCCTGGTGTTTGAGCATGTGAGGTCGGGAGTTTCCTCCACCATTGGGCAGCCATGAGGAGAGCTGCTGACCCACTCAAGATGGCAGAGAGGACTAACGGGAAAGCCTGGGGTTTTGTGGACCTGGTTGAGTGACGAATTAATGAAACACAAGAACTCTCAGCCTCAGGACTTCTGTTATCAATCTATAAATTCCTTACTATTTAGGTCAGTTGCATCAGTTGTCTACTTTGCAGCCAAGAGCATCTTCTTCAATCTGCCATGCCATTTTTCTACCCCTTTCTACATTTGTTTCTAGCTACCATTGGGAAGACAGAGAGAAAGAAACTGGCTCCTTCTTCCATTTGACCCCTCTTTAGATTGGTCAGATCTTCTTTTCTCAAGGCTGAACATCCTGAGGTCTTTCAATCAGCATCAAGGGGCATGGTTTTGTGTCCTTCCCCTGCCCCTAACATGTATGTCTCCTACATCAGTGGTTCTCCAACCTTAGCGGGCATCACAACCATACTAATGTTTGTTAACCTCAGTCTGGTAAAACACAAATTTCTAGACCCCATCACCAGAGTTTTTGATGTAGTAGTTCCAGAGTGGGGCTTATAATTTGCATTTTCTGCAAATGCATCTTCTGCGGCTGCTGCTGGTCTTAGGTCCACAATGTGAGAGCCACTGGTCTAAGTGTCTGTGAACACATGGCTCTCAGAAATGAAACCGCTATCCAAGGGGGGGCTGACGAGTGCTCAGCAAGCAGACCTAGCATCTCTGTTAATACTGACACGAGGATGATGCCACAATTGCAGCCCAAATTCAAAACTGGTTTTTCATACTGTTGAAGTCTATGTCAACCAAAACTCAGAAAGCAGTTTCACACATGTGGCTCCAAAGTCCTTTCCCTATTCTATACTCTGGGGAGTATCACCTGGTCAGTATTTACTGTGTGCCAAAGGTTTTACATGAGTTATCTCATTTAATCCTCACAATAGTCTCTGAAGTGGGCGATGATGTGGCTCTGGGGAGCCTAATGCCCCAAGACATTAAAAAAAACAACTGCCCAAGGTCACCCAGCTGATAAGTAAATGAGAGACCTGGGATTTGAACCTGGATCATAGAACTCTATAATTAAGAACTCCTCTTCCGCTTAACGACATCTATTAATCAGCTGTCCCTTGGGGCCCATGACAAATTTACCTAATTGTGCCTCATCCAATTCGTTTCTCTTTCTTGTCCACAAGGTTATGACCAGTGACTCCTGTCAAACGTCCCAGGTTTCTTTAGCTGCCAGTGTCTCCTTCATGGCTAACTCAGCCCCTTCACTGTCCCCCCCTCTCCCCAAAGGTAGGACACCAGGCTTGCAGAGCTGTATTTGGAGCCACTAGAGTTTGGTATCTGAAAGCGTTAACTGTGGGCAAATTTTAATAAAGGCCATTTTCTATACTACATCTACATAAATGCTCCAATTTAATATGCAAATGTACCACAAATGATTTAGGAGGTGCTGGGCCTTTATTGGTCTAGTTGCAGTTATGTTGATTTAGCCCACAGCTTTATGGTTAATAACTTAGTAAGCAACCTTATTTTTTAATCTCCCTTTGTCTTCATGCCTCATCCATTTCCACATTAAGAGACTTAGGCCTGTGTGAAGATTCGGTTTAATGAACAATCAATCCTTGAGTAAGTGTAGCTGCAAAAGGACTTGAATCACGTGCTAGGAACAACTTTTAAGTACACGATTTTTCAGCCTCTCGGTGGGATTCTTGCTTTTATAATAAATATAATAACTCACTTTATCCCTACTGGTGCTTTTTGACTTATATTCTGTTTTGCCTGAAATTAACTTTGTTAGACTAGTTTTCTTTTGGTTGTTATTTGCCTGGAATATATTTTCCACGTCTTCCCCCCACCCCCACTATTTCTGTGCCATTGTCTTAGGTACATCTCTTGAACACAGCTTATGATGGATTTTGATAAATATTTTTTTCAAGTCTCACCTGACAGTCTCTGTCTTTAACAGGTAAGTATAATCTGTTTACATTTATTGTGATTACTGACTTATCTGGACTTTTTGTCTACTACTGTGTTTGGGGATATGAGGGGGACAAATATGGTTTCTTCAATTTTTTCTTCCTTTCTGAGTTTTGACGGAGTAATAGAGTCTTTTATCATTCCGTCCTCTTTTTTCCCCACTGATTTAAAGGCTATAAATCACATTTCTTTCAGTGGTTTCACTTTAATTTTTAACATACCTAACTATATTGGACTACAGTGAATAACAATGAAAGTTATTAAGAATCCTTGTTTTCCTCCTGAATAAGCAGTCCCTTTAACAGACTATAACTAACAATTGAACTGTCTCCTATCCCATCCTCCTTGTCATGGTCTAGAATTTGAGCTCTACCTTTTTTCATCACAAAATTTAATGGATTTTAAATTTACTTGTAAATTTCTTAAATCATAAAAATTTAGTCAAAATTTAATATTTACACTGTCAGAAATTAAAGGTTAAAATATATTGGGTAGATGGAAATACTAGTGGTCAATGAGAGGGAGGGGTAAGGGGTATGTATGAGTTTTTGCTTTTTCTTTTTCTGGGGTGATGCAAATGTTCAAAAAAATGATCATGGTGATGAATATACAACTATGTGATGATATTGTGAGCCACTGATTGTACACCATATATGGAATGTTCGTATGTTAAGAATGTTCATGTTTGTATGCTGTTCTGGTTTGTCAATAAAAAAAAGTAATTAGATTTACCAATATATTTGACCAATTTCTATAATTCAGGTTCACTTTTACTTCAGTAGAAGTATACATTTTAATAATCCTTTCAGTGAGGGTGTGGATGGTAAATGCTCTTAATCTATGAAAGTCTGAAAATGTCTATATTTTGCTCTCCTTGAATGTTCATCTAGCTGGGTTTTGAGGCTGGTTGGTAGCATTTTCCTCTCTGCATGGTAAAGCTATACTACACTTCTCTGGCATCCGTTGTTGCTAATGAGAAGGCTGCTGTCAGTTCAACTGCAATTTGTAGGAATGTGTCTTAACTTTGTAGGCAATTTGTCTTAATTCTCTTGCAATTCCTAAGGTTTTCTTCCTTCATATCTGACATTATGCTCTGTCACTACAATGTTTCTGGTTGAGATTTATTCTTTTTTTTGCATGGGCAGGCACCAGGAATCGAACCTGGGTCTCCAGCATGGCAGGCGAGAACTCTGCTTGCTGAGCCACCGTGGCCTGCCCGAGATTTATTCTTAATCATCCTATTTAGCACATGGTATGTGTTCTCCCTCTGGGGACTTTCTCTTTGATTCTGAAAAATTCTCGGCTATTATCTCCTTTAATATTTTATCTCCAATTATTTACTTTTTTCTATCCTTCTGCAATTTCTGTTACACATATGTTGGAGCTTTTCAATCTGTTAACCATGTCTTAATTGTTCTTTTATATTTTCCATTTCTTTATCTCCCTGTGCACTCTCTGGATGAATTACACAGGAATATCTTTCAATTCACTAACTGTCTCTACAACTGTATCTATTTAGAATTTCTCCCACTTGAATTCACTTCAGTGATGATAATTTTAGATTTTTAGGATTTCTAATGGCTCTTTTTCACATCTCAGTCAATTCTGTTTTTGTTTTCATAATTTTTTTTTCCTTTTTACAGATCATTCCTTCCTTTACTTTTGTTAGGATCTTAAACTCATTTTAAATTCATTTTCATATTGCTCTATTTATCATGAGTGAATTCATCTGTTAAGAGTTAAGTTTTTTGGCTCTCTTTCTTAGTGTTAATTTTTTAAAATGTGCTTTAGAATTTTGCTTTGCAGGCTTTGCTTTTATTTTTCTTTTTCCTAGTTTCCTAGTTGGAATTGAGCCTGGATCTCCCACATGGAAGGTGAGCATTCTACCACTGAAACACCCGCGCATCCTTTCAGGCTTATTTTAAAGAGAAATCTTTCTTCCCTTTTCTTTTTATGCATTTGTCTAAGCCCAGCTCCTTGGGACCTCAGGCCCCAAACAGGTTTCCTATTGGCAGCTCAAGAGTCTCATCTGTTGGTAATAACAGAGATGACACAGGTACAGTTAATGAGTCAGGGTAGCTTGGCTTAGATGCCAGTTGCCAGACCTCCAATGGGGTTTTAAGCAGTGAGTCTGAAGCTAGACCTACAGCTTTCAAAGAATCCTTTTGGTCTCCATTTACTCTGCATGACTTGGACTCCTGGTCAACTTCTACCTGTTTCTAGACCTTGAGTCTCCAAGCCCAAGGTTTCATTCTCCTTTGTGTTTCTGTTCCCTTCTGTTCCAAGGAGTTTATCTGACTTGTGATCATGGCTATGTAACTTTATTCAAAAAATATAACTGATCTATTATTGCAGTCTATGAACAGAGGTTATTTTTTCTCACTTACACATGCAGTTGCTATTCTTTTATATCAGTTTTATTGAGGTATAATTTACATACAATAATATTACCCATTAAAGTGCTTAATTCAATGAGTTTTGATAATATATATGGCCATGTATTCACCATTATAATCAAGAAAGAATATTTTCATCACCCCCAAAAACTTACCTTGTGCCCTTTTGTCCTCTTTTGTCCCTCTTCCCTAACACCCAGCCTCAGGTAACTATTGATGTGCTTTCTATAGATTAGTTTTACCTTTCCTCAATTTCATTTAAATGGAATCATACAATATGTTATCTTTTGCATCGAACTTTCACTAAGCATACTGATTTTGAGATTCATCCATGTTATCATGTATATTAATAATTGATTCCTTTTATTATAGTATGGGCATATATCACAATTTGTTTATCCTTTCTACTGATGGACATTTCGGGTGTTTCAAGTTTGGGGCTCTTAGGTATAAAGCAGCTATGAATATTCATATATGAGTCTTTTCATGTACATGTTTTCATTTCTCTTGGGTAAATAACGTAAGAATGGGATTTCTGGGTAGTACAGTAAGTGTAGGATAACTTTATAAGAAACTTCCAAATTGTTTTCAAACTGGCTGTGCCATTTGCATTCCCATTTGCAATGTATGAGAGTTCTGGATGAGGAGCAAAGGTTATTTTTAAAACATGCCATCCTGACTCAGTGCGACTGCAAAAACACTTCAGAATGTACACTGAGCTATAAAAATGCCAGGATTGGTAATGAAGGCTCCATGAGGGCACAAACTTTAACTGTCCTGTTTACTGCTACATCCCCAATACCCAGCACAGGGTTTGGCTCATGGAACCCACTCAATGAATGAATGAATGATTTGTCTCTGATAGACATTAACAGCTTATAAGGGTTGGGTCAAAGTTGGGATCAAATACATCTTATTTAAGCAAGGGAATTTTGGGGGGTCCATTTTCTCCTTTCCCTAATTTCACAAGACCCTTTTTGAAATAGTCAACATGTGTACCCCATTACTGCATCTACCTTCTCTTCAGCCAGGCTTCTACTTTACAGACCAAGGCAGCTGCTCTAATCCCCAACCACAGGGTCTGCATTTCAGCCAGCAGGAAGGAGAAAAATGAAAGGGCACATCACCCCCTTTTTAAGGATGCTTGTCTGAAGTTGCAGATCATTTCTGCTTCTAATATCACTGTCTAGGATAGGCACATGACCACGTGTAACTGCAAAGGAGAGTGGAAAATGCAGCCTTTATTCTGAGCAGCCACATGCAGAGATAAGTACCAGGATTTTCTTACTTGGAAGGAGAGAGAGATATTGGGTCCCTTCTGGTGGGCCCTACCCTGAGCCTGACTCCTATAGGCCCTTTGAGCTCAACCCACTGTGCTGGTTAGGAAACATGCTTATTCCTCAGCTCCGGGAAGAACACTTTCAACTCACTACACAAGAGCAAGCCAGGTTGGTGAGCGCAGGAGGCATCTCACTGCACCTCCAGTCCCTGGCCCCGCCACTCGGGCCAGCCACCCCGGCCTGCCCCCTCTAGGTTTTCTGTTCCAGCTGCAGGATGGAGGGGGGCAGCCAGAGGATGGTGCCTTCAAAGACGGGGAGTTAATAGTTATTGATGGGATGAGGAGATGGCCATACACAGACAGTCTCCCTCGAGGCTGTCTGACCTGAGCTGGGGTGCAGAGATCTGGGTTTGCTCAGCTTCCTGGTTCAGTGGTCCAGCTTAGCAGCCCACAGGGTGTCAGGCATGTCCCACAGCTGGGCTGCCCCCTTGGAAGCCACTAGCCACAGGTATCTATTTACATTTAAGTTCATTTAAAAAAAATACGGTTCCTTAGTCATATTAGCCACAGTTCAAATGCATGACATCCACCTATGCCTAGAGGCTCCCATACTGGTCAAGCAGATGTGGGACGTTTCCATCACTGCAGGGAGTTCTGTTGGTCAGTGCTGCCTCCGAGGAGAGCCCTCTCAGGTTCTATTAACAGAGGAGGGTGCCGAGGAGGAGGGAGGTGCTGGGGCTGCAGCACACGTTGGGCAGACCCCTGCTGGACCACCATGTCCACGGGCCTCATGGTGAGGGGAACAAATGTGGAGGGGGCTCGAAATGTGTCTCTGCTTTGCTAAAAAATACAGAGTCTAACATCCTTAACCCCAAGCCTCATCACACACACACACATACACACACACACCCCACCTTGCACACCTCTCACACTCGCTTCTTCCTTCTCTTCAGACTCACTCTGCTCCCTTCTACCACAGGACCTTTGCATGTACTGTTCCATGCCTGAAACACTCGTCTACTTGGTCCCTTCACATAATTAAGTTCTACCTCTCTTTCAGATCTCAGCTTTTGGGTGGGCTTCCCTAATAACCACTCTGTCCCCACCCCCCACCCCGCTCCCAGGACAAAATCAAGTCCTCCTGATGGTCACTATCCAACTCCCCGTCCTACAAGTGTTATTGTATTTGTGAGGTTCGTTGATGAGCGCTGCCTTCCCCCATCAGACTGTGAGGAAGGAATCTTGCATGTCTTGCTATACACTTAGTACTCAGTGACACACAGTAGGGGCTCAAGAAATGAATTTTGAGTGAATGAAGGAGCTCCAACCATACTGACTAAGGCTCCCAATAGCCACAGAGGCAATTAATCAGAGAAAGACCCCAGGAAGGGGAGGAGGCTAATTAGTGATTCATTAGGCTCCATTTTCATCTGCAGTCAATGCTAATCACTTGTTTGCTTAAAATGTGAAGTTCTGCACTCATTAAACCCATTAGTAAATGAAAATGCATCTTGGGGAAGTCTGGCCTCCCACATTGGAGTGCCAACTCAAGGGCTGCACCCCCTCTTTTGTAGAGACTTCCCAGGAGTCAGCGAAGCAGGTGCTCATGGCTAGAAACACCCCCAGCTAGGAGGCCAGTCCTCCTTCACCACAGGACCTTGGCCACCTGCCCCTTCAGCACCCTGTGCTCAGTTTCTGTCCCTGTAAAATGGGCACAATATTCAACCTCATGGCTGGCTGGGAGGTCAGAGGGAGCTTCATAGCCAGGCTTCCAACTCATACTCTGGGATTAGCCTTGCTGATAGTCTGTAGCAGGCCTAATTTGAGAAAGTAGTTGCCCACCAGACCCACCAGTAATGTGGCCAGAGCCTTGAACTCTGCTGCTCTCCTGCACAAACATGCTCCCTTCTCCCCCTTATAAGCAGCCCACAGTTAGAGAGAGCTCCCGGGCCATGCTGCACTCACCCTGCCTTGTATTGGGCTCATTTAATAGTCATAGTACAAACAGCTGAGTCTTGCAAGGGCACTTACCTAGGGCCTGTGGTCCTTGCAGCGCTTGGCCACCTCCTCCAGGAAGCCGACTCCAATCCTCGAGGTAGAAATGGTTGCTCTCCACACTGATGCCAGCAGGTATGGCTGCCTTCCCTGGTCTTACAAAATCTCCTGTCCCCAGGGACCTGGTGCTCTGCAGTAATGGAAGAAGTGCCCTTGTTCTGAGCACTAACTACCCACCAGTCTCAGCTCTCAGTGCTCTACCTGCATTGACTCATCTTCCTCACAAACACTCTAGGGGGCAAACTACAGATGAGGAGATAGACTTGTTAAAGGTCTAGCAGCTGGCTAAGTGCGATGAGTGGCTGAGCCAGGACTCAGATCCAGACAGTCTGCCTTCAGAGCCCCCACACTTGGCCTCTGGGCAGGCTATTCTGGCCCCAAACAGCCTTCAGGAGCACGGAGGTGGGTCCTGGGGTGTGTCCAGGCAAGGTGAGCTCCACCCCTCAGCAGCCAAGCCCTGCAGAAAAGACGGAGATCAGCATTTAGCCTGGGGCAATGCACCCAACCGCCCTCAAGTACCTACTGGGTTGCCTTCTAGAAGCTGAGCCGAGGCCCGCCCTAGGGTGCTGGGAACAGACCTGCCTCCCTTCCTGAAACCTTCCGCTTTCCTTCAGCCCCATCGCCCACCGCTCCCACCTCCCCTGGACACGAGCAACCCCAAAGCGTGGGTGAGCCTCTGTATCTCGGGGCCCCTTCCCTTCGTGCCTGATGTGCAAGCACTGGGAAGCCGACTCCATGCCCTCTCTTCCAAGAAGCCTCCGGGCTTCCTCTTGCTTCAACCTTTGTGCTGCCATTTTAGTTCTGGGTATCATCCTCTTCATTGTTGAGAGGGACTCTCAGACACACTCCTCAGGGGCCAGGCCCCAAGCCCAGCATCTCGGTCTAATTCTCACCACGCTCGCAGGAGGTACTATGTTTTCCCCATTTCCTCAAAGGAGAGTGGGGGAGAGACTTGCCCAGGGCCTCTAAGCAGGAGCAGGATTCAAACCCAGGCCATCTGCCTCCAGGGCTTGGGCTTTCGCCACTGACCCCGCCTCTTCCCAGGACAGCCTCTCCCTGCGGCCTTCGCATGACTAGTCTTGTTCAGCTCTCCTCGGAGCCTGAGCGCCCAGAAAGCAGCATTTGTGCCTTTTTGTTTCTGGGTCTCGCATACAGGAGGCCTCAAAAACTGCTTGTTGAATTGAAATTTCCAACCAGCCGATTGTGAATCCCGTTCTGCAAACCTGATGGAACTGATCAAGTGGTGATGTTAGCAGTGCAGGTTCTGATCCTGTCTTTGCCTTTTACTAGGTGACTTGGGGGCAGTCACTGGACAGCTCAGTAATCCTAACGGAATCCAGAGCCCGCCACGACCCTGTCCACGGTGCTGAAGATGCAACACTGAAGGCAACACCCCCATGGGGAAAAGGCGGCAAGCCCGGGACAGAGCTGCAGTGCGGGCTGGGTGGAGAGGCCTGCAACGTCCCAAGAGCACGGAGTGTGAGCCCTGACTTCCACCCGGGGTATGTGAAAAGACTTCAGTTCCGATCGCTCTCCCAGGGTTCTGGAAGCTCAGATGAGCTAGAGCATCGGGGTGGGGGGATGGGGGGCAGATGGTCCCCCTGTGCACCCACATGGGCCATGGGATGGCTGCCTGCAAACAAGGGGATCAAGTCCAAAACCCCCTCGCTCATCTGGAGTAAGCACCCCCTGCTTCCCCCCTCGGCCTCCCTGAAGCCCGGTGCCCCTGGAGCAATGTAAGGCCCAGGTGGGGGATGCACAGATATTGTAAGGCCCCTAACCCCCAAATGAGAGTTTACTGTAGAATTATAGACTCACTCATGCTTTATTTTTTTAATAGCAAAAAATTTTATAAGTGAATAAGTTATACATGTATATGGTAAAAAATGAAATGTAATTGAAAACGTATAAAGGGCATATTGTGGAAAGACTCATTCTGACCCTGTTTCTCCTCCTGGAGGCTGCCACGTGGGTGTCCTTTAAGAGCGATCCCACTCGCAGCGGAGTGAGGCGCCCCACCCCCACCAGAACAGGTGCATTGTCCTTTCTCCTTAATTATGTATCTTGGAGATCAACAGAGAGAACCACCTGATTCCTTTTTAAAGGCTACATGGTTCACTGCAGGTTTGCGAGGTATTCATTTAACCAGCCCTCTCCTATATGGACTTTTGGGCTGTTTCCCATCTTTTGTTAATACAAACAGTGCTTCAGTGAACACTTTGGTCGTCATCTTTGCACATGTGCACGTAAATTCCTAAAAGCAGGATTGCTGAGTCAAAGGGTATGTGCATTTTTAACTCTTGATAGCTACTGCTGTCTTATTCTTTTAAAATGCTGCATAGCATTTTTTTTATATGGAAGTAGCACAGTGCAGTTAGTCAGTCTATCCCACCCTCCTCCTCTCTCTTTTCCTTGCTTTCTTTTTAATTATACACTTACTTTTAGTAATAATTAACAATAACACTTCATGACTTCTGATACACTTCAGTATACTTCAGTAAAGTTTCTGTGTTAGGCACTTTTTCAATAGATTTAAGTCCTGTGATTAGGCTTTTTCCTCTTTTGCTTCTAGTCTTTTGAGACTTTAATGCAAAGCACTAAGCATAATGCTTGGCACATACTGGGCATTCAATATTTGTGGGTTTTTGTAAATTATGAACAAGGTTGCAGTGAACTGCCTGTGCACGGGCATCTTGGTGCCCACATCCATTAAATTCCTTGAGCCAGCACTGCTGTGGGAAGGTGTGTGCATTTAAATGTGGTAGTCAATGCCAAATTAACCTCCAAAGAGGCGGCAGCAATTTACACATGAGTTTGCCCATACACTTCCTGACACTGCATTGGGGAAGTTTAGGAGGTGGAATGATGTTTGCAGACTGCTTCAAACCCTTCACCTGGCAGACAGGGAAACTGAGGCCCAGGGAGGGGCGTGCCCAAGGTCCCCTGTGAGCTGGGGCATGCTCAGTTCCCATCTCCGGCCTCTGGTCCTCCAGGGAACAGGGCTGGGGGGTGGGATGGGCAGCGTCCAGGGCAGAGCGTTGGAAAGCACCAGGCAAGGTCCTTGAGGCAAGGGAGGACGTGACGACGGGGAGAAGGGGAAGCTAGTGGCCTGCCGCTCATCCACACCTCCTCCTTGGAGAATGCAACGCGTTTTATTCCAGAAGAAACTTCTGACTCTTTACTACTTCTCCCCACCATCCCCGTCTTTCCCCTTGGAAACGGCCTCAGAGATTCTGAGAGGTGCTTTCCTTACTTCCGAGCCTGCCTGTGTGGGAGGAAGCTGTGGACGTGAGGGTACTGACTGAGAGCGGGTTGAGACCCGGGAGCTGCTGTGCAAAAAGAATGGCAAATTATATAAGGGAGAACGGAAGGGGTGGCGGAGGCAGCCATTCATCAGTGCTTGTTAACCCTTTCCTGCTGGAAGAGCAGGCAGCCCCAGATGGTGGGGTCCGGCTGTAGCAGGAGACATTTTCATAAATGGTTTGTGCTGAAAGCTTTGACGGGGAGAAGGCACAGTTCCCTCCTCGCCCTTTACAGGCAGGCTTTGTGCTCCGGGTAAAACTGTCGGAAAAGGTAGAACAGCTCCTAATCTAGGAGATGATTCCTGTGGGAAATCAGGCTGCTTTTCAAGCGTAATTTGAAAAGCTGCTGCCTCCAAACTTCAGTGGGGTGGGGGTGGGGGAGCAGAGAGAATGCCATTTATAAAGCAATCAACGCTTCGACAGAGTCTCCCATCACTCAGAATTATTTTCTGAAATCCGGCCTCTACTCCTCACTCTGGAGGAAAGGCAATATGGGCACTTTGCCTCCAATCAAGTCCAACGCGGAGGACAATGGGGGCAAGTGACACAGAGGGAGAGCGGCTCCTGCATTGTTCATCACAGCTGGGGCTGCGGGAAATCACTTCCAGGGCTCCTCAGGCCCCAGAACAAGCCGAGCCGGAGGAAGCCTCATCAGAGGTTCCATTCATCTCACTTCTTACTTTTAAACTTTAAAGCGTATATTTATGTGCCTCAAGTTGGCCATGAACCACAGCATGTCAAACAGTTTGGGGTTGATGGAAGAGGTACATTTTCTCGTTCTGGGACTTTCAGAAACACAATTTCATCGCCAGTCTCTCTTCGTTCCAATCTCTCCTGTATGCTGCCACGGATGAATATTCTTAAAACACTGCTTTCAGTACATTCCTCGCCTGCTTAAGAATCTTCCATCGCCAATTCTTGATGGCTTAAGGCTGAGATCCCTAAACTGGACTTTCAGGCTCTCCATAAATGTGGACTCTGCTCCTACAACCTCCTAAAAAACACCCTTCTATGCTGCTAGGTCACAAATTTGGGGTGGTGAAGGCCTGTTATGCCCACTCCTTCCTAAGTGACCAAATGCAGTACTCATCCTTTTGGGGAATCCCAACTCTCTCTCCAGGTGGTCTGGGTGAGCTGACCTTATCCCTGTCCCCAGGCCAGCCCATGAGAATGCTTGTAGATCAGAGGTCAGCAAACCCAGGTCTGCATGCAAAGGTTACCCCCGGCCAATTTCTGTAAGGCCCTCAAGGTAAGAATGATTTTTCCATTTTTAAAAGATTGTAAAAAAAAAAAATTCAAAGGTGCCATAAAAATCCGATGGCCTGCAAAGCCTCAACTGTTTACTGTGTGGCATCTAACAGAGAAAGTGTGATGACCCTGCTGTGGGTGCACAGTGACTAGTGTAGGGGTGGGACTAGCTGGACTGGGGAGAAATAATCCTGGGACTTTAGCTGGAAGGCTAAGAAGGAGGTGCAGATTCTTCTATGTTTGTTAAACTGGAGAAGGTCAGCCTGGACCTGCTGGTGACCATCTTTTGACACTTCACAGAGAGAGGCTGAAGCCAACAATGGGGAAAGCGTAACTGAAAGACGGAGGCCGGCTGTGGGAGCTGGAGGTGGCTGGACCATTTGGTTACATGAGCCAATACATTCCCTTTGCTTAAGTTGAGTCTCCCGTCACTGAAGGAGTTATGATGAACATGGATATTAGCAGGTCTGCTGGTACGCCTTTGGGCACGTGGTTTTCCCTGTCTGTAATGCCTGTTATCCTCTCCGCCTGCTGAAAGTCTATCGTCCTACCAGGATCTCACCTCTTCCTAGAAGCCTTCCTTCTGTGGTCCCTTGGTGGTTTATTCTGAGACCTAAGCAAATACTTTCTCGGCTGCATCTGTCTGGGAGGAGTATTTACTGCATCCCTAACAAAACCATGAGCAACAGGCAGGAAAACGGGAGGGAATGCACGTTGTCCGAGCCCTGGGCACCAGGCCAGATGCTCACGGCATTTATTCTTCCCAACACAGCCACTCCAAGAGGCAGAGACAGCAACTCCATTTTAGAGATGGGAAAAGGAAGCTAAAAAGTAAAATGTATAAAAAGTGACTTGCCCAGGGTCACATGGTTGCAAAGAGGTCAAGTCCGAAACCAACCCCAGCTGTGATGAACTACAAATCATCCACGTTCTCTCACAATACGGTGCCCAAGGACCACATCTGACCCTTCTCCAGCCACTTCCAAATACAGTTTTCTGAATCTTCCAGGAGCCTTTCACTACGTGCAGATCAAGGCTCAAACATCTCAACCCGAATTTATGGCCTTTCAGTGTGTGCTTATTAATTCTACCTATCCCTTGCTCCAGCCACCTTATACTGGAAATGCTGGTGCGCCTGAATGAAAGGGGAAACTTTTATTGTACCAGCAAGTTGTAACAAAACTTGTGATGCTTATGTTAACAAGCACTAGATGGGGTCAGCTGGACAGGTTTACAATTAAAGTTGCCTGCATATAATAACTGGAAAGGCACTTTAATTTGTATCTTTTTTTTTTTTTTTTAATCAAGTGCAACAATCTGCCTGCAGGAATCCCAAAGTAACTCAGGTTGCTTTCACTCTTCAAGGAAGAGGCAGGCTTTCTGGAATACCACGGTGAATCCTTCCATATGGAGTCTCTCTCTGAGCGCTTTGCCAGAGTCTGTGTTTTACTACAGGAGGGGATGTGTATGTGCCATCCGCAGCCTCTTGGTTCACTACTGCCACCTGTCACACCGAGACGCTCTAGGAGGGCAGGTATTTTAATCTCAGTGAGAGCTATGTAATGCTCGACAAGTCACCCCACCTCTCTGACCTGTTTTCTCATTTGCCAGGACCTAGATTGAATTAGCCTATCATTTTGTGTCCCCAGAGGAGTAAGGAACAATGCTGTGCAACCTTTTACAATCCTTCAAAAGGGAAAGGCAATCTACCCCTCCCTTTCCCAAATAACGTTGGACTCATCCCAGAATTTTAAAACTGGAAGACAGTTATTATTTCTCGCAAGAGTTCTTGGGGTGTCTGCAGGTGAAGCCCCTGAAATTGTACCTAGAACTTCATGAGTCAGCTAGTCAGGCTCAGCCGGAGATGAAGAGATGGTGCCTGGATGCAGTCTTCAGGTGATGCAGTGCCCTCCTGGGGGTGACAGGGGAGGAGCATGAGCATGTTTCTGGGGAGCAGGTCCTCTGATTTAATCAGACTTCTAGAAGATCCAAGGACCCCAAAAGATGAAGAGTTCTCCTTCTGGTCCAATGCCCTTCCATTTTACAGGCTGGAGAACAGACGTCCAAAAGCAGGCCAGCTTGCCACCTGGACCTGAGCTGCACATCCCACTGTCTTTGCAGAACAGACCATAAAGGTAATGAGTGAGACCTCTCCGGAACTGGTTGGGGACTCTCACGCCAACATGCTCCCATGCCAACAACTTTCTGGTATTTTTAGGGCTTGGGGATTATCTATGTCACTGGAAGAGGTATCTAGATGGTGCTTCACCATGTACCTGGGGAGGAATCATTCATCAACCCTGGATCGTGTGTGTGTGTATGTGTGGGGAGGTGGTAGTGACAGTATCTAAATATATGTATCATCAAGTAGAAAAATATCAAGTATTTATCCTGCCTTTTCTATGCAAACTGTACCTCCAGGTTACCACATGGTTGATGAAAGGAAGATTCCCTTCTCAGAAGTATTCTAGCTGGGATGGTGGAATCTGCAGTCCCTAACAAATGAACAGACCCACCTGATGATCACCAATGGCTGTAACATTACAGGAGCAGATCAGATGTCATATGCGTCATGATGGGAATAAATAACCACCTGTGGAAGAACATTATAAAAAAACAGAAACAAAAAACCCAAAACTAAACAAGATGCCTGCTCTGCCTCCCAATTTACAGGAAACACAGGAGCTCATGAAATGACCCCCTATAGATACAGTATTTCCCACAGCCTGCAATCCAGACTTGGGAAATACTGTAGGTTAAATGGCTTCATTTATTTAACAAAAAACTTGCAAGAAAAGAGAGAAAGGGGGAAACTAAATTAAGTGATTTATTAACGGGCATCCCAACAACGGCAGTGAATGTTATGTTATTTGAATCCTGACTCAAACACACCAGGGATGTTTAAATGCTGAAAATTAACATTTAACAATATTAAAGGATCACTGTTAATTTCTTTAGGTGTGATATTGATATTGTGGTTGTACATATAAAAAAAAAAAGAAAGAAAGAAAGTTTGGATATGACCTGTGAAATTTGCTTCAAAATACTCCAAGAGGTTAGGGGCTAGTGGAGGAGGGACAGGAAGAGGGCAGTGGGTGCAGATGGGGCAAGGCTGGCTCTGCGCTGACAACTAGTGAAGCTGGGTTATGGGCACATGGGGCTTCATCATAACAAAAATTAATCTCTCACTTAAAAGGTATACAACACAAAATCACCCAGCTGAAATAACAAACTTCAAAGTGAGCTTCTGACTACTTTTCATTCAAGGAGTGCCTTTAATTCATTTTCTTCCAAAGAACTGGTTACATATAAAATGAGCCCACCTCGTGCACTGGGGAGAGGGAGGGGCACGTGGGGGGATTGATCTCTGCGTGTTTGAGATGGTGAGGCAGTTCCCTGTATTCTTGGAGTCTGATAGTTAAATATGATCCTCAGGAATTCAGAGGACACAGATGACATGCAGCATAGGTTCTGCCCCGAATGTCCTTAAGCTCTTCAGTGTGTGTGTGTGTGTGTGTGTGTGTGTGTGTGTGCGGCTGGTGCAGGGACAGGATGTCGCATGGTATGCTGGGGCCATGGGGATGGTAAGCTAAGGAGTTAAACCTTTATAGCTGTCAGACAATGTCATTTGAAAAGACAAGGTATGAAATATAAATAACAGTCAGCTACTTTCTTTCAATCCAATTTCCAAGCAGTTGTATGATCGATCAATTCATAAATTGATCGGCTGTCTAATCCACCTTCACAGTCTTCTCTGCTGCTGCTGCCACCCCCTCGGGCAGGGGTTGGGATCAGTCCAAACCCGGAGGGGCCAGTAGGGGAGGAGGGAGGGGTGGGTCACTGCAGCTCCTCGAGCAGGCGCAGCACGTTGGCCGCATACGGGTTCTGACGCCCGGCCGCCCCGCTCAGCCGCACAGGGTGCAGGCAGGGGTGGGGAGGGATGAGCTGCTCCGGGCAGTAGAGGTCGTTCAGGAGGAACCAGGTGGCATCTGGGTTCACCTTCATCAGGTGGAGGAAAACGCTATGGAGAGAAGGAGAAGAGTGAGCAGAGGCCCAAAGGCAGGGAGAGGAAGGAGCAGTGCTGGTGTTTTACCCAAGGGGTTATTTACTGGGTTATCTGAGAAGAAACTGATGATCATATCAAATCACTTCAGAGAGCAGAATGAACCCACTGAAGTTCACAGGACAGGGCCATTAGGATGGTTCCAAAGCCTAACAGGAACAGAGGTAAGCAGTTTCATATTCATTGACATAGAGAAAAAAAGTGATTAGTCTTAGCAGCACAATACTGACATCAAATAAGCTCTTGGCAAAGAAACAGTCTGAGTTCTGGGGTGTAAAGCAGGAGTTTTTAAAAAGGAACGAAATGAAAGGACCACTCTTCCTGATAAGCTCCATCTGGCTCACAGGTCTGCTAGGATGGGGGCCCAGGAAAGAAGGTGGGGCTGAATCAGCCTCAGAGAGGAGCCCCTCAACTTCCAGCTCACTGCTCAACTCTGCAGTTTCGATCCTTTCTGGCCACAGTGAGCCATGGACTCTCGTGGTCTGGACATACACTCGCGGATCTTGACAAGGGCCATTTACCAACAGGGATCAGGTCCAACAGAGCTTGCGGCCCTGTGCAGGCTGACAAAGGGCTCCTTTATTAGTCGAGTCCTGCTCCAGTGACCTCTGGCCAAGCCTGAGTACTAATGCTTTCCATGGGATGCAGGCAGAGCTGAAGGGCTCTGTACCTCATGACCCATCAAGGGTGAGGTTCTTTATCCTGGTTTGAACTACCTTTGCCTCTTACCTGCTTACATCCCATTTCTGAATGACCAATCATGTGCCCAGGACCCTTGTATTGGACAGTCACACAGCTGCTGACAGACCCACTGCAGCATTCAGAGTTCAGCTTTTCAATTCCAGGAAAGAGGAGCACCCTGCCCCAGCTGGCCAGCTCCCTCTCATCCATCCTTTCCACCTCAGCTCATGCATCACCTGCTCAGGTGAGGCTGGCCTCCTGGACCATTTTTCCTAAGTAGGCTGCCCTTTATTTTTCCTTCAGAACACTGTCCTAGCACATATCAATCTCCTTTCTATTGACCACCCACTTCCTCAGAAAACAAGCTCCCTGAGGGCAGGCACTTGTCTGTTTTGTTCACTGCTGTATCCCAGGCTCTCCAGAGTATGCAGGGCACAGGGTAAACACTTGATAAAGCACTTGATGATCAAATAAGCTCTCATTTTTAATGAGGACTTTGTAGGTGACTTATGTTACATGCTAATGATTTAAGATGACATTCCTCTCTGGAATATTAACATTATATAAATGGATCTAAAGAGGTCAATGGATCACTGCAAAGGAAGGAATAAGGAATATTACCAACAGGGGTGATGTTATTGCGGGTATCACTAGCTGTGGGAAATTACTCAACTTTGATAACTCAGTCTCCTCATTTCTAAAATTGTGGAGTGCACCCTTTAGTCAGGGTTTGGTTGAGATTTAAACAAGAAAACCCAGATCAAGTCTTACACAGTGTCTAGCACATGTGATTCCTATCTACCAATTAACAGAGGACAGAGCATTTGATGGACTGCATTTTATTCTTCACAGTTCTCACTGAAACCTCTCCGTACTACTGGGCATCAAATAGGAACTTAAATGCTTACTAAATGAAACTGAATTTTGGCTTTTAAGTTTTTAATCGGAAAAATCTGTGCCCTCAGGCATTTGTGTTTTAGCTCTGGTGAAGGCTGTTTCTTTTCTTCCTTGTGTTTAATAAATGTATGTTAAGGCGACAAAGGAAACAGGTGGGGACACTGCGAAAATCTTTCTGGACTGTTTTGTGCCTAAACAATTTAAGGTTTCTTTGCTTAGGATAATCTTGTGTTTATAACCTCAGCAGAGGTTTCTGGAGAAGTGATTAGAATATTCTAATTCATCGTTTCCACTTCACTGCAGAAAGGAGATGGGACCTACGTGGGAGACAATTTTTGTTTAAAAACAAAAATATCTTTGATAATTAGAGTGGCAAGGGAAATTATGAAAAGAAAAATTTTAAAACGGGAAGCAGATTTCTATTTACACGTGATACAGTTGACAGTTTTCCCTGTGCCAAAGACTGTTAGAATGCAAATGGTTTCACTTGATTTTTCCCCCCTTTCAAGTACTGGAACAATTTCTCAAGCTATAGCATGGCACATTCCCAGCTTCAAGGAATATTTTTATCTGGGCAGCACCCAGCAAAGCAGTGTCACGGCCCAGTTCAGTCAGCTCGGCTCTGATTTACACGGCATGGGAACATGGCATGGGAACACGGCAATGTTCATTTTCGGAGCCCTTTTTAACATGCTAAACGTGGATGTTGCATTTGCTGGTAGGAAAGGAAAGAAGTCTCTTTCTTTGCCCACCAAGATCTCTAAATAAAATGCTAACAGGGAACAGAGGAAAAACGTGTGCAAAGTTCAACTTCTTTTATTAAGCAAGAGCCAAATTCTTAGAAAAATTACTTTGAATATCATTCTTAATTCTTAAAAGGGTAGACTCCCCAGAATGTCAGGAAGCAGGGAAAATTCCTTCTCCTGTGTCTAAGGTTTGAGCAAATTATTTTGCCTCCATAAACTTGGTTTTCCTTTCTCCAAAGGAAGATGATCACTCCCGCTCCACCCTTCTCAGGTTTGTTCTGAGACTCTAAGGAGACAAGGTGCAGGAAAACACTCTGAAGTGTATAATGAAAACACTGTTCCTTCCAGAAAGAATGTGTGCGTGTTGAAGGAATAATTATCACCACCAGCCCCAGCAGCACAGCCACACTATGGAAAATTCTCAGACACTGAAAAGGGCAAAACATTTGTCTTTCGTTCACTCATAATTTCCACCAGACTAACTTGATGGAGGGGGGAGTGGTCCCCATTCTCAGCCAGTGGGGTTCTAATTTCACCCATCATTTTCAGGAAGAAACGAATGCAACATTTTCTTGCCAACATGCGCTGCAGGCAGGGAGCCAGAGGGCTGGCAGGCGTGGCTGCGTTCCGCTCGGTGAGAGGCCTGCGACCAGCTGGACTCCCAACACCAGCATATTCCCAACCTGAGCCCTTACCCGCTTTAAGCACCTGGGAGCTGAGTGTGAGGCCCAGGAGGTCTTCTCTGCCAAGATGAGGGCTTTTCTACAAATCCCAGGACCACCTGGTTCTGGGGTCCACCCTGGGCCGGGAAGCAGGATCCCAAGAGAGTGAAGAAACAAAAGCCAAAGGCAGAAGTTCCTGAAAGCTCCTGTCGCATAATCGAAAGCCAGACGACAAAGCCAGGACCTCTGCTTTGAAGTGACTGGGGTAACTGCCTGGAAAATGTTCCCAATACATTCTGAGACACGACAGAGATGGCTGTTGCACGTGCCAAATGGCCGGCTCCTTCTTTTTCTCAAACCCAAAGAGAAACATTAAAAAAAATATATATATATATACACCATTTAACTCCTGAACAAAAATGTCTTTCTCCCTCTCCCCCCAGGACCAAATCAGTGGCTCCAGGGAGCGCAGTTATCAAGAGATTATCTGGTCCCCAGAGTATCGGAAGGCACTCAGCTGTGCCTCGTGCCTCCGAGTGTCCTGAGGCGAGTGATTATCTCTCAATAACCTGTAGGGCCGTGTAGCTTAAATGATAACTTGACTTTAAAAAATTTAGAACTCAAGGCAGTTTCTAAGCAACCTCTGTTTCCATGGCAAAGAAGCCTGGTGTTTATACTGATTTTTCACTTAAAATGCAGTTTTATTGAATTTTACTTCATGCAGGCAGCCATTTCCCTGCACTTCAGCCCTATCTACAATTGACAGGTATCAGCAAGTACCTAATATATTCCAGACATCAAACAAACAGAAGCAGCTCACTCCTTTACAATCAATATTGGGGTGCTCCGAGTGACCAAGCTGGAAAGGACATGGCTTGGGGATGTAGGAAACATGCTACTGGAGCCTGGTCAGCTGAGTTTGGGTTCCTTCTTGTGTTTCACCAAACTCGAGCCCAGGCACTGAGGGAGGAGCTGGGATATAAAGATGGATGGACATGGGCTCTGGCACTGAGCTGCCTGTCTAGTGAGGAGGATAGTCCAGTTAGAGGCCCATGATGCAAGGTGACAAGTGCCACGCTAGAGGCCACATGCAGGAGGGAGCCAGGGAAGCCTTCCTGAGGAGGTTATGTGGCAAGTCATTTCTATAGGGGGAAGGTGACAAGGTCCCCACCCAGCTCCAACAGGCTGCAGCAGACTTCTAGAGTGGTCACTGGATCATAAACAACCCTGCAGAACTCCAGAACATGGCAAAACCAAAAAGAGACCTCTGTTATGGAGGCAAATTTTAGAGTATGTCCTCATCATCTCTGTCTAGACAGCATCCGCTCAAAGGGAGCTCCAGAAAACTGCCAGCCAATCAAGGACCAGCAAAGCTAAACAAACAGTAACTGAAATTCAGGGCTTCTAGCTCTCTTGGGTGACAAGCTATTCTTTCTCTGTCAATTACTTGCTTGAGGGATCCGCTGCTCCTTGTCTCTTTCTGGATTTATAAAATGCTCTCCTGAGCTGTCTGGGTAAATGCCAGGGGTAAAGAACTTGTGGCTTTGTGATCTGTTTATTTATTTTGGGATTCTAAGGAAGTTATATGGGGCTGTCTCCTTAGGAATATGATATAGGTTATTTTTATATGGGCACAATTAAATGCAATTGGAAAATAAACTCACTTGTTGGAAAGCAGGCACGTCCACAAAGTGATTTTAAGCTTCCCTGTTGTTTCCTCTTGGGCAGAACAGCCTCCACACTCATTTCTTCTCCAGCCATCTCTCCTCCCGTTACTCTGTACATGCCAATGCTACAAATGAGGCTATGTGCCTCCTTTTAAAC
This sequence comes from Tamandua tetradactyla, assembly GCF_023851605.1. NCBI lineage: Eukaryota > Metazoa > Chordata > Mammalia > Pilosa > Myrmecophagidae > Tamandua > Tamandua tetradactyla. The sequence goes on along the minus strand of NC_135327.1, from coordinate 14,184,878 downwards.
AAATGGATGCTCGGGGTGTCGACATGTCCTAGCCAGCAAGCAGTGGGGCTATGTTTCTATATGCGGTAATTTACTCTAATGGGTCTCGGTTCATTGGTTGACCAGTATTTCAAGGCTGTCCTTTCTTGCTATTAAATTTAGCTATCTTCCCATGCATGGAGGTCGTTTTTTGTTACTAAATGTTGGAAATGGAGGATTATGACTTGAAGCAACGATTTACTCTCCAAATAAATACTACCAATTACCTTTGCAGCTATACATACTTGTTAGGTTTAACTATATTTACCTGTTCAAAGCCATTCATCTATCGATCTAACTCCAACCTGCATACTCACACACAGACCAACATTAAAAATACTGAAATTCAACGAGGACAGGATTTAAAACCATAACCACAAGTAGAAGCGTACAATGCTAATCATGCCCCTAAAGTACCACAAGACAAAGTATCATAAATGCAGTGGAATGACTCCATTGCTTTGTGCATATTTAAAAAGATATGGCACTGAGAGGCCCAATCTGTTACAGACAATTCAAAAATAAACCAGAACCTAGAGGAATTTAAATCCCACTGGGGCGGAATTTAAAAGCAGCCCCTTCCATCTGGCCAGCTCTCCCGCCTCCAGGCTCCCCACCCCCACAGGTCTAGATCCCTGAACGATGCTGCCAGGCACAGATTTCCAAGGGGCCCCTCTGTGCAGAGGCTCCACAGCAGTGGACTCTGGCTTATGCTCTAGCTGGCTGCACCCTCAGGCCACCTGCAGTGTTTCCTGCCCCCTCTTGAGAATGTGTGTACCCGTGAAAATAAAGACATCATAGCAGTCTACCTATTTGTCTCCTTCCCCTACTAACTGCTTTCCTGTAACCTATGTTTTGGCACTGAGCCAGCAGCCTCCTCTGATGAGTGCTAGAAGAAACAGCTCTAGGAAATGTACTTCTTATATTTATTGCAAAGATATTAGGGACATTACTCATAAAAGTTCCCAGTGTCCTTCTTAGGTGACCTGTGGATAAATTAGGGTTCATTACTAAGAAACACTATGCTTCCTCTGAAAACGTTTCTTTCCTTTTTTTTTTCTAAACACTTACAAATACTGGGGGTTGTACACCAAATGGATTTCCCTCTTTGTGCTGTCTATTATGAAGCCCAGAATCACAGGTAAGGCTCGCCTCTGGCAAGGGTGCAGAATTCTAAGTCTGCATTTTATGTATTAAATCTCAACACTGCTTTACCTAGACTGTGCTGTTATTATTTCCCCCTTATCTTTAATTTGTTCACTTATTTCTTTTTTTACCTTGCTGCATACACTTTGTAAGTTGCCCCGAGTTTTCTTTTTTTGGTGGGGGAAATAAGGAGGAAGTTTAAATAATGATAGCCACACATTATTTTGTGACTTTTTACTCTGTGAAGGTATTCTGTGCTGAAGAATTAATACTCATGAATTTACTGAATCCTTGCAATTATTTTATTAGGTGGGTAATAATAGATGTGCTTATTTCAATCTTCCAGATGAGGTAGCTGAGACTTTGAGGGGTTAATTAAGGTTTCACTGCTATTGAGCAGCAATGCGAGGTCAGGTCTAACTTGATATTCATCTTTGAAATCTTTTAACTCTCAACATAATACTTGGTTCATAATAGACACCCAATAAAAATCTCCAATATAAATACATTTATGATAAGACAAGAGAGGCTGTTTCCGTGGTTACTTTTCTTGGACAGACCACAGTCCCTGCAAAGTGATGAAGCTGCTGTCCTGTGACACACCAAGGCTTTTGATAACTGCAGCCTACTTGGGGGTGGTCCAGCTACCTGGCTCGATTTGCCATCAAGAGCATCCTCATTCTCGACCCAGTGCCTGCACGTATATGCACGTACATACTCCACACCTGGCTTCTCCACTGGGTGATGAAACGGTTGACCCTGGCAGATGATCAATCATATGGACAAGACTGAGGACAGAGAAAGGAACTGGTAGCATCTGATTCAAGTAGCACAGAGGTCTCTGCCTTCAGATCTGCAACCCAGCAGCTTACTTTGTTTGTAATCTGCACAGCAGATGTCTCTTATCTCTGACACCATGAAATCATGCCTATATGTGCACAGTGAACAGCTTCAGATCTGAGTGTATTTTTAGAACAATGGGCCTTGAAAAGAAAAGCAGCACTGCCTGTCAAAGGATGGATAATAGGAAAGCTAACTACTTGGGCCTGGATTTGTCAACTATTAATCAAATGTCAAAGGAAAAAATATTAGGAGTGTCCTCATTTCCATGCTGGGTGCAAGTCAAGGGAGAAACAGTTCTGTGGTCTGAGCTCAAACAAACTGCCCACACCATTTAAGGGGATGAACTACCAATTTCAAGCTCGGCCGAACTAACAGATCACCTCTGTGGGTCCTGATCTGTTCAAAGATAATAGGTCCACGTGTGGGTAAAAAAGAGGAGTTGGTGCTCTGACAGGGATGAAATGAATGAGCCTGTGCCAGTCCGTGTTCATCAGGGTTTGAAGGCACTACTTGGTTCTTTGATGGGCTAGGATCCTACTGCTAGAAAGAGAGCAGGGAAGTCAGTCAGTAAATGAACCATCAAACCTGGTCCCAGGTTCTCATGATAAAGGGAGAAGGGGGGAAGTAGCACAATTAATGTGAAAAAGAGCCTTCTTAGGTGAACACCCTTGCTTAGATTTCAGCAGAGAGGTTGAAGCAGGCTTATAACAAAGGACTAAGTGTGTGTGTGTAATGTTTATCACATACAAAATACACCATATATTTGGTAAATTTATATATATCCCACATAGGTGTGCACACATATATAAATATGCCTCCAGGATGTAAGTACATGAGGGCAGGGTTTCTTCTGTCGGATTCCCGACTACTTTTAGAGTCTAGAACAGTGCCTGGTACACAGAAAGTGCTCAACTGATTTGTAGGACAAATGAACACCAAGTGAACACCCTAATGCAATTCATTTGCACAATGGCCCCGTGAGGAAGGTGTCATCGGCATCTTCAGTAGACAGAGGAAGGAAATGAGGCAAGAGGGGATGAAGTTCATTTGCTCAAGGTCAGAGACCTACTAAAAGATCTGAACCTAGGTTTGTCTTACTCCAATTTGGGTGCCTTTCATCCTCATACCCAGTGGCTAAACAGGGAAACCTGGGAGGGCAGACATCAGGGACCACAGCAATAACAGCATCTAGTACCTGCAGAACGAGAAAAAGAACCAGCTAGCCACTACCTGCTGGCACTCTGTATCTCCAGCCTGTCACTACCTGCTGGCACCCTGCATCTCCAGCCTGTCACTACCTGCTGGCACCGGCATGAGGTTCTGGGGTTGACAGATTGGGTAGGAAAGAGGGTAGAGACCAACCATTCTAAAAACACTGTTCCTCTTTCATGAGATTTGTTGGGCATTGTGATGGTTAGGTTCTCATGTCAACTTGGCCAGGTGATGATGCCCAGTTGTCTAGTCAAGCAAGTACTGGTCTGACTGTTGCTGTGAGGATATTTTGAAGCTGGTTGATTAACTGGGAAGGCTGGTTTATTAAACCATCAGTCAGTGTTGCAGCTGTGGTAGATTACGTCTGCAATCAACTAAGGCTGTGGCCCACAACGAGATAATTCAATCAGTTGAAGACTTTTAAGGAAAAGAGACTTTCATTGCTTCCTCAGCCAGCTAGCCTCCGTGGGGTTCATCAAGACTCTTCATCGGAGCTGCCAGCTTCGCAGCCTGCCCTAAAGATTCTGGACACTTCTATTCCTACAGTTGTGTGAGACACTTGTGTAAATCTCATATTTACAGATATGTTCTCTTGGGTTGTTTCTCTAGAAAACCCTAACTAATACAGGCACGGATTTCATCTTTTTAAAATAGTATCATTCAGTCTTGTTTCCTTTTAGCCCTAGTGTGGAAAGGCCTGGGATTTGAGACTTCACTGCAAAAGATGGGGAGCTTCAGACTTGTAGATCAACCCAAGGAGTGTGGTTTTAACTGAACTGAGTTTAATCAAGCTGAGTGCATGTACCAGCCTGAAGGAAAAATAGAAACTTGGGAAATATGTTCCCATCTCAAATCTTTTCACGTATGGAAGAAAAATCTCTGTGGCCAGAAAGGCATAGAACTGTGCAGGCCCATTGCATGATGGGAGGTATCTCAGAGGCTTTCAAGGAGACCTGGTATTTAAATCAGTTAAGTTTGCCTCTACGATCAGCTGAGATGAGGACTTGGTATGACCAAATTATTCTGTAATCCAATGCTTACCCTCAGGGATACTGCCTTATTCCAGCTCATGGCATGCTGACCATACTCCAAATATGATTTTTTTCTTTGTTATCCCCTGAAGTTATCTGACTAGATACACTGTGGGTAAGCTGGTGCTTTTCTTGCACAGTCAGTTAACAGTGACACCTGGTGGTAACATACAGCAAGGTTATACCCTGCCCCCAGCCCTCACCCCTCCCCCAAGTTGCAAGATTTATGCCCCCTCCTTACAAGGCACATTCACTAGATAAAAGCATTAAACTGGAATGGCATCTCCATTCTTAGCATTTATAGCTTCGGTTATATCAACCGCCCCCTGATCAATTTCCATTTCTAGAGTTTACAGCTTGGATGTAAAAGCCTGCCACAAAGGCTATATTTAATATGACAAATTAAAAAAGCAAACAGAGTCTTGGCCATTCTTTGGAGCCAGGAAAAGAAAGCAGGAGGAAGGAAAAACCCAACTGTAAAGCATGCAAGGAGGAATCTTCAAGGAGCAGCTGAATTTGCCTCCCTTCCAAGAGGAATGAAGGGTGCCCTTGAGAGGCCCAAGCCACCTGGCAGACAGGCCCTGACAGGGTTCCGCTGGGCGGTCCTCATGCACCACTTCCTCGGGAACACAGAGGCCTCAGAGCAGGCCACCTGGCCTCCCAGGGGTTCTCACCAACCCTTCCTCAGACAGAGGGGCCGCTTTCCAAACGAGCTGGGTATCTGCCCAGGGATGGAAACTCACTGTTCCCAAAGAGAATCAGTGCACTTCTAGTCGGCTCTGGCAGTTTGTGTTCTTGTTTTTAATGTTTTTTTTTTTTATTATTGTATAGTATAACATATATACAAAGCAAAGAAATAAAAAAGCAATAGTTTTCAAAGCACTCTTTAACAAGTAGTTACAGGACAGATCCCAGAGTTTGTCATGGGGTACCATAGGATCCTCTCATTTTCCCTTCTAGCTGCTCCAGAACATAGGAGGCTAGAGGGCTTAAATATTTTTTTATCATCACAATCAACTTTTCTTCCTTCCAAATCTTAAAGCACAGAACAATTATTGTAGAACATATTTCAGAGTTTGTCATGGGTTATAATTCCACAATTTTAGGTTTTTACTTCTGCTACTCTAAAATACTGGAGACTAAAAGAGTTATTAATTTAATGATTCAGCATTCATATTCATTTGTTAAATTGTATTTTCTCTGTATAACTCCACCATCAATTTTGGTCTTTCCATCCCTCTCTTTAGGGGTGTTCAGGCTATGGTTATTCTAAATTTTTCGTATTGGAAGGGGCTGTCACTAATATGGGGTAGGGAGATGGAACTATCTGATGTTCTGGAAAGGCTGGGCTACGTTTTAGGACTTATCTGGACAAGGGATCCATCTGGAGGTTGTAGGTTTCTGGAAAGTTACTCTAGTGCATGGAACCCTTGTGGAATCTTATACATTGCCCTGGTGTTCTTTAGGATTGGCTGGAATGGTCCTGGTTGGAGGTTGGCAGGTGATGATAGGTAGCAAGGTCTAACTGAAGACTGTGTAAGAGCAACCTCCAGAGTAGCCTCTCGACTCTAACTGAACTCTCTCTGCCACTGATACTTTATTAGTTACACTTTTTCCCCCTTTTGTTCAGGATAGAATAGTTGATCCCATGGTGCCAGTTCTGGCATTTTTTCACCTGGTTCTTACAAATACTGAGCTGAGCCTTGATTTTTGTACCCCCCTTGGGCATTTGCCTGGCCTAAAGTGATGGCTTGGAGGTGAAAAGCAGCAGACAGTTTTAAGGGAGATTTGAGAAGTTAAGTAGAAAGGTTAACTTTCTTTGGAATGGATGCGGGGTGGGATGTGGATGTGGAATGGATGCGGGGTGGGATGTGGAATGGATGTGGGGTGGGATGTGGATGTGGAATGGATGCGGGGTGGGATGTGGAATGGATGTGGTGAGGGATGTGGATGTGGAATGGATGCGGGATGTGGATGTGGAATGGATGCGGGTGGGATGTGGGATGTGGAATGGATGTGGGGAGGGATGTGGATGTGGAATGGATGCGGGTGGGATGTGGATGTGGGATGGATGCGGGTGGGATGTGGGATGTGGAATGGATGTGGGGAGGGATGTGGATGTGGAATGGATGTGGGGAGGGATGTGGATGTGGAATGGATGTGGGGTGGGATGTGGATGTGGAATGGATGCGGGTGGGATGTGGATGTGGGATGGATGCGGGTGGGATGTGGGATGTGGAATGGATGTGGGGAGGGATGTGGATGTGGAATGGATGTGGGGTGGGATGTGGATGTGGAATGGATGCGGGTGGGATGTGGATGTGGGATGGATGCGGGTGGGATGTGGATGTGGAATGGATGTGGGGTGGGATGTGGATGTGGAATGGATGTGGGGAGGGATGTGGATGTGGAATGGATGCGGGATGTGGATGTGGAATGGATGCGGGTGGGATGTGGGATGTGGAATGGATGTGGGGAGGGATGTGGATGTGGAATGGATGTGGGGTGGGATGTGGATGTGGAATGGATGCGGGTGGGATGTGGATGTGGGATGGATGTGGGGTGGGATGTGGATGTGGAATGGATGTGGGGAGGGATGTGGATGTGGAATGGATGCGGGTGGGATGTGGATGTGGAATGGATGTGGTGAGGGATGTGGATGTGGAATGGATGCGGGTGGGATGTGGGATGTGGAATGGATGTGGGGTGGGATGTGGATGTGGAATGGATGTGGGGAGGGATGTGGATGTGGAATGGATGTGGGGTGGGATGTGGATGTGGAATGGATGCGGGTGGGATGTGGATGTGGGATGGATGCGGGTGGGATGTGGGATGTGGAATGGATGTGGGGAGGGATGTGGATGTGGAATGGATGTGGGGTGGGATGTGGATGTGGAATGGATGCGGGTGGGATGTGGATGTGGAATGGATGTGGGGTGGGATGTGGATGTGGAATGGATGTGGGGAGGGATGTGGATGTGGAATGGATGCGGGATGTGGATGTGGAATGGATGCGGGTGGGATGTGGGATGTGGAATGGATGTGGGGAGGGATGTGGATGTGGAATGGATGTGGGGTGGGATGTGGATGTGGAATGGATGTGGGGAGGGATGTGGATGTGGAATGGATGTGGGGTGGGATGTGGATGTGGAATGGATGCGGGTGGGATGTGGATGTGGGATGGATGCGGGTGGGATGTGGGATGTGGAATGGATGTGGGGAGGGATGTGGATGTGGAATGGATGTGGGGTGGGATGTGGATGTGGAATGGATGCGGGTGGGATGTGGATGTGGAATGGATGTGGGGTGGGATGTGGATGTGGAATGGATGTGGGGAGGGATGTGGATGTGGAATGGATGCGGGATGTGGATGTGGAATGGATGCGGGTGGGATGTGGGATGTGGAATGGATGTGGGGAGGGATGTGGATGTGGAATGGATGTGGGGAGGGATGTGGATGTGGAATGGATGCGGGGTGGGATGTGGATGTGGAATGGATGCGGGGTGGGATGTGGATGTGGAATGGATGTGGTGAGGGATGTGGATGTGGAATGGATGTGGGGTGGGATGTGGATGTGGAATGGATGCGGGGTGAGAAGGATTAAGGACCCACAATTGGATAGATGGTGGGGCCATGCGCTGAGATGGGGCCTACATCTTACTTAGGGGACTTCATCCACCAGCACTTACAGGTGTGACTGCTTCGAAACTAATCCCCCACCATCTCCCTCTTTTACAGTAATGAAACTCATAAGGAGCCCAGGTTTCCTATTGTCTCCGACTTCTCCCATTTAGAGAGCTTATTAATTTGTGAATCAAGATGCCAAATCACTCCGGATCAAGCACAACACTGATTTTTTTTCCTGACTTCAAAGTACGTTTGCAAATGATGTGGATGTGAAGCAATCAACCTTGCCCTCTACCACCTCCCACCCCCACCCCCACCCCCACCCTGCTGTCTCGCAGCCCTTCAGAAGGGAGGGCATCTGACTCAGCCCTGAATGGAATGCTGTGGAGGAGACAAAGCCGCTGCAGTCAGGTGGTCTGGCTGCATTTTCCTCCTCAGAGGGGCACCTTGAATACCAACTCAGGAATCAGCAAGGCCCAATTTCAGGTTTAATTGCTTTCAAAAAAGAGAATTATAAATGAAAAGACAATGAATTGTGAATATTATCAAATATTATCATGTTTGATAAGTCTAAACATGAACAGTGGATGTGGGGTGGGGGTAGAAAAGTAGGATGGGACAAGGAATATGAAAAACCAGAGCTTTGTAACAGGCACCCAAAAGAATTCACTTCAAGATAAATGTAGTATGTTCTTGAGTTGCCCTTTAAATTGCAGTACAACTAGCTTCAGGGGCCCTACCCGGGGGAGGGCTATTTTCGCCATAAATTGGTTCTTTAAGGAATAAGAATGCTCAGGGATAAGATGCTCCTCAGGAAGCTGGAAAAACCGTGACTGATTCTGGGCTTAGGGGACGTGAGGGAGAAAGGGACAGAAAGTAAAAAGGGAACGGGAAATCAAATGCAAAAAATTGCAAAGGATAATAAGTCAATTAAAAAAGAAATTCCCATCACACCCAGGTTTATAAAGGAGTGAGCTGGTTTTCCTCCTTTCAGTCAGAGCAGCTTTTCAGCCACTCCAGGTCACAGCTGACTGCCCAAGGATACAGAGGGTCAGTCTCTAGAAGCCTAAGGGGGAGCAACTGTGTCTTTGCCCAGAATGTGGAGCTGCTGGATCAGGCGGAGCTGCAGGGCCCAGGGCAGGGCACAGTGCCAGGCCAGGCAGGCTAGCTTTTGCACCAGTCCAGGAGACGACCAGCTCAAAGGAAGACTGGTATAAAGGGGCCAGAGGGCATTCTGGGTCTCGTGGGGATGTGGCTGTACACAGATTTTCAGCTTATGAGAAAATCCCTTAGGACTCAAGAAAGCAGATAAAGCTTCCTCCATTAGAGGTGGTGTAGTTATTCTCTAGCAAGCACAGTCAAAGTTCTTAGAGATTAGAATCGTGTAATTTCAGCACGAGCAAAGGCCTCTGTAACCATTAGTTCAGTGGTCTTTAACATTCTTTGGGTCACAGACTCTTAGAATTGGATGACTGTTGTGGACTCTGTCTTGAAAAATACATGTATGCACCTGCTTGCACACACAACCAATTTTGCATGCAATCTGTGAGGGTTCACAGCCCTTGGTGCACAAATAAGAATGCGTGGGGGGTCAGGTGTGCCAGATCAGTAACCCAATGCTTTTGCTTTGCACAGGAGGGAGGTGAGGCCCAGAGAGGTGTCAGGGTCACCTGGGCACCAGATGAGTAGGGCCTAGAACTGGGTTGCCCTCTGACGAGGAAAGTGCCTTGTCTCCTCCAGCACATTGTTTTATCAGCTTTTTGCCCCTTTGGAATTGTTGCTGACATTGCAGCAGAGGAAAAGGTTACTTGCAAAGAGAAATGTGTCTAGTAAAAATACCATTTCTAGAGTTGGCACAGTTAAAGAAATCATCTTAACCTGGCAAGAAGAGAGAGAAGAGAAAAGAGAGCAGAGATGCCTCAACTCTGCTCGCCATTAACAAATCATCTATAATTTAGAAAAATGCAAAGAGATGAGGGTGATCAAGCAGACTTACCTCCTGGCAGCCTCTTGTAATTTCACGGGCTGTTTGGCACTAAGGTAAATCAAGCAGGCATCAGCCACTTTATTCAGGTCACCCTCACCTGCAGAGAGGAAAAACAAAACAAGCATTGCCCTCAGACTGCATTTGGGACAAGCAGTAACCAACTATTCTCTGGTGAAACTGGAATAGCTAGGCAAGATGCCCTGGGCTCTTTACCTCATCTCTCAAGTCAAAAAGCACATCAAGATAAATGGATAAATGAGGTCGAAATAAGACTGAAGGATGTGCACGTGAACGCAGACGAGGGGAGCAGGGCTAAGAAGAGGGCTATTACAGAGGCAAGACAAAGTGCAGACTGTGTGTTCACGTAGGTCTAGCTGGTACCTACCTAGGTCCAATCTTTCGCAGAGTGGGCCCAGGCCCTGCAAGACGGCGAGCTGCAACTTGAAGGCCAGTGTGTGAGAATAAACTGGTCCAGCCCTGGCACTGACGGGAGCCTGGGCAACTAAAGAGCCAGCAAGCTTTGGCAAGATATCTTTGCAGAACCGGCTCCTCAGAAAATCGCCACACTTGCCTCCCAGGGTACGTAAAACCTGCAGAAACAGACCCCAGCTTGGTGACTGAACATTAACAAGGCAGCAAGAGAGCTAAAGAATGCTTGGTAATTCAATTTCATCTAGGTCTCTGCTTGAAAAGAACAGAATTACTGCTGTTAATTCCTTGCCCATGGTTTGTGATTCTGACAGTTATGAATTTGGAGGTCTCTGCTCCCAAGGCATGGCTGCTTCTATCCATAAATACAGATTACATGGAGAATAACTCAAAGGAATGTTGGGTTGGATGAATCATATGATTAATATTTTTATTTTCCTCCCCTTTTTGTTAAAAAAAAAAGAGCTTAAAGCAGCTCACATAGATCATCTCTTGAATCTTCCTAACATCCTTTGAGAAAAGAATGGTGCTTTTAACTCTAGGTGAAAAAATACAAACACTGCCTGGTTCAGGCATTAGGAGGTCAGTGACTGGGCCAAAGTCTCATGGCTGAGTCAGGGCAGGGCTCCCTGTGATTGGAGCCACCTCTATGTTCTTTCTGTTCAGCTGCACAATCTCTTAAGTATATCAGCCTTATTCCATCTTTCATAACAGGCAGTTTCTTTGCATGTTCTTGTTTTAAACTTTCTCTAGCAGAACATATTGAAACGCTTTGCCTTGCTGCACAAGACTGAGTACACAGGATAAGAGGAATTTCTTTAAAGATTGGTAAGCAAGGCATAACCAGCACACAGAGTGTTTGCTGACTTTGCAGAGGATAAGGTGCTTATTTCAGACCCCTCAGCTGAAGGGTGCACAAGGTGGCACAGACCTCAGCTGTCATTAACGTGTCCAGGAGTGGAAAAAACAGCCTCAGTTTACAGAACATGTGTCTTTATATTTTTTCTTTTTCTATGCCTGCTGTCATTTCAGATAAACCTAATTTGCATAAAAGAAAACAGCACATCAATAAGATTCAGCAATACCTCTCTATCCCCCTCTCTATATACACAATCACAGATATACATGTGTGCATCGCTTTGCATATTTTTGCTTGGAAAAATTATTCACAATATACGCTTTAAATGTAAGCTTGTATTTTGATCCAGCATATGTTGAAGAAACTTACAGAAAACCAAAATACTTTTGCTAAGTACATTAGTCATGTTTTTGGCTTCATTTTATGTCCCTACATATCTTTTCTCTGTCTTACCTTGCTCACCTACTCTTATATGTTACCTTGCCATGGTAAATGTATTTCTGTAGGTTGATTTAAGTGCTTTTAAGAATAAGGAAGGATACAAATAAATAAGCTAAGATACATGTGCTAATATAAGCCAAACTAAGTTAGCAATATTAATACCTTACACATGCACTATATATGGCTTTTAACTTTTCAAAGCATTTCACCAAATGGCCCCATTTTATCCTTGACAACAACACTACAGAAGAGTAGGAAAAGTGTTCCTAAGCCCAACCTGAAAAGGGTGGTCATGGGGTTTGCCCAAAACCACTCGGCTAAGCAAAGCACACCCACCGCTAGAATGTAGGCCCCTTCACCTTGACTCTTGTGTAGTGCAAAGAATAACATAGTGGTGAACCCACAAATCTGGGTTCTATCATTTACTAGCTGGCTGATCTTGAGAAAATTCCTTAGCTTCTCTGTGTTTTTTTCTGCTGTCAAACATGGATATAATAATACCTACCTTGCCAGGTTGCTGTGAAGAGAAGATTAGCTCATACATGGGGAAGTGCTGAGAACTCTGCTTGGCACACAGCAGGTACTCAATAAATATCAGAGCCCTTTTCCCGTCTACGAGTTCACTCCGCTTAAATTCAAAAGTAAACTAACTTATTTTCTTCTTTGTGCTTTCCTTATTTTTCTCTACACTACACGGCAGATGATATTGCAATCAAATAAAAAGAGAACCAACCCCCAAAGATATTGGTGAGCTCTGTGCACACTCCCTCCCCCTCAGGATGGACGGGGGAGGGTGGCAATACAGTACCTTGAAGGCTCTGAGCACTGCCAGGGGGTCATCATTTGTGAGTCGGTGCACGAGCGAGGGCCAGGCCCGATGAGCCAAGGGAAGGAGCTGGTTCCTATGAGACTGCAGAACCACTACACACAAATCCAGCACATCTAAGACCTGAAAGAAAAGAGCACATAATTTTAACAGATGGTAAAGGATGGTAAAGGACTGGAAAACAGATGTGTGGAGTCATGTCACCATTTTAAAAGAGTAAAGTTAAAAACTCATTAAATCCAAGCACTGGCTAGGTACTGGGAACACACACAGGAATAATATGCACAGGTTTTCCAGCCTTCAAGGGGCTTATAGTCAACTTGGGAAAGAACTGAATTAGATACCACTCAAATACAGAAATAATAACCATTGTGACAAGTACTAGAAGGGAAAGTAACGGGTGAAATGCAAAGAAACTAAGGGGAGGGATCTAAATGAAGCAGACTGCAGACAGGGCTTCTCTGAGAAAATGACTTCTAAAATGAGACATAAAGAATTAGTAGGAGCTAGTTATATAAAAGGTGAAAGAGTGTTCCAACTGGAAACAGTAATGTGGAGGAATAAGAGGTGGGCAAGATAGCTTGCAGCATTCAAACTAAGGCAGGGCAGTGTGAAGCAATGCAGGGGAGGGGTCAGATGGGACAGGAGGGGCAGCTGGGGCTGGACCATGAAGGGGTCAGGTTAAGGATTTTTAAATTTCATACTAAGTGCCGTAGGGAGACACTGAAGTGTTTCAAGCAGGCAAGTGACATGATTATTGTTTTTAAAAGGTCATTCTGGCTGCTGAGTAGAAAGGAGAGTTGAAGTGGGCAGGAGAAGAAGTGAGGAGGTGCTTTAGGAGGCCACAGCACACCACATGAGGGGAGGAACATGACATGGGCGGGCGATGCTGGCAGAGAGGTAGACAAGCAAAGGACTCAAGATCTATTTTGGAGATGAAATGGCCTGTATTACTGAAGGAATGGATATTGAAAAGGGGAAGAGACATACCAAGAATAGCTGCCTGGATTCAGTTGCAGCAGCTGAATAGATAGTGGGGAGGCCACTTAAGATGGGGAACAATGGAAGAGAAACAAATCTAGAGGCTGGGTAAGATTGAGTTGTTGCTTCTCAATGGAGAGGCCAAGTAGGCAGTTGAGATATAAGACAACCTTTGAAGAAAGGTTTGGGATAGACTAGATGACAATTAGACTTTTTACATTTTCTGAGTGTGTTTCCTGATTTCTTGTATCTCAAAACTCAGTGAAAACAGACAGCCTGCTTAGGTGTCCTATGCAGTGGTCACCACGATGACTGCAGGCTTCCTTCCCACACGGACAGGCCAGCCTTCTCAGAGCAGAGCCGCTGCACGTCTGAGTCAGAGAGACTGGCTGAAGCCTTCCAATGTTACTCAGTAAACCCACACTGGATGCCTACCAGGTTCCATTCCACTGAGAATGGAATAGAAAGAAGAAAAGGGGCCCTGCCCTTGAGGGGTGAATAGCTTAGGCAGGGAATAAGAGGAAGCAGAGTAGTATGGTGGGGAACAGACTATTATGGAATGGTGGCCTAGTAAAATGGCTTAGGTATCAAACAGCTTTGAATATGAGTTCTGCCACTAAGGGAACATGTTATCGTAATTCATTGATTCAAAGATGGACAATTTCCCCCTCTTCCCGGAATGTTCTCTCTGCCTTCGCCCATTTGCAGGGCTACCTCCCTTTCAATCTTTAAGTTTTAGCTTGAATGCTGCTCAGAGAGGCTTTCCTTGACCACATAGTCTAAATCAGAGTACAAGCTCTATGTCTTATTTAACAGTTTGGCACAGAGTAACTTCCCAATATATGTTTGTTACATGGGTGAATTACTATTTTCTATCACTGACCCTGCTTGTTACCCCTTACAGCATGTTCTAAACTTGCATGTATGTGTTTGTGCATTGCCTCTCTCCCCACAGTAGGTGGGAAGCTCTGTGAAGACAGGGATCACAACTGCTTCACTCCCTTTTATACACCCTCAGTCTGACCAGTAATAGTCCTAATTAAGCATTTAGTAAATGAGTGCACGTGCCACACCCCATGCTAACTGTTTCATATTTATAATCAACAGCCTTGTGAGGTAGGCACCATTAGCTCCATTTTACAGATGAAGAAGCTGAGGATCAAAAAGGTGAATTAACTACTCAGGATCATACAGCTGTAAGAGGCAGAGCAGGATTTGAACTGAGTTATATAGGTCAGACTCCAAAGTTGATGCTCTTAGAGACTGTGATATGTATGCATCTGCTACACAACCTCCATAAAGGGGAAGACATTTGACCAGCACCTTGGCGGATATAAAGGAATTTGATGAACATATCAACCAGAGACCTACAATAAAGCTGAGCATGTAATAGGCACGCAAAAAATGCTTGCTGGATGGAATAAATGAATGCTAAGTGGTGTCTCTGGGAAGACTATACAAATTTCACAAGACACAGACCTGAGATTTGAGATCATCTGAGGATTAGGATTTCCTAGTCCATCACCCCTAGGTGAGGCAAGGTGTTCACACAGGAGACAGTGCTTGACTAAGGCAGTTGTGTTCCTCACTCCTGCCCAGTGTAGGGAGGAGTAAGCTGTGTTGTTTTCCTGTGGGAATAAGATCTGCTCCCAAGTGATTCTGATTCCCTCCACCTCACTCCACTGTCCTACCACTGGAGTCACTGCTGTATATTTAAGTCCTGGCTGACAGAGGTGCTGTTTGGGACACTGCCAGGAAATAAAGGTGTAAGATTAAGACAAGTGTTGATGTTTCTCCTACAATGAAAATGGAAAGAGAAACAGAGATAAGACCAAGTATCAGGCTTGGAAGAATGAACACTTTAAAGTATGAAAGCCTGCATCCTACATTAAGTCAGCTGAGAAATGATACCCTTTCCAGAGAATATGACTTTCTTTCCCCTGGAATGCCAATGAATCCCCCAAACTTTTTGTGCTTTTAAATTCAGGGGCCTCAGCTCCCTTTTGGCTTCTGAACAAAAACAGAAAGATATTAGACTGTCATCCCACAGATAAATTCCTCCCGATGCCTCCTCTTGGCCACCACACATGGGCCAGGAGATAAGGGAAGCTACTTCCCTATCCATGTAGTCATGCCAACCAGAGCAAATCCTCAGCCCTGCTGCTCTGAACTGCGGAGAAGGGCGGCACACTGACCTTCAAGCGGATTTTCAGACTTTTATCTGACAGTAAGTGGACGCAGCGCTCCATCACGTCCCTGGCTATCCGAATCTGCACTGGCAGCGGTGGCTCCAGGTCAGGATGGGGGTCGTTTCCATCCACTTCGGGGGGCACTGACTGCTCTTCTGGAGAAAGAGCAGAACTGGAGATAGTTTTGTGAGCAATGCCCCAATCCCACTTGAACTCCCAACCTCAGACTCAGGAATAGAACCTATAACTAGGAACAGATTCTAAGGAAACCAACTAAAATGTGATTCACACTGTATGAGTCAAGATGCTCACTACAGCCTTCACTGTTGGGTCTAAAAACTGGGGTATAAACCTTCCCTCTCCACTCAAAGGGGAATGGTTATGTAAAACATGGACCATCTACACAATAGCAGGTTATGAAGTCCCTAAAATCTGTGTTCACCAAGGGTTTTAATGACAAGGTAAAATGCTTATGAAACAACATTGTGTTAGAGAAAGACAAGATACAAGTTGCATACACAGCCTGAGCACTATTATGTACATTTCTGCATGGAAAGAAGTACAACAAAATATTAACAGTGACAGGGTTATGAGCTAATAGGTGTTTCTTCACTTTTTCTAAATCTTTGGTTTTTTTCTAAATTTCCATTAATAAACATTTAGAATAAAAGAATAAGAGACCAAAGTTCCAATTTGGTCTGAGGCTGGGCAGTTACCTGGCTAGCCTTTACTCAGCCCTGTACTCACCTTTCTTTCCTCTTGGTTCTCCTTTGGCTAAAGGGGATACTTGCTTGTCTTCCCCACCAGCCTGTAAGATCTTTAGATGGACAGGATCAAGTATTACTTATCCTGTGTGACAGATTACAGCAGGGAAGCCTGGTGCAATGCACAGGGAATGAGATTTGGTCACAGGAGGCCAGCTGAGGTCTTCCCTCCACAACTTCTTCATCCTAACTTACCTTGTCTGAACAATGGGGATAAAGTATATGTACCACATATGCTTGTTGAGACGGTTAAATGAAGTGCAGGGCACCAGCTATTACCATTCTTTCACTGCCTAGAACATTGCATTGGATGAGATAGGTGCAAATTTGTAAATTAAAACAACAAAAACACCTGTGCCTTGCACAAAACCCAGGCTAAAAACCCACCTCTGAAAAATTTTTCTCTACTTAAAGTCTACCTCCCCCTCCCAGTACCCCCACTGTCAGCTGTGCTCATTTCCACTGAGCTGAGCATGGCTCCCTTAACTCTTCCCCATTTACGTTTCCTCTGCTGAAAAAACAATAACTTAGAGTAGAAGCCACACCTTTCTTTAATAGACGTTGCAAAGATAAATGAAAACAAACATTTGTGGAATGTTTGGATTTCTTGGAGAAAGAGACCTTAGATGTACAAGGTGCTTCTATTTGTGGTTAAAGCAAAAAAAAACAAAACAAAACTCATATCAAACCAACATCAGCCCATTTTTTATAATGCTGTGTATGATATGTACTTGAAAAATAATTTTAAGAATGATAAGGCTGTGCTCTTCTTCCCAGAGGAAGATTTGTTATGAAATTCACCTATTGCGGAATGTTATTTAAGGGATGTGGATTTTTCTGTTATCGGAAGAAAGGTTTGATCCATTCAGTCTGTTCTTCATGAATATCAATTAGAACCAGACGCTCCTAATCACGACAGAATGGATCTGCCACCAATGCTCAGATTTCAAACAAGAAGGGCAAATCCCAACTATGGGGGATCAAGACACTACCTCTTCTTAAGGGTTTCCAGGTCCAGGTGAGGGGTGTAGTTCACAAAAAGAATTGGATTGTCTTAAGAAACAAACCTGAGAAGAAAAAGCCTGGTAGATTTCTGATCAGAAAACTGTCTTGGGGAGAGTGATGACTTAACCCTGCATAAATCATTTTTTGGGTCTGGTGATGCTTTTCTACTATTTAGGAAGAATTTGTTGCAGTTAGGTGCACTGAGCTATTATTTCCTGTATCCTGGAAGTATTGGCTTCAGTTCACCCAAGAGTCTTAGAGATTGCCGAAAAAGAAAAAGGAAAAAAGAAATTTGCTTTGTTCCAATTTAACGAACTAATTTGGGACTCAGTTCAATTTAGGACAGTTCTGAGACCATCAAGCTCATTATGACTTGGCATTTTATATTTGCAGAGGAGAGACTAATAATTTATTAATCCTTCCATGACCCGAAGCTCCAGATTGAGCTTGTGAATAAAACAATAGGCCAGAGATTTAACTAGCATGAATTCCCTTCTCCTTTATCATAGAAATTGATAAGAAAAACACTGAAATCTCCCATCAATAAATAAATGGACAAAGCATATGAACAGACAACGGGCCTAAGAAAAAATTATTAGGAAAGAAGCATTTAGAAAGATGTTCAACCTTGCCAGTAATCAAAGAAATGCAAAGTAAAATAACGAACAATTTTCACCTATTAATTTAGCAAGAAGTAAAACTGTTAACAGCCAATGTTGGTGAGGTTGTGGTAAAGTCAGGAATAATCCTGCACTGCTGAGGTGTAAATTGATACAATCTTTCTGGAAGGCAATTTGGCAAGCATTAAAAATGTTCTTATTTTTGACCCAGAAATCCTGCACCTGGGAATTTATAAAGAGATATGCAAAAAGGAAGAAATGGTCACTTGCACAGACTCATCTACTGCAATGCTATTTTATTAGGGTGAAAAGCTAGACGCAAACTAAACTTACCAGAAGAGGTTTAACACTTAATAGCAGCTATTATAATATTAGTGGTGAAACCTCCATAGCAAAATGGAGAGTTGCTTATGCTATAACTAAACGAAAAAAAAGCATAATACATTTAAAAGACGGCTGCAACCATACAAAATAGGTTTATAACAAGAAAGAAAAGGAAAGAGTGCACAAAAATGAGAATTGCTATGCTAGCATGGTGGGATGAGTGACTTTTTTTGCTTCTAAATTTTCTGTACCGTTGTTACATTGTTTTTATAATAATCTGAAAAAGAAAAGCTAAGCCAAAATAAATCATAGTTACCTTCTTCATTATCAAAATCTGAGACATTTCCTTCTGCTACATTCTTCTCTTTGAGATAGTTCAGCAAGAACTGTTCGATGTCTTCGGCTGTGGTGGTATTCTCAAGTGATTTCTCAAGAGTTGTTGGTCTTTGGGTCAAAAGACTTTCCTCCTTCTTGAAAGTCTGTTCTTGGAGTTGCCTGGGATTGTTTGTGTCTGGGAACCACTGGGCTATAAGTAAAGGGTTATAAAATTGATGTAATCATCAACTTGTCATCAATAGGCAGAATAAGCTTTTGCCATGGCCTGTAGGGCCCCTGTGTGATCCAGTCACATTTGCCTGTTCCTTCTCATCTTCTACTACCCCCAGATGCCCATTCACTGACCACCTTCTAGTTCCTCCGACGTGCCAGAGGACACGTACAAGCCACAAAATTCTGAGTATGGGATGTACTGCTCATTAGCAGAAAATAGGTTTTACAGAGCTTTGAGAATGGACAGTCTTACATATATATTTCTAACACATATTTTCCTGCCTTTAGAACTTTTGCATATGGCGTTTCCTGTCTGGAACACTCCCCATCCCAATCCCCACCATTCCTGGTTAATTATAACTCATTTTCCATGTTTCAGTACAAATATAATGTGCCCAGTAAAGCCATCCCTTGAATCCCCAATACAATTTAGGTCCCCTACATATTCTCTTTATGTAGCACTATATTCTTTCTCTTCATCACCATATATTACTCATTTTTGTGTATCCTGTTTAGTGTCTGAATCTCCCATTAGACTCTATGCTCTATGAGCTAGCAGCCTTTGATCACCATTAGAAAACCACTGTGGTGGATTTCTCAATTCACCATGCATATATTTTGAGCATGGTGAATACTCAAAATATATGCTGTGTGAACAAATACACTAGAAGTGAGAACACGTACAAGTGACAAAATTCTGAGTACAGTATACACTAGAAGACAGGTTCTACAGAGCCTTGAGAATGGACAGAGTCTTGTACATGTATTTGAGAAAAAATGTTTTAGAAGACTGGCCATTTTTTTCTCCAACACCTTCCCTTCTTCAGTGCTGCTCCAAAATTTCTGATTTTGTAATCACTGAATAATTCTTAAATGTTGCTGGGTCCAGTGGCTTTCCAACTGTGCCTAGGACAGCCTTAGGGCTCTGCCAAAACGTCTAAGGAGTCACAACAGGGGGGAGCACAAGAAGACCACAGGCTAAAGGGGTGTGTTCCAGGGTCTCTAACCCTTCTTCAAACAAAGCAGCTCTATTTTCAATGTTTTGTATATTGGGGCTTTCCCTGAGGCTTCATTTCAAAAAAGGCTCTACTACTTAAAAAATGAAACAATAAAAACAAAAATCCCATAATCTGAAAATTGCTGTTCTAGTCTGGTACCTTCATTCTGCAGACAGCAGGGGAAAAGCCTCTGATAACATTTAGCACATGCTAATCTTCTTTTTATTAAGGAGCATCTGTACAAAGGCAGATGAGATGCCAGGGTTAGGCCACTGGGAATAGCAGTGAGCAAATGCCTGAGATGAGAACCTTCAATCCAGTATATGGAGGTTCCTAAATGTAGGGATCAACTATATACATTTCTTTGATGCTCCACCCCTAGAAGTAAATTGGGTCCTTAGTGTACTCCACGGAATTGTGCTCCCAAATACAACCAGCATGCCACATTTACATTGCTAACAGCGGACACATTGCAAGGATTACATGTAGATTTAAGACTAGCTCCAGATATTAGTCTTTGCTCACAAATGGCTTTTAAACATATGAAAGAAGTTCAATTTCACTCTTTATGGAAATTGAAACTATAATAATGTGCTACTTTTCTTCTACTGGATTACCACAGATTAAAAAGCTTGGTAATATAGAGTGTGGGTGAGGGTGTGGCAAAATTGGCACTTTCTTACATTGCTGATGTAAGTTTAAACTGGTACAACCTCTTTGGGGAGCAATCTGATACTCTCTATCAAAAACTGAAAAGTAGAAACTAGCATTTCTACTTTTAGGAATTATACTATGGATATACTTAAGACAAGTCCAAATGACCTACAAAGGTACTCGTTGCATTTTTTTGTGGTAGTAAAAGATTGGAAACAACAGACTGTCCACCGAGAAATAAGTAGGTAAATGAATTATGGTACAGCCACGCAGAATAACTATGTAGCCATAAAAAGGACACTGTAGTCCTATGTCCAGATGTGGCACAATCTCCAAATTCTGAGGTATGTGAGTTCACAGACACTGTTACTTTCAAAGCTACATTGTATTTTTCGTGTTATGAATAATCAGCCAATCAGAAGCTGGTGCTAAGTGTTCATTTAACTGATGGCTCTTGCCCTTAAGTACCTAATGTTTATTAGTCAATGCATAGTGAACTACCGGGCATGTGTTAACTCAATTTCCTAAAGCAACTTAAGGGCCCTTTTAAGACCTTTCAGAAGTTCTATGAGACCAGACTTCTACTCTCAAAAGAATGGCCATCAGTTAATCAATGCTAAACAAAAGTACCATCAAAAAGTGTGACTTTCCTATTTTATCATATCAACTCTACCTTGGTTCTGTTTGTTATTCAAAAGGACTTATCTGGGTCCTTTCAGAAAAGTTATCTCCCATTATGCTTCTTTTTCTGGGATGCTTCATAACCAATCTTAACTACTCTCATTTTTCCTTCTTCCACCTCATTGAAAAAAAAAAAAAGGTGACCAAAGACATCAGCAATCCAAGGCGATTCAATTTTCAAGGCCCAAATGAAGATTTCTCCCAACAGAACATACTTGACAGGGTTTTTAAAATATATATATATTTAAATCTCAAATTTAAATATAGAACAATCCCCCAGAGGAGTAAAGGCAGAAGTATGGGGCCTATATGATGTATACACAGTCTGCTGGTGTTAGGAGTGTCTGTCTTGTTCACTGCTGACTCCCCAGTGGCCAGCCCAGTACACACGCTTCCCAGTGTTTGCAAATTGAAGTAAGGCCCTATAGCAGTTGTCCTTGCCCACCTGTCATTTTATGCCACTCTTTCCACACTGGCCTCCTTTCTGTTCGCCAAAGACCCCAAGCCCTTTCTTCCCTCCAGGTTTTGCAACCCCCTTTGCCTGTACGTTTTTAAAAGCCATAAGAAGAATGGGACAGCCCCATATGTACTGACGGGCCCTTCTCTTCCTTTAGGTCTCAGCTTGCTTCCTCAGAGAGGCTCTTCCTGACCACTCAAAGTAGCCTGTCCCTGTTACTCTTCCATCAAAAGCCTATGTCCTTCAGTGCCTATGAGAATCTGAAATGAGCTAGTTTGATGATTTGTTTATCATCTCTCTCCCCGTATCAGGAGAACTCTGTGACAATTTATCCATCTTGTTCAATACTGTATCCTTATTACTTGGCATAGTGCTTGAATAGATAAAAGAAATTGTGAATATTCATGAATGAATGACTGAATATCGGAAAAGGCATCACCTATGGGGCAGAGAACTGTTTCTTTCCAGTCAACTGGGATATTATTGTTTCATTCAAAGACTGACTCCTCAGTTAGGGAATTAATTTCTTCTAGTCCAAAATTTTGCAATTTCGATGGAGGCTAACACAACAGGCACCCAACTGAATCAAAGACAGGAGGAGAAAATCAAGCCAACTCACACAATTAAAAGGTTAAAGGAAGTTTTAGATCTGTCCAGTATGGTAAGCCACTAGCCACAAGTGGCTATTCAAATTAAATAAAATTAAAATCTACTTTCTTGGTCACATTAGCCACACGTGGCCAGTGACTACCATTCTGCACTGCAAAGATACAGAAACTTCTATTGTTGCAGAAACATCCATTGCACAGTATGGCTCCAGACTCTGCGGACTGAATAATCTATGTTGTTCCTTTTCTTCATTACCATAGTTATTGCTAACTCAAAGTATTGTTAGAAATAGTTTGGTATATTGGAAAACTGTGAAATGAGACCCAATTTGTCAAACTTCTGACTTTACCCCTTATTAACTGTGTGACCACAGGTATGAAGGCTCTCACTAAGTCCTAATTTCTCTTATCTGTAAAACAAGAATAAGGTTTATATTTAGTCTGCAGGTTTATATCCATGGCAAAGAGCAGGAGCTCAATAAATGGTAAGGATTATTAAAATTATATCTAAAAAAGAAGCAATAGTACCCCTCTATAACATGCAGAACTGGATAGACAACTATTCAAATAATGTCCTCCAGAGTATAACTACAATGAAAAAAATAAGCGTAGGCAACCTAGGATATTAGTCCTGTCCCCAAATGGGCATTATAAAGGGCTCTTGATGTACCTAATGCTGCCAGCAGGGCATGAAGAACACTGACAAAGGAAGTAGCTCTCTTATCATAAAATTGGTCCAGGGTGGCCAGGACATCCTGAACCACATCTGCCACCAAAGGAAGCAGGCTAGCATCTGAGTTCCGCAGCATGACTTCTAAGACCTTTGGTGTGTGAGGGTGCAAAGCCAGATGACGCAGATTTAAAGAGATCCCATTCACCAAATAGTCTGAATTTTGATTGATCAGATGCTGCAAGGAGTCGTAGCCACAAGCATGGCAAATGTCCATCATGGCACTGGTAGCTGCCTGACAAATGAGCAAGGTTTGGTCTCCTGCCTTTTCCAGTACAGGATAGAGGGCTGATATCAAGAGCAAACGGAAGTCTTTTCCTAATGCATACGCAAAGTGGCCAATCCCTTCCAACTGGATGCATATTTGCCAGATGTTGCTGTTCATAGAGCAAATAGTAGGACTTGGCTTTGAGAAGGCTGGAAAAGATGTAACTTGGCAGGCATGTGCATCAGACGCGATGGCCTGGGGGCCTGACTGTTTCATCATTAGCTCCCCTTCCATTTCCTCAGCTTCCAAACAGGTAACCAAATACCAGTTTTCTTGGCTTGTGTATTCTTCAAGTATAGATGTCACGATCTCTCTCAGTTCCTCTGGGCTTGTTTTAATATGGTTTTCATGAAGATCTTCCACCTCCAGCCCAGCAGCTCCTACAATCAGTTCATTAAGGATCATGGCAGCTTGCTTTCGATACACCACAGATTCATGGTACAGTTCCATAAAGTGATCTACAAGCAAATAGAGGTTCCCATAAAAACCAAGAAGCTGACAAACCTGTCTTAAGAGCAGAAAAACCCCCTCATCAGCGAAGAAGCGGAAATATCTCCTCTGGATCTGATTCCATGGCTGTGCAGCAGAGGTCTTTGGAGAAACACTCAGATCATCACAGTTCCAACGTCGCTCTTCAATAAACTTGATGTCAGCCATATCTAGTTCTAGAACTTGGATGAGTGCTTTGGAAAGGCGTTGGAGATGGGCCACAGAGTTGAGGACAAAGTTTACTTTGGGGCCCAAGAGTTTCAGATAACCAAGCAACAAGGAAAGAGTAGAGAGTTTGCCCTGATCATCTTGGGAGTTCATTAGGCGGGGAAGAGATGTGGCAAGGGAATGTAGGTTTTCTGACAAGATATCAGCAAAGGCTCTGTTGCCCACCACTACTTTCTGATGTGCAAAACGTCTCAGAACTTGATTGCATTGGACTTGGACTTCAGGACTTTCATCATTTATTAGACCCACCAAAGCCTTCAGAAGGGGACCAGCAGATTCAACCAGTGACTGATTGCACTTCAAAAGAAGGACCTCAACAAGCTCTACCAGTTCCAACCTCACCTTCCAGTGTGGGTGAACTGAAACACATTCAATTATCTTTTTAATAAGGATAGCCAACTTGTCACCAGTATTTTTTACCCAATCTGCTTCTCTGTGAACTATCAGTTCTGCTACTCTATGCTCAACTACAGACTTTGCTTGGACCTCTGAGATTCTTCTAAGCTGTTCGTCAGCCAGAATGAAGCCCACTGTCTTGTAAAAGATCCTTAGGGAAGATACCACAATGCTGTGACCTTGTTTAAAGTCTCCAGTGATAACCCTGGTAAGTGCAGTTGAGATTCCAGGTAAAAAAGAAGCAAACAAATCTCCCAGCTGTTTTTGTTCATGCTCATCCAAGGACCTTGGATGGTCTTGGCAGTCACACTGAAAGAGTAGAACCTGCAAACACTTCAAGGCAGCAATTTTAATTTGCTTTGATTTGTCCTGTTCTGCTAGGCCTAACAGTAAAGATACAGCAAATCCTAAACGAGGCAAAACGGAGGGCTCATAAAAAGTCAGAATGATGTCACCATAAGCTGAGTGCATTAAAGTACTGAGTCCCCGGATCACAGCCAATTTCAACTCCTCTGATACAGCTGCAGGTTTTTGGGAGTTGGGTGAATACAGACAAGCAGAGAGTTCAGAAAAGAGTTCCTGGAGAAGCTCCTGTTCCTTCACACATGTTGAAGAGAGGACAAATGTGAGGCACTCCACCACACTCTGAATCAAGCGCTCCCTTTTGGGGCCTGGGGTCTTCAGGGTAAATCGCAAAGGGAAGAGGACGTATTGCTGAAGTTCCTGAAGGGCAGAATCACTCACGGCTCGTAGCTGTGCCTGCAGATGTTCCACATTCTCCACGGTCTGTGTCTTCGTGAGCTGAACACAGACGGGACGCAACACGCCGAAGGCCTCCTCAGGAGTATCAAAAACTGCCATTGTGTACGAGCCTTCCTTTCACTCAGGAAACATCCTGCAGACTGGAGGAAGGAAACTTTTCAGCAAAGAAGGTCAAACTCAAAGCAAATACAAAGTGAACTTGCATTCATTCATTCAATAGACATTTACTGGGTGCCCAGCTGCCAGCCACTGTTTAAGGTGCTAGGGGAACAATGGAACAGAAAAATCTAGTGGGGGAAACAGTGGCAGAGTTACAATACAGTCTGTTAAGGATTAGGAAAGGCCCCTGCTTATAGTCTAGGTGAGTGAGGAAGAACTATTAAGTAATAACCCTGAGAAAGCCAGGATGGGTTTCAGAGGAAAAGATGATTCAGCCAGGATTTGAGGAAGGAATGAAGAATCTGGGCTATTTTAAGGCATTTGGATTTTCACATGTAGGAGTGATTGGGAGCCACTGAAGTTTTATACTGCAGTGGTACAACACATATATAGTAAAAGGTACTAGTCTTGACGTTCAGCCCAGTGAATTTAATGTATGTACAGACCTATGTTACCACTACCCAAATCAAGATACAGAATATTTCCGGCATCTTAGAAGGCTCCCTTCATGTCCTCTCACCATCAATTTCTCCTGCCCACAGGTAATCATTGTTTTGACTTCTATCATTTCAGATTAGTTTTGCCTTTCTTGCCAATGCAGGGTTTTAAGTAGGAGTTGCTATGATCAGCTTTATGCATTGAGAAGATCCCCTGGCAGCCAGTAATATGGGAGGTTAGATTAGACCTGGGTGAGACTGAAAGCAAAGAACAATGAAAGGGAGTGCCCAGAGAAATGGGGAAACCAGGAGCACATGCTATCATATAAATCGTGGGAGAAGAGAGATTCAGGTAGGATGGAAAGATAGATGGTAGGCAGACACTGAAAGGAGATAGGTTTATAGGGAAGCAAAGAAGCTGAGCAACTTAACACCTGAGAATCTCCTTTTTTCCTCTGTGAGGAGAAATGCAAAGTCATGGCGCTGACGGTGAACCAGAAGGGGAGTAACCAGGGGCTTGAGAAGAGAAATAAAGTCTCAACTAGTCCCTCTGGGGAAGCAGAGCATGCTGGGAAAGCATAAAAGTGTGGCCCAAGGGTACTGAGGACTGAGCTAATGCTGGAGATCATAAAAGTGTACAACTGTAAATGCTGGCATTGCATGGAGACTTAGAGATCATCTGGTTTTTTTTGGCTCTACTTGTTGGAGTTTCTGAAAAGACAGATGACAAGAAAGTATGAAAGCAGTCCCTACTGCTTCGCTCTGCCCCCAATCCAATGAGCTCTCCTGATCCTAGGGACTGTAGGGCTAGCAGATAAGCAGTGCCTGGTGGGTGTGGACAAGACCTGCTCAATCTTTAGAGAGCTGGTGCTGGACTTTCCTCCGGGAAGGATTCCAGGGAATCAGGACTCTGTTACTCTGGAGAGAGGCTGGCCCACTGAGCTCCACGGCCCCCTGTGAGGAAGGGGATTGCTGATCTCCCTGATGGTTCTTCAGCAGAAGCCAGAGAAGAGATAAAGTGTGAGCCTTTTCTAGCCCAGGTTAGGAAAACACTAGGTGTGGGTGTCGGAGACTGACTCCCAGGAGCTCCCGCCCACACAATGATGACCCAGAGGCTGCAGTCAGCCCCTGCCTGAGAGACTAGGTGGCTGGATCAAAGAGTAGAAAAGGAAAATAACCACTTAATGGGATCCAGCAGCTGAAGCAAGACAAGCAAACAGAGCACTCCCTGAGGTGGTAAATCTTAAATTAAGAGAACTCTTAAAAGAGACAGACAAGAATTTAAATAATAATAAAAAGACCAATTACGAAAGTTAAATTACAACACAAAGACTATTTCTTAGAATTAAAAACATGATTTTCAATACCAAAAAAGTTCAAGTGATAAAACAAACAACAAAAGAGATGGTTAATTGCAGAGACCCAATTACTGACCTGGGAGATCAAGCAGAGCTATCTTAAAACTGAGCAGGAATATGAAGAAATGGAAATTATGAGACTTGAAGGACAGATCTGGGAGAACCAACATGTAAATAACAGGGAATTCTGAAAGGAGCAAAAGGAACAGATGGAGAACCTAAAACAAACAATACTAAAACATCTCCCCTAGCTGTAGAAAGATTTATCTGGAGACTGAAGAGACTGAAGGATACATACCTAGCCACATTCTAGTGAAATTCTTCAACTCTTGAGATAAAGAGAAAACTCATACAGATTTTCAGGAATAAACAACAAATAACTTATAAAAGACAAAGAGACTAGCATTGAACCTTCTCATTTGCAACAATGGATGCTAGGAGACAGTGGAATAATATCTACTGATTACAAATAAAGAACAGTGGTCCCCAAATCCTATTCATAGCTAAGATATTCACTGTCAGGGTGAAAGAACAATAGGCAAGAGTTCAGGGACAGTATCACTCATATATTCTACCAGAGGAAGAGACATGAGAAAGAACTCAGTTCAAACGATAAATGAATCAGAACAGAGATCTAAGCAGAGGAAGAGGGATTAAAAAGAAAACACTGTTATTTTTTTCAGAAATTTAAGGCCTCCAGATTGTCCTTAGGCCAGATAAGCCCTGAAACCCAGAGGTACTCGTCTCTCCAAGAACATCACCCAGTTTCATTCCTCTACCCCATAAAGTCAACATCCCTTTCCAGCACAAAGAAGTTAAAATGGTCATTGCCCAGATATCCCTGAAGATTGAGAGACTAAACAAATATGAGGGAGGAGGTGTAACTGAGACATTAGGATCTAACAAATGAGAATGGCCACTGACTCATATAGATATTTCTTTTTAGTTTCTAATGTATTAGATAGCTTGGAAGGAAATACCTGAAATTACTGAAATGTAATCTTTGTGTAACTATACAGCTTTTATCATGTGACTGTGTGGTTCTGACATTCCTTTCACCTTCTGTATAGGTAGATGAGTAATAAATAAAGACAAAAATAATGATAACAGGAGGATAAGGGGTATGGTATGTTTCGGGTTTTCTTTTCATTTCTTTTTTTGGAGTAATGAAAATGTTCTAAAATTGATTGTGGTGATGAATGCACAACTAAATGATGATATGAGCCACTGATTGTATACATTGGATGGATTATATGGTGTGCGACTATATCTCAAAAAAAGTGCATTAAAAAAAGAAACACTGAGAGCAATTTTTTTTCTTTTTACTATGGAAAATTTTCTTCAAAAAAAAAAAAATGTAAGTGGGGCAGTGCAATCAATGGTGGCTCAGTGGCAGAATTCTCACCTGCCATGCCAGAGACCCGGGTTCCATTCCCAGTGTCTGCCCATGCAAAAAAAAAAGTAAGCAGAAACCCAATATATAAAGCAATTAAAGTTAGAGTGTCTCTGATTAAAACTAGGGTGTGGGGTAGGCCACAGTGGCTCAGTAGGCAAGAATGCTCGCCTGCCATGCCAGAGGACCCAGGTTCGATTTCTGGTGCCAACCCATGTTAAAAAACAAAAAACAAAAAACAAAAAACTAGAGTGTGGGCATGCTGTACTGCTCTTATGTACCTCATGAGCTTCAAGAAGATAATTTGGGGGCCCCTAGGGTGATAGTTCTCAAAGAATGTTCTTAGATTATATAGGAAAACCTGTAACAGCTAATGGAATGGGAGCACACTTGTATGTCCCAAACTGAACTCACTGGTTCTTCCTACTATATGTCCTTTGTTATTTTTCGGCATAGCTATCCACCCAGTCCTCAACCAAGACAGAAACCTTGGAATCTCTGCTTTCTTTTACCTCTCTCTTTAGCCCATCATTCCCTGTTTCATCAATTCTACCCCTTCAATACCTTTCAAATCTGTTGATCTTTATCATCTCTTGAATGCTCAGCTGACTATAACAATTTCCTTCCTAGCCCCCTGGCTTCTATGTTTGCCCTTTTTGAATCCACATTTGGCACTGACACTTAAGTAATCTTTTGAAAACAATCTAATCAGTCTTTTCCATGCTTAAAAATCATTAGTTGCTGTCCATAGTCTGCCTAAAGTGCAAACACCTTCTGGCCATGCCATTTTAAGATTCTTCACCATCAGGCCCCAGCATCTCTCATTGCTCTGCTCCTTGAACTCTAAATTGCAACCATATAAAAATTATAAAGTTTTCTAATTACAATGTAATTTTCCAAACAGGTGGTGCTATTTCACATTCACCTCATTTGCCTACCATTGCACATATCTCTATTACAGTATTTAGCCCACTGCATTATTTGTGTATATATCTGTCTTACTTACTTTAGACTAGGGGCTCTTTGAGGGTAGGGACAATCTTATACCTAGAAAATAGAAGAGCATCTGGTACATGACAAGCACTCAAAACCATTCATACAAATTCTGTTTTCAAGTAGGATGTAGTAGGTGGGGAAGGCTGTAATACCTCTAAGAAACAGAAAAAAGCCAAATAAGTTACCAAACTCATTTCTTAAAGCATCAAATAATCGTGGCAACAACAAGGACAAGATGGACTACTATTCTAGCGAGGGGAGAATGTTTAGAGGTGAGCCAACAATCAATAGTTGTTTTGTTGGGGGGTTCTGTTTTTGTTTTTTTGCCCTTGGTACATTTTCTGCTCCTGAACACCAGCTCAGGGTTAGGGTCTGGCCTGGGCTAAGGGCTGCCACTGGGGAATTAGAAGCCACAATGCTTTTAGTGGTCATGTGGCACTGGAGAGCAAAACCACAGTCTTGAGCAACCTCAAAATACATGGCTCTGGAAGTAGGATGCTGCTGGGGTAAAAAGAAATCAGCAGAGACTGTGGAGGTCTTCAAAGATGGAGCAGTAAAACTGGAGATTTTAAGGGCCATAAACACTTAACTAGTTCCCCCCCTAAAGACATTTGCAAAATTTTGAAGCTATGTAAAGTGGTAGCCCAGAGCTAAACTGAAAACCTCTGAAGGACAGAACTGAATCTCCCATAGTCTTTTAAGGTTAAGGAGACAAACATCTGTAGGGCTTTCAACCAAATGCCCTGGAGGTCCACACCCTAACAAGGGTGAACCAGAGTTAAGACTGAGCCTCACTAGGACTACAACCCAGTTCAATCTCTGAACTGAACTGTTCAGCTCTTTATCTACCTATCAGAGGAAAGGTAGAACCCTCTCTGGTGGAAGAAAACATTATATGGAATAACTATAATTCTTTTATATAATAAAGTATTTTATATAGGAATTGCAAAGGAAGAGACAAAACCCACATAATTGATAATCAAGAGGAAAAACAGACAACAGAAGCAGACCCACAGATGACCCACCTATAGGAGTTAACAGACAAGGACTATAAAATAGCCAAGATTAATATGGTTAAAAAAAAATTGGAGGAAATGAAGTAAATGAAAGTTAACCACAGAACTGAGATATAATCTATAAAAAATAATCAAATGGAATTCAAGAATTGAAAATCTCAGCATCTATAATTAAGAACTCAATGGAAGGTCTTAATAGCAAATTGGACTTAGCAGAAGACAAGATAAGTAAACTGGAACACAGGCCAGTAAAAGACATACAAACTTAAGCAAACAGAAAAAAGGACAGTAAACACAGATAAGAAACACAGCAAATACTGAAAGGTCTAATGTGAATAAATAAGTCCCAGAAGGTCAGGAGAGAAAGAGAAAGAATAGGGCAAAACAATATTTAAACAGATAATGACTGAGAACTATCTGAAAGAAATAAAAAACATCAACCCACAGATTCAAGAAATCAACTAACTCCAAGAATGACAAATACAGGCATAACTCATTTTATTGTGCTTTGCTTTAATGCACTTCACAGATACTGCATTTCACAAATTGAAGGTATGTGGCAACTCTGTATCCAGCAAGTCTACTGGCAGCAGTTTCCCAACAGCATCTGTGTACTTCACGTCTTTAGGTCTCATTTTAATTAAGTACATACACTTTTTTGGTGTAAGACCATTGCATACTTAATAAACAATAGCACAGTGTAAACTTTTATGTGCACTGGGAGACCAAAAAGAACTCATGTGACTTGCTTTACTGCAATATTTGCTTTATTGTGGTGGTCTGGAACTAAACCCACAATATCTCCAAGCTATGCTTGTACAAAGAAAAACACACATCAGACACATCATACTCAAACTGCTGAAAACCAACAATAAAGAGAAAAATTTTAAAAGCAAGGGAGCGATAAGACTGGCAGCTGACTTCTCAACAGAAATGATGAGATTCAGAAGACAAGAGAATGATATCTTTAAAGTGCTAGAAGAAAATAACTACCGACCTCGAGGTTTTTTTCTCTTATGTTGTATGGTGGGGGTCACATTTCATTCTTTTTCCATGTGAATACCCCTCATTGCAGCAACATTTGTTGAATTTTTGTTTGGTTGTTTTTTTTGTTTGTTTGGGAAGTGCATGGATTGGGAACTAAACCTGGGTCTCCCTCATGGCAGGTGAGAATTCTACCACTGATATAATAACCTTGAGTTTTATATGCAACAAAAATTTCTTAAAAACGAAGGTAAAATAAAGATGTTTTCATGCAAACAAAAACAGGGAATTTGTTCTTATCAGGCCTACACTAAAAGAAAAACTAAAGAGAGAAAATAAGCCCAGACAAAAACATAGAAATGTAGGAAAGAATGAAATACACTAGAATAGGTCCAAATAAAAAAATATTAACTGTAAAAAACAATATTGTTATGCCCTTTGTAGTTTAAGTACATATAAAGCTAAAATGCAAGACCACAATAATGCAAAAAGACAAGAACAGAGGTAAAAGGAAATAAGATTCTACAGTAGTAGGAGGTGGTAGAATAATTTGTATTATACTGTAACATGCTAAGAATGGCTGTTGAAAATCTATAGGGAAAGCTCTAAAAGCATTGTAAAAGAATATATATCTAACTATTTAGTAAAGGAGTATAAATGAGACAAACATTCTTGATTAATCCAAAAGAAAGTAAAAAGGGAGAAAATATAAGCAAAGTAATCAGGTCAAATAGAAAACCAATAATAAGATGGCAGACAGAAGCCCCCCCTAGACCTGTGAAGACCCACTATAACTACTGACATTTTGGGCTGGATAATTATTTGTTGTGGAGAGCTATCCTGTGCATTGTAGCATATTTTGCAGTATTCCCACCCTCTACCTGCTAGATGCCAGTAGCACTCCTTCCAGCTGTGACAATCGAAAGTGTCTCCAAACATTGCCAAATGTCCCATGAATGGTGTGGGGGGGAGGGGGACAAAAATTCCCCTGAATGAGAACCACTGGCATAGATTCAATATAATCCCAATCAGAATCCCATAGGACTTTTGTGGAAATTAATAAACTGATTCTAAAATTTATATGGGAATGCAAAGGATCTAAAATAGCCAAAACAATTTTGAAGAAAAATGAAACTGGAGAACTTATACTATATGACTTCAAGATTCACTGGGCAATAATTAAAGATAGTGAGAAATTGGCATAAAGACAAACAAATTAATGGAAAGAATAGAGGCCACACATAGAATAGAGAATCCAGAAACAGACCCACACATCTGATAATGGTGACACTGCAGTGAAGTAAAGGAAAGGACGGTCTTTTCATTCAAAAGTGCTAGATCACTTGTTTCTACATGTGAAAAGAAAAATACACTCTTGATTCTACCTCACACCAAAAAACAAATTTCAGATGAGCTGCAGATTGAAATGTGAAATGTAAAACAGAGCTTTCTAGAAACTACTCAATCCAATCACCTATAGTAGGTGGATAAATTGTAGAAAATTCCTTCAATGGAATAATTTACAGATGAATATTTACCACAATCAAAGATATTCAAAAGAATGGGCTATAGGCTCAGAAATATATAAACAAGCTTTCTATAAGGAAGACAGTATAACACATTGTTACTCCGATGACTATAAAAGGCAATCACATAGCTTTATGGGATGGCCATGAAATCACGTTTGTATGACAATATGTCAATTAAAGAAGGAACTGTTTATAGAGATTTAGAGCCTTAAAAGTCCTTGTTTCTACTCCTGTAAAATGCAACTCTGATTATTTAAAGTGGCGCTACAAAGGTTGAGGTTTATACAACTGCCAGCCACAGGGGCATTCAGGACCATACTGGGATGAGGCATTCAGAATAAGCTAATAGCGTGAGTAAGTAGAAAAAACCACCCCGAGTTCAACTGTGGCAGATAATGACTGAATAATCATGAGTAAACATAAGCATAAATAAACAGTTCTTGACTGCTGAAGGCCATCTAAACCTTTCCTGGTTCAGTGTACTCCCACTGTGGACTGGAGAGGTTGGGGAAGAGATCTGAAATTAGGGAGCATGAGTGAGCTCGACCCCCTGGCAGCACTTCCCTCCTGCCCCCATTCACCACCCCCAATCTCATTCTGTTTAATCACAGTGATGAGCTGTGTAAGATCCCTGGTCCATGGCTCATGGGTGGTAAAGACAAACGGGACATCTGTACATGATAAGATGTGTTACACTTTATAGACACTTAAAAGGATAAGATAGTAGATCATAAGATACTTAGTGTATCAGACAATAAAGAAGTGAAAAGGGGGAAAAGGTGCATAAGGAATTTGGAAAAAGAATGAACACAATGGGGAAGCGTTCACGGAGGGAGAAGGATGTGAGTTGGGAGGTGGGGGGGGCTACACATTTGGGACTGAGTGGGAAGGCTGCTCAAGGTAAACGGCTGGCCACAAGCTGGCCAGAAGGAAGAGAAGTCATGTCACCTATTAAAGGCAGAGACAAGACAGAATTGTCATCATGGCAAGTGAGCTAGCTGTTATGACCAGGCCTTACACAGGAGTGATATTCTGATAAGAACACTTGCTCAGGACCTTTGTACTTACTGTTCCCCGACATATACTCATGGCTAGTTTCATAACCTCCTAAAAGCCTTCGCTCAAGCACGAATTCTCAGTAAAGCCTTCTCTGAACACACCTATTTAAAACTCACTTCTCTCCATCCTGGCACTCCTTATTTCCTTTCCCTGCCATTTTAATTTTCCTCCATAGCACTTAGTACCATCCATCAA
Source organism: Tamandua tetradactyla (assembly GCF_023851605.1). NCBI lineage: Eukaryota > Metazoa > Chordata > Mammalia > Pilosa > Myrmecophagidae > Tamandua > Tamandua tetradactyla. The sequence goes on along the minus strand of NC_135327.1, from coordinate 14,150,629 downwards.
ACCATATAACTACCTATTTATTTGTTTACTGTCTCTCTCTCCTGACTTTGACTATAAACTCTACGAAGGCAGGGATTTTTGAGTAGTTTTATTGCTCCTGGCACAAAGCAGTATTCAATAAATACTCACTGATTCAATCATTCAGCCCAAGATCTGATTCCCTAACTGGAAGAGCTTTGATATCAACTAGGTTTGACTTGGATTTTGGATAAAAACTGCCACACTCTTCTTCCTTTGGGGTGGGTTATTCCTACAGAAAATGGATTCATCTATTATGGGAAGATCTTGCTAGAGTCAGTCTCAGGGAAATATCATAATTATAGATTTGGGCTGCATTCCCACTCTCTCTGAGGCTATATTTCCAGGACAGGGACAGAATAAACTGTGAAAACAGGAATCTGACAATATGGGCTCTAGTCCTGGCTGGCTGTATGATTTCCATGAAATTTAGTTTTTTCAACACAAAATAAACTTTATAGATAAGATGATGTTCACAAAATAAACTTTATAGATAAGATGATGTTCCAGCAGGCCCGGTGTCCGTACCCTTAGTACGCCTCTCGCACCTTGACTCCGATTGTCCTCGCCAGCCCCGTTTGTGGTCAGTATCCTGTCCACACGCCTTGCAAGCAACGACGACATGAGTCTGACCTCCAATTCCAGCATACGACTTGAATGGATTGCAGCAGTTACAATTGCTGCTGGAACAGCTGCAATTGGTTATCTAGCCTACAAAAGATTTTATGTTAAAGATCATTCAACAAAGCTATGGTAAACCTTCACATCCAGAAAGACAACTCGAAGGTAGTACATGCTTTTGACATGGAGGATTTGGGAGATAAAGCTGTGTACTGTCATTGTTGGAGGTCCAAAAAGTTCCCACTGTGATGGTTCTCATACAAAGCACAATGAGGAGACTGGAGACAACTTGGAACCTCTGATTATTAAGAAAAAAGAAACTTAAATGAACAGTTTTGATGCTGCAAACTAACTTGTCATAATGTTACCTGAATGTTTAATTAGAATGAGTATCACTTCTGTGTGATTTGCATCTCCTAGGTTCCACATGTGTGATATATTGCAAACTATAGCTTTCACATTCATGGTTTGCCTTACTTGTTGAAACATCGTGGTGCATATTTGTTTAAACAGAAAAAAAAAAAAAAAGATGATGTTCCAAACTTCTAACTCTGAATAATCAACAAAAGGATAGGAAGACTGGGTTTTGTTTCCAGAAAGAGGAGTTAAGACATATTAATTGCCAATACAAGTTCTGGAATAGAAGAAAGAGAATTATTATTTGTTAGAAAAACCAACCATACATCAGGCAATGTGCTAGGAATTTATATACATAAATTCCTCATCTGTAGCTGAGTGCCCAAGGCTCAGAGAGGTTAAAGGATGTCCAAGGTGACATATCAAGCAGGGGTCAGGCATAGATAGGATTCATCTCAAGCCTGATTCCGAAGTTTGTATGGACTCTTTCCACTATAATCTGTTTATCAAAATCAAGGAAGAAAATTTAAATAAAGATTCTTTTAAACAAAGAGATCTACTAAATCAGAATTTGTATTTATGGGGAAATATGCTTAAGGATCTATGATTTCATCACTTTCCAAGGTCAGTCTGATGGTCAACCAGGTTTTGGAATCTTGAGCTATATACACTCTACCTATACCCTCCCTTGCAAAAAACAAGAGTCATGTGATGAAAAAAGTACTTGTTCAATAATACATCTGGCAGTAGTGTATAGAGTAAGCTGGAGGACTACTGTTCTTGGTTAAATTATGGTCTGTCTCTTTCTCCAACTGAATGGTATATTTCAGTGCTGTAGCTTTACTGGTGGTTTTCCCAGCATCTGGTACAGTGTCTGCTAAATAGTTTCCACTCACTAAAAGTCTGTTTAATAAATAAGTAAAAGAAGTAGGATAAACATTAAAAAACTTCAGCCTACCCCTAAGTTTGCTGCTTCTTACTCATTCTTCCTTCTCCTAAGAAATGTTTCTGCTGAATATACTATGTTGTATATGTGTATATACTAGAGAGATACAAAGTTAACCAGAGGATAAAGCCCTAAAATGGGAAGGTCACTGCAGAAGAGTATGTACATATAACAGAACGTGCAGGAGGGGAATCAGAGGCTTTCCATAATCCTTCCAATTGTGTTGTCTCTTTCCCATCTCATAAGAATTAAATTACTTAAAGCTCACATCTGTTCTTGTCTATAGAGCTTGTGTCTTATGATAGTATGTATCTGTACCCTTTATTAGACCTGAAATTTTGGGGGATGCAGTCTATTCTAGAATAGTGATTCTTAACCAAGGGTGTATATTAAATACATGTGCCAAAACTATGTCCTGGCACTGGAAATTGGAATAAGCTCTCCAGGTGATTTAGCTATTTATACATTTAAAAAGTAAACAGCTCCCATGGTGATAAAGACGGCAGAGTGAGGTACTTCAGGGCTCTGTTCCCACACAAGAGTTTTGAACAGCAGAAAAGAACTGCCAGAAAAATCTTTCTTAGGGCTTTCTCAGGACCCTACAGTTAAAGAATACAGTAACAGGTTAAGTGCTGAATAAGATAAAGTCCTCTTAAAAATGGTAGGAACTGACGCTTGCCTGCCGTGCCCGAGGACCCGGGTTCGATTCCCGGTGCCTGCCCATGTTAAAAAAAAAAAAGGTAGGAACTGTTGGTGCACTGGCTGGCCCCACCACCCTACCCTATTTAGCAGCTTGGCATGGAGCTAGCCTACACTCTCAATATGGATATGTGGTTCTGGTTCCAGAGGGAGCAGAGTAACCCAAGAGCACACACTGGGAGCATGTATGTATGCCCCAATCTGCCTTGTAGCAGCCCGAGGGACTTGCCATCTTAGAACTTGCCTTGCATGTAGAATGTAGCTCAGAGAACTCTCCTAAAGCATGCTGTGAGAGAGCAGTCAAGTCATGCTGCCTGAGGCAAGGGATTGCTGGCTTTGGACATACAGTTAGTGCCCAGAACCTAAGAAGAAGGGACTTCAGAACTGTGTAGATGGGGGAATTCCTAGGGCCACACACGCAGTCCCAAGGTAAGAGACATGTGCAGAAAGAATCAGGGAGGCTCCTACACTTTGGTCTGGAGCTATTCTCACACAACCCAACATATGGATAAGTCATGAAAGAGAGCACTTGCATAGGTCAATCTGCAAAGATAAGGAAAGATGTTTTTTCTTTCTGCTTTTTTGGTTAGCTCTTGGCATTCAAGGAAAATGTCCTCATAATACTAGCTGGATTTAAGCTTAAGGAACAGATGCCACAGAGTCTAAATTTCAGCAGTAACACATTAAATTATCAAAATGTTCAGATTTCAACAAAAGATTACAAAACATAAAAAGAAACAGGAAATGATGGTCCAGGCAAGGAGAAGATTAAAGCCTTAGAAACCATCAATGAGAAGAACCAGACCTGGAATATACCAGACAAGAGACATTTAAAAATTGGTTCTAAATATGCTCCAAGAGCTAAAGGAAAATATGGGTAAGGGAAATCAGAAAAATTATAGAGGAACACATACGGAACATCAATATAGAGATGAAATTTAAAAATCCCCTAGAAGGATTCAGCAGCAGACTGAAGCTGGCAGAAAAAAAGAATCAGTAAACTTGAAGATCAGACATCTGAAATCATTTAGTCTAAGGATCAGAAAGACTGAAGATAAATGAACAGAACTTATGAGACCAATGGGACGTCATCAAGTATAACAATAGATATACAGAGGGAGTCCCAGAAGGAGAAGCAAGAGAGAGGCAGAGAGAATATTCAAATAAATAATGGCTGAAACCCCCCCAAATTGAATGAAAGTCATGGATATGTACATCCAAGATGCTCAGTGAACTCCAAACAGCATAAACCCAAAAGACCCATGCTGCAGCACATTATAATCAGACTGTCAAATGCCAATGATAAAGAGAAAATTCTGAAAGCAGCAAGAGAGAAGCATCCCCCTCCTTTGTCATAACAAAGGAGCCTCAATAGGATCAAATACCCATTTTTGTTTTTTAAATCAGAAACCACGGAGGCAAGAAGTACTGATATATTTAAAGTGCTGAAAGCAAAAAATTGCTATATCCAGCAAAACTGTCTTTCACAAATGAGGGAGAGATTATGACATTCCCAGGTAAACAAAAGCTGAGGGAATTCTTCACCACTAGACCAGCCCTACAAAAGATGCTGAAGAGAGTTCTGCAGGTTGAAAGGAAAGGGTGGCAGACAATAGATTAAAGCTATATAAGAAATAAAGGGCGGGCCGCGGTGGCTCAGCGGGCAAAGTGCTTGCCTGCTATGCCGGAGGACCTCGGTTCGATTCCCGGCCCCAGCCCATGTAACAAAAACGGAGAAACAGAATACAATAAAACAAGAAAATGTTTAAAAAATGTTTCCCTTTCTTCCTTCCTTCCTTCCTTCTATCCTTCCTTCCTTCTCTCTGTCTTTCCTTAAAAAAAAAAAAAAAAGAAATAAAAATCTCATGTGAGGAAAATGACACAAGTAAATATGAATGCCAGTACTATCATATTTCTGGTTTGTAATGCCAATTTTACTTCCTTTAGGATCTAAAAGGCAATGCATAAAAGGTAATTATAAATCAGTGGTTTTTGTCTCATAATGAATAAACATGCAATTTGTTACAAGACCTACATAAAGCTTGGGGATGGAGAGGTATAGGAACAGCCTGAGTATACTACTGAAGTTAAGTTGCTATCAAAGCAAACAAGATTATCACAGGTTTAGGATGTTAAATTTAAGGCCCATGGTAACTACAAACAAAATATCAGAGAATATGTATGTTTACAGAGACAGGTTGTCAGGAGCAGGGGATAGGAGAATTAAAGCATAATGGGTATAGGGCTTCTGCTTGGAGAGAGACGAAAAAGTTTTAGTAATGAAAGGTGGTGACACCAAAATATTGTGAATGTGATTAATCCTATTGAATGGTATTCTCAGGACTTGTTTAGGTGTTATATTGTTAATTAAAAAAAAAAAAGGAAGAAAGAGCAATGAAAAAGATTGTGTTGGTTTGAAACTGTTATAACCCCAGAAAAGCCATGTTCTTTTAATCCTAACCCAATCCTGAGGGAACAGATCTATTATAGGGTGGGACTTCTTGTTTAGATTGTTTCCATGGAGATCTGACTCACACAGCTGTGGATGTGGCCTTTTGATTAGATTATTTCCATAGAAGTATGGCCTCGCCCATTTAAGGTGGGTCTTAGTTTACTGGAGTCCTTAAAAGAACCAATACAGGGAAGCATTTTGGAGAAAGCTCAGACGCAGACATTTGGAGATGCTAGAAGAACTGATACTGAGAGCAGAGAGAGCCAAGGGAAGCTAAGAAATGAAATTCAGAGTTTGCTCTGGTGAAGCTAAATGAGGGTCAGGGGTGGAGGACAATTGGAATCAGAAGCTGAAAGTAAAAGAACCCAGGAGCAAAGAACCAGCAGATGTTGAGCACATGACTTCTCACCCGACAGAGAAAGTATCCTCTTGTGGGTGCCTTAATTTGGACATTCCACGGTCTTAGAATTGTAACTTGTAACTTAATAAATCCCCTTTATGAAAGCCAATCCATTTCTGGTATATTGCATTCTGGCAGCTTTAGCAAACCAAAAGACAGTGACAGTGAAATACAATACACGATTCTGGATGAGAACTAGCAAAGGTGGAGAGAGAAAAGGCTCAAAGGGACATTACTGGGACATATGAAAAAATTGAAATATAGGCTGTATGCTTTGTATCAATGTCAGTTGCTTGAACTTTATAATCGTACTTATGGTGGCTACATAAATGAATATACTTGTTCTTAGAAATTTACATGACAGTATTAAATGTTCAAGGAGCATGATACATACAACCTACATTCAAGTTCAGAAAATGGATTGCTAGGTAAATAAACAGACGAACAGACAGAATGATATGGCAAATGTGACGATCCCATATTCCTCCCTCTAAGCATAACTAAAATCCATAGAACATTACATACAAAGCATTGAATAAGAATTATAAGAATGCAGGCTTTAGGGATTTCAGGACCTGAGCAACAACAAGGTAGCGTGGTCCCTGAGTTTTCTTTGATTCATATATCCCAGATTCAGAGCTGAAGAAGCTTGCAAACCAGATTAAAAAGCCCCAACAAAAGCTTACTCCCTTGAGCACCAGCAAAGGAGCAGCCTAGTTAGACAGAAAACTTTGGGAAAATAACGCTCTACTCAAGCCAAATACCACAGAAAAAAAACAACTGGTCCCATTCAAAACTGCAACAAAAGACAACTGGAGGGCCTAGATTTCACCCTCCCAAAGCTGTAATGAAGTGTTTCAACACCTCTGCCAGGGTGGTGTCAGAAAAGGCCAAGTAGGAGGCAAGGTATTTCACATCCACCAGAAGGCAAGCTCCAGCTTCCACCACTGCTATGTTAGTTAGTGGAGTCCATGTGGCAAGCCAGAACTTCCGTCTCTGCCCAGCAGTAACAAGGAACACCCCCCAGGGAATATCAGTGGAGGCCAAGTGGGCAACCAGGGCTTCGAACTGCACCTGGCAGTAATGAAGTGTTGCCCTCTCCTTTCCCTGCAACAGTAGTATCAGAGAAAACAGATACTAAACAGCTAAAACAGAAAACTTAAATAAGATCCTGAATCTCATAACATAAAAATGTAAACGTTTCAATAAAAAATTACTTATCACACCAAGAACCAGATGATCTCAAATGCAATGAAAAAGACAACCAACAGACATTAACACTGAGACCACAAATATGTCATAAATATTAACGTAGGTGTGATAAAACATGCTTCAGAGCAATTACTAATATGTTCATAATAAATAAAAATATAGAAGGCTCAGCAAGGAAACAGGATATAAGGAATGAACCAAAATAAATTTTAGATCTGAAAAATACAGTAAAAAATATAGTAGCTGAAATTAAAAGTTCAGTGGAAGGGCTCAACAGCAGAATGGAGGAAATATCCGAATTAAAAAATAGAATACTAAAAACTGCCCAATCTGAACAACAAAGAGAAAGTACACTGTAAAAAAAAAGAAAGATCTTTCAGGGATCTATGGGACTATAAGAGACGTTCTCACAGTTTTGGAAGGAGAGAAGCTGTTCTGAAAAAGGACTCATAGTGGCTGAAAATTTCCCAAATGTGGCAGGAGATGTAAACTGATAGATCAAGAAGCTGAATGAAACCCAAAAAATGTACCCCAAGACACATCACAATTAAATTTCTGAAAACTAAAGGCAAAGAAAAAAATCTTGAAAGGAACCAGAAAAAATGACATCTTACTGATAAGTGGAAAACAATTAGAATCACAGTGGATTTTTCATGTGAAACCATAAAGGCCAGAAGGAAGTGGCAGAATACTTTCAGAAGGAAGTGGCAGAATACTTAACAAAAAAAAAGAAAGAAAAAGAACGGTCAACCCAGAGTCCTACATCCAGCAAAAATGCCCATTAGGAATAAAAGGGAAATCAAGATATTACCAGATGAAGAAAACTAAGATAATTTGTTGCTAGCAGACTTACCTTAAAAAAAATGACTAAAGGAAATTCTCTAAATAGAAAGGAAACAATAGAAGAAGGAATCTTGGAACATCTGGAAGGAAGAAAGAACATGGGTAAGCAAAAATATGTGCAAATACAATAGGCTTTTCTTACCTCTTGAGTTTTCTAAATTTGACAGCTGAAGCAAAAGCTGTAATACTGATGTTATTCTAAATGGATGCAGAGAAAATATTTAAGACAATTATAAATGGGGGAGGGTAAAGGGACATAAAGAGTGGTAAGTTTTCCATTCTCCACTTAAACTGATAAATTATGTATACATGCTGTAATATCTAGAATAAACACTAAAAAAGCGATACAAAAAGATATGCTCAAAAAACATTATAGACTTCTGGGAAGATGGCAGAATAGGAGAGGCTGAGTTCATCGCTGTTCCAGGGAAGAACAGAAAAACGACTGGGACAATAGTTCCAGGGTGTGAGTGACCTGAGAGGGTCGTCTGCACTGTACAGGGAGGTAGTGGATGAAAAGGTTGAGGAATTGGGATGCAGAGAATAGGGTGAGTAGGCTTAGGGTGACTCCACCAGGGACAAGAGGCTGCACTCAGGAACGTACCTGCCCCAGCAGCTAGTTTGGAAGATCAGTCCCCTCAGTTCCACAGTTCAGAGCTCCTTTGAGGAACCTGGAAGCCAGCACACTTGCTTTCCCCACTCTTAGAGACCATCCCGCTAGGGCACAGGGCCTACCGCTCTGCTTCAGCCCTCAGCAGTGCACAGATGGGGAGGTGGGGAATGAGGAAGCAAGCTATGTCACATCCTGCACCATGCTCCCGCATTGTGCCCCGCGCCATGCCTAGCCAGAAGGTATTTCCAGGTTAGCTGTGGACAGGGGCAGCTGAAATACCTAGTCCTACAGCCCAAGGTCATCCCAAGCAGGAGCCTGGGGGTCACCAGACTCATCGGGCCAATACGGGAATCTCTGCTGAGGTGTACATTGCCTACCCCCCAGCCCCAGAACTGGCGGCTTTCAGTACACCTGGACCATGGGACCTGGATGGAATTACACCAGGTGTCCCTCCAGATAAGCTGGCTGCCCCAGTCTGGGAGAGGTGGGTCTGAGGGGAAGAGGAGGCCCAAGCGCACCATCTGCTAGGAAGAAACAGAGAGCATAGTCTGGCAAACTGCGTAACTGTCTAGCTTCAAACAGATCCTCAAGTAGAGTTGTATCTCCCACCTGAGGTCCGGGCCTTAGTTTGGCAGGGAATCACTGACAAATCAAGTGCAAAAAGAGACCTTCAATGCAAACCCAAGCAAATACAAAATCTTAGATGAATGAGGGAATAACCCTTTCAAAATAATCAAATGTGGTGCACGGGTGGTTCAGTGGCAGATGCTCGCCTTACATGCGGGAGACCTGCAATCGATTCCTGGACCATGCACCAAAAAGAAAAAAAAAAGATAATCAAATGCCTCAATGCCAACAGAAAACCATAGAAGCATATGAAGATACAGGCAGATATGTACCAGTCAAATGACCAAATTAAAACATGGGAGGAGATACAGAATTTGGAACTAATCAAAGATGTTCATACAGATCCCCTAAATAAATTCAATGGGTTGGCTAATGACATAAAGGATATCAAGAAGACACTAGAAGCTTTCTGGTATTTTAAGACTGATGGTCAGGATGGGACCTACAAGGGAGAAAAGGACCCTTGGATCTCAGTTAACAGCCAGAAATGCAACCCAAGTGAAGAAGTAAGGGGGAGAGAGAGTTTATAGCAACATGAGGGAATGCCTGAGGGCAGATAACAGGAATAAATGAAGTTGGAACCTCCACAGGGACCTTCTCAGGAATAGACCCTAGGACATGCTGGTTGCTCCTGCTGGGTATATTCACAGTGCTCTTTATGGATGATAGAGACAAGAGTCCAGCCATTATAAAGTATGGTCTAGCTGGTTTGCAGTTCTTGGATAAAAACATGTCATGATGAAAGGGGGCATTCTTGAGTACTTTACACACTGCCCCTCTAGTCTCCATGACATCCCCCAACATGCACACACACTGTCCTCAATCACTACTCTAGTCTTTTTGTGCCCCAGCCCTTGGAAAGTTCTTAACTCCTTGATGGGGACAGAGCTGTCACCTACTCAAGGGAGTTAAGAACTCCTGGCAGAGGCTGTGAATGTCAACTTCTTTCTTGCAAAGCTTGGGCCACCCCAGTCTAAATATTTACAGGTGGGAGCAGCCTTCTGAAGAGAAATCACATTCCCTAGAGCTTAGCTTTAAAGCTTTCCTCTTTTTCTTTATTCGAATTTGCAATCTATGTTATTTCTATGATGGATATAAATGGCGCAGTGGCATGAAACATTTCACTTTAGTGGATGAAAAACAGGGAAATATCTGTTTTGTTACACAGTACTATCTTGCAAGCCTTACGAGGAGGGAATTTTCCAGGTATACCATGATCTGCTGAGAGAAACATATTGCTGCCACCAAAAAAACAAGTGCAATGATGGCAAAAAATAATCAAAATTTTCATTCCTCCCATTTGCACAGGAAGAGGGAGAAAAGAAAGAAACAGAAAAAGAACAAGAAACCAAAGAAAGTTATTAAGATTTTAAAGCCATAGTTTCTAGGGATCTCAGTCCTTCCCCTCCCCATTGGTAATATCATTTATGCTTTCCCAGAACCTAGACTCTACTCTTTACTCTATTTCTGTGGCTGTACCTGGAGAACCTCTGTCTTTCCTGTGTTGATGCTTCTATTAATAGGAAAGTGAAGCCCTATGCCACAGAAAACTCCAACTCCCTTCTTGTTGCCATCTGACATGTCTTAGCTGTCTCTATGCGCACTTAAGTGCTAATATTCAACCTGGGCTAAGGTCAGAGTTCTAAAGTCTCTAGAGAAGGGAGTAAAGTATTTTTTTCTGGTAGAGGTTGTGGAGGAAAAGAAGAAGAAAGCAGACTGGAGAGAAATAAGGATGAGAAATCACAGGAGTTTTGAGGAGAAATGTTTACACTGAGAGTGGAAGAGGTATTTGGTGGGGTTAGGGACGGTGTGCACTAAATAGGGGCTTGAGAAAGTTAATAATAAGAAATTAAAAAACATTCTTTAACTTATGTGGAAGAAATGGTCAGCAAGAGAGTCATAGCGCCTTTCCCCATCTAAGGGAATATTCTACCAACTACACCTATTCTTGACCAGGTGGCCCTGAGCCATCATGCTTCTAGTTATTTTACTTGCTCTTTACGGCCAAAGCCAATTAGGATAACACCTTTACTTAAGACTTCCTGCATCCAGAACTGCGAGACAATGCATTTCTGTTGTTTTAAGCCACCCAGTTGGTCGTACTTTACTATGGCAGCTCTGGGCAAGTGCATTAGTTCTAGATGCAGGTAGAGGACTTAGATCCTAGAGGACTAAGATCCTTTGCTTGGTGGCGGCTTACTTTTGGAGACAGTATTAAAAAGGAAAAAGGCTCACAAATGCTAATTTTTAAAGGCATTTTTAGAGAGATCGCTAGAGGTATTGTCACTTTTGGCAGGGAATTCAGAGTGGACAAGGGATAGGAAAAGACAGGTAGCAATGAAAACCCATGAATTCTGGGGCCCAGAAGGTTTTCAGGGAAAAATGAAATGTTCTTTAACTTGAAGATTTTTGTATCCCAGTACTTCATGTTTCTCCTGAATCCAATTCTGAGCCATGCTGACACATATAATGTCAGTTTGACTGCACCACATTTGTTTGAAGTGATTCAAATGCATAATTTCATATGAAAAGTACTCAAAGAAATCTGTAAGTAAGTCTGTTTTATTTTATTCATCTCAGCTTTTTTCCCAACTTAACAGCTGCTAGAATTTCTTTGTTCAGATTAACAGGTTCTGAAGCACTGTGAAGCCCTGGTGGATGTTATCCCAGAATCAAAGTTGCCTCATAAATCCAAGTTATAAATTATATTATCATCATCCCATTTCCTATTGAGGGCAATACTCGATTTGAGACATTATGTAAGAAAGGATGGACTTTTCTCCCTATCCCATGTCCTACCTATCACCAAGTCCCTCATAAAATATATCTACTCATGATTCAACCTAATCACTTCTTTTTGAGGTGTATTATTTTAGGAAAGGATCCAGACAACTATCCTTTCATTGCCAAAGATTCCCCCTTCCTGAAGCATACTTGGATCTAAGTTGGCAATATCAAGCAGAGTCTAGGGGAGATGAACTAAGTATATGGAACTATGACTCTGGAGGGCAATCAACATTAGAAGACAAAGGGTTGTATTTGCATAAATATGTGTAAAATCATAGATATCTAATAGAAATATGTTCATTATTGACAAGTTTCCTGAAAACTACATCTCTAAACCTCACTGTTTGTAAGTTTTGCACAACTTATGGTTGCCTTGGAACATTGGGGGCTAGCTCCACAATATTAATAGACCCCACCTAGAGACCTTATACAATTTAGTTCAGAGTTATAAAACGTTATTTCTAGATTTTGAGATGCTGTGCTATATATGTATAACCTGGTATCTCCCTGCAACTCTGGTTACCTGTGTGACACCTAAGACTCAGAGTTGGAGTTCTGCAGCTCTGAAAGTCAGCACTACCATATACAACAACTGTAAAAGAAAGTGAAGAGAGATCAGGCTTCAATTAGAGACAAGAACAAAGCCAATCTGGTGGGGACTAAGGTAAATTAGAATACAGGGATAAGGATGATACTGTCTGTATTTTATAACTTCACCTACCATACGACACCAAAGGAAGAGAGGTTCACTTTGTCCAAAACCTAAATTTTTTGCAGCACATAATCCAACTCAAGCCTGTCTGGAAAGCTCAATTGAACACCCAAACACATGGAGCCCAAAATGGGAATGAGGGCGTGTAATTCTGTATAGCTTAATGGCATTCCAGAATATGTTGGGGAGATAACTAAAAAGCATTGGCAAAATCCTTTGAGGGACAGTAGAAAATAATATGGAACTATTAAACGTTACGACCATGGACACTCCTGATACTCCCTCAAACATTAGGGACTCCCAAGTCAATAGATTAAGCCCTTGTTCTTGAGGCTTGCTTTTATGAAGCTTATTTACATAGTGGAGAAGCTAAGCCTACCTATAGTTATGCCTAAGAGTTACTTCTAGAAAATCTCATTTGTTGCTCAGATGTGGTCTCACTTTCTTTAAGCTCAACTTTGCAAGGAAAGTGATTACCCTTGCCCCCCACGTGGGTCATGACATCAGGAGGATGAAATCCTCCCTGGCAATGTGGGACCTGACTCCCAGAGATGAGCCTGGCCCTGGTACCATGGGATCCAGAACATCTTTCTGACCGAGGGGGAAAAGAAATGTAACAAAATAAGGTGTCAGTGGCTAAAAGAGTTTAAATAAAGTTGACAGGCTATTCTTATGTAGGCTTCAGCTAGATACTGGCAGACCACTGTTTGCCAATCTCCAACAAAAACCATTCTTGTTAACCCTAAAGAATACCTAGGGCTATCTGAGGCTCTATAAAAGTCTCATGTGCTAAGATTACTTTTCAGAAACCTATAACCTCCAACTGGTTCCAAGGCAAGATAAGTCCTGAAACCCAGAGGGGCGAGGCTCTCTAAGAACATCAACTAGTTCCATCCCCCTATCCCATATTAATGACACCCCTTTCCAACATGAAAAAGTTGGAATGGGCATAGCTCAAATATCCCTTAAGACTGGGAAGAGGATCAAAGCTGAAGAAGGAGCTATAACAGAGAAGATAGTATTTAATAAATGCGTATGATTGCTGAATCGTTATATTGACGTGCTTTTTAGTCTCCAGTATCTTGGAGGATAAACCTGAAATTGTAGAACTGTAACCCATACCAAATTCTGAAATCTGTTCTATAACTACTTGTTGTAATGTACTTTGAAATTTATTGCCTTTTTTTTTGTGTGTGTGTGTATATATATATATATATATATATTTTTTTTTTTTTTTGCAAGGGCAGGCTCTGGGAATCGAACCCAGGTCTCCAGCACAGCAAGTAAGAACTCTGCCACTGAGCCACTGTTGCCCACCCTGTATATATTTTATATTTCACAATAAAAAATTTTAAAACACATAGATTATCAAAATGAAATCCTGAAAAATGTTCAAGTAACCCACAGTAAGTCAGGAAAAAGGAAATAGAGAAATGAAAAGAGAGAGCAAACAGAACACAAAAAGGAAAATAGCAGACTTAAGCTCTAATATATCAATAATTACATTAAATATAGACAGTCTAAAAACACCAACTAAAAAGACACCTTGGCAGGGGAGATGACCTACACACTGTCAACAAGAAATTCACTTCAAACATAACAACATAGGCAGGTCAAAAGAAAAAGGATGGAAAAAAAACACAAACATTACTTCAGGAAAAGCAGAAATAGCTACACTAATATCAGATAAAGTAGACCTTAGAGGAAAGTAAACTCCCAAAGAGAGAGAGGGACATTATATAATGATAAAAAAGGTCAATCCCCTCAAAATATATAATCCTAACGTGATTGCATCAAACAACAGAGCTGCAACACATGTGAAAGAAACTAAAAGAACTGAAAGGAGAAAAAGACAAATCCACAATTATAGTTGGAGACTTCAACACCCATTTTCAACAATTCATAGAACTAGACAGAAAATCAGCAAGAACATAGAAGAACTCAACACAATACCACCATTAACCAACAAAATCTAACAGACATTTATAGAACACTCCACTCTGCAAAAGCAGAATACATATTCTTTTTAAGTGACCATGGAACATACACCAAGATAGACCACATGCTGGGTCATAAAACAAACAAACACACTGAAAAGAACTGAAATGATACAGTGAGTTCCCTGGCCATAATGGAATCACAATACAAATGAATACTGAAAGATAACAGGAAAATGTCCAAACACCTGGAAACAACTTCTAAACAATCCACTGGTCAAAGAAAAAGACTCAAGAGAAATTAAAAAAATAATAATACAATGAACAGAATGCAAATGAAAATACAACAGTAAAATTTGTGGGACACAGTTAAAGCACTGCTGAGAGGGAAATTTATAGTACTAAATGCATATATTAAAAAAGCGGAAGAGTCTCAAATCAATAAAGTCCTACCTAAGGAACCTACAAAATGAACAGCAAAATAAACTCAAAGCAAGCAAAAAGAAGGAAATCATAAAGATATGAGCAGAAATCAATGAACTGAAGACAGAAAGCATTAAAGAAAATCAATGAAACAAAGCTAGTTCTTGAAAGAATCAATAATATTGACAAACTTCTAGCAAGAGTACTAAGAACAAAGAGTGAAGATGCAAATTACCAATATCAGAAATGAAACAGAATTCACCTTTTAAGTGTGAATAGACCTTGTAAGGGGATACTACAAACAACTCAAAACACATAAATTTGACAACTTAGACAAAATAGGTGAATTCCTCGACTACCACAAACTAACACATGCAACACAATATGAAATAGATGATTTGAACAACCCTATAACTATTTAGGAAACTGAATTTGCAATTTAAAAACTTCAAAAGTAGAAATCTCCAGACCCAGATGGTTTCACTGAAGAATTCCACCAAAAGTTTAAAGAATTAAAACCAATTAATTCTCCACAAACTCTTTCAGAAAACAGAAGAGGGGGGAACTTTTCATTTTATGAAGTTATTACTACCCTCACACCAAAACCAGACAAAGACAAAATAAAAAAACTACAGACTAATAGCCGTCGTGTTTATAGATGCAGAAATCTTAAACAAAATATCAGGAAATATAATTCAGCAATATATAAAAAGAATTACACAACATGACAAAGTGGGTTTTTTTCCAGGGATGCAAGACTGGCTCAAAATTTGAAAATTGCTCAGTGCAATGAATATGAATAGACTAACAAAGAAAAATCAGAGGATCACATCAGCCTCATTTTTCAGATGTATAAATGTTGACGTGTAGGAGGATTCGGTCACTGGGCCTCTACCTTTTTTTTTTTCACGCCTACTGCCCCTTATGATTTCCACATTTATCTCTAGCCCAGATCTCTCCTTTGAACTCCAGACCCACAAATCCAACTGCTCATTAGCCATCTCTACTTGATAGGCATTTTCAATTGAACATGTGAAATCCAAACACCAGCTCTTTCACCCCAAACTTGCTCTTTCCCAACGCAGTGAATGGAAACTCCATCCTGAGGACTACTTAGGTTAAAATCCTTGGGGCAATGTTAACTCCCCTCTCTCTTTTCATGCCCCATTATCCAAACTGACAGTAAATCCTGTTACTTCTTCCTCTAAGATGTCCCCAGAATCTGATCCCTTCTCACCAATTCACAGGCAACACCTTGGTCTGAGTCATCCTTTCAAATGAATTATTACAATAGCCACCTAACTGGTCTTCCTTCTTCTACCGTTGCACCCCTACTGTCTATTTTCTACTTAGCAGGCACAATGACCTCCTTTTGCTCAAAACTGTCTAATTTGGAGTAACATCCAAAGTACTTACTACGGCCTACAACTCTCCACCTGATCTGACTCTGCTACATTTCGGTGTTCATTTCCAGCCGCACTTCTGGTTCAAATCACTCCAGCATTACTGTACTCCTTGTCGTTCCTCAAAAATGCCAAAATGGTCTAACCTTAGGACTTTGCACTTGGTTTTCCCTCTCCCTGGAACAATATTCCACGATATAACACACGGGTTGTTCTCTCACTTTTTTAATATTAAGCACATTAAATAGAAGAATGTAATGTGCTTAATATACAATCACTTGGTATAAAAGTGCTCAATATATGACAGTGTTATTTAATACAAAGTCTAGAGTTGGACTCAAAAACCCTAGGCTATGATTATGATTTGTTATTAATTGTATGATTTTAGGCCACTCATCTTTTCTATATTAATCTGATCAAATGTCACCCTGTCAGTGAGGCCTTCTCTGACTATTATATATAAAATAGAATCCTATGCACTCATACATATAAAATCTCATCCCCCTACCCTTCTTGATTTTATCCAAGCACTTATCACTTTCTGACACATTTTATACTTGCATGTTTATTTATTTAACTTCCCTAGAAAATGTAAGCTTCCAAGAATATAGATTTTTGTCTGTTTGCCTAGAAAAGTGCTTCAGACATAAATCTTCAATACTTGTTGCTGAATGAATGAATAAACCACTGGCTTAATATTGAAGAATATGAGATCAGACATCAGACAATCTTGATTTGAATCCTGGTTCTGTCATTTCCTAGCTGTGAGATCTTAGGTTACTTAACCATGCTTTGTTTCCTCATCTATCAAATAGTGATAATTATTACCCCATAGAATTGTTGAAAGGATTAAATAGAAGAATGTAATGTGCTTAATATACAATCACTTGGTATAAAAGTGCTCAATATATGACAGTGTTATTTAATACAAAGTCTAGAGTTGGACTCAAAAACCCTAGGTTATGATTATGATTTGTTATTAATTGTATGATTTTAGGCCACTCATCTTTTCTATATTAATCCACTCACTCAGGAATCAGGGACCAGAGACAAAGAGATGGAAAAGATGTAGACCCTGCCCTCAAATCTTAGCAGTGATCTTGGTCGGGTCACTTAACTTCTCTGAGCCTCAGTTTCCTCATCTGTTATTTTGTAATTATATCATTTGTTATTTTGTAATTATATAATACTGACCCTGGCATTTTGTTGTGAGGATTAAATTAGTTACTATGTGAAAACAAGGTCTGGCACATAGCAAGCAATCATTAATTTTTAGCTATGATTAGGATGATTCTTGTCTGGAGGAGGGATAAAGGCATCTAAGCAAAGTATGTGATGCCTAGGGTCTGCCTACAATCGGGAGGTTCAACTACGATTGGGAAAATTTTAAAATGCTGTTATGGCAATGATATTCTAACTCCCTATCCTCATCCCTACAGCAGTTAGAAAGATAAAATTCTTTGCTGCTTTGATAACTGGATTTTAAAACTTTAAAAAGTTTTTAACATTAAAAATAATAGGATAAAAACATAATAATAGAATAAGCCCTCAGACTCTCAAATAGTGTTTCTCAAAGGTGGTCAATGGCCGCATTGGGAGGGTAAAATAAGTCCTCCCTCCTCCCCCTAAAAGTTTAATAGTATTTAACTTTAAGGACAAACTCCCATACTGGCAAGGACAGTCTGAACGAATCACCAATTAAGAACACAAAGGTGTAGCATTTAACTAAATGCACCGACTAAATGTCAGAACTGGACATTAAAGAGTGGGTCCTGGAAGACCTGGTGAGAAAGTGGTCGATACCTTTGGGGAGAGAACAGCAAAAGCCAAAGCACGGCCACGTGAAAGTGCAACAAAACAAAAAGCTTTCTGTTGGCGGCCTAAGAGCAGAACATGTATGGCGTTCAAGTGCGACCTGGAAAAGACCAGGTAAGGGAAGAAGCCCTCCCCCATACCCAGGCCATGATGTTTCAGCTTCGATGTCACCTCAGGATGCCTTCTCAGGCTTCCGTCCTGCTAAGCTCCCTCTTGGTCCCGCCACTACTCTCTTACCTCGTCTTCCAGTCTTTCCCCTGTCTTTCTCTCTCCCGCCTCCTACACCCCGCCGGAAGTGACGCGATAACGAGCGCGCCGTACCGCACTAGAAAAGTTCCGCGGGCGCGGGAAAAAGGGTTCTTTTTAGACTCACTGCGCCGGCGTGCTGGCGCGATCGCTCAAAGCGCCTTAGGACATCCGCGGAACTGAGCTCCTCTCTCTGTCTGTCGCCTTTGAAGTACCCCGAGCGAGGTCGAGAGAGGACGCTATCACTGGTGGGGCGTTACTCTACAGCTCCGGGTGCCTAGTTATTACGGCTCTTGCCCTTTGACCCCGATTTCGCGGGGGGTGAGAGGTCGGTGGCCATCTTGTGGCGGCGGCGCGGACGGCTGTTACTGCGGAGACCTATCCCATCCCCCCTCCATCACCCGGGCAGTCTGTCAGTCAGTAAAAAAGTCCGGCAGTCTCTCAAGTGAGGC
Organism: Tamandua tetradactyla; assembly: GCF_023851605.1. Classification (NCBI taxonomy): domain Eukaryota; kingdom Metazoa; phylum Chordata; class Mammalia; order Pilosa; family Myrmecophagidae; genus Tamandua; species Tamandua tetradactyla. The sequence goes on along the minus strand of NC_135327.1, from coordinate 14,132,066 downwards.
TCTGGCCTGGTGCAGTTGCACTTACCGCCGTTCTCGGCGGTCCAGGCCGCTTCCTGCCGGGCCTCATTGCCGCCACCATGTCCTCCTTCTCCGAGTCGGCTCTAGAGAAGAAGCTCTCTGAGCTGAGCAACTCTCAGCAGAGCGTGCAGACCCTGTCCCTGTGGCTCATCCACCACCGCAAGCACGCGGGACCCATCGTCTCCGTGTGGCACCGCGAGCTGCGCAAAGGTAAATATCCCCTCCCCGCCCCCTTGTGCGCATCCCTGGTTGCCCTCTTCTCCCATGCCCCTCTAACTTCTCAACTGAGCCTTGTTTTCTAGGCTCGGGCTTCTGAGTTTGGAGAGTGTTATCCTCATTTCTTGGAGAAAGAAACGGAGGCCCAGGAACGGTTAAGGCACTTGTCTGAGGTCCCTCGAACCACGGCCCAGGTTCCTAGACTTCAGATCATCAGGCTGTTTTTCTCTTAGGCTCCTCCTCACACTTCTATTATTTTCGGCAGCATTCGACGTCCGGTGGAGGGTACAGGCCTTAGCCTGTTATCTACCGAGCGCTGTGCTGGGCATTTGGAGTAAGATAGATTCCTTGCTTGATATTGGGCCAGTTTCTTCATCTATGCCTCTGTTTTCACATCGTAAGACGGGAGCAAGAATCGCTACCACTTATGTACAGAGCTTTTACTCTGGGCCAGCCATAATGCTGGTACTTAAAGTATGTCCTTTCACTCAGTCCTTTGAACAGCCCTATGAAGGGGTACAGTTACCCACACTGAATAGAGAGCCTAAGGGGCCACACCATCTAGACCTTATCTCTCAGGCCTCACTCTCATGCAGCTGCTATTGGTTCCAGACTGCTCAGGATCTGACAGATGCAATGATCTCAGCCTATTATGTGCCAGGCACTGGGCACTTGATAGTATGTTGGCTCCAGAGGCCAGTTGCCTGGAATCTAAGCCTGACTGCCACTTACTAACACCAGCAACTTAACCTCTCTGTCTCTCAGTTTCCTTATTTATAAAATGGGGATGATGATAACTGGTATTGTCCCTTTATTATGTTCTAGTAACTTAATAGCATTGCATACATTGTTGTTGTTTGTTTTTCATTCTGAGGGATTTGTTGAAGTAGGAACTTTGTAGATGAGGAAAAACTGGAGCTCAACCAACTCCTTATTATGGTGAAAAATAAGCAGAATAATCCAGATGAAAATCTAGCATGTTGTCAGGTATAATGTAGACATTTGAGAAATCGTGATGAGATGGGACTGTTGACTATTCAGTGTGAGGTATGGTCTTTGCCTTCAGAAAGTTGCTTGCAGTCTAGTAGGGAAAGATGGGAATCTACACAGCTATCTGATGTGAGTGCTGTAACAGAAGGATGAGGAGTTGTTCTCGATAGTGTATATGTGGTAGGCCATTTATTGTATAGGAAGTGACTTTACATGAACTCTCAACTGTATGTAATGTAGGAGATGTCACTTTTACTTGGCAGATGAGGAAACTGAAACTTTGAGTGGCTAACTGTTATTTTCAAGGCCTTAGAGCTGGTGAGGTGCAGACCATATCAGGCTGACTCTCAAATATCATATGTTAAACTGAGAGAGGGATCCTCAGAAGGATCTAATCAGTTGGCTAGAGCCTGAAACTACCAGAGCCTTCTCATACCCCAATATGCCTTTTAAATATTATTTGTAACTTGTGCTGAGATGTGAAAAAGAAAGTGAATCACCTCTCTGTAAACTCCTGTTGGGTAGGATCTCAGAGATGGATCAACGCCTATCTCAAATATTACTTCTGTGAAATCTTCCTGATTCCTCAACTTGCCATATCTGAGTTATTTATTTTTGAAGTTGCTTTATTCTTAATCTCATTTGATAGAGCCTTGTGTTTGTTGTAGGTAGGCTGCTGTTATCCCCATTTTATAGATGAATGACATCTTCTTGATCAAAGGTATAAAGAGATAGGACATGAGCCCAAGACTCTCTGATGCCAAAACTTGTGCTCTTCCAAGTACTCAGTGCCTCCATGCCCATAATAAGTGAAGGTTATAACTCCAGCCAAACCCAGCTTTTCTTTATTAGAATTAATCACTGCCTCCCACCCCCTTAAAGCAATTTAGCATTTATTTCATTCTTACAAGTTAAGTCCTTTTCACTAGGTTGTGTTTTGAGCGAGGAACTATACATTATTCGTTCCTTTAATGACCATAGCATTTAACATGGTATATGTTACATAGTTAATAAATAGGAGTTAAACTGTGGTCTCTGACACCACTTTCACGATAAGGATCTAAGCAGCACTGTCCAATAGAACTTCTGTGGTGATAGAGATGGTCTGTATCTGTGCTGTCCAGCGAGGTAGTCACTAGCTACTTGCTTTTGAGCACTTGAAATGTGCAACTGAGGAATTGAATTATCAAATAAATACAAATAAAAGATCGATTCCCAAGTTGCAAAAGCCACAGTTCAAATATTGTTCAGTAGCCACATGTGGCCTGTGACTGTCATGCTGGGCATCATCAAGATGTAGCTTCTTAGGCTTCTTTCATGAATTGAAAGAGCCCCACAAGGAAGGAGAAAGGATTTTGTCCCCTAACGTTCAATAGCCTTTTTGGATTCTATTCTATGCCACCCTGATTCTTCAAAAAATGAATATTTCTACCTGTGGTCAAGTCATTTGTCCTGTGTAAAATGTTCGCAGGTATCTCTTGAGTTGCCTTCAAGATATTAATAAGACTTATAAAAACTACTTTTTCCTGCTTAAATATTCCTTTTTTCCCCCTACTCTTGAAGTGCTATTTTTGTTTCTATTTTCTAGGAATAATTCTTAATTTATCTCTTTGGGATATGTTCTTTATGGAGTAGATTGGTACATAATGTCTTAGGTGAACTTTTTTCTTAATGGAATTTTTATATTTTGTTCTGAATGCAGATAAATAGGCCCTTTATCAAAATTACTTTAAGGCTTTTCTAGACATCAGAACCTAGCAAACAAATGAAAATTTTTGTTCAGCCAATTGTTTAAGCTTAATAACTAGTTCAAACAATTTGTAATGTTCGTAGGTTGGAGAGTGAAAGGACCTATTTTGTCCTATTGAAAAGACCTCTTTTCAGTATGCATTGTCACCAGGGCTAGAGTGAGGGGGATGTGTGTTGTATGTGTTATGAATGTGTGTTAAAGTGCTCTAGGGCTTTGCCATATCACCTGTACGCGGTGTTTATGTTGACTGTGCAGGATGCTGGGTGTGGAGAGAGAAAGGTTTATCATAAATAAATCCCCATGGTTAAGTTTGAGGATGATAAACATGAATTGGCATCAGGTGGTAAAAACTTTGGTTCTCCAGCCTCTTAGTTATCTTATTTGTAGCATGGAAAATGTATCAGTTCTCAAGTATCCAATTGGTTTTTTACAATATGGATTCTGGATTTTTTTTTACATAAAGTATATGGAGTTTGTCAAGTTTCATTTGCTCAAATTTGGTTTGTTGAAATTTTGTTTACTGTTGAATCCACTATCATGGTCTTGTAGATCGAATACTACAACTTCCTAGAACAAGGTTTGCTTTGAGAAAAAAAAGACTTTTGCCATGATCATACCTTTGTAGCAACAGTGGGATATTGTAGCTATTGGCAGTTTTGTCTCCTCTGAATAATAATTATAACAGTTCATGATAGCTGCAGGTTTCCAATACTCTCATCAGTTGGCCATCTATATTATTATCAGAAGGTTAATACCATTCAAAGTATCCATAGTTAATTTTATGAGTACTTTAATACATTAGTTGAACTATTAATGTGCTTTAAAAATCTTGTTTTTAACTTGGGTTATTCTTATGTAGCTACATTTAAAAATGTCAAATCCTATGTCTGCTCTGTCAGAACTTATACATGATGTGCACATTTCAAAAGAAAGAAAAGTGGTTTCTGAGAAAAATGGAGCAAGGTCTAGTTATTTAGGTGTATAAAAGTTGACATAGAGCTTGTTTGAGTTTTATTTAGGTACTTTGGCATTGGAGAAAACTGAGTGTTTTAAAGTATCTAATTATATTCTTATTTATTTCTTTTAAAAGAAAACTAAGACCAAAAATGGTAGTGATGTAACTTTATGATTGAGAAGTTATATGCATAGAAGCCAGAAAATTCAATAACATTTCCCCCAAGCAACTGCAACTCAGACATAATGCATGAGGTTTTTATGGGTTAGTATATGATACCATATAGAGTCATAGGAAACACTGCATCTAGTACGTATAACAGAGAAGAATTATGGCTTCTGTGAGCGCTATAATTTTAACTATTTGGACTTCAGATGTATGTAAATTTTTGAAAATAATGTAGTGTTAATGTATATTTGTATTTGAGATAAACATCCATTGATACATCTAGAGATTCTTCTGGATTGTAGCGTTGATATCATTGCCTGATTATGGTTATTGGAATGTTCAAAGAGAAATTCTTCGTTTAAGAGCATAATTTATATAAGAATCAGTTATATAAATTATAATTTATACAAGAATCTATTCTGAAATTGAAACCTAACAATCTTAAATTTTGTAATGTTTGATAATTAACAGTGAATTAGAAATATTTATCTTTGCAATAGAATAAATGAAAGCCTTGGTTTTAACATGTCTTCTTGAGAATATTGAGTGCTTTGTCTTTTAGGAATTTTCTTTAGAGCATCTTCGTTTTTACTATCAATTAATTACCCTGGTTAAAATAACACAGACATGAAGATAGCCCATTCTTTTTAAATTATTATTTTTTTGATTTAAAAAATTATATTTCCAAACCTGTTTTGTCAAAGACTTACATGAGTTCCTTAAGGAACTATAGCAGCCTTGACCTCACATAGATAATACTTGTTTTTATGTTTCTTAGGAATAAGCTAAGGAAAAAAGAATTGTGGAATGAGAATTTCCTTAGTATAAGTTAAACTATTTTCTTTTTTTTTTTCCAGCCAAATCAAATAGAAAGCTTACTTTTCTATACTTAGCGAATGATGTCATACAAAACAGTAAAAGGAAAGGACCTGAATTCACTAGAGAATTTGAATCTGTCCTTGTGGATGCTTTTTCTCACGTTGCCAGGTATGTTGTTTTTTTTTTTAATCTGTAACCTTTTTGTTCTTTTCTTTTCTGTGATAACCTTTGTAAATTGAAAACTTCATACTTTACAGGTGTGTTACAGAGGCTAAATGACAGTTTTATGTTTTGCCAGACTCTTAAGTGTTCTCAGACATGTATACATTTTGATGCATTAAAGAGATTCAGTCTAGTACTTGAAGCACATGTTTTTCCCTTAGGTATATTTATTTATGGTTTAGCTTTCTTGAATATGGTGTTTTCCTGAGTTGTCTCATTAGCTTTTGTGATCAAAAAACAAGATAGTACTAGGGAACCTTTTGGTAACAAAACTTTAATGGCAAGAAATAAGTTGCTTATACCTTCATTTTTACTTATTTCCTTCTGGGTGCCTAGATGCCTAGTTTACTAAAGACAGTGGTCAGTACTTTAACTCAAAGATAGTAATTATTAGTGTGGGAAGTAAGTATTTGCTCTGACTGTATTATATTAAGTCTCTGGTAATGTGTTTTGTGGCAGAGGACTGAGCATACTGCATAACTAATAGCATAGAAAGAAAAAGCTTTATAAATCATTGTCCTTTAAAACAACAAACTGCTTTCTATAGACACAAGTTAAGTGTCCAGGAGGAGTAAAGAAGCACTGGCTGTTTTTCAGTAGAACATTACTAAGTAAACATATAAAAGTAAGCATCTTTGCGGAAGGAAATTGGAAAAGGTGAAAAGGAACTAGTGTGTTAAAGAAAACTTTTTCTTAAGGTTTAAATTGTAAGTGAAAGGCCTTAAATGTGAAAATAAATCCAGCATTCTATGACAGAGTTGAAAAGTTTGAAGGAATAAAAAATCCAAAAGGAAGCTGGGTAGTTCAGCGGTAGAATGCTCACCTTCTATGCGGGAGACCCGGGTTCAGTTCCTGGACCGTGCACCACCATCCCTTCTCCCCCGCCAAAAAAATCCAAAAGGAAGAAATGAAAACTTTCTAGAAATTGAGAAAAGGTTTTTAAATTAATGGCTACATGGTTGATGAATGTGCACACTGACCAAACGGAATGTATTATTGACCTGAAAAAATACTGAACCCTCACAACAGAGAGTAAGTGTAGAATAGACTAGGGTAGCTATTTGAAATTGGAGATGAGTATTTTCTTGTCTTGATGAGATTCAACTCACAGTTTCTTAGATATTGATTGTAACTCTGCCTCAGATGCTGTCTGAGTGACCTTGGCTATGTTGCTTAATGGTTTGAGCTCAAGTTTCCTGCTTGGTTAAAAGGGGATGGCATCACCTATCTGATTGAAGTTGTGAGGCTAAAGTAAAAATACTTTTGAAAATACCTAGTGCCATGACTGATCCACAGTCTTTGGTCATTCATTGGAATATGCTAAATTATAAGCTTCGTACAGGTAAAACTTTTTCTTTGTGTGTTCTTGGCAAAGTGTCTGACACAGAATTGCTGGATTTCATAGCTTTAGGAGCTATATCATATATGTATAGAGATTCTATGAGAGTGCTGTCCTGAGAGTTGGGCAGCATTGTGGTCTACCTTGGCATAGAGGGGATCTAAGTGGCCAGTAAACAGAGTACTTTTATTGATCAATAATCTTTAGTTGCTCCCAAATCAGGAAAGGGGTGGGAGAAGGGAAATAGGTAACACTGGGATTAAAAATTTTTTTTCTTCTTTCAATGGTGGCTCAATGGCAGAATTCTCCCCATGCCATGCCAGAGACCCGGGTTCCATTCCCAGAGCCTGCCCATGTAAAAAAAAACTCTCTAGGAGGCAATGTGAAACCCCTTGACAGATTCTATGGTATGTGGGGAAAATAAACCTGGTCCTCAATAAAAAATAACCCTAATTCCTTTCTATTTGCATTCTTCTAGTTTCTTTAAGTTTCTATTTGGGTATCATATTCAGGTCACCCATTTTCCAAGCTCCGTTCCCTCACCCCATTATTAGAACAGAAAGTCTACTCACCTCAGTGGTTCAAGCACCTCATCAATATCTTCATAACTCCCACTTTTCCTTCTTTTCTCCCTCCAAAAACACCTCTCAAGTTAAAGAAAGCTGGTAAGCTAATAGGGTAGATTTGATATGAATATCAGTTAGCCACACTATAAACTTATTGCTCATACAAATGCCTTCTTGTTTTCTCTTCAGTTTGGAGATAGTTGTGCAGTTTACTTTTCATTCAGCATGTATTCAAGATACTAAGGAAACAACAGTGAACAAGACAGGACAGACAAATGAATTAAGATACTTCCAGATAGTGATAAGGTAGATATAATAAAATAGAATGTTGTTCTATAGTGGATGGGGGTGGTGGATCTTTTCTACATAATGTGGTCAAGAAAGGCCTTTTAGAGATATAACATTTGAGGTAATCATGTGAAGTAGGAACAGGTATTAAGAACCAAAGTCAGAAATAATCTTGGCAAGTGAATAAACGAAATGAATGCTTTCGTGGTTAGAACACAGTGAGCAAAGGAAAAGTATATCAGATGAGATCACAGAGGTAAGCAGGAACCAAACTACCCTGTAATTTTTGGGAAAGAGTTGGATTTTTTATTCTGATGGGTTGTCAGTGAAGGGTTTTAAGCAGAGGGGTGATATATTCCAACACACATTTTTAAAAAGGTCCTTCTGGCTTAGTGTGGAGATAGATTGTAAAGGAAGTGGCAGGGAGATGAGTTTGGATGACATTGCTATAGTTCAGGCTAGAGATGACGTTGGGTAGGACCCAGAAGCAGCAAGAAGATAATCAGCTTTTATTTATTGAATGCTTACTTTGTGAATAGACTTGGAGAATTTTTTTCCGTGTAAAACTGATAGGGCTTGTGGGGGTTGAGGGGGGTGGGCTGGTTTAAGGGCAAAGAGAAATCAAAGATGGTTGCTAGGTTTTTGATGTGAGTAGTACATGGCAGCAGTGCCATTTATGATAAAGACTGGGGGAAAGATGTAGTGGTAGAAATCAGGAGTTTTGTTTTGGCCATGTTAAGTTTGAGGTGGCTGATTAGATAGACCAAGGGGTGATGCCAGATAGGTAGATGCATAGATGAATGAACTAGTCTGAAGCTCAGTAGAAAATTAATTTCTGGAGACATAATTTGGGAATAATCACCATATACACAAGATTTATTTATCGTTGCATTGGGGGTCTCCACTACTACTCCCAGGTTCAGAGATTTGCTAGGAGGACTCAGCATACAGTCGTACTCAGCTATGATTTATTATAGCAAAAGACGACAAAGCAAAATTTAGGAAAAGGAAGGAGGCATATGGGGTAAAGTAAAGAGGAAACCAGGCCTGATCTTCCCAGAGTTCTTTCCCATTGAAATCACATAAGCCATGCCTGATCCTTCTAACATGGTATTGTGATAACACATGTAAAAGTTTTGTCTACCAGGGAAACTCATCAGAGACTTGGCACCAGGGTTTTTATTGCAGTTGGTCATGTAGGCATCCTCAGACCCCCAGGTATTCAGCATAGACCATATCGTTTGCAAAGTGTTGATGCGCACTAAACTACACCCAGGGAATAGTGGAAACACTCCTGAAATCCAGGTTCCCAGATGCTAGCCTCGAGCCACTCTTGTGTGCAGGCTTTTCTAAGGATAACCGTCTCATTCTTACTCTGTTGACTCTTTTAGCACACTTGCACAGAAACATTTCTGCTCCAGCTTTACTTAAGGTGACATTAGAATACTGTTGGGGATACAAAAAAAGATTTCTTGCCTTTAGTAGGCTTACCATAGGCATACTGTGTGGGGAATAATAGGAAAACTTCTAAACGTGAATGTACCATAGCACTGAGTAGGAAGGGTCCTACCCAAAGCCCCATGTTGGCTTGACAAGGCTTCAGTGTCTAGCTGATACTAGAAGTGGCAACTGTGTGTGTGTATGTGTATAAACAGTACACATTTTTCACTCTTTTAAGGTCAATTTTGTCATCTATGTTAGAAAAGTGAGGAGTGATTGAATTTGTAATTAGAATTAAAATGTGTTCTTGTGAAGTTGTATTCAACATAGTAAACTATACTTGTTTATCTTCCTCTAGTTTATTCATAGACTGGTGGCAGAAGTTTTTTGGTCATCTTTCACTTAAAGATCTTCACTTTAGAAAGGAGTTAGTGCGACATGAAAAGGGAGTTTCTTCAGTTATAAAACTATATTCTTTTTTTTTTTTTTATCTGATTCTAGGTACTTTAGTGACATCCAGTTTATTGGACTCTACTTCATAACCTCATCATAACCTCACCTAGAAGGCTATCTTGAAATATTGTGTATGTAACTTTGGGACTTATCAATTTAAACCTTGATTTTCTAGAGTGCTCAAGGAAATAATTTATCCTGGCTAATCCTGTTCCCTAATTAAACTCTTGCCACCCTTTTTGACTTTAGCCTTTAATGGCAAAAACCTTTCAAAAATGATTTGTGGTTATAACAGGTTTGAGTATCAGTGTCCCCTCATAATGATGTGGCTGTGTCTGTAGTCAAAATCAGTCTTAATCTTAATTGAACTCCATATATCCCTGAGAACAGTGGGTTTGGGGGTGTGTGTGTGTGTTTTCCTTAAACTAAATTGTTGATAAGGATTTGTTTTCATGATCAGTTTCTTTTCCTTTTAAGTGAACGGAGTTTGACAGAGAATAGATAGGTTGAAGATACCAGTTAAGTTCTGATTAGTTGTGGTTTGATTATACTAGTTATAAAAACTTTATCTTTCTAAACCATAGATTTGATTTCATCAGGGGCTTTCCATTGCCTGTAGGATAAAGGCCACATGCTTAATATGGCCTTCAGGGCCGTCTAGAATCTGATTTCACTCTATCCTCCAGATTCTTCTGCTGTATCTTCACAGTCCCAATGTACATCGTTTGATTGAATTATAAGCAACTTCTCCTTATCTTCACCTTGTTCAGTTTGGGTGATGTGGGCATTCCAAAGAGAGGAAATAGCATGAATGAAGCCTTGTGGATAAAAGAAAGCGAGTTCTGAGTCGAAAACTACACATGGCTTGCTGTTACTAGAATGTGATGTGTGGTGGAATATGGAAAGAAGGTGAAGCTAGAGAGCTCTGAGGGGCTGCTGGTCTAACCCTAGAACTCAGGGCCTAGGCTTTATGCTTTGTGTTCTAAGCACAGTAATCCACAAACCTTCACGGAATGAGGGGTGAGTGCTAAGTAGGTGTCTGACATGAGTGAGCTTGGTGTAGTGAGATGATCATTGAACGTTAAGTAACTGTATGGCCTACTGAAACCTATCTCAAAATTTTTTTTTTAAACTACAATTTGACACATATTTATTGTGCTTGTTCTAGTGCATAAAGCAGTAGTAGGAAAAGACAAATCCCTGTCCTTGTGGAAACTGCATTCAAATGGAAAAGTGTAAACAATAAATCATATAGTATAGATAGGTTGGTATGAGGAAATATTAAGTGCCTAATTATAAATAGGGAGATTAGGGGAGGATTTACTTTTACGGTTGCCATCTGAATAAATAGCTGAAGGAGAGGGAATGAGCCTTGCTACCATCTGGGTAAACAAGGTACCAGGCAAAGCAGAGGTAGGGTAAGTGCAAGGCGCTGAGGCAGGACAGTGAATGAAGGTGTTGTAAAAAGAGGGAGGGAGGGAAATAGTGGGTATGTGATAATGCTAGAAAATACATGGGTGGGTTGAGAAAGCCCTTGTAGGCTTCCTTAGAAAGCCTTAGAAAGTTTGCTTTTATCCTGAGGGAGAATAAGAAGAATGTATTGGGAGTTTTGAGCAAAGGAGTGATGTGATATGACAACACAGAAGCCAGAATTATATTTTTAAGATTTGAGAATAGATTTAGGAGGACATGGGTGGAAACAGAGAAAGCAGTAATGAAGCTTTTGAGGTAATCCAGACAAAAAAATGGTAAGTGGCTTGCATCAGGTTGTTAACAGAGAAAGACGTGAGAACTAATTTGTTTCTGGATTTTTTTTTTTTAATTAAAAAAAATTTTTTTTTAAATATAGCAACAAACACAAACATTCTTAACTTATGATCATTCCGTTCTACATATGTAATCAGTAATTCACAATATCATCACATAGTTGCATATTCATCATGATCATTTCTTAGAACATTTGCATCAATTCAGAAAAAGAAATAAAAAGACAACAGAAAAAAATTCATATGTGCTATACTCCTTACCCCTCCCTTTCATTGATCACTAGCATTTCAATCTAAATTTATTTTAACATTTGTTCCCTCTATTTATTTTTATTCCATATGTTTTACTCATCTGTTGATAAGGTAGATAAAAGGAGCATCAGACACAAGATTTTCACAATCACATAGTCACATTGTGAAAGCTATATCATTATACAATCATCTTCAAGAAACATGGCTACCAGAACACAGCTCTACATTTTCATGCAGTTCCCTCCGACTCCATTACATTTTGACTAACAAGGTGATATCTGTTTAGTGCATAAGAATAACCTCCAGGTTAATCTCTCGACCCTGTTTGGAATCTCTCAGCCATTGACACTTTATTTTGTCTCATTTCACTCTTCCCCCTTTTGGTCAAGAAGGTTTTCTCAATCCCTTGATGCTGAGTCTCAGCTCATTCTAAGATTTCTGTCCCACGCTGCCATGAAGGTCCTCATCCCTGGGAGTCATGTCCCACGTAGACAGGGGGAGGGCAGTGAGTTTGCTTGTTGTGTTGGCTGGAGAGAGACTGGCCACATCTGAGCAACAAAAGAGGTTCTCTTAGGGGTGACTCTTAGGCCTAATTTTAAGTAGGCTTGACCTATCCTTTGTGGGATCAAGTTTCATATGAACAAACCCCAATATTGGGGGCTTTAGCCTATAGCTTTGGTTGTCCACACTGCTTGTGAGAATATCAAGAATTCAACTTGGGGAAGTTGAATTTTCCCCCTTTCTCACCATTCCCCGAAGGGGACTTTGCAAATACTTTTTTATTCATTGTTCAAATCACTCTGGGATTTATCAGGGCATCACTGTGGACAAATCAACAAAATCTCATGCCCTACTCAAGGTTCCATGTATTTATGGTATTCAATTAAGCTGTCTACATAAGTTATATTAGGAAATACACTAGTCAAAATATAAATTTTGTACCAAATAAACATTTTTTGCTTTAGTCTCACACGTAAGCTAAGATTTTAAAATATTAATTACCATCTATTTTCAACATCCTACAGTGATGACATTCCTTTGTTCTTCCTCATGCAAAAACATTTTTTAAGTTTGTACATTTAGTCACTATCATTATGCACTCTAGGCATTCCTAGATTATACCAACTCAATCTTTATCGTCTATCTTTCTTTCTGATTTCATTTGTGCCCCCAACCCTCCTCCCTCTATCATTCTCACATTCAGCTTCATTCAGTGTTTTAACATAATTGTATTACAGTTAGGTAGTATTGTGCTGTCCATTTCTGAGTTTTTACAGTCAGTCCTGTTGTATAGTCTGTATCCCTTCAGCTCCAGTTACCCTATTTCTGTCTCCTGATGTTCTCTGTTACCAATGAAATTCTCCAAGTTTATTCACTAATGTCAGTTCATATCAGTGAGACCATACAGTATTTGTCTTTTTGTTTCTGGCTAATCTCACTCAGCTTAATGTCCTTAAGGTCCATCCATGTTTTACATATGTTTCTGAATATTTTTGAAAGTGGAGTATAAGTGCTTTATCACAAATATTAAGTAATTTGATTAAATATTAAGTTTAATAAGCTCCCAGTAGAAATATTAACCCATTTTCCTCTTATCTTCAACCTCTGACTAGAAAAAAAAAAGTTTTACAACAAAAAAGGATTACTTTGTATATACCCTGATTTAGTCCTTGACCCCAATTCAGTTAAATTTGCTGCTAGTAACTCATAAGTAACACGGTTGGACCAGGCTAGGCTGAAACCTCTCTGTGGAACACTAATATAAGCTCTGGAAACATACTGTCAGGTTTGTAAGTGAATAACATTCTCATCTCAGTTGACTTTAGTATGGTTTCTTCTTAAAGTTCCTGTTAAAGATAATTATATACTGAGATGTAGTGGTATCCCTTGTTTAATGTCACCCAATATAAGATTGGTAACACAGAATTTAAATTACCATCCAAACAGCCTCCGAAAGCAGTGTACTTTACATTAGCACAGTGGGTGGTGAGTTTGTTTTCCTTTCAAAAAGTCTTCCCCCACTCTTCTGCTTGCTGTTTCACACTTTTGATAGGCAACTGGTTCACACTGAGTGCTAGTTAGAAGTCATCTCATTGAAAAATATTCTGTTTAAAGAGTGTCGGGGGTGGGGGGGACGGGACAAAAAAATTACCTGTTTCTTTCACATATAAATTACAAAGGACTGCATTATTCTCGTGTTCTAAAATTATCTATTAGACTGCTTTTGTGTGACTTTGTAATACAGACATAGCCCAGAATTAAAATAATTATGTAGTTGATTTAGAGTGGAGATCTGTCTTGGCACATATGTGTACAATTGCTTTTATACAAGTGGAGATATTGGTATGTTAGCATTGATGAGTTATAGTGAATTCTCTCTTTTAAACATTTGTGTTTTATTTAAATCATTTTTCCTATTCTTTAATGTTTTGGCCCACTTTAATTTCCTGGTACTAGATTATAGTCAATTTTAATAATTCTGTTAAACTCAGCTGTTTTCCCTATTTACCCTATTTTTCAAAGGGGAAGAAGCACAGATTACTTGTATACTGTTTATTATCCCTGTCTTCCCCCCTCACCACAGGAAGCATGTAGTGTCTGGTCGAGTTGGTATCCAAGTGTGGTATCCACAATGTGTGCCTTATTCTTCTTTCTGTTTTTAAATATGTAAATCATTTAGTCAGTTGTTGATTTTTTTTTTAAAGTAGAGCTGTCCTAATTAAAACAGAAAAACCTTAAGCTTATATATATCTTTTCATCTTTTCTGGGCAGAGAGGCAGATGAAGGCTGTAAAAAACCTTTAGAAAGATTGCTGAACATCTGGCAAGAAAGAAGTGTGTATGGCGGCGAGTTCATACAGCAGCTGAAGCTGTCTATGGAGGACTCCAAGAGCCCTCCCCCCAAAGGTAGAAACATCACCACATGTTTACAGCTCTTGGTCTTTGCCTACTTTCGAATCAAATATGAAAAGCTGCAGTGGGGTTTGCTGTGAACCACCAGCGATAATATGATTCTTCAGAGAGAGATGATCATGAATGATGGTGAGAATTTTATGTAGTGCTCGCGGTGTGCAAGCCTGATTATAGTACTCATGCTGTTCATCATGTCACACCTAACTTTTGCTCTGATTCTCTTTGGTTCTTTTCTGCCTTTCAGAGATTTTTCTTGCACAAGGAAAGGGAATAACAAAGTTGTTTCCAGTTATGCTGAACTAGCAAGTATCCTGGACTAAGATTTTGTCCTTGCCCTGCCATTAACTACTATAGGATCTTGGATAAGTCCTTAAACCCTTCTAGAATTTGGTTTCATTAAATATTAATGTGGTTTTTGGAACATACTTCCGTGGTTGTCAGCTTGTTTAAAATTGATTTTGCTCTTTATTGAACCTGGGTTGTGTTCAGAAGGTACATACTTGTATGTGTGTCAATTTTACCAAGTCCTGTTTATGTTACTATTTTTCTTTAAAGTGGTATAAGATCAAATGCTGTTGGTTTATTTTGTTTCTTGTTTGTTGTGCTTTAACTCTAGTTGCATGATGTGTTTCTGAGTTACAGACCTGATCTAATTGCACATATACTCATTGCTTAGAGAATCAAGTCCAAGCCCTAACATGGTATTAGGACCCTTTATAATCTGAACTAGTCTACTTTTCCAGATTCGTCTGGCATTCCCTCACATATACCATATTCTTTGGCCACATTGAATTACTAAGTTTTCCCTCTGGGTGCTCTGTAGACACCACTTCTATCCTTTGTATTCATTGTTACTTACTTTTCAAAATGCTACTCTCATTTTGATCTCTTCCTAGTTTGTCTCTCGGCACATGTAGGCATACCTTCTTTCCTCTGGTACTTTGTACATGCCTCTACTATAGAATGTAGCCATGATTGGCAAATGTTAAAGAATCGTTCATTCATTCATTCATTCTGCAACCCTTTGTTGTATACTTGTCATGATCTCTTCCAGATCTAAGATTATATGCTTTTTAAGGTGGGATAGCTTTTCCGTGAAGCTAAAGACTTAAGACTTTCTAAGGGTGACATAAATGCTTTCAGAAAACAGGTCGTTGTTATTTTACTCAAAGTTGATGAAAAACAATTTTGGGATTAGTCTGTTGGTAAATTCTGAAAAAGCAAATTGTTTTACACTTTGGATTCTGTTAATGTTTATGTTGTCACCTTTGGAACTATTCTTTGTAGCATTGGGGAATTATTTAGTATTCTTTTCTCTGTTCTTTCTTAGAGTTCGTTGTGGAGAATTATTTAGTATTCTTTTCTCTATTCTTCCTTCTAGTTCATTGGCAGACAGTTATGATTCTTTTTTTTAACACCTTTGGGCAAATAGAACTCTGTAGTAGATGTTTGAAGCTAAATGATAAGTTTCAGTTCAGCAAACATTTGCTGGACATGTGCTATGAGTAAACAGCTATGCTAAATGCTGTAAGACAGAAAGAGAAGGGAGTGAGAAGAGTAGTAAATAGCTGTACTCTAAGGGAACAGTCAGAGAAATTGAAGAATTTGTGGCAGTGATAGATTTGAAAATAGCTCAAATGGGCTTCTGATATTTTTGAGTCTAGGTATTAACAATAACATAGGCAGTATTCCTCTGTGTGAAGGATAAAGCTGATCTAAAGGTAATTTCTCTTTCTCTATTCTGTAAAGATGAAAACAGTATCAAAAGGCTCCGGCGTAAGTGTGAATTAGTTCTAGCTAACTCACCCTTGCACTGTCTTCTTTGGACCCAAGTTATCAGAATATTTTACCGCAATCCTTTCAAAATGTTGATGAGTTCACCAGAAGTTTACTTCCAAATTTGGATAGTCTTTTTATATTCCTGTATTGATTCCTGGTAATTCTTTGTCTTCAAACATCTTCAGAGTTTACCTTTGCAGTAAAAATTTTCCTGTGGAGCTTTCTGCTGACTGCTTTCTATAAATTTTATTTCATTAGGTCCTTAAAACTACTCTATGAACTTGATACTATTTTCATATTTCAGATGAGGACATTGAGATTCAAAAGAGAATAGTAATTTTGTCCAAGGAGATATGGCTGATAGGTGGAGAATTCAAACTCATATCTGTCTACCTTCAAAACCTGTTTTACACACTACTTTTTCCTGAAAGCACATGGTTTCAGTAGACTTGAGTTAAGTTATAGTATGAATTCATAACCAGGTCATCCAGCTCCCCTGAATCTCAATATATTTTAGTTATTCAGAGTATGGATCTGGAATCAGACTTTCAGAGTATGAATCCCAGCTTTGCCACTCTGAGCTGTGTTCTTTAGGCACAGCATCTGACCTCTCTGAGTCCCAGGTTCCTCACTGTATACAATATGGCTATTAATAGTGATATTGATAGGTTTGTTGTGGCTACTTGAGATAATGCAGGTAAGATATTAGCAGGGCTGTAAAAGGACTTTTGTTTTCTCTGTTGCAATACCTACCATTCTGAGTTTCTAAATATGAGCCAGTAGCAAAAATAGGAGAACACTTTGTGTTTTCAGTTCCTCAGAGTTCATGCAAGGCTGGAGAGCATGAGCTCCAGGGTCAGCTTCCCTGGGATTCAAGTCTGGACTTAAGCTCCTCAGTTCAGATGATACAGGAAAAGTGCTTATAGGACTGGGCCTCAAGTGTTAGTCCTTTTTATGTTACAAGTCCTCTTTTCTTCACAAGTAAAATTCAATGTCCTTTTAAAAACAAATTTCCATCATTTTGCAGGGAGGGAACAAAAAGTGAGGGTCTTGTTGTAAACAATATTTACTAATTCTTTTCTCATAAAAGTAATTAATGAAATCTTTTTGGTGTTTTTTTTTTTTTTTTTTAATCCCAGTAAATTCCACGTGGATCCTTTAGGTAGATGATTGCATTTTGTAATGTAATTTGTGAGCCCTTAGGCTAACTTTCTGCTTTAAAATTAGTTTCACAGTCTGCCATGTTATTTGAAATTCTACTATAATCAGGTCCCCCAAAGTTATACCATAAATCCTTAGGTTTGCTTGTAAGTTAGCCGAGTACAAGACCTCCTGGTGACACGGAACAGATTGGAGAGGGTAGACCAGGTATGCAATATATAAAGCAGAGGGATACTGGCCTCTGTAATGCTTTCCCTGCGTGTATATAGGCAGTTGAGTGGGTGAAAAGAGAGCGTTAAATACTGTTTTGAGATGCCAAATCTGTAGTGGAAGTGTGCCTTCTCTTAAATACAGACATGGGAATTGGGACTGATAGATTTTCTAGGTTATTTTTAATGACTGGCTGACTAGTTTGAGAATACCGGGCATCACAACTATTAACCTTGTATGGAATGAGTAAGGGTAAAGTTACCAAAGCACTCTTCCCGGTTTATGTAAAGGGAAGCAGTGGCAGTCATTTCTGGCACATCACTAGTGCTTTCCAAGCTCCATGCCTCTGCCTTTGAGAGGTTTGTTTCAAACTCCAGTGTGTTGGCACTTTCCTAGGTACTATAGAGATGTGGAGAAATCAGGCACTTAATGTTTCTATCAGAGAGAAAAGGCCTGTGCCTGCCAGCAGCCACACAAAGCAGCAGAGACCACATGCTGTGGGAGTTTAGAAGGACAAGGTGAAGACTGAGAGCAAGAAGAAGGGAGTGCTCACCATACAGGTAGGCTTTCAATTTAGGAGGAAAGTGTAGCCATTTGAGGGTTTTTAACTAGAGACATGACAGAGTCAGAACTCAGCTCTAGAAGATTGATTTGATAATAGAGTATAGCCTAAGTTGGAAAAGAAGCATCTAGTTGCTGGTAGACCAGACAGGACAGTAGTCTGGGCATGGTGTGATAAAAGGCAAAATGCTGATTAGCAGCTATGGGAAGGAGCAGAGAAGGGATGTATAAGAGATTCTTCAGAGATGTGGAATCTGCTGGAAGCAGGGACTTTGGAAGGGATTCCATTCTGGTGGTCTTCAGGGTTGATAACTGAAATAGAGCTCAACTAACTGTTTTGAGGTATTAAGTGATGCTTGGTTTTTATATATAATAATTCCTGTATGAGGCTTTGAAAATGGAAGAATTTCAAGTTTGGATTTTTTTCTACCTTCTTTAGTGTATTTGACAGTTATTTATTGAGCACTTTTCTAAGTGCTTGTAAGTGAATAAAACGATAGAAAAATTTTTCCTGCTCTTGTGACACTTACATTCTAGTGGCCACTCCTCACAGATGACCACTTTAATGCTTAGTGGCTGCTATCTGCATCAGTCACACCACAAACCACCTAACAGCTACTGTGGGCAAAAGGCTGTTAAGATATTTCACATGCAAGTTAAATCTTTTTTTTTTTTTTAAGTTGTATGTTAATAGATTTCCGTATTAAAAATATATCTGCCCTTTGTGTTCTAGTTTTCTAGCTGCCAGAATGCAATATACCAGAAACAGATTGCCTTTTAAAAAGGGGAATTTAATAAGTTGCTAGTTTACAGTTCTAAGGCCGAGAAAATATCCCAATTAAAACAAGTCTATAGAAATGTCCAATCAAAGGCATCCAGGGAAAGATACCTTGATTTAAGAAGGCCAATGAAGTTTAGGGCTTCTCTCTCAGCTGGAAGGGCACGTGGCGAACACGGTGTCATCTGTTAGCTTTCTCTCTTGGCTTCCTGTTTCATGAAGCTCCCCAGGAGGCATTTTCCTTCTTCATCTCCAAAGGTCGCTGGCTGGTGGACTCTCTGTTTCTCGTGACTACATTGTTCTGCTCTCTCAGAATCTCCTCCTTTCTCCAAAATGTTTCTTTTATAAGATTCCAGTAAAGTAATCAAGACCCACCTGGAAGGGGTGGAGACACATCTCCACCTAATACTGCTCAACAACCGCTCTTGATTGAATCACATCTCCAGGGAGATGATCTAATTAAAGTTTCAAGCATACAGTACTGAATAGGGATTAGAAGAAACAACTGCCTTTACAAAATAGGATTAGGATTAAAGCATGGCCTTTCTAGAGTACATGCATCCTTTCAAACCAGCTGAAACTGTCATGAGTGATCTTATCTGTAGGAGAATTCCAAATGTTCTGTGTCACAAAAATATTTCTGTGAAAACATTAAAAACTTATACTAATTATAAAAGGTATATTACTGTTACTAATAGTAAAATGGTAAAACTAGTAGCTATTTTGTATGTTGTAAATAGTAAAAACTAACAATTTCATATGCTATAATTAAACAGTAGAAATATTGAGAATTTAAGTGTTTTTATTTCTGTGTGACAAATTTGTCAAGAGTAGTTTCAACAAAGCTGGCTTCTCATTGTATAATTTATGGTTTGAAGCAAGCATCTTTTCTATGCCTAGGTGAAATGTCTTATTCCACTCTAAGTTTGGATCAGCTTCTAACATTTCATCCTTTTTGCTTTTAATATTGTAGAATATCTCTAAGAGTTCCTTTAATATGAAGTTTTTTTGGCCAGTATCACTTCTTCTGGGACATTTGTTATCCTTTTCATCAGGACTACTTTCTTCATTTATGATGAGAAGTTGGCCTTCAATAAGTTCCTTTGGCTGCCTATCTAGTGTCAACATTCCGCAGCTAGCTGTTTCTTCTGTAACTCTGTTTACGTTTGATTCATATTTTACTTCCAGCATTACTTTTAGTTTACTTTTTGTTTCTTTGCTGTACTTTCATCTTTGTTGGTTAATTCCTGCTTTCAGTTATTCATTTTTGTAAAAAAGTCACATGGGTTTTATCCTAGGAGACAAGGGGGCAACACAAAAATTTAAGCCTTCTGTGTGTAAACTGAATAACGGATGTGCAGTGACTAATTACCGAGAGACCATGAAAGAACATGTTGGTCACTGATTAGGATGTACATCTATTATTTATGAGTAATTTCTGTACTCAAGGGTGAGCAGCAAAATTTGTACTTTATGCAATTAGTTAATCTGCCATTGTAAGAGAAATTTGTATCACATTGTTGATATTATTTATGTAGTAAATTCTGTACTGAAGGATTAGCAAAATTTATACTTTATGCAATTAGTTAATATGCCATAGTAACCAAAATTTGAGTCATGTTTGTTGGGAGACTGGCATCGTTTAAATTAAACCATGGTAACAGAAATCTGTGCATATCAGATTCATGCAAAGAGAGAATGGCCTGTACTGATGTTGATGTTTCTTTTTTTGAGTAGAACAGATAAAACATTAAGGAAGAATACAACCCATGTTATTGACTTGTCTTTTATGTCAAACATATTTTAGTTGGTTACTGTGTAAGGTAGAGAACAGGGGCTACTTGCTTTGTTCCAGAAGAAAATGTTTAAGTGAAAAGTGTACATTATTCTGTTTATTTATAACTTGTAATAGTTCTGGGACAGGTGCATTCTGTCCCCCCTTTTTTTGACAGATGAGGTAATTGTGTGGTGCTAAGTAATTTGTATATAGTGGAAGGAACACAGGTTTAGTTAGAGTCATATCGTTAGATGAGTTATTTACACCTCCTTGGTGCCTTCATTTTCTCACCCATAAAACTACAGGTAATACATGAATGTATGTATTAATGAATTGTTGGAAGGATTAAATGTAAATAAACTTACACATGTAGATATAAAATCGTTTTGTTTTGTTTTTTTTTTAATTTTCCAAGCCAGAATTTGTCATTTAGGTTATTTTCCACAGTTATCTGGCATTTATTTTCTATTGTCCAATTTGATGTAAAAGGAATGATGCTGAAACACATCTGTCAAATCAATTTAAAAACGTCTAGTACAGTTAATAAAAAATCTAACCTGTCAGCCCCAATAGTGATTAATTTTAAAATAACAACTGAAGTAATTTCTCCCAATAGTATTGATACAGTATCATATTTCTCAATAAAGGTTATTTTTAATTTTAAGGTAAAATTAGGTTTTTGTTTTTATAAAGAAATAGTTGAAAATATATGCGTTTTTAATTCTTCACACAATTATTTTAAGGGTTTTTCTCCCATTTTCTAAAATGATCCTTGAATACAAACCATATATAAAAGCATACATTTTATATATGGTTTGTTTTCTATGAACATCATGCACATCGGCTTCCTTCATTATATTATCTGATGGATTCTTACCTTTTTACCTTTCCAGTTAACTTTTTATTTTAAAAGATAATGAATTTTAAAATTAAATGTGAAAAAAAATTAAACGTGACAGTTTTAGAAAGATTCACTTTTAGATACTTGTTTCCAGAGAGTCAATCTGAGATGACAAAGACCTATTTGTCCATTTTTGGTACTGTAGGAGCTACACCCAATTTTAAATAACTGGTATAAAGTTAATTTTAAGCTTTATTTTAAAATGTATACCCTTTCTGCCTGTTCTTTTTCATGTGAGCTATTGTGTATAATATTTTACTCTGTTCAAGAGTTATGACTAAAATCTGTTACTTCTTTCTTTTCTCTAGTAACAGAAGAGAAAAAGTCTCTGAAACGAACTTTTCAGCAGATACAAGAGGAGGAGGATGATGACTACCCTGGAAGCTACTCCCCACAAGATCCTTCTGCAGGACCCCTCTTGGTATGTCTTGACCACTCCCCAGATAGGGCAGAGTGGCCTGGTGAAGTGACCTCTGGAGATGAGGGCCACAAGGTGGCGCTAGTGACTAATAGCATGGCATCACCAGCGGGCAGCTCTTAGGGCTCCACATACGTGATCCTTTCCCACCTGTGTAGCTTGCCAAACAGCAGTTTTGGCTTTGTCTCTGCATGCCGTTACTCTGGGTGGATTTGTGTTTTTAAAATACTTAGGCTTTTTTTCCCTACTCCTAGAAATGAAAACTATTTTAGAAAACAATCCTTTGCCATGGTTGCCTCCAATAACATGGTTAGAAGTAAACAACTTTTTAGTTTCTAAGAACATTCTATATTCTATACAGCAATAGCAAATTTCTTATACTGTAACCTATTTAAATATTAAAACAGGGAGCTAACATTTACTGTTTCTTTTTAACCTTGTATTTATATTGTTTGGCCTTTCATATAAGGCTGCTCACATAAAGTTAGTTCAATTCATTCATTTGTTCATCCACTCATTTATAGTCAAAGAAAATGAGGCTCAAGACCGCAGATGAAGTAACTTATCCAATGTCTTAATTCAAATCTAGATCTGCCTGACATTAGAGCCCCTGTTTTTTTTCACTGGGTCGCACTTCCTTCTTTCATTTTGTCCGAAACAGCTTTAGTTAATTAACACATGGGCAGATTTAAGCCTTATATAAATGGGAAGCATGTCTGGGTTGTGTTAAGTCAAATGTTGAATTAGACTGGGCTTAAAATGACAATGACATTAGACCCCATATATCTTTGCATTTAAAAGCTGCAAAGAAAATAGCTTGGATTATCATGTTTTAGGATAATCTAACTACCATCTACAGAGTTAGCTGCTCTTGGGTCATTATGGATTGTAACCAAGATTCTGTGTCAAAGCTGCCAAGATTCTCTGTTTTTTGACAATTTAATAAACTCTTTTTTGATGTGCACAGAGAATTCGTTCTTGGTTTGTACTTCTTGGTTTTATTCCCCTTTGTTCATAATTAATGAATTTGACACATTTAATTTTGGGAGTGGCTGCCCAAATTGAAAATGTCATCTTTGTGATATTCATTATGTAAAGCAGACCCAAGAAGAAATTGAAGTGGGTGGTGTACATTTCATTTAATCAGTCAACACACAGTAATCGAGCGTTTGCTGTGTATACTTTTTGCATTCTATGCTTGAGACCATTTATATTAGAATTCATGCGCCATTTGAAACAAATAGTATCATTTGTGTTAAGTAATCTGAATCAGACTCCATTTTCTTAAGTTGCCAAAAACAGGCTTTTTTAGTATTTTTGAGAGAATTATATAGAATTTCATCTGTTTCCTGCCTTGACTTAGAAAAATTAATTTTGTACGTTCTCTTAGAATCCATATCATCATCTTGAGTATAAGCTCTTGGATTACAAAAAGTTTTTTCAGATATCAGGGATGGTGATTTTTAGAATTTCTGTCTACTACATTTAACTCTGCTAATTTTCTTTAATCCTCTTTCTCTCTTTCAGTATTTTTTATTGTGAAATGTAACAAATATGCAGAAAAGTGATAAATTTCCAAGTATAGTTTAACAAGTAATTATAGAACAAATTTCAAAGTTTGATGGGTTACAGTTCCACAGTTTTACGTATTTCTTTCTAGCTGTTTTAATATACTAGAGACTAACAAGAAATATCAGTGTAGTGATTCAGTAGTCACAGTCATTTGTTAAATCCGATCTTCTCTGTTACAACTCCTCCCTCTCATTTGACCCTTCTCCCTATCTTTAGAGATATTTGGGCAATGACCATTCTAATTTCTTCATGTTGAAAAAGGGTGTCAACATTATGGAGTAGGGAAATGCAATTAGTTGATGTTCTTAGAGAGACTAGTGCCTCTGAGTTTCAGGGTTTATCTGGCATTGGAAAAATCTGAAAGTTACTGAATAATAAACTTAGTGAGTGAAACTTGTATTGAGCCTCAGATAGAACCCTGGGTTTTCTTTAGGATCTTCAGGAATACCATTGATTAGGGCTTGGCCTACCATGGCAATTTGCAATATCTAGCTGAAGCTTGCAAGGAATAACTTCCAGGACACCTTGTCTCTTAATGGATAATATTGTTTGTGTTTTCAATATACAGACTGAAGAATTAATCAAAGCATTGCAGGATCTGGAAAATGCCGCATCAGGGGATGCTACTGTTCGACAGAAAATTGCTTCTTTGCCCCAGGAAGTACAAGATGTTTCTCTGCTGGAAAAAATAACAGGTGAGAAGAGAGTTTGGGTGAAAGACCGGGAAACCAGGATATATCTATAGAACATCAAACCGTAGAACATGCTTGTGTCTGCAGGTATAAACTCCCCATATAGGTACTCTGCCTTCTTGGAATTTCCAAACATAACTCACATGCTAAACAGTGAAGCTGCTGAAAGAGTTAAAGCTTGAATAGTGATTCTAGGAATTATTACAGAAATGCTGTCTTGCCACAATCTGTGGCACTCTAAACAGTGCAAATTGGGGGAGGTGGGACCTTAAACTCTTAATCCTCTTACTAAAGAAAAAAATTGTGATTCAGTGCTGGGTAATTTATACACTTGTGTGCTGACAAACCCTTTAGATTATGATGCCTTCAATGCCAAGAACCTTAGGAGTGTATTGTTATATCATTTTGCCCTAATGGTGATCACTTCCAGTTAAACAGGGAGGAGCAGTTGATGTTTTTCTCGCTTTACGCATGGGAAATTGAAAAGAAGGAATGAAATATGAATATTTGTAGTGTAGTCGTTGTGCTAGGACTTTTACTCTTCATGATAATCTTTTGTAATGGCTGATTTTATATCCCCATATTGCATTGAAAAAAATTGAAACTATGTAGCCTAGGATTGCAGCCCAGGCTATTCTTTCCATTACAGAAGTCCAGACCTTTAATCTCATTCTCTTCCAGTGTTCACCTTCAGGCCCTTAACTTGGCTACTTCTCAGACTTCTTCCTTATCCATCTAAAGGAAATTGTGGTTGCTTATGAATTATGTGCTTCATTCAAGGAATATTTGAGGCCCATTGTGTAGCAGATGCCCTTGGTGTCCCACCCATAACCTCTGGCCTACCCGAGTTGCCAGGAGGAAATTAAAGTAGGGGTTTGGGAATGGAGAATGATTGGGGAGATGCTATTTTAAAGGTGGTGAAGGAAGTCCTTTTGGGAGAAATATTTTAACAGAGTCTAAAACAAAAATAAGGACTCAAGCTATGAAGCTAAATGAGGAAACAGTGTGACCCAGGCAGAACAGTATGGTAAAGACCTTAAGGCAATAGTGTGCTCTGTTGGAGGAACAACACGGAGGCCTTCTTAGCTCACTCCCTGTACTTCCCTAGCTCCAACAGTTCAACTCTGCTGGAACCTCCAATTCATTGATCCTTCTACCTTTTCTTAGCCTTCTCTCCTCTTATGCCCTCATTTTCTTTTCTTTTCTTTCTTTTTTTATTAGAAAAGTTGTGAGTGCACAAAACAATCAAACATAAAACATAGGATTCTCATTTACCACCTTATTATGAACACCTTGCATTGTTGTGGGCATTTGTTGCAGTTGATAAAAGCAAATTTTTATAATTGTGCTGTTAACTGTAGCCCGTGGTTTTAACTTAGGGTTCACTGTGTAGTATAGTTCCATGTTTTTATTTTTGTTAAAATACGTACAACCCAATGTTTAACCGTATCTACATCTATATTTCAGAATTGCTGATTACATTCACAGTTTTGTGCCACCTTCGCCACAATCCATTACCAAAATATTGCCGTCTTTCCCAGTAGGAACTCTGTACATTTTAAGCCTTAACTTCCTATTCCCTATCTGCAGAGGAACCCCCACCTGCACCACCACCCCATCCCCATCCCTTGGTAATTGACATTCTAGATTCTCTTATGAATTTGCTTAACCTGATTACTTCATTTTGGTGAGATCATACAATATTTGTCCTTTTGTGTCTGGTTTATTTCACTCAACATGATGTCTTCAGGGTTCATCCATGTTACATGTGACAACATGGATGAACCTCCTTTTCTTCTTTACTGAGCTTAAGGTCCATGATGAACAGGACAGTTTCTGAAGCAGCTCTTCACCTTCAGTGTTAGACTTGATCCTTCTCACATACTCAGTGACATTGCTCCAGCAGTTCTCCCTTTTTCTCCTGTATCTTCAATTTTTTCTCTCTACTGAGTCACTCTTAACAGCATAGAAACATGTATTTTGCCTCATCTTTCTTGATCTCTTATAATCTGCTAGTTACTGCCTCATTTCTTTCTTCTTTAAAGCAACCTTCCTGAATGGCTTACCTCTGCTCATCTGTCTCCGCTCTCTTCCTGTTCTCTGGATTCCACTTTACTGAGACTGCTCTTGTCAAAGTTGTGTTGATTTCCATGTTATTAAATTCAGTGATGGATTCTCTGCCCTCAACTTAACAATATCAGTAACATTTGACCCACTTGATTATTTCCTCTTCTTGAAATTACTTTCTTCACTTGATGTAGTGGTCAGAATAATGCCCTCCTCCCACCCAAAGATTTCCTTGCTGTAATCCCCAGAACCCATGAATATGTTGCCTTACCTGAGAAGAGACTTTGCAGATGTGATTAAATTCAAAATCTTCCCTACCCAGCTTTGGTTAAAACATTATTTTTTTTTTTTTTAATATTTTATTGACAATCTTCACACACATACAGTCCATACATGGTATACAATCAGTAGCTCACGATATCATCACATAGTTGTGTATTCATCACCATGATCATTTTTAGAACATATGCATCACTCCAGAAAAAGAAATAAAAAAGGAAAAAACACACATCCCATACCTCTAACCCCTCCCTCTCATTGACTAATAGTATTTCAATCTACCCAATTTTGAATTCAAGATCTTGAAATAGGGAGTTATCCTGGTTTATCTGGGTGGGCCTGATATAATCACATATAAGAGGGAGTTGGGAGATCCAGCCAAATAAGATGTGACTGTAGAAGCAGGGGTCTGTAGTCAGGGATTTGAAGATACCATGCTGCCTACTTGAAGATGAAGGAAGGGGCCATAAGGCAAAGAATGTGGGTAACCTCGAGAAATTGGAAAATACCAGAGATAGATTCTCCCTTAGAGCCTCCAGAAGGTGCCCAGGCCTGTGGATGCCTTGATTTTAGCTCAGTGAAACCGATACCTGACTTTTGATATTCAGAACTATAAGGTGATAAATTTATATTGTCTTAAGCCACTTGGTTGGTGATAATTTATTAGAGCAGGAAACTAAGACCCCAACATTCTCCTAGCCTATCTCCTTCCCTCCCTACCCCCCCCCTCATCTTTTTCAGTCTTCTTCACTGGTTTCTTCACTTCTTGATCCTTTAATTTTGAGTACTTAGCCTTCTTTAACTAGTTTTACTGAAAAGTTGGTCTCATCCACTCTTAGAACTTTAATAATAATTTTTATGCTGATGTTTCTCTAATTTCCATCTCTAGCTTTGGCCCTCACCTTGAACTTCAGACCCATATATCCAGTCTCTATTCAGTATTACTAGTTGAATGTGTTAATAGTCATTTCAGACTTACCCTGCCCCAAATCAGTCTTCTGATCGTCCCTTCAAAGCCTATTTCTTTCATAGTCTTCCCTGTCTTAATACATGACCACATCATCAGGACAAAAACCAGTGTCTGACACTCCGTCACCTCCTCCTACCACCCCCTGTTGCAAGTCACCACCTTCTTCACTTGGATTATTGCAGTAGCTTCCTACCTGGTCTCCTTGCTTCCTCCTTGTATCCTATTCCTACCCTTCTTCTCTTCTCAACATAGTGACAGATCCTGTTAAAATGGAAGTTATAATTTGTCTGCCTCTGCTTATAGCATTCCAGTGACTTCCCTTATCACCCAGAGTAAAATCCAGAGTTCAAAGCCCTACATCATCCGGCTCCCATTACTTCATACCTTTTTACTACTTTCCCCTTGCTCACTGCTCCAGCATAGGGGCTTCTATTCTAGGCACTCTGTCTTCTAAGGGCCTTTTACTTGCTCTTTCTTCTACTTAGAATTCCCTTCCTCAGTCACAAGGCTTGTTTTTCTCCCTTCCTTCAAGTCTTTGTTTATGTATCATCTTCTCAATGAGGCCCACCCTTACCACCTCATTTAAATTTATCTTTGCATCCCCCATCCCCAGTTTCTTCTCTTGCCTTCTTTTTGTGTATAGTTCTTATCTTTAGCTGGTAAATAAGTAAAATATAGTATATTATTTCTCTTCCCACTTGAGGATGTAGAATCCTCAAGGGCAGAAATTTTTTGTTCATTTTGGCCTGCTTTCTCTGAGAGTCTGGAATGGAGTCAGTCACATCACAGGAACTCAAATATTTAAGTTTATTGAAAGGTTTTGAGCAGAGAATTGGTGGGTATAAAAGCCTGATGTCGGTGATTTGAGGGACGGTAGACAAGAGGAGGTCTTGAGGAGCTTTGCTGTCGAGAGGAGCAGGGAAATGGGACAATGGCTGGACATGTCACTACATGATTGATGGAAGATATAACGGCATGTTTGTATACTGATGGTAGAGCTCCAGGAAGGAGAGAGAGAAATTTATGATATATGGGGAAAGAAAGGAGACAGTAACAGAAACTGAATCTTTGAGTAAGAGGGAATTGGATACCCAAACACAGGTGGAAAGAGGCACACAGCCACCAGCTGGTGTTGTAGGACCGTGTGTGAGTACAGTACAGCCACAGGTAAGTTTCCTGAAAGTAGCATTTCACATCTATATTTTGGCTGCATCATTTCTTTACCTCATAAAACTATTACAAGTTATTTTTCATTATTCATGAAAATGTGTTATCTCCCTTATACAAATTGAGTGGTTTCCTTACCAGTTCTGCCACAGGCAAAAATGAACCATTTTTTAATAAAGATCATATAGTTGAACCAATGACAAAACTAAAACCAACCTAATTGCCCCAACAGCTTGTTCATAGACCATACCACCAATCTAGGAAATTAGTTTTACCCTCTGTGATTGTCTTTACTCTGTGTCCTGTTTTTCTCAAATGTGCTGTAGAACCAGAATGGAGACATTAGAATGGGATTTATTCTTTTCACTGCTTCCCTCTCTCTCAGAGTTTCCTTTTTTCCCCTTATGCCTGAGGACGGTAGAGGTTGCCTGGTCTTATACATCAGACCCACTTTTGAATTCCTCAACAGTTCAGCTCCCTGTATTCATATTAAAGCATTTAAAAGCCAAACAGACTGTGTGCCACACAGAGAAATCTTACATTACAGTCATCTGTGAGACTGCTGAGGACTGTCTTCTCCAGTGGACTGTATTCATAAGGACCAGCACACCTGCATGACTGTGCGGCTCACTTTTTAGTCTGTCTCAGAGACAGACTTTGGCTCTCTTTGTTTCAAAGCATCCACCTGTTTTGATTTTCAAAGGGCTTTTTTAAAATGAAGTATACATATTTAAAGTTATTTCACTACTACCTACATAATTAATTATATCACTTCTTTATAAATACAAAATTTTTTTCCTTTTGAAGAATCATCTCATTTAAGAACGTTGAGCCTTTGTTCACACTACTTTCCAAGAATATCCTTTCTTAAATTTCATACTTGAGCACAGGTGTTTTTTTTCCAAATCATTAATTGCAACCCATTAATCAGTCATGAAATCAATTTCTTAGGTAATGACCTATATATTTTTTAAAAAATGGAATAGAATAGAGTATAGAATTATTTCTTCATAGCAGTCTAAGTATTATTTTATAAAACTTTTTGTTTTTTTTTTTATTTTTATATTGTTTACATAAAGTGTAGTTCTTACTGTGGATCATGTTCAAGAGTATTTGAGGATTTCTAGGAAGATGGCCAAATAGAGTAGCTTGAGGTTAGCCCTGCTCCACAGAAAAGTTAGAGAAGGAACAGGAATGCAACTGAGGTGCCGAGTTGGGAGTATGGCTGAACTGGGAGAGCCTTCTGCACCACATGAGGCAGCCCTGGTTGCAGAGGCTGCGGAACTGAGAGGCAGAAAGCTGGAGCCTGGCGTGAAGGTGTGGAGCCCACGGGAGTGCATGGACGGGAGCTGGGGACTAGAAAGTAAGCCAGGCTGTGTTCCTTAGGTGTGCTACCCTCACCAGCACAGCCCTGTGACTGAAGACTCACCCCGCACTCCACATCAGAACCCTGTCACACGTTCCCATTTTCTGTACTCCAGGCAGCCCCCCCATAGCCCCCGTGCACATACCTGCCCCACCTCCCACCCCAAGTACAGCCCAGCCCAACTCTCTTGTACCCCTCCCAAGCACTATCTCCCCTTCCCTGTTCCCTGCAGGCTGCTGCCAGCGCATAAAGTCTGCGGACATTAATTTCCAAACTTAGGCTACCCCTGCCCATAGTGTCGCACACCCTCACCCTGCCCTCCCTGAGCTCTGCGCATCAGTTTAGGGCACTCCTAGGCCTACACATGTGCAGGGGCCCCCAATCACGTCATTAAGCTCTGGGAACCGCACATTATAGCACTCCTAGAACTGCGCATGCGCCTGGGCCTCAGTCATAACTTCCCAGCTCTGAGAAAGTGCTAACCTGCATAGCCGGATCACATCTGCCCCCAGTCCACGAAGGTATAACAGCGACCTGCTGCCACAGCTCTGCGCATGCACACAAAGGATCCCATGCCTTAGACCAGGCCAACCAAGGTTACACCCCCCCAGACTGGTGCACCCACACAGCTTCATCCTGCCTGGCCGCTGGGTGTCCATGTTCACAAGCATCAGCGTAACATCCCCAATCTGTGCCTATACCTGAAACAAATCACTGCACTGAGTGTCCCACCCTATACCCTGCTCCCTGCTATACAACCATCCTACAAATACAAGGATTTAGACTACTGAAAGAAATCAGCTCCCACTGTAAATCAATCAAGATATTTGTGTGCAATGAAAACAGCAGAAGATCACTAAGCATATCACAATGTAGGCAGATATAGCTCTGCCTAATGACCAAATTAAAACACCAGAGGAGACACAGACGTTGGAACAACTAATCAAAGATGTTCATACAACTCAACTTAATAAAATAAGTGGGATAGCAAATGACATACAGGAGATCAAGAAGACAGTAGAAGGGCAAAAAGAGGAATTTGAAAGAATAAACAGAAAAATAGCAGGTATCACAGAGATTAAAGACTCTGTTGACCAAATAAAAAACATATTAGAGGCACACAACGCCAGATTTGAAGAGACAGAAGAAAGAATAAGTGATATAGAGGACAGGATAACTGACTTCGAAGACTCAAAACAGCAAATGGCAAAAAGATGGAAAAAATTGAAATGGATCTCAGTGAAATGATAGACAAAACAAAGCGCACAAATATAAGAATCACTGGTGTCCTAGAAGGAGAAAGAGGAGTAAAGGGCTAGGAAGAGTAGTTGAGGATATAATGGGGGAAAACTTCCTAACCCGTATAAAGGAAACATACAAGTCAAAGAGGTCCAATGAACTTCAAACAGAATAAATCCAAACAGGCCTTCCCCAAGGCACATACTAATCAGTCTGTCAAATGTTGAAGAGAAGCAGAAAATCCTGAAAGCAGCAAGAGAAAAATGATCCACTGCATTACAAGTGAAACCAAATAAGATTGAGTTCAGACTACTCAGCTAGCACCCTGGAGGCAAGAAGGCAGTGAGTGATATGATATATTCAAGATCCTGAAAGAGAAAGACTTCCAGTGAAGAATTCTGTACCCAGCCAAAATGACCTTCAAAATTGAGGGAGAGATTGAAGTTTTCACAGACAAAGACGTCCTGAAAGAATCTGTCAACAAGAGACCGGCCCTACAAAAAATACTAAAGGAGTTCTGCCAGCGGAAAAAAAAAAGGACAGGAGGGGAAGGTCTGGAGGAGGGCACAGAATTGAAGAGTACCACTAAGGATAATTTAAAGAATACAAAGAGAAAGGGGGAAAAGAATATACAGATCTGACAAATTAAATAAAAAAGATATGATAGTATCAATAAATGCCTTTTCAGTCATAACTTTTCTACGTTAATGGACTAAATGTACAAATTAAAAGATATAGATTGGCAGAATGGATTAAGAAACATAATCCAGCTATATGCTGGTTGTAAGAGACTCATCTTCCACACAAGGGTACAAATAGATTGAAAGTGAAAGTTTGAAAAAAGATTTTCCACATAAGTTGTAGCCAAAAGAAAGCAGGAGTAGTTATATTAATATCAGACAAAATAGACTTTAAATGTAAAGACATCAGAAGAGACAAAGAAGGACACTATATACTAAATGATGGGTCAGTTCACCAAGAAGATATAACAATCAGAAATGCATATGTTCCCAATTAAGGAGCTCCCAAGTACATGAGACATACATTGGCAAAACTGAAGAGAGCGATAGATGTTTCAACAGTAATGGTAGGAGACTTCAATACACCATTCTCCTCTATAGATAGAACAACCAGACAGAAGATCAAGAAGGAAATAGAGAAGTTAAATAGCTTTATAAATGAATTAGACCTAACAGATATATATAGGTCGTTGCTTCCCAAAGTACAAAGATACATATTCTTTTCTAGTGCTCATGGGACATTCCCTAGGATAGATCATATGCTGCGGCACAAAACAGGTCTTTATAAATTTAAAAATATTGAAATTATTCAAAGCACTATCTGATCACAATGGCATGAAGCTGGATCTCAATAACCACGAAAGAATGAGAACATTCACAAATATATGGAGATTAAGTAACACGCACTTAAAGAACCAGTGGGTCAAAGAAGAAATTGCTAGAGAAATCAGTAGCTATCTGGAGATATATGAAAATGAGAATACAACTTATCAGAACCTGTGGGATGCGGCAAAGGTATACTGAGAGGGAAATTTATTGCCCTAAATGCCTATATTAAAGAAGAAGAATGAGCAAAAATCAAGGACTTAACAGCATACCCAGAGGAACTTGAGAAAGAAAAGCAAACTAACCCCAAAGCAAAGAGAGAAAGAGAAATAACAAAGATTAAAGCAGAGATAAATGAATGGGAGAATAAAAGAACAATAGAAAGAATCAATAAAACCAAAAGTTGGTTCTTTGAGAAAATCAATAAAATTGATGAGGCGCTAGCAAGACTGACAAAAAAAAAAAAAGAGAAAGGATGCAAATAAACAAAATCAGAAATGAGAAGGGGTGTGTTACCACAGACCCTGAAGAAATAAAAGAAATCATAAGAGGATACTGTGAACTACTATACGCCAACAAACTAGACAATTTAGATGAACTGGACAAATTCCTGGAGACCCACAAACAAGCTACACTGACTCAGGAAGAAGTAGAAGACCTCAAAAAAACAATCACAAGTAAAGAGAGTTAGTCCTCCCAGTAAAGGTTCATGCCCGCCTCTAGTCACACTGGAGGGTTCCTTTAAAAGAAAAAAGGAGAGGAAATCATCAAAAATCTTCCTACAAAGAAAAGCCCAGGGCCAGATGGCTTCACAGGAACATTTTATCAAACATTCCAAAAAGAACTAACACCAGTCCTACTCTAACTTTTCCAAAAAAATTGAGGAAAAAGGAACTCTTCCTAACTTATTTTATGAAGCTAATATCATTTTAATACCAAAACCAGGTAAAGATGCTATAAGAAAGGAAAACTACAGGCCAATCTCCCTAATGATCATGTGTGGTAGTTAGATTCAGTTGTCAACTTGCCCAGGTGAAGGCACCTAGTTCTGTTGCTGTGAACATGAGCCAATGGTACGTGAACCTCATCTGTTGCTGATTACATCTGCAGTCGGCTAGGAAGCGTGTCTGCTGCAGTGAATGATGTTTGACTTAATTGGCTGGTGCTTAAATGAGAGACCACAACGTAGCACAGCCCAAGCAGCTCAGCATACCTCATCTCAGCACTCACAGCTCAGCCTAGGCCTTTGGAGATGCAGAAAGAAGTCACCCCGGGGAAAGTTGTTGGAATCCAGAGACCTGGAGAAAAGGCCAGCAGAGACCATCCTGTGCCTTCCCACATAAGAAAGAACCTCAGCGGAAAACTAGCTAGATGTCTTTGCTCTGAAGAACTAACAAAATAAATCCCCTTTTATTAAAAGCCAGTCCATCTCTGGTGTGTTGCATTCTGGCAGCTAGCAAACGGGAACAACATGGATGCAAAAATTCTCAATAAAATATTAGCAAATCGAATACAGCAACACATTAAAGGAATTATACACCATGACCAAGTGGGGTTTATACCAGGAATGCAAGGATGGTTCAATACAAGAAGATCAGTTAACGTAATACAGCACATCAACAAATCGAAAGAGAAAAAATCATATAATCATCTCAATTGACGCTGAAAAAGCATTCAAGAAAATTCAGCATCCTTTTCCATAAAAACAGTCCAAAAGATAGGAGTCAAAGGTAACTACCTCAATATAATAAAGGGAATATATGAAAAACCAATAGCCAGCATCATACTCAATGGAGAGAGACTGAAAGCTTTCCCCCTAAGATCAGGAACAAGATAAGGATGCCCACTGTCACCACTATTATTCAACATTGTGCTAGAAGTTCTAGATAGAGCAGTCAGGACAAAGAGATAAAGGGCATCCAAATTGGAAAGGAAGAAGTAAAACTTGCATTATTTGCAGATGATATGGTACTATAGTTGGAAGATGTATACTAGGGACGTAAAGGACTCGTACACAGACAAACTACATAACATTGCCAAAAGAAATTAAAGAAGATCTAAATAAGGTGGAAAGACATTCCCTGCTCATGGATAGGAAGGCTAAATATAGTTGAGATGTCACTTCTCCCCAAAATGATCTACAGATTTGGCACAGTACCAATCAAAATTTCAACAACCTACCTTGAAGATTTGAAAAGCTAATTACCCAATTCATCTGGAAGGGAAAGAGACCCCACATAGCTATAAGCATCCTAAAAAAGAAGAACGAAGTGGGAAGATTAACACTACCTGACTTTAAAACCTATTATAAAGCCACAGTGGTCAAAACAGCATGGTATTGGCACAGAGATATGAAGCATTTACTAATGGGATTGAATTGAAAGTACAAAAGTAGACCACCGAATCTATGGTTAACTGATTTTGACAAGGCCCCCAAATTCTCTGAACTGTAACAAAATAGCCTTTCAATAATTGGGTATGGAAGAACTGGATATCAATAGCCAAGAGAATGAAAGAGGACCCTATCTTATGCCCTACACAAAAATTAACTCAAAGTGGATCAAGCACCTAAATATAAGAACTAGCACCATAAAGCTTCTAGAAGAAAGTGTAGGGAAACATCTTCAAGACCTAGTAATAGGAGGTAGCTTCCTAAACCTTACACCCAAATTACAAGCAACAAAAGAAAAAATAGATAAATGGGAACTGCTCAAAATCAAATGCTTCTGCACTTCAAAAGACTTTAACGAAAAGGTGAAGAGGCAGCCAACTCAGTGGAGAAAATATTTGAGAAACACATTGGGCAAAGATTTGATTTCCTGTATATACAAAGAAATCATACAACTCAACAACAAAAGGACAAACAACCCAATTATAAAATGGACTAAAGATATGAATAGGCATTTTTCTGAAGAGCAAATACAGATGGCTCAAAAACACATGAAGAGATGCTCATTTTTACTGGCTATAAGGGAAATGCAGATCAAGACTACAATGAAATACCACCTCACAGCTATAAGAATGGCTGCTGCTAAACAAACAGGAAACTATAAATGTTGGAGAGGATGTGGAGAAACTGGGACACTTATGCACTGCTGGTGGGAATGTGTAATGGTGCAGCCAGTATGGAAGACTGTTTGGCGTTTCCTTAAGAAACTAAATATCAAGTTGCCCTATGACCCAGCAATAGCACTACTTGGTATATACCCAGAAGAGCTGAAAGCAATGACACAAACAGACATTTGCACACTGATGTTCATAGCAGCATTATTCACAGTCGCCAAAAGATAGAAACAAACCAAATGCCCATCAACAGATGAGTGGATCAACAAAATGTGGTATATGCATACGATGGAATATTATGCAGCAGTAAGACGAAATGACGTCCTGAAGCACATGACAAGATGGATGAGCCTTGAGCACATAATGGTGAGTGAAATTAGCCAGACACTAAAGGATAGATACTGTATGATTCCACTTTTATGACTAGCATGAAGGTGTAATCAGAGGCTTATAATACAAAATATAAGGGACTTAGAGATGCATAGAAGCTAGAGATGGATGAACTGTTAGCTAATGAGGGTGAACTTCAATGTAAGGGAATAGATAAGAGTGAAGGTGGTTCTCTGTTGGGTTTATAAGTAACATTACCATATTGAAGGTGAACAAGATTGAAAGGGGTTGTATAGACCTACGTGTCCCACTGGAACAGACCTATCTTTCCCACTAGAAATATGAGTTAGTTCTTGCAAGAATTACTTCAAGGATATGATTCTTGTACAAAGTCTGGGATACAGGGGGAAAACTGCTATTGCATACTATGAACTGTGTTTAAAAGGAAATCATCAGTATTACCACAGCAACAGCAGAGGTAAATAATTGGGGGAGGGACAAGAGTTAAGAGGAGGTTTAGATTTCCTATTTGATGAGGATGTGTTTATTGGTTTTCTTTCTTTTGGGAGCAATGAAATTATCTAAAATTGAGAATGTTGGTGGACTTTGGGCTCTCTGCATGATGCCTGGTGAATGCAGGTGGCTGAAGGATGCAGAGACGGAGAAGTAGATTGGCAAATGATGGTGTGATGATAAGAAAATAGGGGCCTAGATTGTAATCTTTTAGAGCAGACACATTTAGTCTGGAGTGCTGATTATTATTTCTGGAGTTTGAGAGGCTGTTTTATATATATAACCTGATATTTAGAGATAAGAAAGAAGCCGAACAAGTTGGGGTTAAAGTAATTCAGAAAATAGGGATAAGGAAGACAGTGTCTCTATTTTAAATCACATATACTCCTTGAGACCAATGGAAGAAAGGTTTGCTTGGTCTGGAACTGAAATTTTCTATACTGCATGATCTAATTCAACCTATGTGTATAGCTTATTTGAACAATTGAAACACAGGGAGCACAGAATAAGAAAGAGGTTCTTTAATCCTGAATAGATTATTGTAATGCCTGGATACATCCTAGAGTATATGAAGCAAATAATCAAAAAGTATTGGCAAACCCCTGAGGGATGGGAGAAAGAAAATGAAACTATTAAACCTTACCATCAGGGAATCCCCTGATACTCTGTTAAACTTTAGGGTCACCCAGATCAATAGGCCAGGCCCTCAATCCTGAAGTTTACTCTTGGAAGCTTATGTAGGTGGTGGAGAAGCTTAGACTACCTATAGGCGTGCCTGAGAGTTACTTCTGGAGGACCTCTTTTATTGCTCAGATGTGGCCTCAGTCTCTCTAAGCCCAATTCTGCAAGTGAAATCATTGCCCTCCCCTTTACATGGGACATAACATCCAGGGGTAAAAGTCTCCCTGGCCACCTGGGAGATGACTCGCAGGGATGAATCCAGATTTGGCACCGTGGAACCAACAATTCCATCCTGACCAAAAGGGGAAAAGACGTATAATTAATAAAGTATCAGTGGCAGAGAGAGAGTTCAAATAGAGTTGAGAGGCTACTCTGGAGGTTTCTCTTACGCATGCTTCAGTTAGACCTTGCTACCTATCATCACCTGCCAACCCCCAACCAGGACCATTCCAGCCAATCCTAAGCAACACCTAGGGCAATATATAAGATTCCTCAAAGATTCTATGAACTAGAGTAGCTTTCCAGAAACCTACAACCTTCAGATGGCTCCCTGGTCCAGATGAGTCCTGAAACCTAGCCCAGCTTCTCCAGAACATCAGATAGTTCCATCTCCCTATGCCTCCATATTAGTGACATATCCTTCCAATATGAAAAATTTAGAATTGTCATAGCCCAAATACCCCTAAAAAGAGGGATGGCAAGATCAAAGGTTATCTTTGATAGGATTTAACAAATGAATATGAATGTTGAATCATTAAATTGATATCTCTTTTAATCTCTAGTATTTTAGAGTAGCAGAAGTAAAAACCTAAAATTGTGAAATTGTAACTCATGTCAAACTCTGAAATATGTTCTACACCTAATTGTGGTGCTATGCTTTGAGATTCATAGCTTTTTTGTGTATATGTTATTTTTCACATAAAAAGAAGGAAAATAAAAGTCGATTGTGATGATAAAAAAGTATTTAAGCCCTTTAACCTATATTCTGGAGCAGCTAGAAGGAAAAATATGAGAGGATCGTATGATAGCCCATGACAGACTCTGGGATCTGTCCTGTAACCACTTGTTGAAGAGTGCTTTAAAACTATTGCTTTTTTATATCTTTGCTTTGTATACATGTTATGCTATACAATTAAAAGTTTAAAAAAAAATAGAAACCTTCAAATTAAAAGTCAAAAAATAAAAGTATTTGAAAGCCTTTGTTTTTATCAAACTGTGTATTTTGCTGCATGTAAGGAGAGAGCTCATTATATCCAGGTTCAAGGCTTATATAGTTCCATTTTAGAGCCTGGTTTTGAGTCCCACCTCCTTAGCTGTCTGCGTGTTATCAAACTTGTTATGTAGCTTTCTTTGGTCTTAGATTGAACATTCAAGAAATGAGTGCTTGCTTTTTTATTTCAAAAGACTGTGCAAAGACTACTAGCAAAATAATTTAAGTGAAAGCACTTTGTAATTGTCAGAGGCAAGGAAAAATTATTTCAAGGATGACCTTAAATTTCTCTTTCTATTTGTTTTATTTGTAGAGCTTTTACTGGAATAGGCATTAGAAATCCTTTGTCAGATTCCCCTCCATGTACAATTGCCTCACCTCAGGTAATTCAGAAATGTCCTGTCTTGTTGATTGAAGTGCCTTTGGATTTCTTAACCACTCAGTCTGTTGTTTATTCTTGGGCTCTGTACATTGAGAGAGAACCTGTTAACTTCCCACAGAAACATTTGCATTCATACCTATGTGATTTGTGTATTGTCTCTATTTTTTGGCCACATTTGTACTTAGACAAAGAGGCAGCTGAACGTCTTTCAAAAACAGTGGATGAAGCGTGTCTGTTACTAGCAGAATATAACGGGCGCTTGGCGGCAGAACTGGAAGACCGGCGCCAGCTGGCTCGGATGTTGGTGGAATACACACAGAACCAGAAAGATGTTTTGTCAGAAAAGGAGAAAAAACTAGAAGTGAGTACTTTGCAAGGCAACCCAGATTTCCCTAGTTTCCCTTCCTATAGCCCACATTAGCAAGTTTTTATAAAGCCCTAATTAATACATTTTTCTCTTAAGATTTCGTGAAATGAGAACACCCATCCAATACTGTAATTATTTGAACGTAGTTGAAAATTAAAGTCACGTTTTTATATGTCCAGGAAAGAACAGATCAAATTGCAGGAAGCAATGAACTCTTAATCACAGAATTGAAGATGTTAATATTGCTCTGGTTTGAACTCATGTTTTTAAAAAATTGTAAATTGAGGTAAAAACAGAGGAGGTCATTTCAACCCAAGAATGTTGATGGATGGTATTTGAGAAGTTTCTAAATTTTTTTTTCCTTTGGATCATGTTGAGGTTTATTTCTGACTTATGTCCATGCTAAGGCCACTAAGTAGTCTGTCTCTGAACTCTGTCTGCAGTCAGTTTTTAAATTTCACTCCAATGCTTACAGAGCCCTGTTCTCAAACTGTTAAAAAGGCGCTCACTTCGGCCTTGAAAGAGGACATGCATCGAGCGTTGTTGGAAAGGAGGTTTGGCAGTAGTTCCTCATCGTGGACTTGTTTGGCTTCTTAATTATGTACACAGGGGTTTAACCTCAGTGTTTATTCCCTTGGGATAACAGGGCCAGCAGTTTAGGCATTGGGAAAATTTGTTCTCCCCAAGCTGCTAGGCTTCTTTTTCAGTTATGTCTTCCCTTCTTTTTTTAAAGGAGGCATGGAAAGGAATTGCAGGCAGTGGTTTGTGAGAGAAGGACAGTTTTGAATTGGAGAATCAGTCACTTTATGTTTTAAGGAATATCTCTTAAATCCTACTTTTCAGAATCGATAAGGGGGGTAGTGTCATTGCCCCTCTTGCCCTCACTCAGGGAACACATGCACGCACGAGCATCGAAGGAGGGAAAATTGAGTATCTAGTTCTTGTGGCTGAGATTATTATCTTTGCCGTTCAAGACAGTCATCTGATTCAGGGGAGAAATGAGCAATAGGCCTTTTTACCTTATACTTACCTGTAGTCATTATGGAGCTGCAGTGGGTAGTGGTAGAGGGAACTTCATATTCCGAGCTAGCTTGAATGTGGGAGATTGAAGATGACTATAAAAATAGTATGGCTTAGATTTAGAAATCAGCACTGACCAGAAATCCTAAAGGGAGTTTCACAGGCTGTACCAGACGGTCATTTATCTGAAATGCTCATCTTTCACTGAGGAAGCATTTTCAGCACTGTGCCCTGGGACTAATAAGAGAGTGTAATTAATGATTCTGGTTGTAAGTCACCATGCCATCTGTTGAACTGCCCCTTGGCGACACATTACGGGCTTTTTCTGATCTGTCAGACATTGATTATCATGAGCAGCTGTTGTTGGGTGGAACTGGCACACTACCGTAGAGGACAGAGTCTTTGAGAAGGAGATTGGGTTGGTAGAGTTGGTTAACTGTTCTGTTTCCCTTCTCCACAGTTGGACTTTCCTCTGTACATTTCTTGAAGAATCACCCTGGTGATTCTGGATGCCACAAGATATCATTGCAGCAGTAAAGTTGATCAGAGATTTGAGTCTGTTGTATAGCTTTCCAGTCTGCATTTCTGTACTCATTTGGGCATGCTTAAAAAGTGGAACAGAAAGGTCCCACTACTGAAAATTCCAAAATTTGGTTTCTTTATCCCAAATCATGTCCCTCAGCCATTTGAACAAACCTATTCATTATAAAAATGGAGCTAAATTTGATGAATTAAAAAAATCAAATGATTAGATACCAAGATATTATGTTCGAAGGTAGCTTTAGTTCTTTCTTTATCCATGTTTCCTGAAAAATGTGAAGTCTCTTCCCCGAATCTAAGATTTTTCTCTCACTTCCTATAAATGTCTGGTCTTATTTCTTTCTATCCTTATTGAGATGATGAAACTTGGCAAGTGTATGCCACTTAAAAGATGCATTAATACTATGAACTTGAAAGGCACAAAGAGATTCCTTTTCCATTTTTACAGAGACAAATCCATTCTCCCATAGAGTTTTTTTTTCTCTTTGGTTAAAAGGTCAGAGAATTGTACTGGCAAAAAAATGTGTCCTTTTGGATTATATTATTTTTGCCAAATCCCCCAAAAGTTTTATGGATGGGAACAGCAATAAGATATATCTACCTTTTAAATTCTTTTTCATTGTCTTCAGTGAATGAATATATTTAATTCTTAGAGCACTTTCAAAATGTATTTATTTGTTTGGGAGCATGTTTTCTTATCAGAGTTCTAATAATATTCTTAATACTTAGTTTTTGTCTTTAAGTTTGTATCTTCCTTGATGTAGCAAGCATACCTTTTTCTTTCTTTCACTTGAGAATTTTATATTGGATTTCTCAGTGGCTTCTAAACTTTGGAATAGAGAATGTGATGATTCAGACCCTGGGATTTAGGAGGGAGAGTTGTATATGACAGAAAGAGATTGTATTTCTGTTCTTAAAGAAGTCATATTTTGGCATAGACAACGTATTGGTGAATATAAAACCAAATGCAGTGATTGCACATAATGTAGATTAAGGAGACAATTGACAGTTCGGATTGTGGTTTAAGGTAAGTCCACATTTCCTGGCAGTCAGTAAAACCTTTTTGTAAAACAGCATAGCAATTGAAGAAAAGAAATATGTTTATAGATGGGGAGCAGCCCAAATGGAGCAGACAGGTATGGGAAGAAAGATAAAGACAGAGGCAGTGGGAGGGAGGTGCCAAAGACCACAAGCAGGGAATTAGACTCAGAACTCTTTAAGGAGTTGCTTATTCATTCATGAAAGTCAACAGAACCTCTGCTGGTTAAGCAGTATAAAAGATGAGTAAATTGTACTCTATTCCCTCAAAAGTCCTACCCTCTAGGGGGCTAGGATTGGGGTGGGGGAAACACTAAACAAGGAGTTAAAATAGAATGGAAGAAGTGTTATAAGTAGGGGGAATATCCTCAGTCTTGGGCCAGGGATTGAACCTGGGTCTCCTGCGTGGCAGGTGAGGATTCGACCACTGAACCACCCATGCGCCATAATGATAACATATTAACTTAATCAGATTTTTATGATAAGTATAAGAATTATCAAATGTATAGCAGTTTCTGAACATCGTAATGCTTGTATTTGTTCCTCAATAAATACTTGTTCTGAAAGTGAAATTCATCACTTATATAATCTTTTTCTATAAAGAAATTTTTTTTCAGGCTGCATTAAAAGTAGTTTAAAAAACTGATTTAGTTTTTTATTTTAAAGGATATATTACTACGGGAAGGTGACAAAGTATTTCTGATAGAAACTCCTGTTTTCTCCTTTTTTTCATTAAAGTAGAATAATCATGATTCATTTTGAGATCTTTTTTTTTTTTTTTTTTACTATCCCCTTTTGCTTCTGAATGTCATGGTTAACATTGACCTATCACCTTTGCATTCCAGTCCAGGCAAGGTTAGAAAGAGAGTTGCTGAAAAATCTGTTTGATGCTTTTGTCACAAAACATGAGAAATGGGTAAGAAAGCAAGCAGAAAAACAAATAGTAGCCCACAGGTGAGGTTAAGGAATGTGGAGGATATGGGACTTGATTTACAAAGGTAAAGGCCAAATACCAGAAAAACCTCTAGATTTTGATTCTTAGAGCAAAGGGAAAGTTGGTTTCTGGTTGATAAAGATGGCAGTTCCAAGTGAATGCTAATAGCTCATAAGCCGTAATCTTACTGGATTGGACAGAGTTCCTGTCTTGTCAGCTTGGATAAAGCATGTTGAAGAAAAAATTTAAAAAGGGTCAGGTCCCCACAATTTTACCACCTTAACGTAGCAGTTAATTTGTTCGGATCATGGTGTTTGACTGGCAGTGATCTAGAACAGAAAGCAAACAGTCCTGTATGGGGTGCATATGCCACATGGTAGAGAACCAGAGCTTTTATGCTGCACAGGGAAGAACTCTGGGTTAGTATGTACCTAGCTGCACTTTTTTTTGTTTGTTTTAATTTTTGTTTATTCATTTTTTTTTATTAATTAACGGAAAAAAAGAAATTAACCCAACATTTAGAGATCATACCATTCTACATATGCAATCAGTAATTCTTAACATCATCACATAGATGCATGATCATCGTTTCTTAGTACATTTGCATCAGTTTAGAAGAACTAGCAACACTACAGAAAAAGATACAGAATGTTAATATAGAGAAAAGAAATAAAAGTAATAATAATAGTAAAAAAAAAAAAACCTATAGCTCAGATGCAGCTTCATTCAGTGTTTTAACATGATTACTTTACAATTAGGTATTATTGTGCTGTCCATTTTTGAGTTTTTGTATCTAGTCCTGTTGCACAGTCTGTATCCCTTCAGCTCCAATTACCCATTATCTTACCCTGTTTCTAACTCCTGCTGGACTCAGTTACCAATGACATATTCCAAGTTTATTCTCGAATGTCCGTTCACATCGGTGGGACCATACAGTATTTGTCCTTTAGTTTTTGGCTAGACTCACTCAGCATAATGTTCTCTAGGTCCATCCATGTTATTACATGCTTCATAAGTTTATCCTGTCTTAAAGCTGCATAATATTCCATCGTATGTATATACCACAGTTTGTTTAGCCATTCTTCTGTTGATGGACATTTTGGCTGTTTCCATCTCTTTGCAATTGTAAATAACGCTGCTATAAACATTGGTGTGCAAATGTCCGTTTGTGTCTTTGCCCTTAAGTCCTTTGAGTAGATACCCAGCAATGGTATTGCTGGGTCGTATGGCATTTCTATATTCAGCTTTTTGAGGAACCGCCAAACTGCCTTCCACAGTGGTTGCACCATACTTTTTTTTTTTAATGAAGTGAAATTCACAGAAAAATAAAATTAACCATTTTAAAGAATATAGTTAAGTGGCATTTAGTACATTCATAGAACTGTACAGTCACCACCTTTACCAAGTTCCAAAATGTTGTCATCACCTCAAGAGAAAACCTCACCACCCACTAAGCATTCACTCCCCATTGACCCCTACCCACAGCCCCTGGCAACCACTAATCTTTTTTTTTTGTCTCTGAATTTCCCTGTTCTGGATGTTTCCATATAAGTGAAATCATACAACATATGGCCTTTATGTTTGGCGTCTTCAACTGAGCATTATGTTTTCAAGATTCATCCATATTGTAGCATGTACTTCATTCCTTTTTATGGCAGAATTATATCCCAAAATGTGGATACCAACAATTTTATTTATCTGTTCATCTGTTGATGGACCTTTGGATTGTTTCCATGTTTTGGCTATTGTGAATAATGTCACTATGAGCATTCATGTACAAGTATTTGTTTTGAATACCTGTTTTCAGTTCTTTTAGGCATATATCTAGGGGTTGAATTTCTGGGTCATGTGATAATTCTATGTTTAACTTTTTGTGGAACTGCCAAACTTTCCCATAAGGGCCACACCATTTTACATTCCC
Organism: Tamandua tetradactyla; assembly: GCF_023851605.1. Taxonomy (NCBI): domain Eukaryota; kingdom Metazoa; phylum Chordata; class Mammalia; order Pilosa; family Myrmecophagidae; genus Tamandua; species Tamandua tetradactyla. Next base: position 14,087,630 of record NC_135327.1, on the reverse strand, counting down.
ACTGGGAGTGTACAAGGTTACAACTTCTCGCATCCTTGCCAATACTTGTTATTTTCTATTATTATTATTACTATTATAGAGCCCTCCTAGAGGATATGAAGTGTGATATCTTTTTCCATTTACCTAATGACTAATGAACATTTTTTCATGTGCTCGTTGGCCATTTGTCTGTCTTTGTAGAAATGTCTGTTGAAGTCCTTTGCCCATTGTCTGAATTGGGGTTTTTGTGTTTTTGTTGTTGGCATGTGGGAGTTCTCTATGTACTGGCCATTAGGCCCTTATCAGACACATGGTTTACAAATATTTTCTGCTGCTTTGCACATTGTCTTTTCACTTTCTTGTTAATATCCTTTGCACAAAAGTTGTTAATTTTGATGAACTCTTATCCACTTTTTGTTGCTCATGCTTTTGGTGTCATACCTAGGAATCCATTACCAAATCCAAGGTCATGAAGATTTACCTCTTTTTCTTCTAAGTGCTTTGTAGTTTTAGTTCTTGTATATTTAGGTTGTCGATCCATTTTGAGTTAAATTTTGTGGAGAGTTTGAGGTAGGGGTCCAGTTTCATTCTCTTGCATGTAGATATTCCATTATCCCAGCGCTGTTTGTCAAAGAGGCTATTCTTTCCCTTTGGAATGGGCTGGGTACCCTTGTTGAAAATTAGTTGGCCATAGATGTATGCTTTATTTCTGGACTCAGTTCTGTTCCATTGGTCTGTTGTCTATCCTTATGCCAGTACCACATTGTTTTTTGTTGTTGTTGTTGTTGTTTGTTTTTTATTTTATTTTTTTGGCACGGGCAGGCTTCAGGATTCGAACCTGTGACTCTGGCATGGCAGGCGAGAATTTTACCACTGAGTCACCGTTGCACTGCCCCAGTACCACGTTGTTTTGATCACTATAGCTTTTTAAAATTTGAAATTGGCGAGTGTGAGTCTTCCAACTTTGTTCTCTTTTCAGTATTGAGTATTTGGGATCCCTTGCAGTTTCGTAGGAATTTAAGGTTCTCCTTTTCCATTTCTGCGAAAAAGGTTGTCATTTTAATAGATTGTGTTGAATCTGCTAATTGCTTTAAGGAGTTTTGCTCTCATAACAATATTAAGTCTTCTAATCTGTAAACGCAGTTATTGCTCCATTTATTTGTCTTTGATTTCTGCTTCAGATTTTTAAAAAGCATCATCCGGAGCCACTTACTGATTCAGTTGACATTATAAGGCTCTGTTTAGGTGCCACAGGTCTCAGGGACACAGATTGAAAGCAGCATTGTCACCTTTCAGTAAGCATTTTTGTTTGTTTTTGGGTTTTTTTGTATGCTGTATGGCAGGGGTCACATTTCATTCTTTTTGTGTATAAATATCCCATTATTGCAGCACCATTTGTTGAATTTTTGTTTGGTTTTTTGTTTGTTTTTGCTTCATTTTGGGGGGATGGGAAGTGTGTAGGCTGGGAATTGAAGCCGGATCTCCCACATGGCAGGCAAGAATTGTACCACAGAACTACCCTGGCATCCCTGAGGGTTCAGAAGGTATTTTTAACCCCAGTCTCTAGAAAGTGTGTGCACACCTCATGTGTATACCACAGGGTCTCCAGGACACTGAGATAATAGCTGGCCTTATTCTATATTATGAAATGACATGTTGTCTAGGTAAAGTCATTAACAGGGTTATTGAGCTGAAATGAATCTTAGAGATAGTGTGATCTCACTTATGAATTCATGAAGAAATTCAGATCCTGTGCTCGCTTTGGCAGCACATGTACTAAAATTGAAATGATACAGAGAAGATTAGCATGGCCCCTGTGCAAGGATGACACACAAATTCATGAAGCATTCCATATTTTTAAATTCTCTTTTTTAAAAGCCAAAAAGGAAAAAAACAAACTCAGGCCCTGAGAAGAGAATAAGCCGCAGACCAGGAATAGAACCCAAGGCAGATATCTCATAATTTTTCATCAGGTTTGTGTTTTTTTTGTTTTTGTTGTTATCTGGTTCCATGAGGTCAACAGCAGGAAGACGTCTACACAGATGTGTAGCAAAAGTTGAGTCATGTAAATGATATCTAGGAATTATTTAGAGAATGACATCTCATTTAAAGGGATTAAAATGACTGCATGAAAGCATTCAAGGTGACCTTAGAGAAAGCCTTTCTAGGCTTGAGCGAACCCATGGTGCTCTTGTTCTGAATAGGAAGGGAGAAACTGATGCATTGAACTTGGGGCTGCTGCTGTTTCTCCTCAGCTTGGTACTGCCTCCTTGGCTGTAGCCTTTTACTTCAGACCATATAGCTGGGAAGACAGAAATGTTCCAGAATCTAACATCGCCTTGTGCCTTTTCATATTTCTGTTTGCAATTTGATTATAACAACTTGAGAAATTCTTTGGCTACATCTGAAGAAGCACTAAACCAAGTTGAAGGCCGTCTGTTGTTTTTGGCAGCATCCCCCACCTCCCTGCAGGGTGCAGATGGTTAGAAGTTTTTCATTTTGATAATGAAGCAGGCGGTAGGTGGTGACAGAGAGTTCCTTTTTGTCAAGTTTAAAGTAAATTACCACCTCCCCTTCCCCATGATGATCAAAGTCTGTAATAGTAAGGGTAGTGGGAGCAGGTGGTCTCATCCTCACTTTAGATGAGAAAATAGGTCTCATGGTTTACATGAATAAGTCAAGGGTCAGAGGAAATCAATGAGGATTAGAACCCAATCTCCCAACTCCTGGGTTAGTAAACCATCCACTGTGATTTCCTCGGAGCTGAGATATCCTTCCTAGAGTTGCTTCCTTGCATTTCTGCCTAGCCTGCCCTGTCTACCCACCCATTCCTCTACTCTTAGGGCCATCCCACAATCACTAAGGGCATGATTTGCCAATACATGAATTTTCACATTGAAAAAGAGCTGGGATTTTGCAGCTCTTCCCAAGAATTCTGTATCTTGAGTCATAGCATTGTTTTCATATTTATAGCCCACCTTTTGATGGTTCCTTCTGCTTTCTGGAGCAGCTCCACTGAGTTTCAGCTTGTGTATTTAGCATTAGTTTTTCATATCTATGAAGTACATATACATGTTAAGTCAAAACAGTTTCTGGGCCCCTTGTTACTGCTTGAATATGAACATTCATTCTTATTCAAATAATACTCGGTTCTGTCTCTCTTTTTTGTCTTATTATAAAAGTAATACGTCATAGGAAATAAGTATAAAGAAAAAAATTATAATCTCACTGTCCAGAGATAACTACTTTTAAAAATCGAAGTAGTTGATCATAATGTATAGACCATTTTCTGTCATGCCTTTTTTTAGTTCACATGATCATTTTCCTTTATTAACAAAAACTTTATTAATATTTTAAATGTCTGCTTAAATACTTGTGGTTGGATTTTTTTTTTTTTGAGTAACTTTGGCCTAACTTTCAGTGTTTGGATTATTTCCTTCCTATCAATTTCTAATAATGGATTCAGTGTGTATGTACAGATATCTGCTTGTCTTTAAGTGCACTGCAGGTCATATATGCATTTCAGGGTCTTTGTCACCAGTACACATTCCTGCCTTAGGAGTTACTGCTCTTTTTCAAAGCATCTGAAGATGTAGTCACAAGCAGCCTAGGACTTCGTTGAGCTTTTATAAAAAATTCTCCACAAGTTAAGGATTTATCTTTGTTTTATGGAGGAGTAAACATTGAATAGCTTAATTAGACAAATGGGGCTCTCTTCAGAGTTTAAAATTATCTTCATTACCTCTGAAACAGCTGTGGGGAAATAGCAGCTAACTTATTATAACATTGACTTGAGTGAGAATAACTTTGAGAGCAGGTTTCAGATTACAGAAATTTGAGCTTTAGTGACTAAGTGTCTATCTGACCCAGTAGGTACATGCTATTTTGAGCAAGGATCTATTTTAGTCATTATGAATGTTTCTCCTACTGCTGGGATAGTTGTTCTTCTACTTCAAGTTGGGATTTATGAAGAAAGTAAACTTGTATTGTGGCATATTTTGCAATCTTGAAAATTAATCTTTGGTTTTTTTCCCTCTATAAAATCTAGAACTTGTGTTAAGATCAGAAAGAGTCCTTTTCCATGGTGAGGGCAAAGTATCCATGATTGATTCATGGTTGTAGACATTCAGTAGTTATAATGAGATCAAAATGAAACCCTTGCAAACAAAGTCTGTGAACCCTCAAAGATAGAGGGTGAATTAGGTGAAGAGAAGATGGTACCAACCAGTGGTTGCCATGGCTTTGCAAGCCTCCTTATTTGTTCTCTTCCTTATTCAGGTCCTTTATTTTTAACATCACTAGGAAGAAGTATGCTCAGTTCTATTTGCTTATCCAGTTATTAGAGAATTTTAAGCAGAGAAACTATTACAAATTTCAACTGAGCAAAGTGTATTTAAAGTTTATTCTTAGGGTTTGGAGAGTTATGTGAGGAGGCACATTTCACTTTTTCTTTCTGGCTATCTGTGTTTTCCATATCTACCTTTTATCATATCTACCTGTCTCTTTCCTTCATAACAACAATAGCTTGTCATCCTTGTAAGTTTATTTGCCCCCCCCACACACACACATCCAGACCATAAAATCCTGTTTGTGTTGTCACTTACATCCCCACCCCTAGCCTAATGCTTGTACAGAGCATCCTGATTTCAGAGTGGTAGACATGGTTTCAGCTGGTTGATCTCTAGGCTAGTTCAGAGAATATATTTGTTGTATTACAGGACAAAGGTGGTGGGTTCTTTTGCCCAGTGCACTCAGTGACAAATTCTTGAGACACCTGGGTTTCAAAGAGAGAGAAAGTTTATTACTAGGCATGTAGTAGGAGAACAGAAGGCTCATCGGCCCCAAATCTGTCTCCCTGAACTGCAGTAATTCTAAAAGTTTTATTATGGAAAAAGGTGGGCTGGGTTTAGGATAATGAGGATGATTGACCCAGATGATGTAACTAGAGGTGATCTAATTATTGAGCATGGGTAGGTTGATTATGCTTAGTCACAGAATGTATGTAAGCTTTAATAGGATGATGGGTGAGATTTTTAATACTATGATGACTTATAGGTGATTTGTAGCTTAAAGTCCAAGCTATTCCGTATGTCTAGTGGGCCTGTTTTTTGTTAGATCCAGTTTTGGTTGTCAAGATAACTTTGGGCTTGGGGTTAGTTACTTCTGGGCTTACCCATGAACCTTCTTCATTAATAAGCATTAAGAGCTGTCTTTAGTGATTTCAAGACTCTAAACTTGAAAAATTGGATAAAAGGGTATAAATGAAAGTTAGTCAGAAGGTCACAGGGACAGCAGATAAAGGCTATATAATCATTATCAAAGATCAGGGCAGCTGGATTACAATTTAGAGATTTTAGGTATTTCCCTCTGTCTACTCCAATATACCAGAAAGCAAAAAGAAATATCTATTTAATGATTCAGTAATCAAAATCATCCCTTCTGTCCTGGTTTCTCAGTTATAGTTGGGGGTCCATTCAAGTTTGGTAATGTCCCCACAAGATTTAAACTTTACTCCTAAACCACACCTGACTCAGGTGGCCTTAGATAATTTTCTTCCTCTATGGGCCTGTGGATTGGTGGAATTGGGCTATATGCCATCTAATTAGAAAATTCTGTGGCTTTTTGTTATTCAGTCGTGGAAGTAAAAGGAAAAGGGATGTGCCTAGTCAAGGACCCCTTCTTTTTCTTCTAAGTATGCTGAATTTTAAGGACGTATTTGAATCATTTATGGGAGGAAGAATTCTGTAACCCGTTAATAATGCTTCTTTTCTTCAATTCTGCATGCTGTTTTTTTTTTAATATTTTTATGGAGAGATCTTCACACTAATTCCATACATGGTATACAATCCGTGGTTCACAGTATAATCACAGGGTCATGCATTCATCACCATGATCCATATTTTAGAACATTTACATCAATCCAGAAAAAGAAAAAACTCATAAATACTGTACACCTTACCCCTCCCTCTCATTGACCACTAAGTATTTCCATTTACCCAATTTATTTTACCCTTTGTTTCCCCTATTATTTATTTTTTATCCATATTTTTTTACTCATCCGTCCATACCCTGGATAAAGGTAGCATCAGACACTAGGTTTTCACAATCACTCAGTCACCTTGCATGTGTTTTCTTAACATACAAATCAGGAAGATTAAGGATTGCTCAGAAAATAATAGAACATGGGAGGGGTGATTGTTCTTTTCATCCCCCTCAGATCTCTGTATTCACTTTCAATGATTTAGCAAGAGCCTGGTCTCTTTCAAGTCTCACAACCACCCCATTCTTAGGAGAGAAGGAAGTACCCTGAAAATACTTTGTGGTACACTTTCAAATTTAAGAAGTCCAGTACTTGACTCCTGATGGACATTTGGATTGCTCTGAGGACCTTCTTCTAATTATATTCATTTTGTCGTTTTTCCTTTTGGGAAATACTTGGTATGTACCTTTATTGTTGGTTTTGGTAATGGAGCTGAGAGGCCCTGAGCACTGGAATTAGAGACACAATTTCTTCTTTTCCTTGTATCTTCCCCAGTGTTTTACTCAGCAGCTCCAGCCCTGCTGTGACACCCCAGAATGTATCATTTTGAAATGTCGCAGCTGCCACTAAGTCATATGGGAGCATGGAGCTGGCTGGGAGAGAGGTACAGGTCAGTGATGGTTTTTTGTTCCCACATGGATGTTTGAAAACAAATTAAAAGCAACATTCTTATTTTCAGCCAAAGGTTTATACATTGTATTTTCCTTTAAAAAAAATGAATGAATGAGTGAATGTAATTGTGGTTTAAAGTAGAAGTTATGATTTCTTAAAGTATAGGTTCTGTGGGCCTTTGTGGAGACAGATAAGCCACATGGCAGGACAAAGGAGGAATGGGTAAATGTAGTTAGGTTAAGTGATATTGGGGCTGAGAGTCAGCACTCCCTCTCTGCTTTAATCCCTCAACCTTCATGCCAGGAAATGTTTTTGTTTTTTGGTTTTTTACTTAAATTCACCGTGGTGGGTCACCTTTAGAATAAGGCCCTTCATAAAACTGCTTTTATGACTCTTAATGGGGGTAACTGAGCATTAGGTGATTTTTATATACCATATGTCCTATAGCACAACAGGGCAAGATAAAGAAAAACAGGAGTCTTGAAATTGGAAATCTTGTCTCATCAAGAGTAAGCCCGTCTGTCGTGTTTTGTCTAACATAATTTTTCTTATGTAAATACTTCCTAGCAAGAAATAAAATAGGTTTGACAGTGTTTGCATTGTCATTTTGATCAGTATTTTTTACATGAGTTGCTAGAGGAAATGCTTATAGTTTTATTTGTTTTGAAGATGAAATTCTCGTAGAAAAGTTGTTATAATATCAGCCCCTGTCATTTCTAACCCTCTTATCCCAGAACTCCATCTGTAGCATGCCACGTCTGGTTTACTGCTTTAACCAAAAAAGGCAAAGAATGTGTGAGCCCTGCTCTCTTCAGCAGATTGTCTTGGTGCCCGTTGATGGTCTGTGTTCACACAGTGTCAGCTGGATCCACAGGAAGCAGAGAGATGCTAGACACATTTTCTAGCAAGTTAGGGGAGTCTGTGAGACAAGATTCTAAAGCTTTGCCAGGAACATAAATCCTACTTATTATCTAAGAAGTACACATTGGACCTTACCCTTCACATTTTAAACATTTCTTGGCAGTCAGATAAACCCAGGTTTATTACAAGTGCCTGCTGCCCATTCTATTTCTCCTCAGAGGGTCCTGAAACAAAGGGAGCAGCAGCGAGTCTCATATGCCTTTTATCTGTTTCATGGCTCTCTCCGACGTGAGACAGGGTTTGCTGCTGTAGGTACTTAAAGCCAAAAGGAGGCTTTAGCTGACCCCTCACCTCTGCCACTAGCCCAGCATCGATTATGCACAAGCAGGAAAGGAGAAGCACAAGGGCCAGTTGGGTTTGCTGTGTCTTTCCTTATGATGGGAAGTGGAGTAGTAAGGTGAGTACTATCTGAAGACAGGAATGCAGAGAAGAGTCCTGCCAAGTATCGAGAGAAGACTGACAAGCAGGAGTGCTGCAGAGTGGTGTCCTGGGGGTAAATTGTGAGGTCTTGCTCGAATTCCTGTACCAGGCAGGGGAGCATGACTGTTAGGTTAAAGGCTTGGTCCCATATTACACACAAGTATAAGGTATTTAAAACGTGGAACGTGTGACTACCTTGCCATATCATTTCAGTACACCTAAGTGGTATTTGGTGTACTGAAGAGATTGTGGATTGTAACCCACTTGAATAAGTAAAGAATTTGAATGGGTTTCATCAGATTGAAGTTGGTTTTAATGTATTGTGAAAAGAGGTCACGATTCCTTCTGAGAGCTGGAGTTGCTGAGGGCACAGTTTGAAACCTTGTGGCAGTACACGTTGTGTGTTGTACTTTTGCCCAGTGGCAGCCTAGTTGGTTAAGACAAAAAATTCTTGTTTTTTCCTGGGTATCTCCCTTACCTGCCCAGAACTAAGGAGAATTACCTGGAAAGGCCAGCTAATAAGGGAGTGAGGGTCATGACCCGAGTAAAAGTGGGGAGGGTTAGGGGGCAAGTGAAGGCTGGAGTTGTATTTGGCAGATAGTTTTATTTGGATTTACCCTTAATTTTTTTGTTGGTCCTTAGCAACATTTATAGATGACTTTATTTGGAAACGTGAACATTAAAAATGGGGGTGGGGTCACAGAATCAGTTACTACTGACTACATTTAGGGGACTGTAAAATTATTATAGTTTCAGTTTGCCCTAATCGGTGCTTCCGGTGAATTCTAACCTGCTCCTCTCTCCTCAGCCTATTTAAGCTAAGTCATTGGACTGTACCAATGAAGTAGATATGGGTTTTAGCAATTTTAAAGGCGATCTCTACCTGTATTTGGTTATTCAAAGTATATAGCCAATCACCTTTACTGATAGGTTTAAACCTTTTGGCCCATAGGGCTTTGTTATTGTTTTTCTTTTTACCAGACTAGATGTTTTTTAATCCTTTTCAGTGAAAATCCCATTCTCATCCTTTTCTCTTCCTAGATTCATGCACTTGTTCTTAAAATACCCTGTGAAATGTGTCACTCAGCAGCATAAGGAACTGTAGACAGAATCCATCAGATTTCAGAGTGACCCAAGGAGAGGGTTTGAATGTAGAACATATTTCCTTCTATTAAAATGAATGAAATCTAGAATATAATATCACCCTATGCACGATGGGATACTCCCACCCTGCCAAATAGGAACAAATGGGTTTTTTTAAGGCTGCTTAGGAGAGTGTTATTTGAATTTAAGGTGCCTTCCCTTTCAACCAAAAGTGGGTTTCCTGAGTTAGTCTGAGGTTACTCGGAAGTGAGGAGCCTTGGATTCTGACCTCAGTTCAGCTCACTGGAGACTGATTTTCGTACTCTTGTTAAGGAATTGCTTCTGCTACAGAGCTCTGTAGACACCAAGAGTAGATGGCTCCAAACTGATGTAGCTTTCACTTGTCAGCTTTAGTCAGAGGATGCAGGAGGAAGGGTTAATATTCAGTAACTAGTTTATTTTTTTCCTATCTACTGTTCAGGAGAAGTTTATGAATTACTATCTTAATAGCGTACTGGTATTCATGCTTTATATTATTTCCCTCAAAGTAGGTACAACCAAAGTAAACAACTGTTTTTAGGGGGAAGGGACAGGGAACCTTGGCATTTCAGATCCTTAGATTTGAAAACTAATAGCATGAAAGGTGATTGTTGACTAGAGTCTAGGTTTTACGAAGATTGTTTATTGTGGTTTACTGATACATAATGTCAAGTTATGTGGTGGATGCTGGTTGATGCTGGGGTAAAGCAGATGACCTGGTCCCTGCCTCCTGGAGCTTACCTGTCTAGGTATTGACAGTTAACAATTGATGTAAATCATTCTTTAATTTCATGTGGTAGGTCTACAAAGGAAAGAAGTGGGGTGCTAGGAAAGCTTACTTTCTCATCTCTATTTTCTGGACAGGGGTTCATTTGATGGTCTGTTTGAGCAGCTCTCATTTTAGGTGGAAAACTAATTGTCTGCAGTAATATGGAAGAGGGGATGGGGAGAGCCTCAGTGGTTATATACCCTGGGCCCTCCTTCCATTCCTCACTTGGACTTCTGTCTTTGCAACTAGAACTCAGTACGCTTCATGTGGCCTGTTTACTACTACTCATTCTTTCTAGAGTGCTCAAGCTTTTATTCTCAAATATCTTGCCTCCCCAAGTGTGCGTAAGGTTTTTAAAAAGCATCAAGGAATCTAGAACTTAGTGATGTGGTCCAATTCCCATATTTTCAAATAAGGAAAAGAGGGAACATGTCCATAATCTTACAGCAAGGTAGGGGCAGAGCCAGAGCCAGAGCTACATCTAAATCCCTGGCTTTGATTTTCAGTCTGGTAATTTCTGTTAATGATCCTGCCGAAGAGGCTTTAATCAACAAGGGCCCAGCCTCAGGTACCTCCTTGCAGAAACTGTACAGGAGTTAAGGCAGCTAGAGAGAAAAAGACAAGACCCAGGAGTGGGACATAAACCACAGATACCCTTACGGATTTGCCAAGTCTACCTTTCGCTGGGAGCTGAGGAAAGGAGAGAATATACCTGCTTCTTATCAGGGGATTCATGTGGTAAAAGACCATAGAAGACAAATGTATATGAAGAGATATCATAAAGAGCAGACTGTTAAGGGCTAAGATACTCACTCAGTGTATAGGAGGGCCCCAAAGCAGGGGGAGATGGAGAACAGTCTCTTAAATGAGGAGGAAAGATTTTCCTAGAGAGTAAGAGTTCAGCACATATGCACAAGACTGGAGTCAGGACTTTGCTAAGACCAGGAGAGCAAAGTGGTCCCTCAATGCTTTAGGGAAATCCTGAGCAAATCCCATGTAGGGGATGGCCTGTGCTGAGGGGTTTGGGAGTTGTGAGAAACACATTGTGGGCTGGGGCTGATTTTAGAAGACACTGAGCTCTGAGCAGTCATGGAGAGAATGTAGTGCATTTTTTACTTTCTCAAAGGAGTGACTTGATAAAAGCTGTGCTTTCAGCAGATAAGTCTGATATGTTCGGAGAGTATTAGGAAGTGTAGAGATTTTTAGAAGACTTGATCAATGAGGAGAGGAGGTCCTAGATACAGGTAGTGGCAGTTGGATATTTTGCTCTTCTGTAGTGCTCGTTTGCTCATTTGAGGCTTATTTGTTTTTATTTAATAATGGGTTAATTGTATTACAAATACATTTGTCTAAAAATGATAAATCTGGGTTAAACTCTTTAAGTTTTAACACAGAAAGTATAACTTCATAGTGGTTTTTGGGGTCCTTGTCTAGATGGAGCCTCAGATAATTAAGCTTTAGTGTCAGTATTTTATTTTATAAGGCATTTTGAAACAGATGAAAAGAGAATGCAAATACTGAATGTCACTGCTGTTTTTACTTCCAAATCTCAGGTGCTAAGTTGAAAGCATTTAATTCACTGTTGCCATTATTGCACTTTGCTTTCCAGTTTTTATATAAGTTTCTGCCTTTTGAGAGTTTGAAAACTCTAGTATGATAAAGTAGCTCACCTACAAAGGGAAGGGACAGTCTGGTGGGAAGAAGGATAGGGCAAAAGGGTAAAGAGTAGCTACATTGATTTCTTAAGCATAACCATTCAGCATGCACAGATTTAAATGCATTGTCATCTCTTTGTCTCCATAGGAATATAAACAGAAGCTTGCTCGGGTAACCCAAGTTCGCAAGGAACTCAAGTCCCATATTCAGAGCTTGCCAGACCTCTCACTGCTGCCCAATGTCACAGGGGGCTTGGCCCCCCTACCCTCTGCTGGTGACCTGTTTTCAACTGACTAGAACAGATGTCACGTGGCCCCAGATTCCCATCTGTACCAGCAGGAGGAAAAGGGTTCAAGTCTGGTTGGAAACAACCTTCTAGCCCCTGGTTTTATCCCTCCTTCCACCTGGCCCCTGCCTTCAAGAAAGAACCATGGACTCTGATTCTCCTCTCCAGCTTCTCATGTCGAGCACAATTCAGAACAGTAAGGAGTAGAATCCGGTTTAGATTCAAATTTGGAAAGAATATACTCTTTCTCCTGTTTCATGTTTTCATGCCCCTGTTGGTTTTCCATTCTTAAGAGCTCTCTCTTCACACCTAAGAAGTTTTGAAAATCATGTGCACTTAGAAGCTTTCAGCAGAACATTTGTCCCTCAAGACAGTGTTTACTCGTGAAAGCAGTTTTTCCTTTCTGAGCAGGGCTTGTTCAAGTTAGATATAGGCTTCTGCTGAGGGACTCAGCTCTGGAGCCATTGGCTTTCCTGGTACCACCAGCCTCTAAAGGTGGAGGCACAACTGTTGAACAGCTTTGCCATAAAGAATTTGCCAAATCTTTGATCCTCTCTTACCATTATTTCTACGAGTGATGCACAAAGGTTAGGAACATTTATTTTGTAAGTAGACTAGAGAATTTAGCAATAAGATCCAAAGTTGATCTGGGCATATGAAGTCACAGTTCAGAGACAATAACAGGGATCACAAACATGGGTTAAAAAGCAAATGATTTGCTTCAAGCTCCTACATACAACCTTCCCAGGCTGCACTTACTAAGGGTCCTACCCCACTGTGTCATAGAGCACATTCCTAAATACCTGATCCTTCGGTCCCTATCAATTGAGAAGGCAGTTGGAAATTGTCCTGCCTGGTGGGCCCCAAAAGGTGAAGACTTCACACACAGGCATGCCAGGGGTCTGGGCTCTGCATGGGTGTTTCTTTGACCCTTTTGTTGGGTGGGGGGTGGGAGGGCACACACTAACATTGAGTCCATTTTGTGGGCATATGTCCACAGTATAGTGACTAAACTTGAAGCATCTCCCCTGCAGGTATGATACTCTGTGCATGTCCATCTGTCATTTCATGCCACTGCACGTGTCCTTGTGCTTATATGAGGTTGAGTACTTTGCATCACACATTATTAAATAGCTCATATCGGGAAGGGGAAAAGTAGGGGATTTTAATTTTGGGTTTTAATTCCATTATCATGCCAGCTGACATTATGTCTATATAATGTAGTTAGAAAGGATTTTTATCTTGCTTTTAGTAAAGGGTAGGCCTGCTAACTGTAAATCGTTCTAATCTGGCAGGCTTATTTTTGACATTGGAAAGGGCAGAAAACAATTTGCCCCAATAGTATAATAGGAATTATAGCCCAGAGGCTGAAATCCAAAAGCTATTAAAAGGAGTTCAGTGGAGGGGGCTTCAGAATCTCCATAATTTTGAATTGCTCTTTTCAGGATTACCAAAAAGCCATTTACATGTAATTTTACATGTTAAACATAGACTGTGTTTTTTAAAAGTACAACAGGATTCCCTTCAAGAAGCTCTCCTGCCTACCTGAAGTGAGAACAGTGGAAAGTCTTAGCAGGTGTTTCAGTTCAATTCTGTGTAGAACCTGGTAGCGTTTATGCTGTTTTTCAGATTTGAATACTGACTGTGTTGTTTGCTTATTGACACTGCCTGTTCTGTCACTGTTAAATTGATGGGTCTAAAGTTTTTCTCCTGGAGGCCATAGGGCAGTAGGTGATTTACTAAAATTGCAAGGTAAATTCTAATCTTTGCTGGTCTGCACATATTCCCCCATACCCATATAGTGTGCTGATTTAGTCCTCCAAATGAGCTTGTTTTTGAACAGACTCATCTTGGATATTTTCTGTGCTTTCCCCAAGGAAGCAAAATTTTACCAGCCTCACTCCAAAGCAAAAGGATTTGTAGATATTTGCTCTGATCAGCTAGATGAAAATGTTATAACATAATGGATTTAGCCCACTGCTATGTTTTATCTGAGTCTTTGACCAGCAATTGGTGCATAATTAGTACAGCAGAGAAAGAAATGAAACTGTAGCAATTATGTAAATGATTGTGTCGGCCTCTTAATACCTGTTACTAGTGGACTTCCTGTGAGGAAGTTATTTTTGTTTGTTTTTTTGTTTTTTGTTTTTTAATGAAATGAGTTTGTTTCTAAAATCATAGTTCTTCTCCCCTATCCTCCCAAAGTGTGCTTTACTTCATTTGTTTAATTTAAATGATCTTTTTTCCTTGTATGTATGAGGTGATTTGGGGAAGAGGGAGGGAGGGTGGTTTTGTTTTTGTGTTTTTTTCTTGTTTACTTAGGACATCCTTAGACCTCAAAGGACCTTTCCTTTAGGTCATATTCTTCAGAAAGTCTTTAATCTTCCTTTGTTGTTTTTTTCCCCCTGTTAAAGAATATTTTTAAAGCTTAAATTTGTATATTAATTTAGGACTTTATTTAGAAGTATAGGCTGTCATTGGAGGCAGCAGTATATTCTGAAATGTCTCATAGATATATATTTTTGAATAAAGATGGTGTTGTTGAACAACATTGTGTGATGTTTCTCTTCCCTGCCCGTTTTGGAAAACCCCAAGGATTTCTTTGTAAGCAGTGTGTGATTAGTAATCACCAATACAAATTGTGCTGTCTGTACAGAATCTTGTCCCTTAGGAATTTTTTCACTGTTAATGGCCCATAAATACTCAGCACTTACCTAGTATTTTCTGGTTCTTTCCAGGGGCCTAATTAGCTTTAACTAGCCAGTCCACACAGTGCCAAGAGAGATAATTCCATAGGTTTATCCTCATTGTACAGAAGTAGGAGCTGACAAGGTTAAATAATTCTTTCTCCAGTAACCACACAGCCAGTCTCTGACAGATTGAAACTTGGAAGTTCTTTGATTTCAGTGTTTTTGTTCAACCCACTAGGCCTGAGAGCTTTTTTTTTTAATTTTTTTTTTTATTGTATACTATAACGTATGCACAAAGCAAAGAAATAAAAAAGCAATAGTTTTCAAAGCACTCTTCAACAAGTAGTTACAGGAGAGATCCCAGAGTTTGTCATGGGCTATCATACGATCCTCTCATATTTTTCCTTCTAGCTGCTCCAGAATATAGATGTTAGAGGGCTTAAAATTTTTTTTTATCATCACAATTGACTATTTTCCTTCTCTTTTTGTGGAAAATAACATATATACAAGAAAGCTATGAATTTCAAAGCCCTGCACCACAATTAGTTGTAGAACATATTTCAGAGTTTGACATGGGTTATAATTTCACCATTTCAGGTTTTTACTTTAGCTACTCTGAAATACTGGCGATTAAAAGAGATACCAATTTAATGATTCAGCATTCATATTCATTTGTTAAATCCTATCTTCTTTGTATAACTTCACCATCAACTTTGATCTTTCCATCCCTCTCTTTAGGGGTGTTTGGGCTATGGCAATTCTAAATTTTTCATATTGGAAGGGTCTGTCACTAATATGAAGGGGTAGGGAGATGGAACTATCTAATGTTCTGGAGAAGCTGGGCCAGGTTTCAGGACTTATCTGGACCAGGGAGCCATCTGAAGGTTGTAGGTTTCTGGAAAGCTACTCTAGTGCAAGGTTGTGGAATCTTACATATTGCCCTAAGTGTTGCTTAAGATTGGCTGGAATGGTCCTGGTTGGGTGTTGGCAAGTGATGATAGGTAGCAAGGTCTAACTGAAGCGTGCGTAACAGAAACCTCCAGAGTAGCCTCTCGACTCTATTTGAACTCTCTCTGCCACTTATACTTTATTAATTAAACTTCTTTTTGCCCTTTTGGTCAGGATGGAGTTGTTGATCCCATCGTGACAAGTCTGGATTCATCCCTGGGAATCATCTCCCACGTGGCCAGGGAGACTTTCACCCCAGGATGTCATGTCCCATGTACGGGGGAGGGCAATGATTTCACTTGCAGAATTGGGCTTAGAGAGACTGAGGCCACATCTGAGCAATCAAAGAGGTCCTCCAGAAGTAACTCTTAGCATGCCTATAGGTAACTAACTAGTCTAAGCTTCTCCACCACCTACATAAGCTTCACAAGAGTAAGCCTCATGATTGAGGGCATGGCCTATTGATTTGGGTGTCCCTAAAGTTTAACAGAGTATCAGGGGATTCCCTGATGGTAAGGTTTAATAGTTTCATTTTCTTTCTCCCATCCCTCAGGGGATTTTGCCAATACTTTTTGATTATCTGCTTAATATACTCCAGGATGTATCGAGGCATTACAATAATCTATACAGGATTAAAGGACCTCTTTCTTATTCTGTGCTCCCTGTGTTTCAGTTGTTCAAATGAGCTATACAGATAGTTTGAATTAGATTATGCAGTACAGAAAATTTCAGTTCCAGACCAAGTAAACCTTGCTTCCATTGGTCTCAAAGAGCATGTGTGGTTCTAAAATACAGACACAGTCTTCCTTACCCCTATGTTCTGAATTACTTTAACCCCACCTGTTCGGGTTTGTTCTTATCTCTAAATATCAGGTTATATATATAAAACAGCCTCTCAAAGTCCAGAAATAATAATCAACACTCAGGACTTAATGTGTCTGCTCTAAAAGTTTATAATCTAGGCCCTTGTTTTCCTTATAAGGATTTTCTAAAGTTGACTATACCATTGTTATTCTTTTGTTTCTGGCTTATTTTGTCTCACCAAATGTCCCACATGTGTTCATTCACAATGTTGCATGCCTCACAACTTCCTTTTTGTAGCAGCACCACCTTCTTTCATAAGTATACACCATCATTCGCCAATCTACTTCTCCATCAGTGCAGCCTTCGGCCTCCTGCATTCATCGGGCATCGTGTAAAGGGCCTGTTCTAGTTTGCTAGCTGCTGGAATCCAATATACCAGAAACGGAATGGCTTTTAAAAAGGAGTGATTTAATGAGTTGCTAGTTTACAGTTCTAAGGCCGAGAAAATGTCCCCATTACAACAAGTCTATAGTAATGTCCAATCAAAGGCATCCAGGGAAAGATACCTTGGTTCAAGAAGGCCGATGAAGTTCAGGGTTTCTCTCTCATCTGGAAAGGCACATGGTGAACACGGTCAGGGCTCCTCTCTCAGCTGGAAGGGCACATGGCAAATACAGCATCATCTGCTAGCTTTCTCTCCTGGCTTCCTATTTCATGAAGCTCCCCGGGAGGCACTTTCCTTCTTCAGCTCCAAAGGTTGCTGGCTCGTGGACTCTGCCTCGTGGTGCTGCAGCATTCTCTGCTCTCTCCGAATCTCTCTGAATCTCTCATTCTCCTTTTATAGGACTTCAGAAACTAATAAAGACCCACTCAAATGGGTGGAGACATGTCATCCCCTAATCCAGTTTAACAACCATTCTTAACTAAATCACATCAACCAGGGAGATGATCTCATTACAGTTTCAAACATACAGTATTGAATAGAGATTATTCTACCTTTATGAAATGGGATTTATATTAAAACATGGCTTTTCTTAGGGGGCATACTTCCTTTCAAACCAGCACAGGGCCCAAAGTACATAGGCCATCAACATTTAAAGGCCTGAGAGCTTTTGGTTTTGGTCAAACAGTGAAAGTCATTCTGAACAGTAAAAGGAAAAATGTAAGATAATTTCAAACCTAAGTGGTATGTCTTTTAAAAACATTTTAAGGGTTTCCTTTTTCCTTTTCACTTTTAAATTCAGTGAAGACATATTAACATGGGGTATAGCTGGTTATGACTTTCAAAATAACAGAAGAGCATAGGTTTAAAATAGGTCCTTTTGAAGCAATTGGGAAAGTGTTGAATTGTTTTAACCTTTCCACTGGGTCAGGTCCACATTTGCCATAAGAGGATTGGGTTACCCATTTATCTCGTGTTGCAAATACTGCAGTAGCTGTGGTCCATCAAGAGCAAATGCAACTCAAATTGAAGTCCAGAATTAGGAAAGTTGAAATACTCTGTTACGTAAGTTCTGTCTTAAAATATAAAGGCCAAATGTAGTACGTGGATCTTGTCCTCCAAGATCTCCTCTGGGTCCCCAGGTTTCATGGCTTAGTTAATTTCTTTGCTCCAACCTATAAATAGCATGTTCATAATCCCTCTGATTTAATTAGCACTTCAGGCTACAAAATGTTATTCTGAGATTCTCAGAGCTGAAGATAGAGAGCTACCCAAGAGTTCATGAATCTGTCAAAATGCCTAGCTTTTGTGATTAGAGTCATTAATTCTCTGTAACCTTGGGCAAGGTACTTCCCTGTTTAGGCCTCAGTTTTCTTTTCTACAAAATATGGTATTGGATTAAATTATTTCTAGGCTCCCTGCTAAAAGTTTATGATTGTTATGTCTCATAAGAAGAATCCAGGGCTAAAGTTTTTGAGAGACTGGGTTGTATATCCTAGATTCCCAATAACATTTGGTGGATAAATGAATAAAAATATTATCATTATGCTATATGCACTTATAAAATTAAGAAAGAACATATTTAAACCCTGGAGATCTTAGTTTTTTTAAGGATCAGAACATGAGACAGTGCCAAGATTAGGAAGATGGGGGTAAACAGTCTATCTGGTTTATTTGGGATCTTCAGAAACCAGCAATTCTGGTTTTGCGCTCTCACTTTCTCTTAGGATAATTTGTGTGGCTAAGCTCATTTCTCTTTGCCACCTTTGTAGAATTTGCTGTTTAAACATCATTCTTCTACTCTGAGACATATTCACTTAGGAATCCATTATTCTCCCCTACAGTAGATTGTGATTCATACAGCTTTATATAGTGTTAAAAGGCCAGTTTGTTTAATTTTTCAGATTCTGAAATAGTTATTTTGATTAAAAATTCATTTCTACCACTGTTTTAATTAACACTAAAATTAGCAGTATGAATTAGAATTTATCATTTTTCTGAATAAAATGTAGCTATAACAAGCAATAACCCACATCTTCTATCTCTTACAATGATGACCTTGGGCAACTCACTCTCAGCTGCTTCTTAAAGGAAATCAATAGGGTGGACGAAGTAATCTCCAACGTCCATTTCACATCTAAAGTTTTGTGATTAGGCTTACAGGATAACTTTTTTTAGAGAATTTTTTATTGAGAATCTTATTAATAAACTCAGTACCTGCATAAAGCACTCCATAGTTTTTTTTGTTTAAGGTAAACACAACTGGAATCTTTTTTTTTTCCAAAGCAGTTGTAGATTTACAGAAAAATCATGCAGAAAGAAGAGTTCCCATATACTTCTCCCTCACAAGCAGTTTTCCCTATTAACATTTTGCATTAGTGTAGTACATGTTACAGTTGATGAGCCAAATATTATTATATTATTAATTTAAGTCCATAGTTTATATTAGGGTTTGCTCTATGTTCTACTGTTCTGTAGTTTTATGAAAGTTTTGTTATTGTGGTAACATATATACAATATAGAAATTTCGATTACAATCATAACTCCATAAAATGATACTTTCAAGTATACAATTCAGTGGCATTAATTACATTCAAAATGTTGTGCTACCATCAACACCATCCACTACCAAAACTTTTCCATCATCCCAGAAAGAAACCCTTACGTCAGTTAAGCATTAATTCCTCATTCCTTTCCATTGTTGCCCCTGGTAAACTGTATTCTAATTTCCGCCTCTATGAATTTGCATGTTTTATTTCACATCAGTGAGATCACACAATATTTGTCCTTTTGTTCTTATTTCACTCAACATGATGTCTTTAAGGTTCGTCCATGTTTTTGCATGTATGAGAATTTCATTCCTAGTTGTGGACCAAACTGATCCACAACTAACTTAATTGCATGCAGAACAAAGTCCAAATTTGTTTTAACAAATATAACAAAACCCAGCACTCAATGTAAAATTTATAGTTTTGGGCATCTTATAAAAAATTACCCTTTAGGAGAGTGCCAAGATGGTGGCTTAGTGACGTGTGGGATTTAGTTCATCCTCCAGAACAGCTACTAAATAACCAGGAACAGTACAGAACCACTGATGGGGCCACATCAGTGACCGGACACACAGCATACCCCAGTCCGGAACCAGGTGGACCAGCTGCGAGCCCCCCCAGAACCATGAGTTCCCCAAGCCTCAGGGGCCAGCACCCCTCCCCCACAGGCTGCTTCCCAGAGGGGAAAGGAAAGAGTTTACCAACAGCAGGGGCTGACCACAACTAAGCTTCAATTGTGGAATTAATTCACAAATTCTGACTACTAAAAATAGGCCCCCAGCTCAGCTGAACCTGGTCAAAGTCGAGGTTGCTGATTTTTGCCCTGGCGCCGAGTGGACAGGCTGATGGAAAAAGAAAACAGGAAAAAAGAAACAGAGATTTTTTTGATCGGATAGCACATGACATTTGAAAGCGTCTGGGCCCTGAAGGAAAGGAGGGGGCACAGGATCTGAAGGTACACAAAGCAACATACCAACTTATGCTCTTGATTGGCAAACCTGAGAAACAGGGGTCTTGCTCTGAGAAGGATTTTTCTCTTTCTTTTTTGTGGTTGTGTTTCTACAGCTTGACTGCCTTTGGATACAGCAGCAGGGCTTCTCAGGCTGCAACTGCCCCCGGGCATAGGCAGAAACAAGCTTGCTTGAGAGCTTGTCTGGAGCCTGTATCTTCCCCAGGAGTGTGTGTGTGTGGGGGGGAACTCAGGTGGAATCCCTCCTTCAAGGAATTCAGACCCCAGGCCTTGGAAAATTGAAGCAATTAAAACCAGCCTACAACCTCTCCTCTGTCTCCACCAAGCCCCAGCAGGGAGGGTCTGCTGAAGTTAAAGGTACTGCATCACCTTATGCTGGTGGGACCTGCAGGCAGACAAGCGCCACGTACTGGGCAGGACAGGAAAAATGCAGAGTCCATAGACTTCACAGGAAAGTCTTTCAACCTGCTGGGTCTCACCCTTAGGGAAAACTGACACAGGTGACTCTTTCCTCCTGACACGATGCCAGTTTGGTCTGGGGAAATCCATCTGGGGTCTATAACACCTAAGTAGACCCTCCTAAGGGTGGGGGGGGTGGGGGAAAGGCACCATACAGACAGGGTAAGAAACAAGAAAACAAGAACTGAAAAATTCTGCTCTGTTAAACAAAACTAAGCTAGTGGTCCAGAATAAGCTGAATTGAATGTCAAAGAACAGATAGACAACAAAGTCATCCAGCAAGAAAATCCTAGGTAAAAGAAGTGAAAACAATATCCAGAATAAACTAATTAAGGTAATTAAATGCCTAGACGCCAGCAAAAACTAACAAATCACACTAGGAAAATTGAAGATATGGCCCAGTCAAAGGAACAAACCAACAATTCAAATGAGATACAGGAGTTGAAACAATTAATTCAGAATGTTCAAACAAACATGGAAAATATCATAAAAAAATCAAATCAATGAATTGAGGGAGGATAAAAAGAAGGCAAAGAATGAACAAAAAGAAATCAAAAGTCTGAAAAAACAAATCACAGAACTTATGGGACTGAAAGGCACAGTACAAGAGATGAAAAAACAATGGAAACCTAGGATGTCAGATTTCAAGAGGCAGAAGATAGGATTAGTGAACTGGAAGACAGAACATCTGAAATCCAACAAGCAAAAGAAAATATAGGGAAAAGAATGGAAAAATATGGGTAGAGACTCAGGGAATTGAATGACAATATGAAGCGCACAAATATACGTGTTGTGGGTGTCCCAGAAGGAGAAGAGAAGGGAAAAGGAGTAGAAAAACCAATGGAGGAAATTATCACTGAAAATTTCCCAACTCTAATGAAAGACTTAAAATTACAGATCCAAGAAGTGCAGCATACCCCGAAGAGAATAGATCCAAACAGACGTACTCCAAGACACTTACTAATCAGAATGTCAGATGTCAAACAGAAAGAGAGAATCTTGAAAGCAGCAAGAGAAAAGCAATCCATCACATACAAGGGAAGCCCAATAAGACTATGTGTAGATTTCTCAGCAGAAACCATGGAGGTGAGAAGACAGTGGGATGATATATTTAAATTACTAAAAGAGAAAAACTGCCAACCAAGAATTCTATATCTAGCAAAATTTTCCTTCAGAAGTGAGGGAAAAATTAAAACATTTTCAGGCAAAAAATCACTGAGAGAATTTGTGACCAAGACACTGGCTCTGCAAGAAATACTAAAGGGAGCACTAGAGGCAGATACAAAAAGACAGGAGAGAGAGGTGTGGAGAAGAGTGTAGAAATGAAGACTATCAGTAAAGTTAAAAAAGAAGAAAAATTACATATGACATATGAAATCCAAAAGGTAAAATGGTAGAAGAAAGTACTACTCATACAGTAGTAACACTAAATGTTAATGGATTAAACTCCCCAATCAAAAGACATAGACTGGCAGAATGGATTAAAAAACAGGATCCTTCTATATGCTGTCTACAGGAAATGCACCTTAGACACAAGGATAAACATAGATTGAAAGTGAAAGGTTGGGAAAAGACATTTCATACAAATAACAATCAGAAAACAGCAGGAGTAGCTATACTAATATCCAACAAATTAGACTTCAAATGTAAAACAGTTAAAAGAGACAAAGAAGGACACTATGTATTAATAAAAGGAACAATTCAACAAGAAGACATATCACTCATAAATAGTTATGTACCAAGTCAGAATGCTCCAAAATGCATGAGGCAAACACTGAAATTACTGAAAAGAGAAATAGACACATCTACCATAATAGTTGGAGACTTCAACTCCCCACTTTTATCAATAGACAGAACATCTAGACAGAGGATCAATAAAGAAACAGAGAATTTGAATAATACAATAAATGAGCTAGACTTAACAGACATTTATAGAACATTACACCCTACAACAGCTACACCGTTTTCTCAAGTGCTTATGGATCATTCTCAAGGACAGATCATATGCTGGGTCACAAAGCAAGTCTCAGTAAATATAAAAAGATTGAAATCGTACAAAACACTTTCTCAGATCATAAAGAAATGAAGCTGGAAATCAATAATAGGCAGAGTGCCAGAAAATTCACAAATATGTGACAAACTCTTGAACAACCAGTGGGTCAAGGAAGAAATTACAAGAGCAATCAGTAAATACCTCGAGGCAAATGAAAATGAAAACACTATGTATCAAAGTGTATGGGATGCAGCAAAGGCAGTGCTAAGAGCAGAATTTATTGCCCTAAATGCCTATGTCAAAAAAAGAAAGGGCAAAAATCAAGGAATTAACTGTTCACTTGGAAGAACTAGAGAAAGAACAACAAACTAACCCCAAAGCAAACAAAAGGAAAGAAATAATGAAGGTTAGAGCAGAAAAAAAAAAATGAAATTGAGAACATAAAAACAATTGAGAAAATCAACAAAACCAAAAGCTGGTTCTATGAGAAAATCAGTAAGATCGATGTACCCTTAGCCAGCTTGACAAACAGAAGAAGAGAGAGGATGCAAATAAATAAAATCAGAAATACAAGAGGAGACATAACCACTGACCCCACAGAACTAAAGGAAGTAATGAGAGGATACTATGAACAACTTTATGCTAATAAATTCGACAATGTAGATGAAATGGACAACTTTCTAGAAAGGCATGAACAACCAACATCGACTCAAGAAGAAATAGATGACCTCAACAAACCAATCACAAGTAAAGAAATTCAATCAGTCATTAAGAAGCTCTCCAAAAAGAAAAGTCCAGGACCAGATGGCCTCACAGGTGAATTCTACCAAACATTTAAGAAAGAATTAGTACCAATCCTGCTCAAACCCTTCAAAAAACTTGAAGAGGAGGAAAAACTACCTAACTCATTCTACGAAGCCAACATCACCTTCATACCAAAGCCAGACAAAGATATTACAAAAAAGAAAACTACAGACCAATCTCTCTAATGAATATAGATGCAAAAATCCTGAACACAATTCTAGTGAATTGAATCCAGCAGCACATTAAAAGAATTATATGCCATGACCAAGTAGGATTCATCCCAGGTATGTAAGGATGATTCAACATAAGAAAATAAATTAATGTAATATACCATATCAACAAATCAAAGCAGAAAAACCACATAATCATCTCAATTGATGCAGAAAAGGCATTTTACAAAATTCAACATCCTTTCCTGTTGAGAACACTTCAAAGGATAGGAATAGAATGGAACTTCCTCAAAATGATAAAGGGAATATATGAAAAACCCACAGCTAACATCATCCTCAATGGGGAAAACCTGAAAACTTTCCCCCTAAGATCAGGAACAAGACAAGGATGTCCACTATCACCACTGTTATTCAAAATTGTGTTGGAAGTTCTAGCCAGAGCAATTAGACAAGAAAAAGAAATACAAGGCATCAAATTTGGAAAGGAAGAAGTAAAACTCTCACTGTTTGCAGATGATATGATACTATATGTCAAAAACCCCGAAAAATCCACAGCAAAACTACTGGAGCTAATAAACGAGTACAGCAAAATGGCAGGTTACAAGCTCAACACTCAAAAATCTGTAGTGTTTCTGTACACTAGTAATGAACAATCTGAGGGGGAAATCAAGAAAAAAAAATTACCCTTTAATCCTGTATAGCTTAATGTAATGCCTGGATACATCCCAGAGTATATTAAGCAGATAATCAGAAAGTATTGATAAAGTCCCTTGAGGGATGGGAGAAATATATAAAACTATAAAAGTTTACCACCAGGGAAACCCCTGATACTGTGTCAAACATTACGGTCACCCAAATCAATCGCCATGCCCTTGACCTTGAGGCTTGCACTTCTGAAGCTTATGTATGTAGCAGAGAAGCTTAGCCTACTTGTAAGTATGCCTAAGATTAACCTCTGGAGGGCCTCTTTTGTTGTTCAGTGTGGTCTTTCTAAGCCCAACTCTGCAAGTGAAATCATTGCTCTACCCCTATGTGGGACATGATGTCCAGAGGTGAAAGTCTCCCTCGTGGCATGGGAGATGACTCCCAGGGATGAGCCTGGCCCTGGCATTGTGGAATCAACAATACCATCCTGACCAAAAGGCAGAAAAGTAGTGTAATAAATAAGGTATTAGTGGCTGAGAGAGTTCAAATAGAGTTGAGAGGTTACTCTGGAGGTCACTCTTATGCTAGCTTCAGTTATACATTGCTACCTATCATAACTTGCCAAACCCCAACCCAAACCATTCTTGCTAATCCTAAAGAATACTGTTTTAATTTGCTAGCTTCCAGAATGCAACACACCAGAGATGGATTGGCTTTTAATAAAAGGGGATTTATTTAGTTAAAAACATATAGTTCCTCAGAGGAAAGGCAGTGTACTTTCAACTGAGGTTCTTTCTTACACGGGAAGGCACAGGGCAATCTCTGCTGGCCTTCTCTCTAGGCCTCTGGGTTCCAACAGCTTTCCCCGGGGTGATTCCTTTCCGCATCTCCAAACGCCTGGGCTGGGCTGAGCTGCAAGTGCTGAGATGAGGTATGCTGAGCTGCTTGGGCTGTGCTCTCTCATTTAAGCTTCCAGCCAATTAAATCAAACGTCATTCATTGCAGCAGGCACACGTCCTAGCCGACTGCAGATGTAATCAGGAACAGATGAGCTTCACATCCACTGGCTCATGTCCACAACAACAAAACTATGCAGCTTCACCTGGCCAAGTTGACACCTGAAACTAACTACCACAAATACATAGGGCATTATATAAGATTCTATATATAAAGGTTCTGTGCACTAGGGTAACTCTCCAAAACCTACAACTTCCAGATGGGTCCCTGGACCAGATAAGTCCTGAAATGCAGAGGGGCCAGCCTCTCCAGTACATCAACTAGTTCCAACCCCCTATCCCATTTTATTGACAGCCCCTTCCAAAATGAAAAAGTTAGAATGGTAATTGCCCAAATACCCTTAAAGAGTGGGAGAAAGATCAAAGGTGATGGAGTTATACTGAGCAGGTAGGGTTTAACAAATAAATATGATTGCTGAATCATTATATTGATATTTCTTTTAGTCTCCAATATCTTAGAGCAGCTAGAAGTAAAAACCTAAAATTGTGGAATTGTAACCCCTACCAAACACTGAAATCTGTTCTACAACTAATTGTGCTGTGCTTTGAAATGTATTGGGTTTTTTTTTTGTATATTTTATTTCTCACAAAAAAGTCAGTTGTGATAAATGCACTGCTATATGATGATATTGTGAACCATTGATTGTATACTTTGGATGATTACATGCTATGTGAATATATAATATATATGTATAAAATAAATAAAGACTAAGTCAGATCATTAATGTGAAAAATTTCATGAAGTACTGATAATTTCTGGCCATCATCATCAGAATAATTACAGTCTTGCAATATTTTAAAACTATTTTGTTGTGAAACTATTCACTGGTGTTTTGTAACTACTTTTGGTTAATCTTATAAACAGTTAAATTGGAAAACAGCACTTCAAACATTTGTTGTTAGAGCAAAGGAAAATATTATGATAGAATTCAGTTATAAGAAAGGTATATGTGAACATCAAAGAGAATGTGGTAAATATTTTTAAATATTAAAGAAAATAGAAATATCCTTTAAAAAATTATGAGGCATGCAAAGGAGTTGAAAATATGACATAGAGCCAGAGCAAAATAAATCAATAGATCCAGAATGACAGAGATGATGGAATTAGCAAAGATTTATGGCTGCTTTTATCAATATTATAACTACCCCAGGTGAATTTAAGAACAGACATGAGATATCTAAGTAGAGGGGTTGGGGAGAAGGGAAGACCAAGTAGATCTTTTAGAGATGAAAAATGCAGTATCTGAAATGACAGTACACTGAATGGGATTAAAAGCAGAGTGGAAACTGCAAAAGAAAATAAATGAAATATGAAGCACAGAGAGAAAAAAAAACTGGAAAAGGAATTAACAAGAACCTGTGAGACAACACCAAGGGGCTGACATACATGTAATTGGTGTCCCAGAGGAAAGGAAAGAGAGAAAGGACAAAAATATTTGAAAAAATAATGGCCATGACCCAAATCTGATGAAAACTCTAGAGCCATAGGTCCAAGAAGTGCAGTAAATCCCAAGAAGAAGAAACATTTTAAAAACCCACGCGCCAAGACACATCATAGTCAAGTTGCTGAACCAGTGATAATGAGTAAAAATCATTATAGACAGAGGAACAAAGAATGATAGCAGACTTCTCATCAGAAACAGTACAAACCAGAAAATAAATGGCATGACATCTTTACTGAAAGATAAAACACTGTCAACCTGAATTCTACACTTAGTGAAAGACTTTTCAGAACAGGAAAAGCTTAAAGAATTCATCACCAACAAACCTGAACAATAAAAAGTGTTAAAAGAAGGAAAATGATACTTGACAGAAGGAAAATGATACTAGATGGGAATCTGGTTCTACACAAAAGAATGTGAAGCAGTGAAGATGATAACTACATAGGTGAACATAATTTTTTTTCTTGCTTAAATTTGTTTCAAGATAATTGATTATTTGAACAAAAATAACAACAATGTATTTGGGGTTTATAACATATGTGAAAGTAAGGTGCATGATAATAGTGTAAAAGCCAGGAAAGGAGAAATGGAAGTAGATTATAAGGTTATTCTAGTATTTGTGAAGTGCTATAATGTTGCTTGAAGGTAGACTATGATAAATTAAAGATGTATAGTAAAAGCCCTAAAGCAACTACTAAAATAAAACAGTGTATTTTACTGTTTTTAAAAACAGTTTGTTTTAAAAGCCAACAAAGGAGATAACAATGAAATCATAAAAATTATTTAAACAGTTAATCCAAAAGAAGGCATAAAAAGGATAGGGGGAGCAAAGAATAGATGGGATAAATAGCAAAGTGATAGACTAAAACCTGACCGTATCAGTGATCACATTAGGTATAAGTGGTCTAAACATCTCAAAAGCTAGAGGTCAAATTAGATTAAAAAAAACAATTCAATACCCAACTATATGCTATGTACAAGAAACATACTTCAAATATAAAGACACAAACAGTTTAAAAGTAAAAGGATGGAGAGGCAGCATAGGAAGCTCCAAGAATTGGTTCCTCCACCAAAACAATGATTGAACTGGAAGGACTGTCTGAATCAGCTGTTTTGAAGCATTGGAATCTAGTAAAACTCCATGTAACATCCAGGGAAGAGCTCCTTACCAGTAAGAGGCTGGTAAGTTGCATAAATATTGGTGAATTTCATCCTTTCTCCAGTGGCTACAATCTCCTATCCCCCAACCGCATGGTAGGCCGGCAGTGAGGACTGCAGCCCTGGCTTCTGGCGCAGACTGCTGGCACCAGTGTGGGTTTTAGGGACCTAGTCCTCCAAACTCTGGGAGTGTGTAGTTTGATCGCTGATCACTGATCACTGCTTTGATCAATTCAAATCTCTGGCAGGTTGGCTCTGAAAGTAGCTGTTGTTCCAACCCCTACCAGATTGAAATAAAAGCACACTAGGTAATAACTCAAATCCATGTGAGAAATAAAAAACTTTGGTAAAGGTAACTACATAGGTAAATATAAAATTCAGGATTGTACTTTTGGTTTGTAACTTCTATTTTCCCCTTTATGACTTAACTGTCAAATGAGTAAACCTATGTTAATGACATACAATGAAAAAACTGGCCCAGTTACAGTATAAAGGGTAGGGATAGAGATAAATAGGAGTAGGGAGTTTGTATGCTACTGAAACTAGGTCAGTACTAGTCACACTACGTTGTTATTGGTTTAAGATGTTGTTCTAGTTTGCTAGCTACCTGAATGCAATATACCAGAAATGGAAAGGCTTTTAAAAAGGAGAATTTATCTTGATATTCTCACAAGCAGTGGGCAACCAAAGGTATAGACTGAGCCCCTAGTCTTAGGGTTTGTTCATGAAACTTAACCCCACAAAGGATAGGTCAAGCTTACTTAAAATTAAGCCTAAGAGTCACCCCCAAGAGAGTCTCTTTTGTTGCTCAGATGTGGCCTCTCCAGCCAACACAGCAAGCAAACTCATGACCCTCCCCCTGTCTACGTGGGACATGACTCCCAGGGGTGTGGACCTTCCTGGCAACGTGGGACAGAAATCCTAGAATGAGCTGAGACTCAGCATCAAGGGATTTAGAAAACCTCTACCAAAAGGGGAAAGAGTGAAATGAGACAAAGTGTCAATGGCTGAGAGATTCCAAACAGAGTCGAGAGGTTATCCTGAAGGTTATTATGCATTAAGTAGATATCACCTTGTTATTCACAATGTAATGGAGAGACTAGAGGGAACTGCCTGAAACTGTAGAGCTGTGTTCCAGTAGCCATGTTTCTTGATGATGATTGAATAATGATATAGCTTTCACAATGTGACTGTGTGATTGTGAAAACCTTGTTTCTGATGCTCCTTTTTTCTACCTTGCCAACAGATGAGTAGAACATATGGACTAAAAATAAATAATTGGGGGAACAAATGTTAAAATAAGTTTAGTTTGAAATGCTAGTGATCAATGAAAGGGAGGGATAAGGAGTATGGTATGTATAATCTTTTTTTTTCTGTTTCGTTTTATTTCTTTTTCTGAATTGATGCAAATGTTGTAAGAAATGATCATGATAATGATATGCAACTATGTGATGATATTGTGAATTACTGATTATATATGTAGAACAGAATGATCAAAATAGGAATATTTGCGTTCGTTGGGTGTTTTTTGGTATTTAAAAAAAATAAAATAAAATAAAATGAGTTACAAAAAAAAGGAGAATTTAATCAGTTGTTAGTTTACAGTTCTAAGGCCGAGATAATGTCCCAATTACAACAAGTCTATAGAAATGTCCAATCAAAGGTATCCAGGGAAAGCTACCTTGGTTCAAGAAGGCCGATGAAGTTCAGGTCTCTCTCTCATCCAAGAAGGCACATGGTGAACACAGTCGTGGTTTCTCTCCCAGCTGGAAGGGCACATGGTGAACACAGCGTCATCTGCTAGCTTTCTCTCCTGGCCTCCTGTTTCATGAAGCTACCCAGGAGGCGTTTTCCTTCTTCATCTCCAAAGGTCGCTGGCTGGTGGACTCTCGTGGCAATGTCGTTCTTCTCTGGCTCTCTCTGAATCTCTCTCATTCTTCAAAATGTTTCCTCTTTTACAGGACTCCAGAAACTTATCAAGACCCACCCAAATGGGTGGAGACATGTCGTCACCTAATCCAGTTTAACAGCCACCCTGGATTAAATCACATCTCCAGGGAGATGATCTACCTAGTTTCAAACATACAGTACTGAATAGGGATTAGAAGAAATGGCTGCCTTTACAAAATGGGATTAAGATTAAAACATGGCTTTTCTAGGGTACATACATCATTTCAAACCAGCACAGATGTTTAGTGAAATCACAAAGGTAACCACTAATAAAATGGCTAAAAATATAGAGAAAAGGAAGGAAGAAGGGAATCAAAATAATATACTACAAAAAGCAACTAAATACAAAAAAAAGTAGTAATGGAGTAATTGAGGAATAGAAATTACACAAGACATATGACATACAGAAGACACATAGCTAAAAATCAGAAGTAAATCTTTCCTTCTCAATTATTAACTTCTATGTCAATAGATTAAATTCCCCCTATCAAAAGGCAGAAATAGGCAGATTAGATGAAAAAGCCTGATCCGTCTATGTGCCGTCTACAAGAGGCTGATTTAATTTACAAAGACACAAAGATTGAAAGTGAAAGGGTGGAAAAAGATACTCTATGCAAATGGTAATCAAAAGAAAGCTGGAGTTGCTATATTATTGTCAGACAAAAAAGAATACAAGAGACAAGGATATTATATGTGGATAAAAGGTTCAATTCAGTAAGGAGATATAGCAGTTATAAACATATATGCACCTCACCACAGAATCCCAAAATAAATGAAGCCAAAATTGATAGAATTGAAGAGAGAAATAGTTCTACAATAATAGTTAGAGATTTCAATATACTGCTTTCAAAATTGATAGAACACATAAACAGAAAATCAGTAAGGCAATAGAGGACTTGAATACTCTTAACCAGTTAAACCTGACACATATATAGAGTTCTCCAGTCAACAACAGCACAATACCATTCTTCCTAAGTGTACATGGAACATTTTCCAGGAGAGACCATATGTTAGGTCCCAAATCAAATCTCAACAAGTTTAAAAATATTGAAATTGTACAAGATGTCTTCTCAGACCACAGTGCAATGAAGCTAGAATAACCGAAAAAAAAAATGGAAAATTTACAAATATGTGGAAATAAACACACTATTAAACAACCAATGTTTCACCAAAGAAATCACAAGGGAAATTAGGAAATATTTTGAAATGAATGAAAACAAAAACACAACATACCAAAACTTATGGTATACAGCAAAGGCACTGCTCAGAGCACTACTGTTATTCAACATTGCACTGGGAGCTCTAACCAGAGCAGTTAGGCAAGAGAAAGAAATAAAAGACATCCACATTGTAATGGAAGAAGTCATAGTATCTCTATTTGCACATAACATTTTCTGTATATGGAAAATCCCAAAGAATATACAAGAAAGCCACTAGAACTAATGAATGAGTTCAACAGAGTTTCAGGATATAAGATAAACACACAGAAGTCAGTTGGGTGTCTATACACAAGTAATGAACAATTTGAAAAGGAAATCGAGGAAATGATTACATTTTCAATAGCATCTAAAAGAATAAAATACCTAGGAATAAATTTAACCACATAAAACTATGAAAACATTGCTGAAAGAAATTAAAGAAGACCTAAATAAATGGAAAGACATCCCATGTTCATGGATTAGAATACTTAATATTGTTAAGATGTTGGTACTATCTAAAGTGATCAACAAATTCAATGCAATCCCTATCTAAATACCAGTAGCCTTTTTGCATAAGCGAAAGAAATGGATTCTCAAATTCAAATGAAATTGTAAGGGACCCCAAATAGCCAAAACAATATTGAAAAGAATAAAGTTAGTAGACTCACACTTCCCGATTTCAAAACTTACTACAAAGCTATAGTAATAAAAAAAAGTGAGTACTGGCATAAGGATACACATAAACCAAGGAATAGAATTGAAAGTCCAGAGATAAATCCACATATCTATGGCTAGTTGATTTCGACTAGGACTCCAAGTTCATTCAATGGGGAAATAAGCCTCTTAAGCAAATGGTGCTGGGACAACTAGAAATCCACATGCAAAAGAATGAATATAGACCCCTACTTCTCATCATGTGCAAATGGACCAACAACCTAAATATCAGCGCTAATCCTATAAAACTCTTACAAGAAAAAATAGAGAAATATCTTCAGGACCTTGTTGGAGGTGATGGATTTTTAGATGTTACAGCAAAAGCAATAAAAGACAAAATGGGCTTAATCTAAGTTAAAAACTTTTGTGCATCAAAAGACATTATCAAGAACCTCCTGGCCACATAGGAAAGAAATCCTAGAATGAGCTGGGATTCAGCATCAAAGGATTGAGAAAACCTTCTTGACCAAAAGGGGGAAGAGAGAAATGAGACAAAGTAAAGTGTCAGTGGCTGAGAGATTTCAAATAGAGTCGAGAGGTTATCCTGGAGGATATTCTTACACATTATGTCGCTATCCCCTTTTTAGTTTAAGGTGTATTAGACAGGCTAGAGGGAAGTGCCTAAAACTGTAGAGCTGTGTTCTTGTAGCCATGTTTCTTGAAGATGATTGTATAATGATATAGCTTTCATAACCTTGTGTCTGATGCTCCTTTTATCTATGGTATGGACAGATGAGTAAAAAATATGGATTAAAAATAAATAAATAATAGGGGAAACAAACGTCAAAACAAATAAACAAGACATTATCAAGCAATTGAAAAGACAAGCTACAGATTAAGAGAAATATATCTAATAAGGGTTTAATATCCAGAATATCTAAAATCTCCTAAATTCAACAACGAAAAGACAAATCAATTTAAAAATGGGCCAAGGGTTTGATAGACATTCCTCTAAAGAAGCTATTCAAATTGTCAATAAGTATATGAAAACATGTTCAGCAACATTAGCTATTAAAGAAATGCAAACTAAAACTACAATGAGATATCACTTCATAAAAAAATTGAAACTAACAAATGTTGACAAGGATGTGGAGAAATAGGAACCCTCATACATTGTTGGTGGGAATATAAGATGATGCAGCCACTATGGAAAACAGTTTGGAAGTTCTTCAGAAAGTTAAATGTAAAACCACTATATGACCCAGCAATTCTACTCCTTGGTACGTACCCAAAAGAATTGAAAGCAGGAACTTGGACAAATATTTGTACACCAGTGTTTATCGCAGCATTATTCACAGTAGCCAAAAGGTGGAAGCATCCCAAGTGCCCATCAACAGGTGAAGGGATAAACAAAATGTAGCATGTCCATAAAACGGATATTATTCAACCATAAAAAGAAATGAAGGGCTAGTCCATGCTACAACATAGATGACCCTGAAGACATGTTGAGTGAAATAAGCCGGACACAAAAGGACAAATATTGCTTGATTTCTCTCATTTGGAATACTGTAAGCTAAGAAAATTCATAGACACAGAAAGCAGAATTGTGGATACTTGGGGGCTGGAGGGAGGGAGAATGGAAGTTATTGCCGAATGAGTATAAGTTTTGATTTAGGGATGGTGAAAATTTGGAAATAGCAGTATAAGTTACATAGTCAGTGTACTTTATGTCAAAGAATTGTCTACTTAAAATTATTTTCATGTTCTGTGCATTTTCCCATCTGTTTTAGTTTGCTAAGAATGCCAGAATGCAACACACCAGAGATGGATCAACTTTTTAATAAGGGGATTTATTTAGCTACAGATTTATAGTTCTTCAGAGGAAAGGCAGCTGGCTTTCATTTGAGTTTCTCTGTCACATGGGAAGGCACATGGTGACGTCTGCTGACCTTCTCCCCTAGCTTCTGGGTTCCAACAGCTTTCCCCAGGGCGATTCCTTTCTGCATCTTCAAACATCTGGGCTGAGCTGCCAGTGCTGAGATGAGGTATGCTGGGCTGCTGAGCTCTCTTTTGACCTCTCTCTTTTAAGCCTCCAGCTAATTAAATTAAACCTCACTCATTGTGGAAGGCACTCCCCTTAGCTAACCGCGAATGTGATCAGCCAAAAATGAATTTCACATACTGGTGATTTAAGTCCACAACAACAGAACAACTGGGCATCATCACCTGGCCAAGTTGACACCTGAACCTAACTACCACACCATCATTAAAAATACATTAGTTAAAAAAGAAGTGAAGAGTGTAATGTAATGCTTACAGTAGTCAAAAGAAAGCTGGAGAGGCTATAACAATATCAGACAAAGTAGATTTCAGAGCAAGAATATTACTAGTGGTAAAACTATTGCATAATGATTATGAGGCCAGTTAATCCAGGAGATATAATAATATTAACCTAATAACATAGATTCAATTTTTTAAATATTTTTTAAATTTTATTAATTTATTAAACATAACATACAAACACGAACATTCTTACCATATGATCATTCCATTCTTGATATATAATCAATAACTCACAAAATCAGCACATAGTCACGATACAGTCACATGTATGGTCGTCATCATGCTCATTTCTTAGAACACTTGCATCAATTCAGAAAAGAAATAAAAAGAAAAAAAATGTATATGTGCCATACCCCTTACCCCTCCCTTTCATTGATCACTAGCATTTCAAGCTACTAAATTTACATAGATTCAATTTTATGATGAAAAAACTAATAGAACTGCAGAGAAAAAAAAAAGATAAATCCACCTTTATACTTGGAGACTTTTATACTTCTCAATAATTGATAGAATAAGTAGGTAAAAAGTCAGCAAGAATACAGTATACTCGATCAACACTGTCAGTCAACTTGATTGACATTTGTAGAGTACGCCACCCGAGGGCAGCAGAAGATGCATTCTTCTCAAGTACAAAAGTAGCATTTACCAAGATAGACCATAATCTAGGTCATAAAACAAACCTCAATCTATTTACAAGGATTCAAGTCACTTTAAGTATATTCTCTGACCAAAACAGAATTTATTGGAAGTCAATAATGAAATGATCTCTGGAAAATCCCCAAATATTTGGAAACTGATCATATCACGTAACTCATAGATCAAAGAAGAAATCAAAAGAAACATGTAAAAATATTTTGAACTGACTAAAAATGAAAAGAATCATATCGAATTTGTGAAAACACTGAACAAACTAGCAATAAAGCAAACTTCCTCCACATGATAAACACCACCATGAAAACCCACGAAAGGCATCATACTTACAATATTGGAAAACTGGAAGCTTTCTCCCTGATATCAGGCACAAGACCACAATGTCCACTCTCACGTGTCTATTCAATATTGCACTGAAGGTTCTAGCCACGGCAATCGGGCAAGAAATAGAAATAAAGGAATTCGGTTTGGAAAGGGAGAAGTAAAACTGTCTCTTTGCAGCTGATATGATCTTGTATACAGAAATCCTGAGGAACCCACTAAATGCATCAGAACTTAATGAGTTCAGCAAGGTTGCAGAGTAACAGATCAATATACAAGATTCAGTTTTATTTCTATAGTCTCAATGAATATCAAAATAAAAATTAAAAACAATTCCATATACAATAGCATCAAAAGGAATAGAAAACTAGTGAAAAGACCTGAATTTGAGAGCCGATCACTATTAACCAACTCTGGGACTTCAGATATGTCTTGTCTCTCACATGAGAAGACTGTGCTTTGCCTACCTCCTAGTATTGGCAGAGTCAGATGAGATCAGAGATGCCAGGGCACTTTGAAGGCCGTAAAATGGGAACAAATGTAGAAATTTTTTATTGGCAAGAGGATTCAGGCCAGAATCGCTGAGAGGTAGAGCTCATATCTTTTAACTACTGTTTTAAGGAGCAGCTAAATTTGCCTTTCAATTGGGGGCAAACAGGTACTGTTAATCTGTTTGAAAAGTTATTTTAAGTAGCTTTAAGTAGAGAGTCTGGCTTGTTAAAGGCAATGTACCTTTCCCATACATAGGTCAGTACACAGATCAGCAAACTGCCCTGAGCCTGTCTCTGTAAAAGAGTTTTATTAGAGAACAGCCCTACCCATTCATTAACATACATTATCTATAGTTGCTTTTCCCAGAGTTAAGCAGTTGTGACAGAGACTGTAAGATCCACAAAACCTAAAATACTTACTCTCTGGCCCTTTACAAGAAAGAATTTGTCCATCTCTTAATTAGCATAATGTAACTTCGGCCTATAAGAGACCATGATGAATTCTGAATTATTGAACTTTGAATTAATGAGTTTTCTATGTATTTCCTCATATGTGTACTTTGAAAATATCAGATGCTTAGGCTAGTGTAATGAGTTGAATGGAGGCCCCCCAAAAGTCCATGTCCCGGAACCTATGAACATGGCTTTATTTGGGAAAAGGGTCATTGCAGCTGTAATTAAGCGCAGGGATCTCAAGATAAAATCATCTAGATTATAGATTATCTGGGAGGAAGGAGGCCCTAAATCCAAAGGCAAGAGCCTTCATAAAAGATACACAGAAACAGAGAAGGGAGACGTGGAGAGGGAGGAAAAGACTCGAGTTGTGCTCGCACAAGCCAGCCTGAGCCCAGAGCTCCCAGAAGCTGGGAGAAAAAAGGAAGGATTTTCCCCCTAGAGCATAGAGGGAATACGACCATGACATCACAGAGGGTTCAGACTTCTAGACTCTAGAACCGTAAGAGAATAAATGTCTGCTGTTTCAAGCTGCCAAGATTGTAGCAATTTGTTATGGCAGACCTAGCAAAGTAATGCAGCTGGGTAGTTCTCTTCTCTCCCTGGCCTAGGGACTCACTGTAGAATTGAGGCCTGTCAAATGCCATGCATATGGGCGCAACTCCAGGTCCGATTGCATTCTGCCTCCCTGGACAGGATCTCCATGGCCTCACTACCCTGGAATATTTGTTTCCATTTCGATTGAATCAGATGAGTCCATGCAGCATGCTCTCGGCTAAGGCAAAGAGCACTTTGGAATCTAGATGAATTCCTAGCTCCATCACTGCAGAACCCTGTGACTTGGTGCAAATCACATTACAACTGCTTGGGGCTGACTTACCAGGAACATAAACATTTCCAGTCTCTCCGGAGGCCTTCATTTCCATATTTAACATTAACAAGCGCAGAGGCAGGCAGCTCTGGGATAGTTACAAGCATCAGCTCCAGACCAAGTGTCTGGATTCCAGTTCCAGCCTCCACGCTCAACTGGGACCTTGGCTCAATCGTTTCACTTCCCTGTGCCCTGGTTTTATCTATACAAAGGGGAAGATAGTGATAGAATCCATTTCATAGTGTTAATGGGGATTTCATGAATTGACACTGAAGCTGAGCAATGAAAGTATTTGTTAAATAAATAAACACTGTGTAGTGATATGGAGCAATCTTCGACCAACAGTGAGGAATATGCTCCTGGGATGGGATCTAGCTGGGCTTCAGCCTTTCTTCCTTTGAGGTCCTGGAACAAGGACTGTGTCCTCAAATCCACAGCTATTGTGAGAAGATGCTGATGAGGGATGCTGCCAAGTAACAGGAATAGGGTCAGGCCTCAAAACCAAGTCCTGCAAGGAATGAATCAATGATCTGAAACAGTGTAGCCTGCAGGTGAGAAAAGAGCACGTTTGTGGTGTTCAACTGCTATAGGTAAAGATGGGGCTTAAAAAAATGGTTCTTACCTTGAGGATCAAATTGGGGCCAAGTGATGGAAGTTTCAGTGGGGAGAACTTCTGACACATTATCAGGAAGACTTGTTCCCCCACAGAGTTTGGCTGACCTTTCTGGTCTGGGCTGCTCGAAGGAGCATTTCAGTTAAGGTAAAGAGTTGGACTGAGGAAACACGCAGGACCCTCCCAGGTCCAGTTGTCCCGGGGTCTAATATTCCTGTTGGTTTTGAGATCCTACTACTGATAAGTTTGGTAGGAACAAAGCCATTACTATTTTAAAATTCCAAAGTTTGAAGCTTGCCAAGGACTCTGTAAACACTGCCTGCCCAGATTCCCTGGGCCATCTCCTGATGAAGTGCTCAGCAGCCTGACATTCTTATTACCTCACCCCCCCACCCCATGGATTATGAAAGATGGGTGGTGGTGACAGCTCCTGGCAAGCTCAGGAGTCAGCCCAGCCTGGGTGTCATGGAAAGACAATTTGTCCAAGAGGCATCTTACTTCAGGAACCCAAAGACAGATCTCCAGACCCTCTTTGAAACTTGAAAGGGGTCATTCAGATCTGACACTAATTGGCCCATGTTGTGGCATCTGGATTTCATTTCCATCACTGGGAATTCTGTGAAGTCATTTCCAATGACTTTCTTATCTGTCTTAGCCAAAGCAAGCACCGGGAGTTCTGAGTCAATTGATTATGAGTCCATTAAGGCTTATTAGGCTCTGGAATTACATTCTACATGAATTTACATAAGCATTCCCTGCCCACCACCACCTACTGACCAGCCTGAGAACGGACTGGTACTGAGCTTCCTGTCCCTGGAGGCATCAAAAAGAGCCTAGGCAACCACTGATCTGGAGAAACACATTATGAAGGGAACTCTCACATCTACTAGAACAGGGGCTGCAAACTCAAAGGCCTACAAGGGCTAGGAAGGCAATTAAAAAGTGGGAATTTAGCCAGCTATGGACAGGCGCGTGTGTGAGTACCTAAACTGGCAGCTACCCAGCAGCTTGGTGGAAGGCAGAACCAGTATTGCCAGATCTGAGAGAAGCTAGAAATCCGGATTTGGATGTAAAAACTCTCCATTTTTAAATATTGGCAAATACGTTGAATCTTTTTGGAATACCAGTTTGCCACCTTCGCTGTAGAGTTACTCTCCCTTGAGGACCTGTGGCAGGTATCTGTGCAGCTGAAGCCCGAGTAGAAATCCCTGTTCTAAGACGAATCTGTTTGCCTGGGATCAGAACCAGCGGGCATCTTCAAGTTAACACAGTCTGGCTACTTGCAACCTGGTGTAGGGATAGGAGCGCTGGGCTGAGGGTGGGGAGGCCTGAGTTCTGATCTCAGTCCTATGTATTTCTGGAAAAGTTGCTGTCCCTCTCTGGCTCAGTTTCCCTTTCTGTAAAATGAAAGAGGAAGGAATTGGCCTAGGACATCTCAGGTCCCTGCCAGCTCAAACAGTCTAGGACACCACTTAGGAGGAGCTCAAAAAAGGAGAGTTTTTAAAAACAGGGGCAGCTATGTCCCAGCAATACCAGTACTTGGCATATACCCAGAAGAATTGAGGGCACTGACATGAACAGACATTTGCACACTGATGGTCATAGCAGCATTATTTGCAATTGCCAAGAGATAGGAACAATCCAGGTGCCCATCAACAGATGAGTGAGTAAACAAAATGTGGTATATACAGACGAATATTATGGAGCATTTAGACGAAATGATGTCCCGAAACATATGACAACATGGATGAACCTTGAGGACATAATACTGAGTGAAATAAGACACAGAAGGACAGATACTGTATGATTCCATTATTGTGACTGAAAAAGCTGCCAGTGTTTTGGAGCAGCTAGAAAGAGGGACCTGAGATGAGGGTCTGGTGGCCCACGACAAACTCGTAACAGTCTAGTAAAATGAGGCATGGCCCCTGCTCTTGTGGCACCCACAGTCTTGGGGGAGACAGGGACCAAACGATCGTCCAGTGAACAGTGTGCCCAGGAAAAGGGCTGTGAGCCAGAGGAAAGAGTTTTCAACTGGAGACTCAAACCCAGTCAGGGTAGCAGGGAAGGCTTCTCTGAGAACGGGGCTCCTGAGGACCAAAGGATGAGTAGGAGCTGACTAGGAGAAGGGGACAAGAAAAGCCTTCCTGGAAAAGAAACAGCGTGTGCAAAGCCTGGGTCAGGACGGCATAGGGCGTATTTAAGGCCCTGGAAGGAGACCAGCATTGTTGACACATGGGGAGGCAGGTGGGGTGGGAGCCTGGTGGGAGGTGGGGCTGGCGAGGTTCCACGTGAGCCAGACCCAGCACCTGGGAGCCCACGTGGGGGAGGCCTTAGGTCTGGTTGCTGAGAGCAGGAGGAAGGCCTTGAAGGATTTTAAGCTAGGAAAGACAAGATCAGATTTGTGTTTTGAAAAGACTCCCCTGAATACTGTTGGGAAGAGATGGAAGGGGGTGGGAGTGGACGGGGTGGCTTGAGGGGAGCAGAGCAGATGCAGGGGGGCCAGTGAAGAGGCTGCTGAAGCCATCTGGTAAGGCATGGTGGGGGCTGGCGGGGCGGCCATCCAGAGGGCGCAAGTGTTCAGACTTGAGAGCCACTTGTGGTTTTGCATCCACAGGGCTTGGTGATAAATGGAGCAAGCCAGCGGTGGTCTGGGTGTGAGGGCTAGCTCCTAGCTTTCTGACAGGTGCCCCTTAAGGTGAGTCAGCCCTATAACAACTCACGGCCCCCTGCATCAGGCAGCTGGGCATGGCTCCCAGAGACCCCCACTTACTGATTTTCTTGATGGTGTAATTCCCTCTCCTTGAGTGTGGACTGGACTTACTGACTCGAATCTAATGAATAAAGTGCATCAGGTGTGGTACGTAAAGAGGTTAGGTTGTACGAAGACCATGCCTTCCAGCTTGGCTTTCTCTTGCTCTCTGTTTGGTGGCTCGCTCTGGGGGAGGCCAGCTGCCATCGTGAGGTGCCCTGCGGACAGGCCATGGGTGAACTTGGCATCAGATCCTCTCCCAGTTGAGGCAGGTGGTATGTGCAGCCACATTGCAGTCTCCTAGAAACCGACAGATGTATCAGCACCCTCACTTCCCTGCATCTACCCAGAATGCAGCCAGCAGTGAGTAAAGCAGGCAAGGCTGATGGGCCATGTCCCCGCCAGGGGGCTGTCTCAACTCCTGGGTTTGGCTTCTTCTAGAGCTCGTGACCCCAGGTCACTGAGTTGTGAGTCCAGATGGAAGTTCTGAGGGGCTACCCCAATCCTAGGGGGGGGCTACTGCAAATCCTAGAGACTTCTCACAACCACAGCACCTCCTAAGTGTGCAAAGCCCTTACATTCACCTTCTCTTTTGTGTGTGTGAGATATTAAAACTTTGCATTTTATTCTCATAAACCTTCACTGTCAGGAACAGATAAGAATTGGGAACAAGGAGTTTCTACCTCATCTACATGGACATTTTATGGGCCAGTGAAGAGGGGTTAATT
This sequence comes from Tamandua tetradactyla, assembly GCF_023851605.1. Lineage (NCBI taxonomy): Eukaryota > Metazoa > Chordata > Mammalia > Pilosa > Myrmecophagidae > Tamandua > Tamandua tetradactyla. Next base: position 14,046,709 of record NC_135327.1, on the reverse strand, counting down.
GGGGCTAATTTTTTTAAAAACTTTTTTATGGTAAAACAAAACATATACAAAGAAAAAGCAGTAATTTTCAAAGTACATTTCAACAAATAGTTACAGAACAGATTTCAGAGTTTGTTATGGCTTACCATTCCACTATTTCAGATTTTTCCTTCTAGCTACTCCAAAACACTGGAGGCTAGAAGAAATATCAATGTAGTGATTCAGCAATCATGTTCAATTGTGAAATGCTATTTTCTCTGTTATAATAACCCCTTCTCCCAATCTATAGGGATCTTTAGGCAATGCCCGTTATGACTTTTTCATGTTGAAAGAGGTGTGGACACTAAAGGATAGGAGGGATGTAATTGGTTGATGAACGTGGAGAGTCTGGTCCCTCTGACTTTCAGGATTTATCTGGTCTAAGAACCCATCTGGAAATTATAGGTTAGAGGGAAGCAAACTTAGTGCATGGAATGTGTGTGGAGTCTCAGTTTGAGCCCTAGATGTGCTTAAGAGTCAACAGGAGTGATGTTGGCTGGGTTTAAGAAACCATGTCAATTAGCCCTATCTAACTGAAGCTTGCATAAGAGTAGCCTTCAGAACAGCCTCTTGACTCTATATGATCTCTCTTAGCCACTGATGCCTTATTTTATTACACTTCTTGTCTCCCTTTTGGTCAGGAAGGCGTTGTTGATGCCACGGTGCCAGGGCCAGACTCATCCCCAGGAGCCATGCCTCACGTTGCAGGGAGACTTTCACCTGAATGCCAAGTCCCACGTAGTGGGGGAAGGGTAGTGATTTTCCTTGTGGATTTGGGCTTAGAGAGAGAGAGAGCCACATCTGAGCAACAAAAGAGGTTTTCTGGAAGTAACTTATAGGCTGTAACTATAGGTAGTCTTTGCTTCTCCCCTACAGAAATAAGTTTCATAAGGACAAGCCTCAAAATCAAGGGCTTTGCCTAATTTCTTGGGAGTCCCCGGTGGTTGAGAGGGTACTTGGGATTTCCCAGATTCACCTTCTCTTTTAATCCTCATGATCACCCACTGAAAGTAGGAATGCCTACTGCCCCATTTTGCACTTAGAGGCAGGGCTGTGACTCCATGGTTTATGTGCTTATCCATGGTGAGGATCATGTACTTTGTGCTTTAGTGGTGTGTTGTGCACTGTTGGGAGACAAAGCTAGTGCTGAGGCAGGCAGGGCTCTGGGCCCCTACCCCTGCTCCAGTGAAAGCGGCTCCACTGTTTGGTGTAATACCATTAAGGGATGGTGTAAAATTTCACTTGACAAACAATGAAAACCAGACCAGACCAAGTAGCATGGGGTTTCAGAATGTATGGTCTAAACTGAGAATGTTCTAGTCCCAAGTTCCCACTTACTGCGTGACCCAGGGTAAGCCACTTGAACTTCTGGGTCTCATTTTCCAAAACATTTGCAAAGTAGAGCTAATAATAGTCCCCACCTCACAGGGATATACAGGGGAATCACTGATGTCAAACATGGAAAGCTGTCAGCACGACACTAGGCCAACAGTAAGAGCTCAATAGCTGTGGTTATTTTCAAGGAAGTTTTTGCCTTTACGAGGGGAGTTTATCGTGTTGAAAAACATTTCTCCAGGCAACAGGGAGCCTTTGAAGGCTTTTAGCAGAGGAGTGGCCTCCCCGAGGTAGGTTGGTAGAAGGCTCCCTCCTGCCCAATCTTGCACTTCGGGCAGCTGTGTTCTTTTCCAAAGAATGTGAATTAGAAAGACAAGGCGGGTGGGCTTGGGGCCAGGAAGGGAACCAGAAAGAACAGTTACGGGTTTTCTCTGAAACCAGAGTTTAGCAAAGGGGAGGGGACGGTGATAAGATTAGGGATTGCTACAAACATTTCCCGGAGTTATAAATCCTGGTTTATTTCATCCCTATTCTCAGAGGGATTAAGTTACTTTTGAGAGGAGCCTCCCATGGCTGGCAATGAGAGTTGCTGAGGCCCAGCCTGGGGAGAGACCGACCTTTACCTCTGGGCGGACATCTTTCTCCAGCACCATTGGATGCAGCCCAGCCTGTCCCTGCTGGACTCTCCCTAAGTCCCCTCACTTCTGGAGCAGCCTGTTCCCACAGTCTTTATCTCTGAATGCACAGAAGAGCTGCTTTTCTCCCGAATTCACATCTCCCCAAGCAGCTTCATTCAGTAATGCAATAAGTCTTTGGGTTCCAGCAGTGTGCCAGGCCTCTTGTGAGCAGGGAGCACAGCGTCCCTGCTCTAAGCGAGCTTAAGACAGATCTATACAGTTATGGTATATAATGTCAGGTGATAAATACTACGACAAAAATTATAGTAGGTGATGTGACATACAGTAGACAAGAAAGGCCTCTCTGTGACATTTATTTGTTCTGAAAAATAATATATTTACAAAAAAGCAATAAATTTCAAAGTACATTGTAACAAGTAATTATAGAACAGATTTCAGAATTTGGTATGGGCTACAGTTCCGCAATTTCAGGTTTTTCTTTCAGCTGCTCCAAGACACTAGAGACTAAACAAATACTGATATAATGATTCAGCAGTCATGCTCATTTGTTAAATCCTGTCTTCTCTGTTATCACTTCACTTTCTCCTTTGATCTTTCCCCCAATCTTTAGGGTTATTTGGACTATGCCCATTCTAACTTTTTTCATGTTGGAAAGGGATGTTGATAATATGGGACAGGGGGATGGAGCTAGCTGAAGTTCTGGAAAGGCTGGCCCCTCTAGATTTCAGGACTTATCTGGCCTAGGAACCCCTCTGGAGGTTGTAGGTTTCTGGAAACTAATTTTAATGCATGGAACTTTTGTATAATCTCAGATAGAGCCCTAGGTGTTCTTTAGGGTTGGCAGGAATGGTTTTGGTTGGGGTTTGACAAACCATGATAAATAGCAATATCTAGCTGAAGCTTGCATAAGAATAGCCTCTCACCTCTGTTTGAACTCTCTCAGCAACTGATACCTTATTTGTTACATTTCTTTTCCCCCTTTTGATCAGGAAGGCATCGCCAACCCCATGGTGCCAGGGCCAGGCTCATCCCTGGGGGTCATACCCCACTTTGCCAGGGAGATTTTAACCCCTGCATGTCGTGTCCCACATAGGGGGAGGGTAATGTTTTTATTTGCAGTGTTGGGCATAGAGAGAGAAAGATCACATCTGAGCAACAAAAGAGGTTTTTGGAAGTAACTCTTAGGCATAACTTTAGGTAGGCTTAGCTTCTCCAGTACACAAATAGGCTTCACAAGAGCCACCCTCAAGATCAATGCCTTGGCTTATTGACTTAGGAGTCCCTAATGTTTGAGACAGAATCAGGGGTTTCCCCGGTAGTACACTTTAATAGTTCCATATTTTTTCTCCCTCCCTCAAGGGACTTTGCCAATACTTTTTAATTATCTGCTCAGCATACTCAGGGATGGATCCAGGCATTACATTAAGCTATACAGAATTACAGGCCCTCATTCCCATTCTGGGCTCTATGTGTTTGGGTCGTTTAAATGATCTATCCAGGTAGGTTGAGTTAGAGGATGTGCTACAGAAAATTTAGGTTTTGGACAAAAATAAACCTCTCTCCTTTTAGCCTCATAGAGTAGGTGACGTTCTAAAATACAGACGATTCATTCTTATCCCTGTGTGCTGATTTACCTTAGTCTGACCTGTTTCGCTTCATTCTTCTCTCTAACTGAAGAAGCCTGATCTCTTTTTCAGTTTCTTTCACAGTTGTTGTATGTGGCAGTGCTGACTTTCAGAGCTGCGGAACTCCAGCTCTGGGTCTTAGGTGTACCCAAAGTTCCGGGGAAGTACCAGGTTATTCACATATAGCACAGCATCTCAAAATCTAGTAATAACAATTACAGCTCAGGGCTAAATGTGCCTGCCGTAAAAGCTTACAATCTAGCCCCAATTTTCCTATAAGTACTTTCTAAAAGAAACCATACAATATTTGCTCTTTTGTTTTTGGCTTCTTTTGCATCACATACTGTCCCCGAGGTTTGTTCACCTCACTGCATGCCTCATGACTTTGTTCCTTTCTATAGCAGCACAATAGTCCATCATTTATATACACCACAGTTCACATCCACTTCTCAGTCAGAGCATCCGTCAGCCGCCTCCATCTCTTGGGCATCTTGGATAATGTTCAAAGTCAACAATCCATGTCACACATTATCCTCACTTAGTTGTATAATCAACAACACTCCCAATTTTAGACAATTTACATTGCTCCCAAGAGAAAAATGACCGATGATAGAAAATAGAAAATCTAAACCTCCCCTTAACTCTTGTCCTTCCACCCTAATTATTTACTCCTGGTATTGCTGTGGTACTGTTGATGTCTTTTTGTTAAACATAGCCCATAGCATGCAATAGTAGTTTTCCCCCCATACCCTGATATTATAAATTCTTTATACAAGATTCATATTTTTGAAGTAGTTCATGCAAGATTTTATTTATATTTGCAACGTTAATCAGTGGGATACATGGCTCTATACAACCCCTTTCAATCATATTCACTTTCAATATGGCAATTTTACTTACAGACCTGTTAATGAACTGCCTTCACCTCTATCCATTCCCTTATATTTAAGTTCAACCTCAATAGCTAACCATTCACCCATTGTGACTGAGAAATTAGGATTTAAGGGGTGATTTTGATTGCTGAATCATTATATAAATATTCCTTTTTGTTTTCTGGCACATTGGAGTACACAGGGAAAAACCTGAAACCTCTGAAGTGTAATCCATCTGCCTTGGTTTCTGATAATGGTTGACCAGCCCTTATCTTCTGCCCCTGTGATTGTAAAAACCTTGTGACTAACCTTCACCTGTACCTAGTTATCTAGTTTTTCAACTTTAAAGTCTTATAATCACTAAAGACAGCCCCTGATGTTTGTAATAAAGGGTCCCGGGTCCGCCCAGAACTAACCCACCCCAAGTCCAAACTTTTCTTGACTGAGGCTGAATTTAACCTAAGTGGGCCCCCCTGACATGCGCAGTAGCTTAGACGTTAACTTACAAGTCACCTCTACCCCATTCTGCCATTTTCTTTCATACAGTCTGTGACTGAGCATGCAATCAACCTGGCATGCTCATAATCAGATCACCTCTAATTACATCATCTGGGGCCACTGTACTCATTATCCTAAACCCTGCCCACCTTTTCTCTGATAAAACTGTCTAAATTACTGCAGTTTGGGGAGACAGATTTTGGGCTGCTAGGCCATCTACTCTCCTAACTAAACTCTCTCTCTTTGAATCCTGTTGTCTCAGGAATTGGTTACTGAGCGCATCGGGCAAAAGAATCCAAGGCCTTTGTTTGGCAATACCATCACATCTTCCGTGTATCTCTAGGCCCCCATATTCTGTATTATTAGCCTCTGAGTTTACCTTTTCCAAGGTCATAAAAACAAAATCATACGGTATTCCTTTTGTTCTGAGACATTTAAGTACAGGCATGAATGACAGGAAGGAACGAGCTGTTGCAGATTGCAGTTTCCAAAGATGGCTGCACCGATATCTTCCTTCCCACCTGCTCTGAAGCTGTAGGACTTGCCACTTCCCCATCAAGGGATGAGGAGTGTTTCTCCACCCCCTGGTTCCGGGCAGGATCTGTGAGGACTTTGACCAACGGAATCTTGAAAAGTCCTTTTTTGCTTGTATGTGCCACCAATAACTTTTCTCATTCTATAGTGTTTTTGTGCTCTTAATAAAAGTAAATAGAGGCTCATATTTTTAAAGAAATCAAGTGTTTCGATCTTTTTCTTTAGTTAGTGCTCTCTGTATCTTGTTTAAGGAATCTTTGCCCACCCTTAGGTGATGAAGATATTCTCTCTATCATCTTCTAAAAACATTCACATTTTGGTCAGTTTTACTTGGAATTGATCTGGGATTGATGTGAGATAGGGGTATGATTTCATATTTTTTCCATTTGGAAATGCAGTTGCTCCTCATTATATATTTAAGGCTGTTCTTTTCTCACTGACTCGTAATGCCACCTTTGTCATAAATCATATGTTCATAAACATGAGTTTGTTACTGACTTTTCTATCAAGTCTTCATGTCAAGTAGAGCGAGTCTTCTCACCTCATTGATCTTCTTCAAGAACAATTCTTAGTCATTTGCATTTATATATACATTTTAAAATCTCCTTGTCAAATTCTACAAAATCTCCTTGGGGTTTGGGATTTCCTGAAGCCCATTTATATTGCCTATAAAATAATTTTGGAAGAATTGACAATTTTACAATATTCTATCTAAAACCCATTAATTTGCTATTTTTCCTTTTTAATTTTAGTTTTCTTTCATGTTTCTCAATAAAGTGCTGTAATTTTCCTTTTCATGTCTTTATTATTATTTTGTGTTGCTGCCTTTTTAAACATTTTCTATTGTGAAATATAACTTGTATAGAAAAAAAGCAATAAATTTTGAAGTGCATTTTAACAGTAGTTATAGAACACATTTCAAAGTATGATATGGGTTACAGTTTCACAATTTCAGATATTTCCTTCTAGCTGCTCCAAGACACTGGAGACTAAAAAGAAATATCAGTATAATTCAGGAGTCATACTCATTTGTTAAATCTTATCTTCTCTGTTATAACTCCTCCTTCTCCCAATTTTTAGGGATATTTGAGCAAAGACCATTCTAACTTTCTCATGTTGAAAGGGGTGCTGACATTTTGGGGCAGGGGATGTAACTGGTTGATGCTCTTGGAGAGACTGGTAACTCTGGGTTTCAGGGTTTATCTGTTGTCATGGTCAGGTTCATGTGTCAACTTGGCCAAGTGGTGGTACCTGTTTGTCTGGTTGGGCAACTGCTGGCCTGTCTGTTGCAATGAGGACATTTCATAGAATTAGATCATGATCATGTTGGCTGCATCCACAGCTGATTCCATTTGTAATCAACCAAAGAGGAGTGTCTTCTGCAATGAGTGATACTTAATCTAATCACTGGAAGCCTTATAAGAAGGATTCAGAACAGACAGGCTCTTTTCCTGCTTCAGCTGGCAAGCCTCTCCTGTGGAGTTCGTCCAGACCCTCCATCGGAATCGTAAGCTTTACAGCCTGCCCTGTGGATTTTGGATCTGCATTCCCGTGGTCACGTGAGACACTTTTATAAATTTTATATTTGCGAGTGTTCCCTGTTGATTCTGTTTCTCTAGAGAACCCTAACTAATACATCTGTCCTAGGAACTATCTGGAAATTTTAGGGTTCTGAAAAACAAACTTAGTGAGTGTGCTGGTTTGAGAAAAGCTATGTTCTCTCAATCCTAATCCAATCTTACGGGGGCAGACCTGCTGTTTAGGGTGGGACCTTTGATCAAGTTATTTCCATGGAGACATGACACACCCAATTGTGGGTGAGATCTCTTGATTAGATTATCTCCATGGAAGTGTAAGCCCACCCATTAAAGAAGTGTCTTAGTTTACTGGAGTCCTTCAAAGAGTCAACACAGGGAAACATTTGGGGGAAAGCTCAGACACAGACATTTAGAGATGCTTGGAGAGCCAACACAGAAAGCCACTGGAGTCAGAAGCTGGAAGCAACACAAAGTGGGAGCAAAGGACCAGGAGATGGCAGCCATAGTCTTTCCATGTGACAACCTTGGCCTTTTTTTGGAGTCAAGTTATCTTTTTCTGGATGCTTTAGTTTGGACATTTTGGGTCTTAGAAATATAAACTTGTAACTTATTAAATCCCCTTTATAAAAGCCAATTCATTTCTGGTATATTACATTCCAGCAGCATTAACAAACCAAAACAGTGAGTAAAACATTTGTAGAGTCTCAGATAGAGCCCTGGGTATTCTTTAAGGTTTTCAGGAATACTGTTGATTGGGGCTTGGCATACCATGGCAATTAGCTATATCTAGCTGAAGTCGCATGTCTTTTATTATGTTTACTTGAGTATTTGCATTTTTTAAGTAACTCTAAATGATATCTGCATTTAAAAATTTTTTCTTATTTGTTGTTTTAGTCTGCCAAAGCTGCCATAATGCAACACACCAGAGATGGATTGGCTTTTAATAAAAGGGGATTTATTTAGTTAAAAATGTATAGTTCTTCAGAAGAAAGCTAACTTTCAACTGAGGTTCTTTCTTACACAGAAAGGCACAGGGTGATCTCTGCTGGCCTTCTCCTCTGGGTTCCAATAACTTTCCCTGGGATGATTCCTTTCTGCATCTCCAAAGGTCTGGGCTGAGCTGTGAGTGCTGAGATGAGGTATGCTAGGCTGCTTGGGCTGTGCTACATTAAGCTCTTTCATTTACGCACCAGACAATTAAATCAAACATTCATTGCAGCAGGCATGCCTCCTAGCTGACTGCAGATGTAATCAGCAACAGATGAGCTTCACATGCCATTGGCTCATGTCCACAGCAACAAAACTAGCCATCTTCACCTGGCCAAGCTGACACCTGAACATAACTACCACATTTGTTGTTATATAGAAACATACTTTTATATATTTATTTTGTATCGAATAAATATGCTACATTTTCTTATTAATTCTAATAATTTATCTCTAGATTACTTTGAGTTTTCTCTAAAACAACAAATAAGAAAAATTTTTAAATGCAGATATCATGTTTCTTCTCAGCATACCCCATCTCAGCACTCGCAGCTCAGCCAGATATTTGGAGATACAGAAAGGAATCACCTGGGGAAAGCTGTTGGAAGCCAGCAGCCAGGAGAGAAGGCCAGCAGATGTCACCATATATGTTCCCATGTGACAGAGAAACTCAGTTGAAAACTAACTGCCTTTCCTCTGAAGAACTATAAATCTGTAACTAAATAAATCCCCTTATTAAAAGCTGATTCATTTCTGGTGTGTTGCATTCTGGCAGCTTTAGCAAAGTAAAACAGTTTGTCACTCCTTTGGAGGTAATTTCTGTTTTTCTCTGGATTCTAATTATATTTCTCTCTTTGACTTTGTCATTGATGTACTTCAGCTTTACTATCATGTGCCTATAAATGCATTTATTTTTATTTATTTTGCTTGGAAATTCTTGGACATCTTGAATCTGTGGATTAGTAGTTCTCATTAATTGTGAGAAGTTTTAAGTCATTATTTCTTCAACTACTGTGTCTGTCCCATTTTCTCTCTTGTATTGTTCAGAAACTCCTATTAAACATATATTCAGCTTTTTCTCCCTGTCCTCTGTATCTCCCAATGTCTCTTGTATGTTTCACCTCTTTCTTTTTCTTTCTTCTATATTCTGAATCATTCATCTTCTGCTTCACTAATTCTCTCTTCAGCTCTGTCTAATCTGCTTTCAAATCTAATCATTAAGTTCTAAGTTTCAGTTATTGTATTTTTTAATTTCTAAAAATTTATTTTATTCTCTTAATTCTGCTAGATACATTGTATGATTTCCTGTTCCCTGAAGAAATATTCAGGGTCACTTCTTCTTTCCTACTGTTCTCTATTTGGATTGCCAGTACTCGGTCATTTGTACTTACCCTCCACCTCATTTCAGAAACTTTGCCAGGACAATCATGTTTGAAAGCAAAGTCATTTTCATCATTTAATTGTTTTGTGCTTACTCAAAGAAAAAGCCTACTAAATGCTGCTTTTATGAGGGATACAATGATGAATCAGGCCTGGAATCTGCTGTTGAGAAACTGTTTCCTGGTGTGGGGCAGTAAGAAAGCTGATATGAGAAAAAGGAAATTTAGAATGAATTCCACATACCTTTCTCAAATGCCTACTATGTGCCAGTCACATTGTTTGAGTCTGAGTACACATAAGGAACAGGATTCAATCTCTTCTCTCCAAAAAGTTTCAGTGTAGTAGCAGAGATGAGATGGGTACTTAAATAATCATGCAAAATATGATAAGTGCCAGGTACATGATAGGTGCCTTTTAAATTATCTCTGAGTCAATGTGAATTGTCATGGAGTTCAGATGAGAGAGAAATTGCTTCTTATTAGAATGGGTCAAGGAAATCTCTGTGCTGACATTTGAGTTGAGCTTAAAAGTTGGTTGTTTTTGAATATTAATAGAAAGAGAAGGTAGGCACATTCCAAGCAGGGGGAATCGCATGAATAAAGACCTCGATGAGGGAAAGCCTAGGATACTTACATGGGAGAACGAGTAGAGGGGAGGGGCAAAAATCAGTAGGGGAAGAGGAGGAAATGAGCCGGAAAAGCAATCAAAGGTGGCTGGTTCCGTCTTTGTTGGAGTGGGGATTTCTGCGTAGAAGAAGAGATGTACTTGGTGAAGCTGTCTCATGTCCACTATGTGGGTATCATCCTCTGAGGCAGAAGAATCCTTTGGAGGAGACACTAAATGCAGAGATTAAACTTCACATTGTTACAGGCAAAGGCCATAGGCCAGGGTCAGAGAGAGGCCATCTTGTTAGTCTTTCAGTCCTCACAACCTAAGAGAACTGTGCACAGGTGGGTACTCGTGAATATTTGCTGAAGTGAATGAATGAATGAGTTCTTGAGCATTGGCTAGGATTTGTTGTGGCCTTACTCATGCTGAGTACCTCATGCATATAAGGATTATTTTCTCCATTTTATCACTGGGAAATCTGAGCTTTAATGAGACTGAGTAACTAGTCCAGGCCACGCAAATGTTAAGCACAGGGCCTGGGATCTGAGCTCTCCACTGACGGATTCCAGGGCCCCAGCTCTTTGGCACTTCTTCCCAGGCAGTGTGGAGCTGGTTAGAAGCTTAGCTCTTGAAGGATGGGCCCATTGGAGGGGTCTGCCTGCCCGCTGGTCCCAGCCAAGCACCCTCTATTAGTCTCCTCTCTGCATCCGACTGTTCTGGTACTGCTCAGGCTGCAGCTCAGTCCAGGAGCTCCTCGGCTGACTGCCACGACCCCACCTGCATCCTCCTTCTCTCATCCTTCCCCATCCCACCTTTGGACCCCAGCCTTTCTATCATGCATCACTTATTAATTGCAAAGTGTGGCAAAAGGAAAGCTTTCTCTAGCCTTGCTCTATCTCCCACCTGCCTATCTTTTCCCCCGGCCGGGTCAGAATGTTCCTGGGTGAACAGATCCCACTGCTACACAGTGGTCGGCAGGGAAAGGGGTTCTATTCTAAGCTGGAGAGTGAGGCTGGCTGAAGAAGAGCAGGACAGCATGGGAAAAGCAGAGAGAGGCGGTTACTTGCATTCCCTATGACTTCTTGCATTGGCTGGACTGGGGCAAAACATTGAGGGAGAAGGTCACAGACCTGGCTCTGACCCCAACACCGTGTGACCTATCTAAGGCAGTTCCTCCACCTGAACCTCAATTTCTCTCTGTCTACAATAAGGAATTTGAGTTAGGTGGCTCCAAATGGTCTCTGGTGCCTCAGTTCCACCAACATCAGCCTCTTCTGCTGCTGCTTGTTGGCAGTTCCAAGCCTTCACCGCAGCGCTGTGCCCCATACGCTCTCCCCTCACCAAGCCTGGACTTCTCAGCGGGCCTCCCAGCTCTGGAATATCTCCTCCCTTCAAACCTCACTCTCACCACCCACCACCTCCCGGCCCATTTATCTCTGTCTATAAAAACATAACTGTCCTGTGTCCCAACCTTTGGCATCTGGCCAGATAACTGAAACGATATTGAGATACGAGTCTGGGCTGAGCTGTTAGCAGGAATAGGTTAATATGATCAGTCACTAAATGGAAGAGTCAAAATTGGGGTCAGAATTGCAGATTACCAGCAATGTGACTTTAGGCAAGTTAAGGAGTCTCCTTAAGCCTCAGTGTCCTTTTCTAGAAAGGCTGGGGTTGATAGGAGTGTGAATTGGTTTAACTATTTTGGAGAACAATTTGCTAGCACCTGTGAAAGCTCGACATACACCTATCCTGTGACCCAGCAATTCTATTCCTAACATATATGCAGGAGAAATACATGCCATATATGTTGACAGAGAGACTGTGTACCAGAGGGTTCATAGCAGCCCTATTCACAAAAGTCCCAAATTGGGAACAATCAAGTGCCCACCAGCAGTAGGCTGGGGACGCTGTGGTGTGTTCACAAAGGAGACTTTACAAGCATCGGTTTAGTGTAGCCACAGGCAGCAACATGGACAAAGCTCTTGATGTGGAGCAAAAGAACCCAGACACAAAAGACTACAGTCTGTATGATCCCATTTAAGCGGAGGTCCCAAATAGGCAAAATAGTCTGTGATGATAAAAAATAATTAAAAAAAAATTAGAGTAGTAGTTATTTTTGGGCAAGAGGAGGAGCTTCTGGGATTTCTTATGTTTTACAGCTTTGGTATGGTCTCCCCGTATCTTTTTTTTTCTCTCCTCCAACTTTATTGAGCTGTTATTTACATTACCATAAAGCTCACCCATTTAAAGGTACAATGCAGTGGTTTTAAGAATATTTGCAGATTTGGGCAACCATCACCATAATCAAATTTTTAAATATTTCCATCACCCCAAAATGAAAACTTGTACCCATTAGCAATTACTCCCTCTCCTTGCCCTACAACGCTGGACAAACACCCAACTACTTTCTGTCTCTAAGGATTTGCCTAGTCTGGATATTTCATATAAATGGAATCACACTGTGATGGCCAAGTTCATATGTCAACTGGGCCAGGTTATAGTGTTCAGTTATTTGGTCAAGGAAGCACTGCCCTGTTTGTTACTGTGAAAATATTTCATGGATTTAAAACACCAGTAAGTCGATTGCATCTATGGCTGATTTCACCTAGTCACAACTGAAGATGTAGCCTTCAGCACTGAGAGATGGCTCATTCCATCAGTTGAAGGCCTTAAAAGAAGTGATGAGTTCAACAGTCAGAAGGGAAAATTTCCATCTCCACTTCAGCCAGGCAGCTTCTCCTGGGGAATTCTTTGAGGACTTTCATTGGAGCTCCCAGCTTGTGGCCTGCCCTGTGATAGCTGGACTTGGCCATCCCTACAGTCATGAGCCAACTCCTATTAAAAAAAAAAAATCTCAAACTATGTATATCCTTTGGTTCTGTTTCCCTAGTGAACCCGGACTAATACATATACAATATACGCATGACCTTTGTAGTATGATTTCTTTCACTCAATATATTTTCAGCATGTATCAGGAGAGCAGTGTCAGTACGTCATTATTTTTTGTTGTTGAGCAATATTCCTTTGTATAAAAATACCACATTTTATTCATCTGTTTCTCAGTTAATGGACATTTGGGTTGTTTCCACTTTTTGGCTATTAGAAACTGGGCTGTTATGAACATCTACACACAAGATTTTGTGTAGACATGTTTTCAATTGTCTTGGAAAGGCTGAGTCAAATGGTAACTCTATGTTTAGCGTCTTCAGGAATTGTCAATCTGTTTTCCTAAGCGGCTACACCATTTTACATCCTCATCAGCAATGTATGAGGGTTCCAATTTCTCCACATGCTTGCCAACACTTGTTAGTATCTGTCTTTTTGATCACAGCCATCTGGTGGGTGCCATGTGTAATCTCTGCGTGGGTTTGATTTGCATTTCCCAGTGCTAAGTGATGTTGAGCATCTTTCCATGTGCTCATTACTCATTCACTTATTTTATTTGGTGAAATGTCTATTCACATTCTTTGCCCATTTTTAAATTGGGCCATTTATCTTTCTATTATTGAGTTGTAAGAATTCTTTATATATTCTGTACTCAAGTCCTTATCATATATATGATTTTAAAATATTTTCTCCTAGCCTGAGGGTTGTCTTTTCACTTTCTTGATAGTGTGCTTTGAAACACGAAGTTTTTAATTTTGATGAAGTCTGACTTATCAATCTCCTCTTTTATCACTTGAGCTTTTGGTGTGATGTCTTATGTTCTGTTTCTTAACCTGAACGCTGGTCCCGTGGATGTGTTCGGCTTGTGCAAACTCACCAGGTTGTATGATGGGTGCACTTTTCTGCACATATGTGTGATATTTCAATAAATGCCTTGTCACAAAGGGCTGATGAAAATCGTAGCTTTCTCCGTGGATCCCCGTGAGGACTGAAGGAGGGAGCATGCATGCAGCCCTTAACACAGGGTCACCGTGCTGTCGCATGGCAGTTGTCATTCAGATTCTTAAAACCCAACTCTGTCACTTTTCTGTGATTGAGCTTGTCACTTCACCTTGCTCTTCGTGCCTCACTTTCTTCTTCTTTAAAATGGGTTAGCACCACTCACTCCACCAGGGCCACCGGGGGCCTCTGGGAGATTGTCCAGGCTCGAGTCAGTTAATAAAACAGGAACGAGGGGTAAAAAAAACCAGAGTCATGCTGCAGGATTCTGGGCACGGGGCAGCCCTGTGGAATTTCTGTGAACAGGACAGGCAAAGCCTGGGAAGGAAGGAGGATGGGCTGGCCAGAGAATGTTGGCTTCCAGGGGAAGCAGAACCTGGTGCCAGCGGACCCCATTTAGCCACAGGCCTGTGACTGGGGCCAGGGACAACCACAGCTCACTGCCAAGGAGCCAGAGACCAGACCCCCTCTACCCATACGCCCTCACCAGTTGCCCCTGTTCTATTCTAGCCTCCAGGGGCTGGTGAAGGTATTGAGGGGCCTGAAGCTTATATATTGAAGGGAGAGGGATTTCCATTGAAGTACAGCATGCCCCACAGAAAAGGCCAAGATCGCAAGTCCACAGCTGGATGAATTTTCCCAAAGTGAACATGCCCACGTAAACCAGCGCCCAGCTCAAGAATCAGACCTGCTACCACCCCTCCCCACCCAAGGAAGGCCCATGGTGCCCCTTTTCAGTTGTTACTCAGCTCCTGAGGTTACCCTTCCCTGGTCTTGGACTTCGTGTGAACAAAATCACTAAGTAGGTACTCTCTGGCATCTGGCTTCCTTTGCTTATTATGTTTGTGAGATTTAGCTAAATTGTTGCATGTGGCTATAGTTTGTCCTTGTTCACTCCTGTGGTGGTCCATTGAATGGATACACCACAGTTTATATATCTGTCTTACTAGGGATGGATGTTTGGGTTCTTTGCAGTTTGGGAATATTGTGAAAAAAAGCTGCTATGAACATTTTGCATATATCGTTGGGGGACATGTGGATGCCTTTCTGTTGGGGATCCATCCAGGAGGGGAGCTGCTGGGCTTGGGCAAAGGTCAATGTTCAGCTTTAGAAGCGACTGCAAGCTGCTTTCCAAAGTGGCCGTGCCAATTCACACACACATGCACACACCCACAGCCATTTTGGAAAGTTCTGCCTGTTCCACATCTCTGGTTGTTTATTTTTTGGCTTTTTTATTTTAGCCATTCTGATGAATTTGAACGTGCATTGTGATTTTAATTTGCATTTTTCAGGGACCCGATTTAAGAGAAGAAATCTAAAATAAAACTATGAACATCAAATTGGGCTCAAAAGTAAACATTCAGAAGAATAAATTTTTTTTCTGTTGAAAAGAAGTCACAACAGATTGCTGGAGACTTTCAAGGTTCAGATTCCTTTCTTCTGAGAGCTTTTGAAGCTATTTCCCAGAAATGCTTACATTGAAATGCTTCCTAATTGCAACCTGGCTCCTCTCCCTGCCTAGGACTCTTGACAGCTCGCTGAGGGTCCCCGGGTGTACGCAGTCCCGTGTAAGCGAGGGGCCCAGAAGTTTTGGCTTCATCGGCTTCACGAGAACCTGCTTCTGGAAGCTTGGCCCTCTCGTGCCCACATTTCCAACCACAGATCCCAAACTCCTCGGCCTGCCCCCGACCCTGGCCCGGGCTGCTCCTTCTCTTTTAAGGTCTCAGTGTCAACTGACCCCCTTGTCTAAGGAGAACCTCCTCAAGAACCTTGCAAGGTTCCTAATAGAACCTTGCAAGTCTATTTCCTGACGGAGGAGAAGAGAGCAGGAGGTTAGGAGCTGCTCCTGTGGGCTCAGCCTGTCTGGGTGGCATCCTGGCTCGATGCCCTTCTAGCTGTGTGACCTTGGACTCCACGTCTCCATGTCCGTGTCTGCAGAGCACCATGGTAATGCTAGCTCTCACCTCAGGGGGGTGTGGGAGGATTCAGGACGTTAATGCCTGGAATGACTTGAAAGGGGCCTGGCCCCCTGCTCTTGTGATTGATACAATAACCCCACTATTCTGAGCCTCAGTTCTCTTTCCTGGCATACCTTACTTTGCACTCGTGATCTGCTTCGAGCATCTCCAGGACAGGCCTGCCATGTGACTGTTATATCCCCAGGGCCTAGCTCAGCACCTCGGCAAGGGATTTTTTTTTTAAGCTGTTGAATCTCCTCTCTGTATCTCTATTCTGTCCATGTCTCTCCAAGCCACAGTCCCGACACGAGTCCAGGCCACCCCCCCCCCCCTTACCTGGAGACAGCAGCTGACTCCCCACTGCTCCCCATACAGGCCCTAGATAAACCAGTGAGCCTCGGCTGCCGTGTCGATCTCTCCTTTCTCTGACTTGTGGCCAGAGTTCCCTTTGGCTTCCATGTCCACAGTGCTTCACAGTTTATAAAGCTTGTCCCGTTCTGTGATCTCATCCCTGGGTTCGGTTGCAGGGCAGCAATTGAGAAATCCAGTGAGATAGAGGAGGACAGAGTCTGGAGAGGGTGAGTGGCTTCCCACACAGCAGGAGAGTAGCGGGGACTGGTGCACCGGGCCACAACCCCCAGGGTGCAGCTGCCTCAGTCCTGGTCCCAGGGCCAGGCCTCTCTCATCCCTCCCAGCAAGCACCACGGCTGCACGCAGATAGGCACTTAGGCTTGTTCCTTGGCTCTGAGGTCATGGGCATGTCTGAACTACCCGTGCCTCAGTTTCCCCATCTGTAAAGAAGGTTAACTTGCCAAGTGAAGGCAGACCCCTGTTTCGAAGGGCCTGGTTGGCATTTCCCCTTGGTTTCTCTGACTGCCTGACTGCTCCAGGGTCACTTTGGAAGGAGATGTTGTAATGGGACTGTGCACTGGAGATGTGCAGCTGGGAACTAAGTAAGGGCATGGGGGGTGGCGGGGAGGGCTGGAATTTCCTGATTTCCTTCTTGATATGGAGCAGCAGCTGAGAGCAAAGTTTGGAGAAGCCTCTCTTCTGTCATTTCTAAAGGACTTGAAACGTGACCAGATTTTGGTGAGACGGAGCCAACTGCATAGATCTCGATGAGCGATTACGGGTTGACTCACCCTGGCTTCACAGGGTAGAAAAGTTACAGATGTGACCAGGGACAACCGTTGTGAAAAGTGTGACAGCATGCCTGACTCAGTGGGGCTTCAGAGCCCCTCCATGCCAGCTCTCTCCTCGCATTTTACAGCAGGGGCCATTAAGGCCCAGATAGGTAAGAGATTTACCTGAGGTCACCGAGCCAATCCGGGCTGATCTTGCAAATCAGATCAAGTGTGAGAACCCCTAACCAGCCCAGCCTTGCTTTTCTTTCCCTCTTGTTATTCTTTTTTTAAAAAAAGAACAAAACAAAACAGTTTTATTGAGATATAATTCACATGCTATACGATTTACTCTTTTTAAGTGTGCAATCCAATGGCTTTTAGTCTATTTGGAGTTGTGCATCCATCACTACAACCAATCTTAGAACATTTTCATTACCCCAAAAAGAAACTTCCTACCCCTTAGCCATCTCCCCCATCCTCCCAACCGCTGCTCTTCTTTCTGTCTCTATGGATTTGCCTATTCTGGGCTTGGGATGTAAACGGAATCACGTAGGACATGTTTTCACAACTGCCTTCTCTCACTTTGCATAAGGTCTTCAAGGCCCACCCACGTGGTGACAGGTATCAGGGCCTCATCCTTCCATGGCTGAGCAATACGCCATTGTATGGATGGATCACTTCCTGGTTATCCATTCATTCATCAGGTAATAGGCACTTATGCTATTTCCGCTCTTTGGCTAGCATGTATAATGCTGCTGTGAACATTAATGTACAAATTTTTCCGTGGATGTATGTTTTCATTTCTCTCGCATATATACCTAGGATCGCATTTCTGGGTCATGTGACAACTCGAGGTTTTGAGCACAGCCTTCTAACTCTGACTTTCTCGGACCTTGGGGTCCCTGACAGGAAGCTACTTGCTACTTCTAGTACCCAGGGCCTGGGGAGCAAGTTCTTTTCTCCACTTTCCAGGCCCTTCCATGGGTGCCATGGAGGAATCTAATGGATTCTAATCCCTGCTCTACCATCAACTTCCTGGGTGACCTTGGCAAGCCACTTTACATCTCTGACCCTCCATCTGGGAGTTGGGGAATGGTCATCCCTAACGTAAGAGATGAGGACTAGCGGAGATTGTAAAAATTTGGCTTTACATTCATTCACTCAACATATTCATTGATGGTCTACAGTGTGCCATGCATTGTCCACGGTTAATGGAAGGCAAAATCCCTGCCTTGTAGTCTCGTGCTTACATAGGAAGCATGTCATTTAAGCCTCACAGGGCCCCTGGAGGTGCACCCTACAGGCATCCCCAGCTTCCAGAGATAAAATGAAGGGAACTGGAACTCAGCACATCTGGCAGCTGTTCTTGAAGCTAAGTCCCCGCAGCCCCTGACTCAGAACCTGCCCTCAACGCCTCCTGCTCCTGCAGAGATGCCTTTGGTGCCTGGTGCAGGAGTGGCGCTAAGCAACGCTCAGTCCCTTCCCTCCAGCCCCCTTTGGACTTTATTTTAGAAACTTTGAGTAGTTGTTTCTAAACTTCTTATCAAAGTGTATCATATTTACAAGTGCACCATCATATGATATCGCTTGATACATTTTCACAACTGTACATACTCGTTTACGCGGCACCCAGATGAAGAAATGCAAACAGCCTGGGTCCCCCAGGGTCCCTTCCAGTCTCTTCCCCCATGGGGGAAACATGCTCCCGACTCGTAGCACCCCAGGTTAGTCCCGCCTGTTCATGAACTTTCTGCGAATGGAATCACGTGGTATTAGCCTTTTGTGTCTGCAGCTTCCTTTCCACGTTAGATGTGCTGGCGTCATCGCTGGTGCCGTGTGCCCAGACAGAGCCTTTGTTCTCAGGCTATAGAGTGGCCCATTGTGCAAATAAACCATCAGTTTTTCATTACTTCTGCTTCTGATGGCCCCTTTGAGTTTTGCCTCTTGAAAGAGAACGCAGCTTTTCACGGCCTCCCGGGTGTGTCTCTGTGCAGCTGCCCAGGCCTTCCGGAGGGGTGGGGGGTGGGGGGCAGGCAGGGCGCCAGGGGAGTGTGTGTGCGCCCGCCCTGCGCTGGCCCCAAGGTGAACATGTGCTGGGAGGCGGGGCTTGGCCCCACCCGCAGCCCCGCCCACGTGAACTCCACCAACCTCCGCTATTCTGGGCTTGGCTTGAGGCGGAGGGGTGAGCTGGCGGGCATCCTAGATAAACAAGAGCAGCTGGAGGAGAGAGGGGCCTTTAGGGGTGAGAGGATGGGTCTAATCAGCCCCATCTGCTCCATGAGCCCTGGGAACAGGGTGGGGGAGGGGGGAGGCACAGGCCAGAAACTGGGCACGGCTCTGGGCTGGGGCAGGCCAGGCTGCCTGGGGTCAGTCCCAGTTCTGCATGTGCCTTTGGGGTGCATTGCTTTATCACTCTGTGCCTCAGTTTCCTCGTCTATAAAATGGGGGAACAACATGACAGGATTGTTTAAGGAGTAAATAACTCAATGCATGTAAAGGTTCTTGACTTCTAGTACATATTCATTATTATTATTATTATAATGTTCCTGGAGCCAGCTAAGTAACTTATGTGTATCATTTTATTGAACCTGCACATCAGTCATGGAAGTAGATACCATATCATGTTATCTCCATTCAATAGATAAGGAAGTGGAGGCACAGAGAGGTTGAGAACCTGCCTGGAGCCACACAGCAAACCCACAGCAGAACGAGGCTTTGATCTGGGCCTGTTTGACTCCAGAGCCCAGACCCCTGACACCAGGGCTATGAGCTGAGCTTGAATGCTCTGGGGCAGCGGCCAGTGCTGTACTGCAGGGGCCCAGCCTGCAGCCCTCATATCTAGACTGGGGAGCAGGACCTCAGGCTCATTGGCTTTTCTGTAAAATGGGCCTAAGTGACCAGGACAGTCAGCATCCTTTGTCCTTACTGAGGTTCCTGGCTAGTGAGCCCCCAGGAGTGGGGCAGGCTTGGGGTCTGGTCAGGAGAGGCTCTTTTGTGGCCGAGTCCTGGCAGACCTGACTGGGACAACCCTGCCTCTGCTCCTTTGGGGGAAGGCAGTAGAGTCTGGGAGTTAGAGATGGCACTTCTGAGCCTGGCTCAGTGGCCACCTTGTTGGGGATGTGCCTTGACCCTTTCTTGGGGGTGCTCTGGAACATGGGGGAGGCAACCGAAAGTTTCTAACCCAGGCTGCTGAGTGCTATAAAGGAGACTCAATGATATGCCGAGGGGAATCGGAGGTTGAAGTATCTGGCTGTAGTCCAGGAAGGCTTCACAGAGAAGGCCTCATTGGACCAGGGTTTTGAAGATTGGAGAAGAGTTCCCTGAGTGGAAATGATGGTAAATGTGTTCTAGGCATGGGGAGCAGTAATGAGTACCAGCTGCTCTGCTCATCCCCACCCTTGCCTTGCCATCTCTGTTTTTCAGGAGGTAGAAGTCTGAACATGACATTTCCCAGAGCTCCTGCCAGCTGGTTTTGGTTCTGGTCAGGGGAAGGTAGAGAAGGCAATGGAATAGGAGCCTAGTCCCCTCTGGCTTTGGACATGGAGGCCTGTGCAGCATTTGCCGTTTCTAGCAGCTTCGTTGGTTCCAGGACCGCAACGGCAGCCCCTTCTGCAGCGAGGTGCTAAGCGTTAACTTGTCTCTCTCAGGCTGAAATAGTTGAGTGGTTTCTGTTTTCCAACTGGCCACTAATTGACACAATGCTCAAGGCACCAAGGCCAAAACTGGTGTATAGTTAAGTGTTCAGGAAACAGAAAGATTTAGCGCCGAGCAAATGTGACGTTTTTATTTTGATTTATGTTTATGTGCATATCACGTCTTTTGACAGGAGTTCTCTGAGGGCAGAGACTGTCTCATCATCTTTTCATTCAAACATCATGAGTGCCTCAGCAGTGGGGAATGAGATAAATGCCCCAGTCCAGAGGCTCAGGGAATCACGGTCTGGAACTGGGCTGTCCAGTACTGGCATGTGCGGTGCGACTAGTGCAAACTGAATTGTGCTCTCAGTATAAACTACACAGGGGATTTAAAAGGCTTAGTCTGAAAATCAGCATAAAATATCGCATTAATAATTTTTATATTGATTACACATTGAAATGATAATATTTAGGATATGTTAGGTTAGATAAAATTAGTAAAACTCATTTCATCTATTTCCTTTCACTTTTTAAAAAATGTGACCACTAGAAAATTTTACATCACCTATGAGGCTTGCTTGTGGCGTGCATTATATTTCTGTTGGACAGCTGGCCTGGTGGGACCTGGGCTGGAACACATTAATTTACCAGTTCAGCATTTATTAACACCCATATAAGATACCTGGCTCTTGCCCTGAGGACTTCTGGTAAGATGGGAATGGGTCAAATATGCCCACATGGAATTGAAATTCACTGTGATAAATGCTCGAGTTGATCCATGTACTAGGGTCTCTGGGGCCCTGAGATCAGAGAAGGCTGCACAGAAGAGGTAAGTTTGGTGTTGAAGCACTGTAGGATGAGTAGGAGTTTGCAAGACAGGTAAGGGAGAGGATGGGCATTCTAGGCTCAGGGAATTGCATACGCAAAGGCTAAGAGGTAGAGAGCTGCACAAGATGTTTGGGGGATACAGGAAGTTTTCATGGGGCCCAGATATGGTTTGTTTGTGGAAGGGGCCTGTGAGGGTGGCCAGCTGTTTGGTCAAGCAACCACTGACCTCATTGTTACCGTGAGGACGTTTTGTGGACTTAAATGATCATTACATTGGTTGCATGTATGGCTGATTTTTTCTATAATCAAGAGATTGCCTTCAACCATGAGAGACGTCTCGTCCAATGGTTTCAGCAGTCAGAAGAGAGAATTTCCATTTCTACTTCAGCCAGCCAGCCTCTCCTAGGGAATTCTTTGAGGACCTTCACTGGAGCATCCAACTTGCAGCCTGCCGTATGGAATTTGGACTTGCGCATCCCCACAACTGCGTGAGACACTTCTTATACAAATTTCGTAATATTTACAGCTATTTCCTGTAGGTTCTGTTTCCCTAGAGAGCCCAACTAGTACAGGGCCAGAGATGGCAACGGCCTGTTAGGGTTTTGAATGCCCGAATAAGTTTAAATGGGAGGGGTGGGTGGAGCCGAGGCTCGGGAAAGGCTCCCAGGCAGGAAGTGGCTGATACGATGTGAGGACTCACCCACCCGGCCTCCTCAAAAGTTCCTAGAGAACTAGACCAGCCCTTGTTTGAATGTGAAAAATAAACTTTATTTCAGTGTTCCCTCCTTGTGGTTCAAAAGCACAACTATTACCTGCTTGGAACCCAAAAGCTTTTATAAAGCCATAGAGAAAGAGAGTTATATTTATATAGAACATATACATGTCGGCTCATTTGTGATTCTTCCCTATGCAAAGCAGAGAGTTCTAAGTGCATTACTGTGACTTTTCCCCCAAGTCCCTCTCAGGGATTTGGGGTATCCTGGAGGCTGTGAATTCTCCCTCCCTTTGCAGCCTGAGGAAGGCTCAGTCAATTGGGGATAATAGCAGAGATGACAATTCAGGGGCTTCCCAGGCTTTCCCAGAGGCAGAAGCTAAGGTGCTGGGTGCGTGGTCTAGCGTCGTGGCGGGAAGGCTGGTGGGGAGAAGGGGCAGTCAGGCTCTTTTCCCCCCAGAACTGGGATGTGAAGGAAGGTGTCTGGCCAAGCAGGGAACCAGGACAGGGCTGGGGGCAGGATGGCGGTCATGGTCACGGTTTTACCCTCGGACGCATCCTGGGCCTGTTTGCCAAGGCTTTGTGGAGCTAGGGAGTAGGCTGGTGGGTATTCGCAAGGCTGAGTAACATGAAGCTGAGAGGGCCCTGGAGATGCGCTGTTTCACTCCCTCCTCTGACCAAGGAGGAAGTGAGGCCCAGACAAGGGAAGGCATTAGCTCAGACTCACATGGCCAAATCTGAGGCTTGAACCCAGGACTCTGACCTCCAGCCCTCCAAAAAAGATTGGGGCCTTTTTGATCAGGTCCCAAATGGCCCCTCTGCCCTTCTCAGGTCAAGGCTGGTGTCATGAACTGAGCCCTAGACTCAGAGTCAGAAGGCCCAGGCTCCACCTCCAGGCCCCCGCCTTACCAGCCTGTCAAATAACCAGGGGCCTGGCAGTGGAGAGCGGGCCGCCTCCCGTCTCCGAGCCTCAGCTTCCTTTGAGGAAGCAGCTCCTACTCTGCAGTTTCCCATAGCAGTTCAGTGGGCCGGTGGCCAGGCAAGCACCAGCAAGCCTAGAGGCGCCTGGCACATGGTAGGCGCCTCACGATGGTAAGGTTGGGGGAGGGGCTGGAGGATCAAGGCTGCTGGCATGTGGAGTGGAGCTTGGGCCTGGCCTAGCCCTGGACCCCCTTCCCATTCCCAACCGGCTGTGGCTCTCCCAGGGGCCCCTGGGCCCGGGCATGGTCTGGTGGGTGGCGGGACAGGACACACTCAGAGCTGAGCTCCTCCATGCAGCCAGAGGGTACGCTGTTCCTTTTTTGCCAGCTCCAGGGGGCTGTGGAGTAGATCAAACCAGGCGGTGGGTGGCCAATAGCTTTTCAGATGGCATCGGGCTGGACAGGGAGGTGTGGGATTCCACGCCCTCCTCCCACTCCCTGCCCCCAGCTGGCCCAGGTCAGGGCTCTCACTGGGCGGCAAAGAACATTCCTCCTGGCTCAGGGAGACGGGGCAGGGGGCCGAGAGGGGCCAGGAGCACATTCCATCCCACAGGGTCCCCACAGGCAGCCCACCCCCACCCTGGGGTCTGGAGCTCAGAAGGGGGCATGATTTGTTTCTCAGCTTGGGATCAAGGTTGGGGTGAAACTGGGGTGCTCTCAGCAGGCTGCGGTGGGGCTGGGCGCAGGAGCCCCTTAGGCGGGGCCGATGATGACGTTCCGGAAGCCCTTGACGGCCTTCAGCTTGTCGCACTGGAAGTTGACCACCAGCTTGTGGCGGCCCACGTGGAGGGGCAGCAGGTCCACCCGCACCTTCACCTCCTCCCCCGCCGGCACGGGGTCCTGGCTGCGGGGAGAGATGCAGAGGGTGAGGAGAGGGGCCCCGGGCCTCGTCCCCCCACGACGGGCTCAGGCCAGGGTGAGGTGGGAGCACCGAGCACTCAGCCCGGAGCCTCTGTGAATGCACAGCTATGGCGAGAAATACACGGACGGCCATGAATGCACAGCCTTGGGGCGATGCTGGGAGCCTCCGATTGTGCACTCTGGATGGGTTCTAGCCATGAAGCTTCCTCCTCTGGAGCCACGGGGTCCCCGCAGGAGCAGGGGTGTCTGCATTCCATGTGTCAGCTGCGTGCAGGCGCGCACGTGCATATGTGGGTGTGTCCTCATATGCATTTGAATGCATACATAGGAACATGCAGATATATCGCAGTAAAATTGCATTAAGAAATAATAATGCTAGCGTTCATTTTCTGGATCCTGCCCATGTAAAATAATAATAATAATAATAATACCAGTGCTATCCAGCACTGTGAAAAAGTAGAAATAAACCAATGGGCCCGCTGACCACCCTGCATGGGGCCTGGACCATCTGCCCTCCTAACGGGCACAGGGCCCTGGGTGTGTGGCTGCCTCGTGTACACGGTGGACGGTGGTGTCTGAGGGGAACCGTGGGTCTGCTCAGGCGGCCACACTTGTAAAAATGCATTCAGCTGTTCATACACAATTTGCCCTCTTTGCTGTATGTAAATTACATGGCAATAAAAAAAGTAAAAAAATAAGAAGTGTGCATGCTCCTATGTATGCATACATATGAGGACACACCCACAGAGCCACGCGTGTGCACCTGCACACAGCTGGCACGCAGAATGCAGACACCCCTGCTTCTGCGGGGACCCCCGTGGCTCCAGAGGAGGAAGCTTCATGATTGTGGGTTTGTGAAGACTCGTGCCCTGGGGTGCGGGTGCTGAGTGAGGGTGTGAGGGTGGGGACAATGCACTGGGGGGATATGGGGTGCAGGGAGGTGGGTGTGAGTTTGGGAGGTGAAGAGGAGGGAGTCCTGGGTCAGGGGTAGGTGCCTGGGCAGACCCACGGTCTCCCGTGAGCCTCGCCCTCCTGCACCCCGCCCTGCGGCTGGGGGAAGGGCACGTACATCTCCACGGTCTTCTGCTCCTCCGTCAGGCCGGCCCCCTCCACGGTGAAGGCGCAGTCCAACAGGGGCACGGCGAGCGGGTTTCGCAGGGACACCTCGGCCACCAGCTTGCGGTTCTGCTTGGGCTCTCCCAGGATCTGGAAGAGAGGGCGGGGCAGATGTCGGGGCGGCAGCGAGGGGAGGAACCCAGAGTTCCTCAAGGGCTGCCAGGGCACAGCTGGGCCATCTCTGGATTTGCTGCCATTTGGCCTAACGTTTACTGAACAGAGCCGTGCCCTGCTATGCCATTAGGACTCTCAGCCTCGGCACCTTGGTTTCCTAGTCTGGAAAGTGCAGGTGATGGTAATACCTGTCCTGGTCTCCCTTAGGGAGCTGCAGTGAGATTCCATGTGACCAGGGGATGGACAAGGCGCCTTCCTTATTCTCGAGTCTAGAGTGGAAAGATCACGTGCTTTGGAGCCAGGCTGACCTCTGCCCCTTCTTTGCTGTGTGTCCCTAGGGAAGCGACTACCCTCCCTGAGCCTTGTTATTTTTGCCATGGGAGAGAAATGCCTGACTGCAGGATTCTCATGAGGATTAACTGAGCTAATGTGTGTAAGCTACAAGCAGTGCTTGGCACACAGCAGGCGCTCAATCAATGCTCACTGCCTTCCGTTCCACTGTTTACCATTTATTTGCAACTGCTGCAGTCAGGGTTCTGGGCATGTGATGGCGGTGGGGGTAATGACAGCTGTTACTGGGCCCTTAATAAAGGTGCCTAGTATGGTTCTAAGTACTTCCTATGGACCCACATTTGATCCTTACAACAACCCTAGATGCTAGGATTAACCCCATTTTACAGATGAATAAACTGAGGCACAGAGAGGTGAAGTAATGTGCTCAGGGCCACCCATGCACAAATCCAAGCAATGTGACTCCAGAGTCTCTGCCCTTAGCCCCTCCTCCCCCAGGCCCACCTCACCGGGCCACCAGGACCTGGAGATCCAATCTTGGGAGTTCAGCATTTTAAGCGTCCATGCTTTTACTGACCTGGGATCCTGGGATTCATTTCTAGAGGTTCCAAGTCCCAAACTCATGTGGCTTCACGATGCTTCTCTTTGATGAGGGAACCCCTGGTGTAAGCGTGCCTGTGCGGTGGGCTGCCCCAGGCCCTGCACCGGCCCCACGCCCTGCCCAGCCTGTCCCTTACCCGGATCTTGATATCGGGGTTCTCCAGGTAGATGTCCCTCTCGGCCAGCAGGTAGCTGTCGGCGGCCGGCTCCATGAGGAGGGCTCGCACCTTGATGAGGTTGGACTCCGTCAGGCAGTCACAGTACTTGTCATAGAGGATGCGAAGGGTTACGCTTTTCTCTGCAGGAGGGACAGCGGGGAGGGCGCTCGTCAGGGCCAGCACCCGCTGTCCCCTCCAAACTCCACCAGTGCAGAGAGGGCGAGGGACACGCTGAGGCCACAGGGTGGTGCCTGCCCGGACAGATCCCGGCCATCCCCCACCCGCCCTGGCTGGAGGGGTCCAGGGCGAAGTGGGGGAGGCGGGTGCTCGAGCTCCCATGGACCTGGGTTCTAATCCTGCCTCTGCCCCTTGCCAACTGGGGACACTGAGCCAGTCGATCCACCTCGCGGGGCCCGTTTCCGTGTCTGTACAGTTACGGCACCCCAGGGCCGAGGGGAGGCACACAGTTGGGGCTCAGTGGGTGCTGGCTGCCGCCGCACCCAGGGGAGAACCAGAGTTGACACCTGCAGCTGTGCCAGGCACCGCGCTTCCCACAACATCCCCCGTCGTCTCTACAACCGCCCTAAGAAGACTGAACTCTTGTTACTCCCCAGCCTACAGAGAGGCTCGAGAAGGAGAGATAACATGGCCCCAGCGCGGCAGCTGGTACAATCCAGAGCTAGAGTCAAGCGGCCTAATCTGCACTCCCTGAAGAGTCCTTCTCCTGGACCTGAGCTCATTCCCCCCCGAGGTGGGTGGACGGTGCCCGTTTTACAGAAGAAGGAAGGCTTCTGCCTGTGAGCAGTCAGGAGACCCGCTTGGCTGGGTGAGCCTGGGCAGATGCCCTGCCCTCTCTGTTCCCTCTCTGTTCCCTGGGACACCCAGTGCTTGCTGGGCAGAGCTAAGACCCCACGTCATTTCAGAGCAGAAGCTGCACAGTGAGGAGGGGATGAGAAAGCAGCTGCAGGGCCAATCGTTCCCTCCACAGAGAAGCAAAACATGAGTTTTAGCCTGATTTTTCCGACAATAGCACTGAGGCCCAACTGTCTTGGAGCAGATAGAAGGAAAAACCTCATTTCTCCTATGAGTGCAGGGCCTACTCATAGGAGAAAGGAAGAAACAGTAAAAAGAGCACTGGACTGAGAGTCTACAGGCTGGAGCCCAGGTCCTGCTTGTCCACGCCCTCACAGAGAACCTTGGGCGAGTCCCTTCCACTCCTTAGGCCTCCCCTGTCAAACGGGGGTGCTGGGAGGACCGTCTTGGGGCTCCCTGCTGCTCAGTCAACCTCTTATTATCCCTCCACCTGCCAAGGCAGGAGTCAGCATCAGGAGGGAAATGCCTCATTTTCTGCCTTCTGCCCCACCCCCACCCTGGACAGGGTTTCCCAAACTCCAGCCACTCACATGCTTTCCCGCACATCTGTGTTTATCATTATTTGGTCATTGTTTCTCTTTAAACCAACTCGCTTGATATTTTAACTATTTTTGCTTAGGGAAACTTTTCATTGTTATTATCGGCAAACCAGTCTCATTTACTATAACTAGAAAATGACCAGCAAAAATAAATCCAAGCAAAGCCATATTGTTCAATTCTTGGTAGACATTATCATTGGCCAAGGGCTCAGAGCTTGAGGCCTGAACTTGCTGTTAAAAGGGATTCGCTAAGTTAGAGATGTCAGAGACCAATTGGCAATGAGGTGAACGAACTCGGGGACGTTAGGGGATGGAAAATAAGCCAGAAACAAAAGAGCAAATATTGTATGGTCTCATTTAGAAAATACTTATAAAGAAAATTGGGGCCTAGACTGTAAGCTCTGATAGCAGTCTCATTTAGCCCGGAGCAGTATTTGTTATTTCTAGGTTTTGAGAGGCTGTGCTATATATGCATGATCTGGTATTTCCCTGGACCTGGGGGAAGACTCAGAGTTGGAGTTCTGCAGGTCTGAAAGGCAGCATTGCCACACACAACAACTGTTAAAAAAAATTGAAAAAGAGATCAGGCTTCAATTAAAGATAAGAAAAAAGCCAATCAGGTCGGGACTAGGGTAAATCAGATACAGGGGTAAGGAAGACAATGTCTGTATTTTAGAACTTCACCTACTCTATGAGACCAAAGGAAGAGAGTTTTATGTTGTCCAAAACCTAAATGTTCGTAGCACATAATCTAACTCAGCCTGTCTGGATAGATCATTTAAACCACCCAAACACAGGGAGCCCAGAATGGGGATGAGGGCTTGTGATTCTCTATGGCTTAATGATGTAATGCCTGGGTGCATCCCAGAGTATGTGGAGTAGATAATTAAAAAGTATTGGCAAAGTCCCTTGAGGGATGGAAGAAAAAATATGGAACTGTTAAACTTTACCACCAGGGAAACCCCAGATACTATCTCAAATATTAGGGTCTCCCAAATCAATAGGCCGAGCCCTTGATCTTGACACCTGCTCTTGTGAAGTTTATGTACGTAGCAGAGAAGCTCAGCTACCTATAATTATGCCTAAGAGTTACTTCCAGGAAACCTCTTTTGTTGCTCAGCTGTGGCCTCTCTCTCTTTAAGCTCAATTCTGCAAGTAAAATCATCACCCTTTCCCCTACGTGGGACATGACGTCCAGAGGTGAAAGTCGCCCTGGCAACATGGGACATGAATCCCAAGGATGAGCCTGTCCTTGGCACTGTGGGATCGACAATGCTTTCCTGACCAAAAGAGGGAAAATAATTGTAACAAATAAGGTATCAGTGGCTATGAGAGTTCAAATAGAGCCAAGAAGCTATTCTGAAGCTACTCTTATGCAAGTTTCAGCTAGATATTTCTACTTACCCTGGTTTGCCAAACCCCAACCAAAACCACTCCTGTCAACCCTAAATAACACCTACGGCTCTATCTGAGATTCCACAAAGGTTCCATGAACTATGATTACTTTCAAGAAACCCACAACTTCCAGATGGGTTCCTAGGCCAGATAAGTCCTGAAACTTAGAGGGACCAGCCTTTCCCATCCCCTATCCCATATTATTGACAGCCCTTTCCAACATGAAAACGTGGGAATAGGCATAGTCCTACACCCTTAATGATTGGGAGACAGATCAAAGGAAAAGGAGGAGTTAGATAGAGAAGACAGGATTTACCAAATGAGCATGAGTGCTGAATCATGATAGCGATGAGTCTCCAATGTCTTGGAGCAGATAGAAGGAAAAACCTAAAATTGCGGAATTGTAATCCATACCAAGCTCTAAAATTGTATTCTACGACTATTTGTTACAATGTACTTTGGAATGTATTGCTTTCTTGTATACATGTTATATTTCACAATAATCTCTCTCTCTATATATATATATATATTTTTAGATATATATAAAAGACCAACTGGCTGAGATGTCCTCCGGCTGGTCATGAGAAGACTGGAGAACTGCGCCCAGAGCCCCCCCACGCTGAGTGAAGACAAGGCAGGCCCCGGCTGTGCTCACTGGGGTCACCTGTCCCACTCTTTGGAAAATGTGGCACGGGCTGACCCAGCCCTCTAGCCTTTCATTCGCAGAGCGGGCCTGCTGCAACCTCTGCCAATATGACCAGAGGGGAGAAGAACACAGAACCTTCTGCCAAAGGGGACAAAAAAGAGTCACGATAAGTGGGTGAAGACCTGATGCAGCAGCTTGGAAACTCTGACCAGTTCCACAGAAATAAAAGAAAATATTATTCCAGGATATGGCCCCAACTGTTGACTTTTCCAGGAGGCCGAGGTCAGGCCAGGGCAGGGCCTCTGGGAGCTGCTGTCCGAGGCCAGGGACTGTGGCCTTGGCCCTGGGCCGGGCGCTGGGAGAAGGAAATGTATGAGGTCAGCCTCAAACCTTCCTCAGATAATTTGCCATGTTCTAGAAGGTGCCCAGGCCACACTGGCTGCACTTCCAGGGCTCCACCTAGAGAGGTACGTGAGGAGAGAGAGAAGGAAGAAGGGGGCAGACGGGGAAGGGAGAGGAGCAGCAGAGCGAGGAGGAAATGGGGGAGCCACTGGAGTCGGTCCAGCTGTCCTGGGCTTGGCTTCCTGTGTCCGGTCTAAGGAAACCCCCCAGATTTATCATCAAGGAACAGCTGGCAACTCAGCCAAGGTGTGGGGTCTTACGGGGTGAAAGGCTCTATCTCAGGTTGAGCTTGGCTTTGGAGGCCCCCACAAGAGTCTCTTAGGTGATCCCCACTTTCCAGCCTGTGGGCAGCACCTCGGGCTTGGCCCTCCCCCCTCTCCCCACAGGCAGCACCCCTGCGGGACACCTGCAGCAGGAGGGACCCGCTCTGCTGTAAACACTTGCCCCTAGGCTGATGAGAAAACCAGACAGCCGTGGCTGAAGCTGGCAGAACAATGCTTCAGGCACCGTGAAGGTATCTGCGAGGCAGAGCGAATGGCCAGAGGCCAGGGTGGGGAGGAAGTTATTCCAGCCTCTTCTCCGGCCCAGGCCTGGCGCTGGGCCCAGGCCACACATTTCAGGAGATTCTCCCTCTGCTCATGCATACCAGCATGAGAACCAACTGATAATGGTGCCTTCGGACTAACGGGCTGGCAGGGCCTTGAAAGATGAACTGCCCATTGCACGAAGGGGGAGACTGAGGCCCAGAATGGAAAGAGAAATACCCAGGAGCTCACAGCCAGTGGGGGGAGCTGCGGGATCTAGGGCGTGGGTACCTAGTCCCCCAGGCATCAGGTCCCAGGTGCAGAGGCGAGAGCCGGGTCCCTCAGCACCAGCAAGTCTGGCAGGAGCTTGGGACC
Source organism: Tamandua tetradactyla (assembly GCF_023851605.1). NCBI lineage: Eukaryota > Metazoa > Chordata > Mammalia > Pilosa > Myrmecophagidae > Tamandua > Tamandua tetradactyla. The sequence goes on along the minus strand of NC_135327.1, from coordinate 14,015,659 downwards.
CACCAAGCCTGGTGCTCGCACAACTGCCTGGCACAGGTGCCATTCAGGAAAGGCCCACGGGGCTTCTCGGCCTCCCCTTGCTTCTCTGTGTGTCTGCTGTAAGGGGAACCACAGGCCCCACTGCATCCCAGCTCTGTTGTCTGCACTTTCCCCAGCTTTTTCCCAAGGCCCTGGCTGGGTGCCATGCCCCGCACAGGGGGAACCGGTGCACGCGTCCTGCCCTCCGGTCCCCACAGCAGCCGGCTGGGCATGGCTGCTGCCCCCTTCCTGGAGAAGCAGGCTCTGAGTCCCCGAGGGCACGCTCACCTTGCCCAGGGTTGTGGCAGGGGCAAGTTTCAAAGCCGGGTTTGGCTGGCGCAGAGCATGTGCCCGCAACAGCGTAAGTGTTGGTGCGCCACCCCGAAGCCACGTGGCTCTTCCCACCGGGGGTTGGCCCCTGCTGGGGGCCCCAGTGCTGACCTGCTTGGACGCGCAGCTCCCGGCGTGCCCAAGGTGGGCCCAAGATCGCAAAACCGGAGGTGGCAATTGTTAACACCAGAGACCTTGGCCTGCATCCCCCTCGGGCTCTCGTAGGAACTCAGAGGCCGGACCCCATGAGCCGGGCCAGGGGGCCACGGGTCGAGGCAGAGGCGGTGAAGGATGGGAAATATTACTGGTTGGACAAGCACGACTCCTCAAACCCAGAATGCATCTGCCCTGGGCTTCTCCCTCGTCTCTGGTGTAATCACGCCGGCTCTGTGTACTGAGTACCTGCTATGTGCACAACTCTTACCCTCCCCCCAGTCCTGTGCTGAGGCTCACGGGACACCGAGACTCAGGGAAGCTGCCATTCGCCCGGGTCACACAGCGAGCGGGACCCTCCACTCCCAGGCCCCAGGGACAGTGTCGTCCCTCAGCAGCTGGACACTATCTTACTCTCCAGCTCCCTGGTCCTGTCCCAGCTCTAAGAGCCCTCTGCCCTCCTCATGCCTGCAGGGCTCCACACAGAAGAAAACTGGATTGGTGCACTGGGACGTGGGAGACCTGGGTTCGAATACTGGCTCTGTGTGCGAGTCATTACAGGACTCTGGGTGGCCACAACCCCGCTCAGACCCCCAGACGCATTTGTAGGAAGAGAGTCAGGGGCAGTGACCAAGCCAGGCAGGGGCAGGGACCAAGGAGCGCCCCACCACCCCACTCACAGCTGCAGCCCTGCCCCTCTTCTACGGGGGTCCTGGAGAGAATTAAGCTCTAATGCCCTGAAGTATCCATTGTATGTGACAGATCAGTCTATACCCTGTGCATCGAGAATGGTGCTATGTCCCACCCTTGGGAGATTTGATAAAATAGTCATTCCAGTTATTTTCTGTAGGTCTAAATTTTCTCATCATATCCCGGTTGAGAGAAGCTACCCCAGGCACGTGAGGAAGGACGTCCTAGAGCGGCTGGCACCCAGTGGGCCGGTGGGCTAGCCACAGACACAAGGGCAGACCCAGCTGAAATCAGCTGGATTTGGTCCAAATCATCAGAACTGTCCAGCAAATTAAAAAAAAATATATTTGAGCAACAAAACATTCTTCTGGTTTTCAGACCCTGAGTCTCAGGTGGTTTGTCATGCAGCCGTGGCTAAATGATACACAGAGCTGGAGGGAGGAAAAGGAGATACCAGGTCCTTGCTCATGAAGGGAAGATGCTGACAGCAGAAGGTGAGGCAAGGGCTCCAGGCCTCTGAGAGGATTTGAGAAGAAAAGGAAAGCAATGAGTCTAGGCCTTTCTGAGGCCGGGGCAAGCATCTTTTCCTTCTGCTTTATCCCTTCCAGCTAAAGCACCTCCAGTAGGTTCTGGAAAGTCAATAGGGGTCAGACAACCAGGCTGAGTTGCAGCTCTGCCTCTCACTTGCTCTGTGTCCTTGGGAAATTCTTTCCCCCTCTGGGCCTTGGTTGCCCTGCCTAAACAACTGAGCTCTTAACTACCACTGGACTTTACCACCACCAGGCCTTATAAGTCATGTGAAGATAAGCTAAAACAAAATAGTATAATTGCTAAGAGCATGGGTTCAAATCTCAGTTCCATCACTTCCTACCTGTGTGGCCTTGGGCAAGTTACTTAACCTCTCTGTGCCTCAGTCTCTTCCTCTGGAAAACAGGGGAAATACTGGGCTGAAGTTCCCACTTCCATTCTAAGACTAAAATGTGCTGATATTGCACAGTGCTTAGAACAGGGCCTGACCCAGAGTAAATGCTACTGCGGTGCCTGGGAGGTAAATTTCTCACACGAGCACTCAGAGTTCTGCTGAGCGGGTCACCGACTGGGGGTCAATAAATGCTCCAGGAACACAGAGCCTTACCAGAGAAGGGCTCCAGGGAAAGATTGAGCAGGTCCTTGGTGCCACACTCGGGCCCCAGGACGCCGTTGTAGCTGACAGTGCGGGCGCAGAGCATGAGGCGGCAGGCGCGGGCCTGGGAGGTGTTGTTGTCGATGTGGGCAAAGACGTCAAAGTCACTGCCCAGGTTCATGCCATCGCCCACGCGGATCCGCATGGCCACCTCGGTCTCCTCCTTCTCGGCCAGCTTGTTCAGGTGGTTGGCCCTTGCAAAGGCTTCCCTCTCCTCTGGGGACCCTGTGGGGAAAGGGAAGAGAGCTGGAGCAGGTGCCAGAAAGGGGCTGCAACAGGGCAAACCCGAGGTCTCAGCGTCCTGGAGTCTCAGAGCAGCCCGGAAGGAGCCTCTTCCCTACATTTCTGTACCAGGAGGAGGAAAGACCTTTTTATTCATTTTCTGCAACTGAACACCTATACATCCATCAAAGCCCAGCCCAAATGAGCCACCCTATTCCAGGAGGGTTTCTCCATCCACTCCTCCCCGCTGGAATGAATGAGTCACACTGTCTTCTGGGCTTCCACAGCTGCCTAATAACTATTAAGGTTTTTCAGCTCACCAGGTTGGTTTTTTTCCCTATTTATGTGCTTATCCCTCTGCTGCCTGAGGGCTAAGATTGCATTTTCCTTATCTTTACCTCCTATCCAGGGCCTAAGAAGTGCTTTGTGCATTGCAGGTGCAAAGATACACCTTTTCAGATAAATAAATCTATGAGAATGTTCTCACTTCCAAGTATTTGCCCAGGAATTTCTTCTACCTGAAATCCTTTCTCTTCCTTTTTCCACCTATCAAGCTCTCCAGCAGGAATGATGTCCCTCCTTTATATTCCACTGACCTGTCTCTCCTATGCTTTAAAAATTTTTTTCTCCAGTACTGCTGGACACATGTCTATCCCTTTTATCAAACCAGCAGCTCTAGACCTTTCAGGGGCCAGGGAAAGCATCTTTCCCTTCTGTTCCAACCCTCCCAGCTAGACCATGCTCACCTCTAGTCAGTGGGGGTCAGAGGAGGGCAGTGACTATGCTTCCTGTTCGCCCCCATAGCCCCACTGTGTTTGGCACACAGTAGATGCTTGGAAAATATCCATCAAATTGAATTGGTTGTTCGAGATGCTATAATCCAATCTTTAAAATAAACCAAGTCCTTTTTTCCCCCCACTGATTTGTGGTAACTCATCTTTGTGTCCGACTGAGTATGGCACATTAAGTTTCTTTTGGCCTATTTCTGTTTGATTTAAACCCCCCCCCCCCCCATCTACCTGCATGCCTCAGGTCTGTAAATACTTCAAAGATAAACAACGCAATGTTCCAGAAACCTCTTCTCTCTGCCCTTTCGTACTTTTAACCCTCTTAAGTACAAATATGTTGCCCAAAACAAAATGAAACAACAAGCCCGGAATTGCCTACCCACGGTCGTAGGTCCTGCTGTTCATAAGCACTGTGCTAAATATCATAACGAGCGATGGTAATTTTTCTGTTAAGATGCATACCTCTCCTATATAATCCCTTTCAATTTTATTAAAAGTCAAACCAACCAAACAAGTCAGGCTTAAAAACTGCCTTGAATCCTCTGGGGAAAACAGAATGCTTTTCCTAAACGCCCTTCTACCACCAACCAGCAATGTGTTTGAAAAGATGTACTTGCTTCTAAGGAGTTTCTCAAACTGTAGTGTAGCACACAGGCCGTTGTTGCATGCAGACCGCTAAATAACACACACACACACACACACACACACGCGCGCGCGCGTGCACACGCGCGCACCCACGGGGCTTGTAGCGTGCGAGGCTTATCTGCAGGGTCAGGGCGCGCACCTACCCTCTGGGTACTTGTAGGTGTGAGTGATGTCCTCCCGCTCGTCCCGGCCCACGCGCTTCGTGCTGATTTTCAGCCCCACGACCAGGGAGCGGTTGACAGACTTGTGCACGGACCCGTCCTCCTGGCAGATCCAGTCGATCACGTCGGCGTTGACCTCGGCAAAGACGAAGGGGGCGTCGTATTTGGTGCTCAGGTTGCCTTCCTTGATGGCGCGGACGGGGACCGGGCCGCAGCAGTAGGTGCCTGGTTGGGGACGGGACACGGGGGAGGTGAGCCTGGGCGAAGGAGAGGATGGCATCGTCCTCCAGGACCCTCCACAGTCCAACCACAAAGGGCAGAAATCTCAAGAACATGCCGCCCTTTGATGCGGTGACTCCATTTCCGGGAAGGCAGGGCAGGGTAAGGATTAAGGGCAGGGACTCGTGGGCTCAACCTCTAGGGTTCAAATCCCAGCTCAGCTTCCTACGAGTCACGTGACCTTGGGCAAGTTACTCAAACTTCTCGAAGCCTCAGTTTCATGTGGGGGATACTGCTTGTATCTGTCTAATGAGGACTTATAAATTACATATGTAAAGCTCTTAATATAGACTAATTGCTATACAAGTGTTTGATAATCAAAACACAAATTTTCCCCAAGCAAGCTTAAGGAAAGTCTGGAGCCACGCAGTAGAAGCTACGGCCTGTCTGTTGCTCACACCAAGGCTGAAATCGTTGCCCGACACGCGGCCGGCTCAGGGAGTGTGTCGACCTGATGGCCGTGAGTGCTGGCGGTTTATCTCAGTATGATGTGTAACATCCCACATTGGCCCCCCAAAATATGTTGAAGATGAGAGGCTGGGTAGCGATGGAACACAGTCACGTTAAACTGAAATTCAAATCACAGAAATCGATCTGAAGGAGAGATGCCAATGAGAGAGTGAGCAGTGAGAGCCAGGATAAAAGGCTGTGTGTGGCAGTTCTTACCCCAGAGCCCTCGGACACCTCCCCAAGGGGCTGCAAATAGAACGCAGGGGCCCATGAATGCAGGTGGGGAAAAACCATATCTTCATTTTCATTCTACCCTGATAGCATTTCCGTTCATTACAAATGCAGGCATAGAACAGTTTTCTTAGGGGCGCGGGTGACATCTCACCCAGAGGAACCACGGATATTTTTGTATCATCTTGTAGTTGTCACAGATAACTAGAAATATAATTTACATTCATCTCTACCACTAATTATGGAACTTATTCACCCTGCCGCTCGATCTTGTCATATAAAAAAGCATTTGAAAAATATATATTATATCCTAAATTTATTTTTCAAACCTTTTGATAACTATTTTAAGGTGATTGGTTTTCTTTGTAATCTCATATTTTATATTCTTTGCATTTAAAAATATTATTCTATGCCAGAGACCTGGGCATAGAGACCTGGGCAGGAGACCTGCCTGCCTATGCAAAAAAAAAATATCTATATATCTATATATCTATATCTATATCTATCTATCTATCTATCTATCTATCTATCTATCTATCTATCTATCTATCTATCTATCTATCTATCTATCTATCTATCTCTATATATATAATTCTGAAACCTACACTCTCCAGATGGGTTCCTAAGCCAGATAAGTCCTGAAATCCAGAGGGCCCAGCCTCTCCAGTACATCAACTAGTGCCATCCCCCAGCCCATATTATTAACAGTCCCTTCCAACATGAAAAAGTTGGAATGGGCATAGCCCAAATACCCTTAATGATTGGGAGAAAGATCAAAGGAGAAGGAGTTATGACAGAGAAGATAAGATTTACTAAATGAGTATGACTGCTGAATCATTACATTGATATTTCTTTCAGGCTCCAGCGTCTTGGAGCAACTTAAAAGGAAAACCTAAAATTGTGGCACTGTAACCCATACTAAACTCTGAAATCTATTCTATAGCTAATTGTTGCATTGTGCTTTGAAATTTATTGTTTTTTTTGTATATATGTTTTCCTAATTAAAAAAACATATTCTGAGAAGGTGGTCCTTACACTTCAAAATTTTGCCAAAGGACTCCTTGGCTTTCTCTCTCTTACAGGCATATATATACATATACAATACATAATATACATGCTTACACAGAAACATACAAATCTCTAATTAGAAATTACTGGAAGATGTATGTGACTGTTAACAACGCTTATCTTGGGGACAGAAGACAAGATGATATTTGACATTTCTTTGTACTTCTCCATATTGTCCAAGTTTTCCATGATGCACATCAATTACTTTTCAAAGCATGAAAGAAGTGCATCGTGAAAACATAAGTGAGACTCCTCCACCCTCCCATGGCTGAGGCAATGGTCTTTGCAGTCGGCCAGACCTAAGTAAGAATCACAGCTCTGGAGTCAAAGGACTCTGGGTGACTCATTTTAGCTTCCTGAGCCCCAGTTTCCTCCTGCAGCAGTGGGGCCATGCCTACCCACCTTCGCTCTTCTCCTGGGGCGTGGGGTCGAGGGCCTGCCACCCCTCGTAGCCCGGTTCCAGGTCGGGCCTGGTCATCCACGACTCCACCCAGCAGTGGAAGTTCCTGATGGGGAAAGGAAGCAGAACCTTGGCCAAACCGTCCACGCGGGACTTTCACTGCCACCTCCCGCAGGCAGAACACCAGGCCAGCCCTCCCCCTCGGCACCTCCCCTGGGCAGCCCACAGACACTCCCTGTCCTTGTCCTAGGCTGAACCCTGCATCCCAACCCCCACCCACCGCACCCCTCCACCTCCCCATCCCCGCTCCTCCTCTTCTGCACCGCCTGGGGGTGCATGTCAGTGCCACCATCCCCCAGCCAGGGGCTCACTCCTCTGCCTGGGAGTCATTCTCAACTCCTCTCCCTAATCCCTTCCCGTTCCAGGGGCTCCTTGAGTCTTGCTTCTTGATCTCTTAATTTCTTGGCTTCCCATCCCTTCTTTCCCAGCCCACAGGCCCTGCCCTGGTTCAGGTGCCATCACCCCCCACCTGGAGCGTGCCCCCGCCCCCTGCCCCTCACTGCTCTCCCCTGGACCTCCTGTCTGCAGTCTCCAGCATACCCCTCCCCAGCTCTGAGGCTTTAGTGACCATCTATTGCCTCTGGATTCAAGTTCAGACCCTCACACCTGGCGCTCCAGGCTCCCAACACCCTTTCCAACCTAATTTCCCAGTGCCCCCTCAAGTATCATAGGGTGACCTGCCCTCTTCTAGGCCTTTGTTCATACTGTTCCCCCTATGTGGAAGGTCTTCCCCCATCCAGACACTGCTCCACCTTTAAGGCCCAATTCAAATGTGAACTCCTCCAAGAAGTCTCCCCGGATTTTTCTCCATGGGATCTTCCTCACTGGGCCTTGCCCCCAGCCTCTCCGCCCTCTACCCCCTCACCAGATCATCTCGCTCTTGTCACCCTGGATCTCCCCGAACTCGTTGCGGAAGTACTCGATGAGCAGGTTGCTGTTCTGGTCGTGGGCCGAGTTATAGTTGGTCACAACGCGGGTGGGGATACCGAGGCAGCGCAGCACTGGGGGTGGACAGAGGGGCCGTGCACAGAGAGAGGGGTTATGGGGTGAGCTGGGCCTGGGAGACACCTGCCCAGGCATCTGCTCTAGGCCTCCACGTGCCCATCTGTACCCCAGGGAGCAATGTACCCACCGTCCAGGTCTGAGGGTGCTCGCCAACCCTTCCCATTCCCAATGAGGCTGTCTGCTTCGCTGGTTGTTCCATGTCCACTCTGTCCCCCTCACATCACAGCTGCCGGAGGGGGACTCTGCAATGCAAATCTAACTCCAACACTCACCTGCTAACCTTCAAGGGCTCCCTATGGGCTTCCAGATCAAGATCAAACTCTGGCTTTGGCCCTTGGCCCTTGAGGCTCTGACCCTTTGCTACCTCCTTGCACACTCTGCTCCAGACACACTGGCCTCCTTGCTGCTCCTCCTGCTCTCCACACTCCCACCAGCCACAGGGCATTGGCACATGCTGTTCCCTCTGCCTGGAAGCCCATCCCACCAGGTCTGGATTGCCCCAGTGTCTGGGATGAAGAGGTGGGTGAAGGAGAGGGTGAAGGAGGGCAGGAGGCAAGCATGGAGAGAAGGAAGGTGGTGAATGAATGACAGAGGGAACAGAAGGCTGGAGGGCTTCCATTCAAGGCCCCACGTGGAGGCTTCCAGTCTGGGGCCAGAGGCTGCACCGCTGGGGCTTGTTCCCTCTTTGTATAAGAGGATCACAATGCAAGGGCCTCAAACCTTTTGGGAGGGTTGAATGCCATCGTGGACAAGACGGGCGCTGCCTTCATGTTTACAGAGGGTTGTGACAAGTAGAGAAGTGGCTGATGTTTCAATGGCAAGTGCATAACAGGCAGGTATCCCCTGGCACCTGCAGGCCCATGTCCACTCTGTAAGAAAAGGAGCGTGGCGGCCAGGGGAGGAGGAAATCCCTGGGCACGAGTCCCACCCAAGCGGTGGGGCTGGATGCTCCAGGCCCGTGGGCTTGTGGGTGCTGAGACACCCTCATTTTTTAACGTGTTTCTGGCTATGTTGTAAAAGTAACAGATGCTCAGGGTAGGAGAAAGAAAGTAAAAATTTCAAAAGAGAAGTGAAACAAAAAGTCCACAGGAAATGCATCCGCTGGAACTTCTGTTTCACTTTTAGTTTGCATTGAGGTTGAGCCCCTGGGAGCGGGGACGGGCAGGGCTGTGACCTTTGCCCTGTGTCCACCATTGGCCAGGGCATGTGCTGCCGGGTGGCCCTGGATTCTGGCCAGGAGCTCGTGGAGGAGGGAGAGGCGGCTGTGCCCCTCCGGCCCCACCTCGTCCTGGGGTCTGTACCCTGAGGCCCCAGAGTATGTACCAGAGGCTTGGGGAGGCCTGTCCTGCTGTCCGAGGAGCACAGTACAGCTCCTGACCCGGGGAAGAGACCAGGAGGCCTCACTGCTGCAGTCTCAGGCCAGAAGGCTGCCCCAGAGCCAGGCACACCGATTCCAAGATTGGCCATGCCACCGCCAGCTGTGTGACCTTGGGCCAGCCACTTCCCCTCTTGAGCCTCCCTTTCCTCCTCTGTGAGAGGAGCTAATAATAGCAGCCTGTCTGGATGTTGGGATGATTCAGAGAGAGGCAGTGGGTGTGAGAAACCTGAAGCTGCCCCTCTCTGGGAAGCCAATGCCCACCCCAGGACTCGGGAAGTCTGCAGATCAGCAAAGTGTGTCAATGGTTCCTGCAAGCCTCTGCCCACTCACTGCTGGCCAACAAGTGGGCACTAGGGAATTGCCCAGGAATCCAGCTGAGAACAATGCAATCCCAGCTTTCCCTGGAAACCTGCAATCCCACACCTAATCTGAGCCAAAGCCTGTGCTAAGGCATCACTGCAGGTCCTAAGAGTTCCCTGTGAAGTGGGTCACCGTTGTCTCCATGTGACAGGTGAGAAGACTAAGGTTGGAGACCTCAATTCATTTCCACCAGGGGGGTTAGAGGCAGAGCGGGGATTCAAGCCCAGGCAGGCGGCTCCTGCGTCCATAGGCGGATCCACCATCTGGCTTCCCACAGGCACGCTGTGGTCAACAAGCTCAGCTGGTCTGTGGTCAACATGACACAATGTGGGCAAGGTCTAGAGCGGGTCTTTGTAAAATTCAGATCACACTGTGTCCCTCCCCACCTTTACACTCTCCCATAGCTCCCCAGTGCTTAAGGGACAAATTCACATCTCCAGCATCTCAGACCCTTCATGTATTTGACCTCTCTCAACCTCTTCTGCTCCCTCTTTTTACCAAGATTTCCCTGGCTGTGCCACATACCGGGTCTGAGAGGAGCTGCAGGGAGCCTGGCACAGCCCCGGCCCAGTGGAGAATTCAGTTAAGGCAAGAACTGCCGCTAAACCTTCCGGGGGCCACAGCCCAGGGTGAAAAAGACATCTGCCCGTGAGTCTGGGGGCCCAGGCCAGGGACTGCAGGGTTTCTTCAGAAAACCTATGGGGTTCTTTGAGAAGATATGTTTCAGACCTCTCAGTAGGAAGGGTGAGGGTTAGGGGATTTCCACAAGAAAGGGGAATTCAGAGGTCACAAGGGAGCAGGCAGTCACAGGCAGAGAGGCAGGGCCGGGTAGAATAGGGGAGCCCAGCTGGGACTTGTGCCAGGCTGCCTCCACCCAGCCCACTGGAGCAGGGGACAGTACTATGGGCCCCAGGGACCCTTCCTGAGCACTGATCTAAGAGTCAGAAAAGCTGGGGGCTCTAGATCAACCTCTTAGATTTCCTGAGCCTAATAATAGCCATAATAAGCAGCATTACGTAAGTATTTGCTGCTATGTACCTGACATCATTCTAAGCATGTCACACATCTTAGCTCATCTAATCTCACAACCATCCCAGGATAAAGGCACTGTGATTATACCCATTGTACAGACTGCATAGAGCTGAGGCTCAGAGGAAATAAGTGCTTTGCCCAAGGATGCAGCTGGTAAGAAGCAGAGCTGAGATTTTAACACAGGCCTGGACTCTAGTGTCCATGCTCTTAATTAGTTGCTGGTGCCTCATTCTCATAAACACCATCATCAACCCGGACAATTCTAAACATTTTCTGGGTTTGAGTTTTCAAGATGTACCTTTTTTTTTTTTTTGCATGAGCAGGCAAGATGCATCTTTTTAAAGGTTGTTTTTTTTTTTTTTTTGCTTGCCTGTTTTAAATGGCTTGACCTTACCCCTTTACACTTTAGAAAATGCTTTGTCTTTCTTGGCACTGATGATATTACTGTTAATATCAAGTTATTAAGAGCTCACATTTACTGAGTTACCCTGGGCCAGAGTCTGTGCTGAGCGCCTTCATGTCACAACCACCTTCAGAAGCAGGTCCTATTGCTGTCCCATTTTACAGATGGGGAAACTGAAGTTCAGAGAGAAGTCAAATGCTGAAGGTCACAGAGCAAGTGAATGGGAGAAAGGGGATTTTAAACTCAGGTCTGCCTGGTTCCAGAGCCCAGGTTCTGAACCCTGAGCCCATACTGCCTCCTGAATGATGTCCCTGGTCTGAACCACCACCTGAGCCGCCTGACAATAGTCATTGAGAAAAAGACCAAAGAGGACAGTGACCAGCTCCAGGCAACACAGTGCACTTGGTGGCATTAGTGGCAGAGGCAGGACCATTACTGGGGCCTCCCACTTCCCACTCTAGTGCTCTCTGTGCTGCTCCTCCCCCCAGCTTCCAGACCTTTCCAGCACCCCAGCATGCAGCTCACCTGTGCAGGCCACAGCGGCAAAGACCCAGCACTGGCCATACTTGACGCGCTGGCAGCCATGGGTCTTCCAGCGCCGCAGGATGTCCACGCTGCCAATCCAGAACATGGGGCTGATGCCGTCCCCATAGTTGTTGTCCCAGCGTCCCAGGAGCACTCCCTGGTCATCATTGCAGTTGACCTACAACCAGTGGGTCATCATGAGGCACTGAACCTGGGGAGAGGGTGACAGCTACGCCAGGGTGCGCACAGGAGGCAATGAAGACAGGGAAAGGGTTACAGGATGAGGGATCAGTAGGTGCAAAGGTGCCAGGGTGTGACAGATTGCGGCATGCTGGAGATGGGAGGGAGCTGGGAGCCCAGGTGCAAGAGAGAAAAGACGGGGCAGGGGAGGTTGAGAGAGGTCAAGTTCATGAAGGGTCTGAGATGCTGGAGATGTGACTTTGTCCCTTGAGCACTGGGGAGCTATGGGAGAGTGTAAAGGTGGGGAGGGGCTCAGTGTGATCTGAATTTCACAAAGACCTGCTCTAGGTCTTGCCCACATTGTGTCATCCTCCCACCTTTTAAACCCTCCCAAACTCCCATTAACTCCAGAATAAAACCCATCCCCCTCTAGGTTTTGCAGGGCCTGTCCCTGCCCACTTCCACAGCTCATCTTACACCCCGACCCTCTCTGTCACTCCAGTCTGGCCACACTGGCCTCCATTCCATTTCTCAAACCTGCCAAAGTTGTTCCCTCCTCGGGGCCTTTGCAGAAGCTGCCCCCTCTGCCCGGAAGCCTCTTCTCCTCCTAGTTGTAGAGTCAGCTTAAGGGTCATCCCCTTTGGGAGGTCCTCCCTGAGCCCCCAAAGAGGCCTGTGGTCTGCTGTTGGGGTTCTCTCAGTGCACCTGTCATAATTTATGACACGTGATATCTTGGTGAGTATCTGTCTCCCCTCGTGCACTAGAATGGAAACTCTCTGGAGTTAGAGACCACCCCCACTGCTGGGACACAGGCGACACTTGATAAATGTTTGCTGAGTGAATGAATGAACCGCTCTGGAAGGCCACCTGGCATCACTCTCATTGCATGAATCTCTTCTTTCCCAGCACACGCGCTCCTGGCTGAGACCTGCCCATCTCCTGGTCCCCCTCCGTGCCCGCTGCAGAGCCTGCCTCCGTCGTCACAGGGACAGAGGAGTCTGCTGGGGCCCGTCACGGGCTCTGGCCCCTGCCCGCACTCACCATGCCGCTCACCACGCGGCCCACGTAGACGGGGCTGCTGCGGCGGGAACAGTCGCGGTTGGCATCCCTCAGGAACTTGGGGTTAATATCCAGGAGCATCAGGCAGATGTCCAGAATCCCGTCTTCAAACTGTGTCGGAGGGAACAGGAGGAATGAGGGAGGCGAGAAGTCACCTCCTCCAGGAAGCCTGCCTCCAAGCCCCCAGCAGCTGCAGGCCCTCTCTGCTCCCTCTCACACACCAGGCTGGGCGGCCCGGGTTGGGTGGGCTGCATTTCTATGGTGCCAGCATCACCTGTCCCAGCAAGGGGCGGGGAGGACAATGACTGAGCAGGCCAGAAGCCTGCGAGCGGGTAGGGGGAACGTGCTGCATCCAGGGCCCGGGAAGCTGGGCTGACTCTGGGAATTTGGGGTAGCACCCACAGAATGGAGTGCCACATCCCTGGGGCTTCCCTTCTCTTTTGAGTCACCCCAGGTCCCCCATTGCCCCCTTCTTCTCTCCACTCAGCCGAATCTCCCATTTCCCCTAAAGCCCACTCACTCTGCAGAGCCCTCCACCCACACTGCTTTACCTGCAGCCGAGGTAGATTATGAAGCTGCATATCCAATCCCCATTCAAAAACCCCTAAAGCCTAGACTCCTCCCAGGCCTTGCCCCTCCTCATCTCTTCCCCCCTCACTCATTCTGCCCCAGGCTCGCTGCTTCTCTGCTGGAGGCAGAAATGCGGTCTTTGCATTTCCTGTTTCCTCTGCTTGGAATGCTCTCCTGACCGCTCTCTGTATGGCTCATACCTTCTCATCCTTAGGGCTGCAACTTGCAAATCATCTTTTATTAAAGCAGGGCCCCCTCCCTGTCACCTGATCCCCATCGGACATGTTCAGGGGCTTGCCCATCCACCCCCAGTTCTCCTCTCCACGGTCCTCTGAACCGGGCCCCCTCACAGGCCTCCCTCCATACATGCTGTGTGACTTTGGGCCTGGCCTGGGCCCTCTCTGGGCCTCCAGCCATTTCAGGGCCCTCACATCCCCGATGGCACAGGCTAGGCATCTCTGTGACCTGCTCATGACTTTACAGCTTTGGCTGCCTCCGACCCCGGGCCCGGCACATGGTAGGGCTGAGTCGGCTGGGAGGGGCATCACGTGGCCCTACCTGCCCAAAGTTCCAGGGCACGCTCTTGATGAACTTGGCTGAGCCCTGGTAGATGAAGCCCTGCTGGGTGAGGACGTATTCCAGCCGCTCCTCGTCTGAGTCCAGGTACACAGTGTCAGCTGCGGGCAGGACGAAGGGGCTCAGCTCTGTGTCTGGCAAGGCTCGGGGCCCCCAGACACAGTGGCCAGGGTGCCAGCTGCCTGGGCCAGGCCAGCTTCTGAGAAAAACTAATCATTAATTAATAATTCTACGTCAGTGAGATAAGGTGTTACCATTTAGTAACAAGTGGCTGCCACTTAATCCCCCCCTCATCACACACCAGGACCTGGGCCTAGCATAAAGGAACTCTCAGACCCCACAAGAGCCCAGTGAGGAAGGAACCTTGTAAACCCCATTTTACAGATGGGAAAACCAAGGCTCAGAACTATTTACTGATGGGAAAGCTGGAGCCAAAACAAGAGGCAGAGGAGCACCAGAAACCCTGGTTTGACCCACTTCTCTTCCCACCTTCCTGTGGGCCAAGAGTAAATGTGATTGCAGATCAGAAAGGCGCTTCGGGAGCTAAAGCACTGAGCCAGCCCAAAGAAGGAACATCGTAACTCAAGGTGGAGAGAGTTCAGTGTCTGATGGGAAGGCCAAGAAAGGGGGAGGTGGCATCCTGTCCCACTTGGGAGGTCTGGGAGGGCTCTCTGGAGGAGGTGGCATCTAAACATTACCTTGATGGTGACCAAAGTTCAGACAACTGGAGCCTGGTGGAATGGGCTTCCAGACAGAGAATTAGAGAGAGCAAAGGTGTGGCTGCTGGAAAATTCAGGGTTCTTAGTTCCCTGAGGCTAGAGAAGGGAGAAGAGGGGGCTGATGAAGTAAGGACCAGATGGCAGTGGCCCAAAGGTCAGACTGGTCTTTGCTACCCCCTCTTCACATATAAAGAAACTGAGGCTGGGAAGGGGTACCTAGAGCTGTGTCGTGTCCTTTGTGGGATGTAGGCATTTTTGCCTCTGTGGATCCCTTCCTCCATAAATATTTTATGACCGCATTGGTGTAAATATGAAAATACTAAAGTTACATATTAAAATATATTCTTGGACTTAAGAGCTAACTTTTTTTATTTTAAGAAGAAATTAAAACATTTCACAGGTCAAGATGGTGGCTTAACAACGTGCGCATTTTAATTCGTCCTCCAGAACAACTACTAAATAACCAGAAACAGTACAGAACAGCTCCTGGGGCCACGTCAGTGACCGGACACACAGCGTACCCCAGTCTGGACCAGCTGGACCAGGTGCGAGCACCCCCCAGAAACGTGAGTTCCCAAAGCTGTGGTGGCCAGCACCCCTCCCCCACAGGCTGCTTCCCAGAGGGGAAAGGAAAGGACTTTACCAGCAGCAGGGACTGGGCACAATCAAACGCAAATTGTGGAATTAATTAACAAATTCTGACTACTAAAAATAGGCCCCCAGCTTAGGTGAACCTGATCAAAGCAGAGGTTGCTCATTTTTGCCCTGGCACCAAGGGGGCAGGACTGACAGAAAAAGGGGGAAAAAAAAAGAAGGAAACAGAGGTTTTTGTGGCTGTGTATCTACAAAGGCTTGACTGCCTCTGGATACAGCGGCAGAACTTTTCAGGCTGCAACTGCCCCAGGCATAGGCAGAAGTGAGCTCTTTGAGGGGCTTGTCTGGAGCCTGTGCCTTCCCCAGGGGAGGGGTGAAGCCCCACCCAGGTGGAATCCCTCCGTCAAGGAATTCAGACACCAGGGTTTGGTCATTTGAAGCCATTAAAACCAGCCTACAACCTCTCCTCTGTCTCCACCACACCCCCAGCAGGGAGAATCTGCCAAAGTTAAAGGTACCGCATCATCTTATGCTGGTGGGACCTGCAGTCAGACAAGTGCCACATACTGGGCAGGATAAGAAAAACAGAGTCCAGAGACTTCACAGGAAAGTCTTTGAACCTGCTGGGTCTCACCCTCAGGGAAAACCGACACAGGTGACTCTTTCCTACTGATAGGAGGCCAGTTTGGTCTGGGAAAATCTGGCTGGGGTCTATAATACCTAAGTAGACCCTCCTAAGTGTGTGGTGGGGAAAGGCACCACACAAGCAGGGCAAGAAACAAGAAAACAAGAACTGAAAAATTCTCCTCTGTTAAACAAAACTTAAGCTAAAGGTCCAGATAAAGCTGAATGGAATGTCAAAGAACAGACAGACAACATATTCATCCAGCAAGAAAACCCTAGATAAAAGAAGGGAAAGCAATCTCCAGAATAAACTAATTAAGGTAATTAAATGCCTAGACACCAGCAAAAAATAACAAATCACACTAAGAAAACTGAAGATATGGCCCAGTCAAAGGAACAAACCAACAATTCAAATGAGCTACAGGAGCTGAAACAATTAATTCAGAATATACGAACAGACATGGAAAACCTCATCAAAAACCAAATCAGTGAATTGAGGGAGGATATAAAGAAGGTAAGGAAAGAACAAAAAGAAGAAACTGAAAGTCTGAAAAAACAAATCACAGAACTTATGGGAATGAAAGACACAGTAGAAAAGATGAAAAAAACAATGGAAACCTACAATGGTAGATTTCGAGAGACAGAACATAGGATTTCTGAACTGGAGGACGGAACATCTGAAATCCAACAAGAAACAGAAACTATAGGAAAAAAAATGGAAAAATATGAGCAGGGACTCAGGGAATTGAAAGACAATATGAAGCGCATGAATATACATGTTGTGGGTGTCCCAGAAGGAGAAGAGAAGGGAAAAGGAGGAGAAAAACTAATGGAGGAAATTATCACTGAAAATTTCCCAACTCTTATGAAAGACTTAAAATTACAGATCCAAGAAGTCCAACGTACCCCAAAGAGAATAGATCCAAATAGACATACTCCAAGACATTTAATAATCAGAATGTCAGAGGTCAAAGAGAAAGAGAGGATCTTGAAAGCAGCAAGAGAAAAGCAATCCATCACATACAAGGGAAGCCCAATAAGACTATGCATAGATCTCTCAGCGGAAACCATGGAGGCGAGAAGACAGTGGGATAATATATTTAAATTATTAAGAGAAAAACTGCCAACCAAGAATTCTATATCCAGCAAAATTGTCCTTCAAAAATGAGGGAGAAATTAAAACATTTTAAGACAAAAAATCACTGAGAGAATTTGTGACCAAGAGACCAGCTCTGCAAGAAATTCTAAAGGGAACACTAGAGACAGATATGAAGACAGAAGAGAGAGGTGTGGAGAAGAGTGTAGAAAGGAAGACTATGAGTAAAGGTAAAAAGAAGGAAAATTAGATATGACATATAAAATCCAAAAGGCAAAATAGTAGAAGAAAGTACTACCCATGCAGTAATAACACTGAATGTTAATGGATTAAACTCTCCAATCAAAAGACATAGTCTGGCAGAATGGATTAAAAAACAGGACCCATCTATATGCTGTCTCTACTCAAAGGACACGAGGCCAAGGACACAAATGGACATTTACACACCAATGTTTATAGCAGCATTATTAACAATTACCAAGAGATGGAAACAGTCAAAATGTCCATCAACAGACAGTTGGCTAAACAAACTGTGACATCTACATAAGATGGAATATTATGCAGCTGTAAGACAGAATAAAGTCATGAAGTATGTAACAACATGAATGGACCTTAAGGACATTATATTGAGTGTGATTAGCCAGAAACAAAAGGACAAATACTATATGGTCTCACTGATATGAACTGACATTAGTGAATAATCTTGGAATATTTCCTTGGTAACAGAGACCATCAGGAGATAGAAATAGGGTAAGATATTGGGTAATTGGAGCTGAAGGGATACAGATTGTGCAACAGGACTGAATATAAAAACTCAGAAATGGACAGCACAATATTACCTAACTGTAATACAATTATGTTAAAACACTGAATGAAGCTGCATGTGAGAATGATAGAGGGAGGAGGGCTGGGGGCACAAACGAAATCAGAAAAATAGATAGATGATAAAGACTGAAATGGTATAATCTAGGAATGCCTAGAGGGTATAATGATAGTGACTAAATGTACAAATTTAAAAAATGTTTTTGCATGAGGAAGAACAAAAGAATGTCATTACTGCAGGGTGCTGAAAATAGATGGTAATTAATATTTTAAAATTTCAACTAATGTGTGAGACTAAAGCAAAAAATGTTTATTTGGTACAAATCTATACTTTGACTAGTGCATCTCCTAATGTAACTTATGTAGATAGTTGATTGAACACCTTAAGTACATGGAACTTTGTATAGGACATGAGATTTTGTTGGTTTGTCCAGGTGATGCCCTGATGAATCCCAGAGTGATTTGATCAGTGAGTGGAAAAGTATTTGCCAAGTCCCCTTCAGGGAATGCTGAGAATGGGGGAAAACTCAACTTCCCCAAGTTGAATTCTTGATATTCTCACAAGCAGTGTGGACAACCAAAGCTATAAGCTGAGCCCCCAGTCTTGGGGTTTGTTCATATGAAACTTAACCCCACAAAGGATAGGTCAAGTCTACTTAAAATTAGGCCTAAGAGTCACCCCCAAGAGAACCTCTTTTGTTGCTCAGATGTGGCCTCTCTCTCCAGCCAACACAGCAAGCAGACTCACCACCCTCCCCCTGTCTACGTGTAACATGACTACCAGGGGTGTGGATCTTCCTGGCAGCATGGGACAGAAATCCCAGAATGAGCTGAGATTCAGCATCAAGGGATTGAGAAAAACTCTAGAATGAGCTGAGACCCAGCATCAAGGGATTGAGAAAACCTTCTCGACCAAAAGGGGGAAGAGTGAAATGAGACAAAGTGTCAATGACTGAGAGATTCCAAACAGAGTCAAGAGGTTATCCTGGAGGTTATTCTTATGCATTAAGTAGGTATCACCTTGTTATCCAAGATGTAATGGAGAGGCTGGAGGAAACTGCCTGAAAATGTAGAGCTGTGTTCCAGTAGCCATGTTTCTTGAGGATGATTGTATAATGATATAGCTTTCACAATGTGACTGTGTGATTGTGAAAATCTTGTGTCTGATGCTCCTTTTATCTACCTTGTCAACAGATGAGAGGAACATATGAAATAAAAATAAATAATAGGAGGAGCAAACGTTAAAATAAGTTTAGTTTGAAATGCTAGTGATCAATGAAAGGGATCAGTAAGGGGTATGGCATGTAAAATTTTTTTTCTTTGTTTGTTATATTTTTCTGTTGTCTTTTTATTTCTTTTTCTGAATTGATGCTAATGTTCTGGGAAATGATCATGATGATGAATATGCAACTATGTGATGATATTGTGAATTGCTGAGTGTATGTGTTAGGAATGTTTGTAATTTCTTTTAATTAATAAAAAATTAAACAAACAAACAAAAAAACATTTCACAGGCCCCAGGAAGTACTGGGGGCCCGAGGTGCAGCACCCACGGTGCCCGATGGAGAAAGCAGCCCTGGGAAAGCCCACTGAGTTCCTGGCCAAGCCGGGTGGACCTGGAATGCAGCGGCCAGGCCTCTGGGGCCCCTCCGTGCACTGGGTCACCCCCAGCAGCGACCAGCAGCCCCCACTCATATGGCGAGGAGAGCAATTGTGAAAACGGTCCCAGCTGCCCCGCATTCTTGCAGACGCAGCCTTTTGGTGTGACCTACTCTTTGGCCCCTGAGATTGAGCAATAAAACTAGCATTAAAAGAAATGAACTCCACCGCTGTAAGTCGGCCGGGAGAGTGGGAGAAAAGGATAAAGAAAGGAAGGACCGGGGGTGTTTCACCGTCACCGACCCACGACGGTGGGTCGTGACATTCCAGCTGCCATCTCCCTTGGGTAAAGCCTTGCACATAACTGGCATTCGATGTCACCTCCCTCGAGCCGGGGCACAGGCCGGCCCGTCCACCGCTGCTCCTGCCCTCTCCCACCCAGCCGAGCAATTTCCTCCCCCAGCAGCCACCCCACCCGAGCCCAGCTTCCTGCCTCCTTATCACCAGTTCCATTGGCTCCTCCAGCTCCCACCCTCGGGACGGGCCACTTTTGTCACTGCGCTGCTTGGCCGACTCCCCTCTTAACCCGCCGGGCGAGGCAGACTGCAGCGTGGGGTGAGGGGTGCAGCCCCCAGGACAGCCCTGCCCGTTCCCTGACCTCCCCCGAGTCCCGCGGGGCTGGTGAGGGCTGGGCGCCAGCAAGTTCCCTCTGCCCGGGCAGTCGCTGGGCTCTGCAGGTTGACCAGCACGCCCGGCAAGGCTGCTCCAGGGCCGAGGAACCCTGCCCTGCGGCCTCAGGGCACGTGAGCAAGGTTCCTGCTGGGCCCCCTCCCGCGAGGAGCGGCCTGAACCACCTCCTGCCCTTCGGTGGGGGACTGGACCGGCAGCGCTGCACAGAGCCGGGGTCCAGTGCATTCCCGGCCCTTCCAAACAGCGAGCGGCTGTGCAAAGAGCCTCGCGACATGTTGTAGACAGACGGTGGAGGGTGAAAAACAAGCTGTAGGTTGATGTGTACTGTACACCAGATGCCTCTCATGTTAGAGAGCGAGTGCACGTGTGCCACCCAACACGGCGATTTCTCCAGGCGCTCACGCAGGATCCCCAGGGAGGAGCCCCCGAGACAGCGAGAGGTGGGGCCCTCTACCATATGAGCAGCACTCGGGGGGCTCGAGTCTTCTACAGAGGGAGTGTTATTTTGTTTTATTCATATAATTAGAAGTAAATGTCAAAATATGTTCAGAAAGAAAGAAGAAAAAAATATTTGTGCTCAAATGTATCATAAAATGCCCCCAAATGAACAAGAAATAAGGTAGTGGCCCAGGGAGAAGCTGTTTGTCTAATCCTGGCAAAGCCCAGGCTTTGAGGAGGGGCACCCTATTTCTAGGCTGGGACCTGCCCACGGGGCATCTCTCTCTGCCTTGCTATGCCAGAGGAGGAAGGAAACCAGAGACTGTCAGACCCAATGGCCTTGTCAGATGGGGAAACTGAGGCACAGGGGGACCATGGCAGCCCCTGCTGCCTCTCTCCTGCTCCAGTCAGCTTCATGCTTCCAAGCTGCCCCCTCTCTCTTCCTGCAGCATGGTCTATTTACTTTTTGAAGGAGCTTCCAGAAGCCATGTAACCAATCCCAGCCCCAATTTCCTCTCTGCAAAATGAGGAGGACTCTGACGTCTCCCCCTTGGGATTGCTGAGAGGGATCATGGAGACAGTGGCCTCCCCCTGGCCACCCCACCCCTCCACCCCCTGAGCTTCCCCCTCCCAAACCAGTCTGGTGAGATGTGAATCAGAGCCCCAGGAGACACAACCGGGCCATGGGGCCACAGCTGCAGGCGTCAGGTGAGGACCCCATTCCTGGAAGGGGGTTCCTGAATTCAAGACACCCCCATGCCTCAGTTTACAGTGACATGGAGATGCATGGGCTAGAGAATCAGAAGAAACTGGGGTGACACCCCCTCGTAGCTGCGTGGCCGTGGCACATCACGTGAGCCTCTCTCGTCATACGTCAATTGCGGATAACAAGACCATCACACCTGCAGCTTCTGCAAGGCCGGAGCAGGGCTTGTTCAGTGCACTTTGACGCATCTTCTGCCCCATTGCACCCCGCCGCCCTTGGAAGCCCCCACGGGTAGGCCTGGCCCTGCCCACCTGCTCACCCCACCTGCGGCCGCTCTGAGGCTCACCTGGGCACCAGGCGTTGAAGAGCAGGATGAAGTGGCCGAGCGTGAAGCTGGAGCCCTGGTAGCCGGTGGAGGCCTCCAGGCTGAGGCGGTAGAGGCCGATGGGGGCGTGGGCTGGGGCACTGATCTGCAGTGACAGAGCGCCCTCCTGCTGGCCCACCACCGCAGCTGTCCAGGCGCCTTCCTCCACAGCTGCCGACAGAGCGAAGCGGGCCTTGGTCCCGACCTCCTCGCTGGGGGCTGGGCCTGCAGACGGAGGAAACGGCCATCAGCCCGCGTGGGCAAGGAGGGACAGAGGCAGGGCTGGCAGGGGCGGCGCCCACGCCTGGGGGTCCTCCTGCCAGGACCCTGAGCAGGACAGGACCCGGTCCTCTGTCCCCCAGACCGGGGGTCTGTCTGGGAGCCCCTCGCGGTCAGCCAGCAAAGGGTGCTGGCCAGTACTGCCTTCTGGGATCTGCCCAGCACTCTTCCAACTGCTGTCTGTGTCTACCTGCGGACAGCCCCGGGGAGCTGGCCAGACCACCCCGTGTCTCCCTACAGTCTTTTACACTTCAGGATGTGCCTTGACACTTCCTGCTCCTCCTGAAACCCTTTGCACAGGTGAGAATACCGAGGCCCAGAGAGAAGGGGGGCTCACAAGGATTGGCCAGTTGTTTGTGGCAAGAGCAGCATCTGAACTCAGGCTCTCGGCATCTGCTCCATTCCCAAAGCAGATACTCCCTAGACGGGTCTCAGTGGGACAGTGCGGTGAGGGCCCCGCCTCAAATGCAGCTGCCCGTGCAGAGGGAGCAGAGGCCCAGCCCACGGCAGGCACGGCTGAGTCACAGGGAGGCGAGAAGGGGCCGATCACCCTTTCTGGACATGGGTGGCGGAGAGAAGAAACAGAGAACCTTTTCTCCTGGTTGGCCAGCAGCCCAGGAGGCTTTATTTTTATTCTCCCATCTCCCTCCCTGCAGCTTTGCCTACACACTGCTGACAACGTCAGGGCCTGCTCACCGAGGGCTCCATCCCAGCGCTCAACCCCTCCTCCCCGCCCCCCAACTCCACCCCACACCCCGGGCCAAATATAGCCATGAACCAACAGGCATGACACATGCCTTCGGGCACTATCTGGGGGTCAGGGATTGGCAGGAAGCCTTTAAATGCCCGCTGACTTCCAGGCAGAAGCTGGGCAGCCTCAGGGCCTGAGAGCCAGCCCAGGTCTGGTCCACTGTCTGCCTCTGAGCACTGTGTGACCTGGGCCAAGTCACCAGGCCTCTCTGGTCTGCAATTTTCTCAACAAAGAAGAAAAGGGACTTAGACCACATGCCTGAGAAGGTCTGAGTCCAGATCTGAAACTGGCTCTGCCACATACTAGCTGGGTGACCCTGGACACGTTATTTAGTCTCTCTGTGCCTCAGTTTCTTCATCTGTAAAATGGGCCAATCCTCATAAAGTGGCTGCGGCAATTAAAGAAGATGAAGTATGTGTCGTGCCTGGAACATGGAAAGCGTTCTAATAAAGAACAGTCATGGGTTATCACTGTCAACAGTGTCCCAGAGCGGGCGGTTGACAGGATTCAGTGGTGTCCACAGAAAACATTTAGAACCATGACTAGGTCATAACAATCGTGCAGAAAATGTGACCTACCCTCAGTGTCATGCAAAGGGACCATTAAAGACCAGAACTCTCAGGCCATAATAGGTTATGAGGAGGGAGCCAGGGTGCAGAGATTGCCTGGTTTGATTGCCTCGCTTTACAGACATGGACCCTGAGGCCGAGAGAGGTAAATTTGGGGTGACCCTCTGTCCTGGTTAGCTCAGGAGAGTCCAGGTCATGCCCGTGGCCTTGACACAATCATTCTCAGAAACGTCTCTGTTTGGGCAATCAATGATCTGGTCACCATAGTAATGGGCCCAGGCCAGGTCCCACCCCACAGCCGCTGCTGCTGTTGACAAACCATCCTCAGGGAACAGGTCAGAAAACACACTTCCCTTTCTCTCTGTCCTGGGCAGGCGTGTGCACACTTGCACACACACACACACACACTCCTCTCTTCCAAGAGACCCCAGGGGACAGGCTGTTCACACGGCCCCACCGCCACTCGCATCAGCTGGCTTTGCAAATTCCCTGGCTGTGGCCATGCACATACTCTCTGTGGGGTCAGGGGTGCTGCGGGGTCCGTCCTGAGCTGAAACGGGCCCGGGGGCCTGAGGAGGCCCTGCCACTGTTCCACACCTTGGCAATGGGGAGCGGGGCTGGGGGCGAGGGGAACCTTCCAGAGTAACGCCTTCTCTTAGCCTCATAGGGGTTCTTTTCACTCCCTCAGGCTGACCTCACTCCCTCCCCAACACACACCCAAACCCTGGCCCCTGGGAGGGAAGCAGAGCTTCATTCCTGCACAAGGATAGTATTTGTCTAGTGTGGTCTGTACCCTGTAACAGAGCCCGCCAGGTCTCAACCATTCTGGGTGAAGCTACACAGCAGTTAGACGTGTGGGTCTAAAGTACAAACTCCGCCCACTGAGTGATCTCGGTCAGCTCTCTCCCCTCTCCGGGCCTCAGTTTCCCTGAAGAAGTAGGACAGGCTGGTCACAAGCTAGAAGGTTCCCTCCCAGGAGCAGGGCCTCAGGCCACACCCTAGCGATGGCCTCACATAAGGTCCTGGTATACCCAGATTTGGGGTCAGTCCCAGGTCCCCCAGCCAAGTCTTGAGATTGGGGGCCCAGCTTCCTGGTATTGTCCCTCTTCCCAGGAGGGTCTTGGTTGCTCAGACAGGGAAGCCGCATATACCCAGAGATCTGGGGGCCCCCATGGCCACCAACTGGGGCTGTGGAAGTTATCAGGGCAGGTTGGTTATGGTTTGAGATAAGTCAGTGGAGACTGGAGAACAGAGATTAGCTGTCGGGCTGGGAAGGTCAGTTGCTCTCCACCCAACCTGAACGTGGGGCCCTAATTACCTTATGCCTTATACACATACAGAAGGAAGAAAGGGGATGCCTTGAGAGTGAAAGAAGTAAAAAGAAGGGAAATCACAGGCTGTACAAGCTGGTGGCTCATCTACTAAGCCATTTCCCAGAGGAAGAGAGTCCTGGCAGGCAATTGTGATGGACAGGTAAATGTGACTGCTGTGGAATCACAGCGATAAAAAACCTCATCTCTGGGGCCAGGGTTTGAATCATGCTTTGTTCCTAACTCACTGTGTGACCTGGGCAAGTGTTTTGGCCTTTTTGAACCTCAGTTTCCCCATCTGCAAAATGGGGCTACATAATACTTCTAAGCTAGGAGGATTTAAAATGCAGTCATGCATACAGTAGATGCTCCATACATGTTGGCTGCTGTGATTTTCAAAATCCCAAGCCTGACTCTTCTCAGTGTACCACACCCAGCCCTTAACCATCATGCATTCCATCTTCCATTTCACAAAGATGGAAACTGAGGCTAGAAAGACGAGAGACTTGCCAGGGGCCCTTCAGTTCCATTAGAAAGGGCCCCAAGAATGTCAGGTTGGGGGTGCCCCCATCTAGTGGGTGTGTTCCCATCAGGAGGGGAGGGGTGGGGAGGAAAGGGATGGGGGGATATCCGTAGCCAGCCTGCAAGCACGACGATAAGCTTTATCAAACGGCCTTCCAGGTCAATTGAAGCTCAGCCAGGAGGGTGCAGTGCCTGCTGGCTGCCCCCTACGCCCTAAGAACCTCAGAAAGAGCCAGCCTTCCCCATTCTTGGACCAGAGTTCCAGCCAGGCGGCCCCTCATTGACCTCGAGGGAGTGGTTCCCACTGGATGCCAGACAACCCAATTTGGCATTTGAGGTCACTTTCCTGGAAATGGCCAACAAAGATTAGGTACTGGACAACTGGAGAATGAGGTAGCTTGGGCCTCGATGTCCCCTTACTTATCCCTGTAGCCCCTAAAGTGACACCAGCAGCAGCCACTAATGTCTAAGGGGTACTACCTTGCATGCCAGGCCCTTATCTCTTAACAACCCTCCAATGTGAGTGCTTTTCAGATTTGTTGGAGCCCAGGCTCAGAGAGGCTAAGTGACTTGCCTAAGGTCACACAGCAGGGAGGTAGCCCAGCCTGCAATGGAACCCGGATCTGACTATCCAGCCCCCGAGCCCAAAGCAGA
Source organism: Tamandua tetradactyla (assembly GCF_023851605.1). NCBI lineage: Eukaryota > Metazoa > Chordata > Mammalia > Pilosa > Myrmecophagidae > Tamandua > Tamandua tetradactyla. The sequence goes on along the minus strand of NC_135327.1, from coordinate 13,990,156 downwards.
CTTGGAAAAGGAACTGCAGGATGCAAAACCACCCACTCAGACTGTTGGAGCCTGGCTGGATTGTGTGGACTGAAGAAAGCCCCTGCAGATAAGAGTTTGGAAAGTTGTTTTGATGTGGGAAGGAACAGGCAGGATCTTGATCCGCCTACAAGCAGGAAGCTGACCGCTAACCCTGGTGATAGCAGGTTTTCAGGAACTCAGGTGGCCAGGGGCAGTCCTGCTTACAAGGCTTGGGCGCTTGGGGTGATTTCTCTCCTATCGCTGGGCCTCAGTTCCCTCACCTGTAAAATGGGGCTAATGACACCCTATGGCCTGCTGGGTGCCACCTAATGACACCGTCCTGTCCCGGTAGCTGTCAGGAGACAAGGAAATCCCAGGGCAGGGAATGGGCCAGGTGAGGCTGCGGAGGAGGGGGCGGGGGCGGAGGCGCTCACCTGTCGCGGTGTTGAAGGTGAGGCTGTCCACACTGGCCTCGTAGCCGCGGCCCTCAAAATGCAGCGTCAGCCGGAAGGGCTGGCCCCGCCGCACCACCAGCCGCTCCCTGCACAGGTCGGCCGTGTGGTGGTCGCGGCCGTTGGCCTCCAGCTCCAGGTCACACCTCTCCAGGACCAGCTCTGCAGAGGCAGGGGAGGGCGTGAGCCACAGCGTCGCGTCGCGCCATCGCTCTGCCAGCCGTGAGTCCCTGGACACAGGGCCCGTCAGGGTCCTCCTCCGGCCCTGCTGCTCCAGGGACACGGCTCGGCGATGGGCAGCCTTCTCCCCACGCCCCACGCGGCGCCCCCGCCCAGGGACCAAACCTCCCCAACGCTTTCTTTTTTTAGTTTTGTATTTTGAAATATTTTCAAACTTACAGGACAGTTGCAAAAGTAATGCAAAACCAACATAGAGGATGCCAACATAACTTCCACCCAGATTTTAACATTTTGCCACATTTGCCACATCATTCTATCTATCCGTTTATCCATCTGTCCGTCCATCCATTCATCAGTCTATTAATCTGTTTTCTAAAGACCTGAGTGTAGGTTGTATGCATCATGCTCCTTGAACACTTAATACTTCCATGTACTTTGGCAAAGAACAATAATATTCACTGCTGTAGCCACCTTAAGCGGCGCTTATCAAGTTCAAGAAATTTAACATTGATAAAAAGTTACAGTCTATATTCTAATTTCTTCATATGTACCAATAATGTCCTTTTGGGCATTTCCTTCTCTGTTAGTAGATCCAGTCCAGGGCCATGACTGCATTCAATTGTCATTATCTTTTTAGCCTCTCTTTTACTTTGTCTTTTTAATTGTGGAAAAATACAGAATGTGAACTTTCCCACATCAATCACTCTGAGGCATACCATTTAGTGCGATTAATTACATTCACAGTGTCATGCCACCCTCACCACCATCCAATCCCAGAACTTTCCCATTATCCCAAACAGAAACCCCCCCCATGATACATTAATTCCCCATTCCCCTCCCCTGCCACCATCCCTGATGAGCTGTACTCTACTTCCTGTCTCTATGAATTTGCATATTCTAGCTAGCTTGAAGAAGTGGAATTACTCAATAGCTGTCCCTTTGTGTCTGACTTATTTCACTCAATATGTCCTCAGGGTTCAACCTTGTAGCAGCAAGTAACCAGAACTCCATCCCTTTTTAAGGCTGCGTAATATTCCATTGTGTATGTCTAGACCACGTTTTGTTTATCCATTCTCCTGCTGCTAGGCATTCCAGTGGCTTCCACCTTCTAGCTATCGTGAATATTGTTGTTATGAACACTGGCGTACAAATATCTGTCTGCGTCCCTGCTTTCAGTTCTTTTGGATGTGCTGTGGGATGGCTGGGCCACATGGCAGGTTTGTGGGCTCCCAAACACTCTTGATCGCAAGGCTGTGCCCACTGTGGTCCCAGCTTTGTGGTCCCAGGCCACGCGACATGTCTGAGCCTCAGTTTCCTCATCTGTCCCCTGGCGGAAACCGCCGGGTTGTAGTGAGCGCTGCATGAACTAACACACACCTGGCACATAACACGTTCTCAATCAACAGCAGCTGCGTATATTGTTATTGGAAAGTTATCTTGGTTAAAATAGGGGCAGTACTGAGATAAGTTGGGTACACAGGCTTTTCCTCTTGCTCTAACTTAAAATTTACAGGAACTTCAGAGGACTCACACACCACTGGGACACAATCAGCAAAATTCATAACCTGGGAAACTACAGGCCAAAGACCTGGTTTCTTCCACAAATAAATTGCAAGAAAAACATGAAAAAATGTTGAAGGGAGAACTTATAGATTAAAAGAAACTTAAGAGACATTTCAATCCATTGTGATGAAAGGGCCTTTATATGGATCCTGATTTTTTAAAAAATGACTTAAAATATGTATGGCATGACTGGAAATTTGAACACTGAAGGACATCAAGGGTATTTACATTTTTTGCTATTTGTTTATGTCTATAAAACTCAGTCTTTATACTTTAGAAATATATACATACAGAAATATTTATGATGAAATGATATGATGCCTGGGATTTGTTTCAAAATAATATGGGGGGTAGGGCACATGGGGTGTGCATGGGGCAGTAAGCCCTGGGCTATTAGTTGGGGCTGAGGGATGAGACCATAGGGATTTAAGATACAATTCTCCCTACTTTCATGTAGATTCAATATTTTCCCTAATAAAAGGTCTGAAAAAGCACAGGTGTTTTGGAGTCTCCCAGACCTGGGTTCAGGCTCTGCTGTGCCACTGCATGGCCCTGGACAAGGGCCTCTGCTCTGTGCTTCCTTCTCTGGAGCCTCAAAGGGCTGCTGTGAGATCTGGGCGGGGATGGGCAGGATCCCCTTCCCCAGGGTCTGGCCCACAGTGAGAGCTGACCTGTGAAAAGTCTGTTCATAGTTTCAGAAGATGCTGAGGATGAGCACAGGGGCAGGCGGAGCTGGGTGGGGACTGAGGGCTGCCCAAACTTCATAAATCTTGGCAAGGTCAAGACCGGGAAGACCTTGGAGTTGGGGGAGTGGGCAAGACAGACGTTGAGAGTTGTGGGGTCATTGGAGAACATCTGGCCCACCTGAAGACTTGCCCAAAGTTGGTGCGTCCACTGGGTCTATGGCCCAGGCCTCCCGATTCTCTCTTTGGAATCACCCCAAAAGTGAGGTGCAAGCAATGGGACGTGGCACAGTGTAAAAGTCAAGAGGTTTTGCATGGATAAACCTCACAGTAATTTCATTTACTTTAGATTCTATCACTAGCCCCTTTTTAGGGAAGGAAAAAAACATGTGGATCCAGGTCCCAGAGCAAGTGGCTGCTTTGAAATTTGGATCCAGGGCTGTGGGATGCTGGAGTCTGTACTGGTAAGCAGCTCACTCATAGGGCAGGGTTTGCGCTTCATCCCCCCTTCAACCCCCCACTCACTCCCTTGTTCTGTGCTGTTCTTTAGCCTCCAGCAAGTCCAAGCACAGGGGAAGCCAAACCCTGCAATCACAGCAGGAGAGACTTTAGCTGGCTACAAAGGAGAACTTCCTGCCGGCCTCTTGGGGTGAGGAAATGTGTCTGGGAACATCAACCCCAGAGAATCTTAAACAGGAAAGAGATCACTGTTACCCTCCTGGGAAACCTTGGAGAGATGGTCAATCCCTGGTCTGGGGCAGATGCGCATTTCCTTAGGCTATTGTCTAGCCTAAAGAAATAATGCCCGGAAATAATGACCAGCTCCAAATATGCAGAAGCACTAGGGGGTACAATCATAAGATTTCTGCACTGAGAAAGGACTAGAGGTCTTCCAGGCCAGCGTGACCCCTGCCAGGAGTGGCCACTGCAACGATGGGGTAAGTTTTTTTCCATAACCCTAGTCCCACAGTGTCTGTTTTTGGAGGTGGGGGTAGAAAACGGTACTGGGGGCAAGCGGCCACGCAGGTGACACGTCACAGCCATCCCTGAGCTGATTTTTGATCCCTTACAACACTGTGGGAGGCCCAGGGAGGGTTGGGGATGGGGGAACCCAAGACTGCACAGTATGTCAGGCAGGTTAATAATTCTACCCACTCATCTCTGCTCCCACCCGTCCCGTGGCCCTCTCCAAATTCCCTCTCTGGATTCCCTTTCCTGGAAGCTGCAGTGGGTGCAGAGGTCATCCTCAAGTGGACACTGGGTCCAGCAGTATTAGTACAGGGACATCCTTCATTACACTAATCCCTCTTCTGGAGAGGCAAGACAGTGTGCGTGTGTGTGTGTGTGTGTGTGTGTGTGTGTGTGTGTCTAGAGGGAAGGTCAGGCAGGATTAAATGAGCTGCATCCTTTCACCCCTCACAAATGCACCAGGGGCTGGAACTATTTCTCCCATTTCACAGGAGGGAAAACAGGCTCGGCAAGCGGCCCGGGACTCAGGTTTTAGAACTTGAAGGCAGGAAGGGACATGTCTACTCTCAGCCCACTCCCCCAAGAATGCTGGAACTTCCTCTTTGTCCCCCAGCGCCAAGATCTCCAGCTTGCATACCACCAGCCATAAGCTCACCCCTTCCGGGCCAGACCAAAGCCACTTAGCATGAGCCCCGCCAGCACCCCCTCCTCAGTTCCATGCCCCTGGACACAGCAGGGCTTCAGCCCTCACTAACAGACTGAGGATGGGTGACAGCGGTCCCCCAGGACAGCACTTTACAGGTTACAACGTGCCTTCAAGTTTCATCTCCTCATCTGATGCAGGGAGACAAGGGTTAATGATTATGTCCCGGGGAGGGGAAAGCTGAGGTCCCAAGTAAGCACCACAACCGGGACCCAGGAACCTCTCGCCTAGCCCGGCCTGCCGGCTGTTCTCCAAGCCCGCGGTCGGGACTGAGTCCCAGGTCGGTCCTGAGCCACTGATCCCCATTGCGCGGGCAGAATCACTGAGGCCCGGGAGGCGCAGCCCTGATACTCACCCTCGGCCATGGTCAGGCGGCTGGCGGTGGCTGCTCGGGCTGGCGGCGGGTCCTCCAGGTGCGGACCACTGGCGAAGGGCGCTGGCGGACCCCGCGCGCCGCCCTAACTTATAGCCGCTATGGGGCGGGGGCGGGACCGCGGGGGGAGGGGGCGGGGGCGGGACCGCGCGGGGAGGGGCGGGGGCCTGGCGAGCCACCCACGGCCGAGAGCGCGGCGGGCTGGGGCGCACGGTGGGCAGGGGAGGGAGAGGCGGCGGGCAAGGGCGCCCCCTGGGGGAGCGGCTGGACGCACAGTCAGACCAGGACACACAGACACACCTGGACATGTGGAGGCGGGACACACAGCGAGGCTTTGGGTCGTGGAGACGCCTGGACACCCTCAGATAGAAACACACAGACACAGACACACAATCAGACGAGGACACACAAGCATGCATGGACACGCAGAGATGGACCCACTGGCAGGTCTAGGACCACACACACACACACACACACACTCTCTCTCTCTCTCTCTCTCTCTCTCTCTCTCATTTAGATACAGACACACACATGGAACAGACACAGACACAAAATCAAAGATACACAGATGTGGACACACAGGGACGCAGATATGCTTCCACAGCAGATAAGCTGGACACACAAACACTCCCAGACACACAGATACTAGGACGAGGACACAAAATCTGCTTAGAGTCACAGAGACTTGGCGGGACACAGACTTAGCCAGACACACACAGGCAGGTACCCAAACACATCCTTGGACACACAACTAAACAACTGTCCAGATACACCTGAGCTCACACACACAAACACACACACAGCAGACGTCACAGACACCACCATACCCTTTGAGGTAGACATAAGGTCAGATCGGGGCACAGAGACATGCAAACATGCAAATACTCAGAGATGGACACACAGGCAGGCAGGCACTCACACACACACACATGCAGACACCCCTGTAAAGTCAGATACAGCCACACTCCCTTCAAACCAAACCCAGATAATCCCTATCACACTCCACATCACCCATTCATCCATCCTTCCTTCCATCCATCCATCCATCCATCCATCCATCCACTGACCACACAGGTCTGCTGTGTGTCAGGAGGAAGCAAAGCCAATCTCCCATGGGTTCAGTCTCTGACCCCTAGATCCTGCCCCCCTCGGGGGTCCCGGACCCCCATCCTGGGCCGTCTGACCCCCTGATCCCCTATGCTGCCCCTACCCACAGTGACAGCCCAAGGGGGGGGTGGGGTCCTGGGGAAACAAAGGCCTGTGCCCCCCCCCCTTTATCTGGAACAAATTCCGCATAGATTGATGGATTTGGGCTATAAAACTGCCCCCGGTTTCCATTCTTTCGTGACACATAATAAAGGGAATAAACTCTACTGCTTTAGTGGATGTTTGTCCCTCCGTCAAGTGGGACCTGCCTGGGACCTCAGCGGACAGACTCACAAGCCCTGAGCCCCTACTGGATCCTTTAAACAGTCCTAAGCAGCAGGTACTGCTCTTGCCCCATTTTCAGTTGTTGTTGCAGAAACTTCTCCCTGAGCCTGGCTAGAGCTTAGGGGAAGGATCAGGGGACGCGGACATTGGTGGAGAGGGCAGGGTGCGAGTTCTCACTCTGCTCCTGACTAGCACGGTGGTCATAGACAGGTCATTTGGTTCTCTAGGCCTCAGTTTCCCCTTCTTCAAAATGAAAGAGAAAACCCCTCTCTCACAGACCCGGAGTGAGACTCAACCACGGGTACAAGGTCGGGCGCCTGGCACGTGGTGAGTGCTCGGTGACTGAGCCCCTGAGCCTGGGAGCGGCTGCCTGTGTGCCCCAGAGGCCAGACGCAGGGACGCAGGAGGCGAGGCCACAGTTGGGCTCTGTGGAAAGGAGGCCACAGGTTGTGTAGTCCTGCCCCAGAGGGAAGGATGGATGTTGCTTTGTTCACCCTTTTCTATTTGCAAATGGCATGTCCTTCTCCACCTGGCACTGATTTTCCCTTATATCCAGCAGCCTGGGAGCTCCCTGGAGGACAGGAAGCCACATGAGTCTTTTTACTCTTTTTGACCACGGTGCCTGCACAGTACCTGGATCCCTGCCAGCCCCCCCGAATGGTTGATTTGAAGGATCATCAATATTTGTATCAGCAGCATCCCCGTTGCTATTGTCATTCCCTCCTCTCCTTCTAGGCTTGGTTCATCTCACATCGTGGGTATGTCAGACTGCCCTGGGTTTAAATGCCTGCCCTCTCACTGTGTAGCTTTGAGCGAGTCACTTAACCTCTCTGGGCCTCCATTTCATCATTTCTAACTGGGAATGATAACCATCCGCACTGAGTGAGATAGTGCGTGGAGAGGACTTAGAACAGTGGCCACATGCAGTCAGTGCTCAGTGAATGCTGTCTGTGAGAAGGATATTCAGGTTACTTCCGGTACCCAGCACAGGGCTTGGCACGGAGCCCCAGACTTGTCCCAGCCCCAGCCAGCTGTGTCCTCTTCTTTTCCTCCTCGTTCCACAAAACTGCGGCCACCCCAGTGACATGGTGCCTTGAGCAATCCCAGGATGGGGCCAGTTGGGGTTAGGCTGGCTCCTGAGAAGGTGGCAGGCAGAGGTCAGCACTGGGCTGGGCCGGGGCCTGGATTCCAGACCCCGTGATCGCGGCCCCTTGTCTCACTCTGGGCTCAGCTTTCCCATCTGTCCAGAGGGGCTGGGAAACCTACCTCATCACCTCACTGGGCAACTAAGGATTCAAAACTCTGTTTTACTGAGGAAAAATCTGCACCCCAGAAAGGGGGATTGGGGAATCACGTCCCCAGACAGTGCAGGCAGGGAACCTTCGTCATCCCATGCAAGGGAAGTGTTGTGCAATGGTTAGAGCAGGGCCTCTGAGGTCATTCTTATCTGTGTGACCCGTAGCAATTTACTTGGCATCTCTGAGCCTCAGTTTCCTCCTCCATAAACTGGATGTAATAATAGTATCCGCTTCTGGGGGAATTAGAGGCATTGCCTGAACAGTGCCTAGTATATAGGAAGCGATCGATAAAAGTTCCCTAAGACATGATGATGCCATTAAGAGTCGGGACAACCTTTGCCCCTAAAAAGGGAAGTTCTTATGTACAGGTGTAGTAGATTGCAGACAGGAGAATATTTGGGAGGGGGGGTCTCATCCTCACCTCTCAGTAGCTTTCACATCCAGGGCCACTGAGTCCTTGAATTCCATTAGAGAGAGTAGTCCTTTATTTCCACAAAAATTTCTAGGCCTCGAGATGAAGACAGAAGTGAATTTTTAGAAATTTTTGAATGAGCCAGTACCAACCAGTTGACTCATTTAAATCTCCCAAAATGACTTTTGTGATTTGTTAAATAGGGAGCAGAGAGGTGAAGTGACTTGCCCGAGGCCACAGGGTCAGGTGGTTGGGGGTGGGGTGGGGTGGGCAGACCCTGGCGCTGGCTCAAAAGCCTGTGCTCGCTCTTCTGTGGTTCAGAGGTCAGTCCTGCCTCCCGCCAGCCCCCGGGCTCAGGGGCCTGGGTCACATCCAGTCCTGTCCTCAGCAGGTCAGGCCTCTGAGGGCTGTGGTGCTATTTCTAACTCTTGGTGTCTAGTATACAATGGATGCTCAATAAATGTTAGTGACATGAGTGCCAGAGAGAGGAAAATCAGAGAGAGTTGAAGAAAGACTAGAAGAAAGGAAAGGAGGGAAAAAAGGAAGAAATGGATTAAGGTTCAGAGAACTTGAGAAACTGTCTGAGGTCACACAGCATAATTGGACTCCCAGGCAATGGCTCAGCTCAGATGTTCCCCAGAGACAAGGGGCCCCCAGGCCAGAGGTGGCCCTGGCCTGCTGAGTTGGGACCAGAGGAGGGGGGCAGGGACAGTGGTGGGACCGTGAGGGGACAGTTGTAAGCCTTGTTTTCTTGACTGGTCAACTAGTGACTAACAGAGGATGAACAGTGTCTGGCAAGCCCAAGGAGGGCAGGGCCAGATTCGCTTGGGGTGGGATGGGGCGAGGTAAGGGCGTCAGGACGGGGGACTTGGGGAAAATGTCAACAGGCCGCCGTGAACTTTCAGGCCCTTTGAGTGAGAATGTGGCGGGTGGCCTGTCTGGGCAGGATCTGAGTGTGTCAGCCGATGGCGACAGAGAACAGGTCTGGGGAAGAGCTACCCTAAGTGCCCATTTTGCTGATAGAGAAACTGGTCTGGTCATCTCGTGCCCACTGGCAGCCGCTGCCTCTGGCTCCAGACCCAAGCCCTGCCCCCATCTCTGACCCCCCCACAAGGTATCACCCACTCTGTCCATCCATCCTCCCTACCCGCAGCTCCTGTACCAGGCATGGGGTCGACTGGCTGGGTTCCAGCACTCACTGTGGTTCTTAAACTCTGTGGACTGTGGACACTTTTATTCACCTTTGGAGACTCAGTTTCCATTTTTGGAAAGTGAGGATCACATCCCAGATGTCACAAGGCTTGGGTGAAGATGAGAGGAGTTGCACAGTCAGAAGCAGCCTTCTGAGATATAGTGTGAGTTTGCCCCTTCCCCTCTGAAGCCCCCTAAGGGGAAGGTTTGTTCCAGTCTGCTTGGCATTCAAGGCCCTTTAGGTCTGTCCCAACTTACCCTCCAATCACGTGTCCCCCAGCTATACCCTAGATACTCACGAGCCTCACTAGACACTCTTCTTGCCCCCCCATGCATCTTGTAATGATCTACCTCCAGGTTTTTGTTCAAGCTGTGCCCTCTACTTGGGATGCTTTCTTCTCTTCACTTGTCAAAGTTTTATCCAGGCTTTAAACCTCATCCAAAGGTCCCTTCCTCCCAGAGCCCACCCAGAGAAGGACCTCCGTCTTGTCCCCTCCACCCACTCACCTCAATCCCAGCACAGAACACAGTCACAATATGCTTGTATAAGGACCAGTGTGTGTGTGGCTGTCTCTTCATTTATTGAGTGACTGCTCAATAAACGTTTGTTGAATGAATATGTGATCTGTATATGTGTGTATGTGAAAGACAGAGTTAGCCAGGAAGTTTTGGTTGGCTGGGTTTTTGGTACTGGATATCCCTGGCAGGATAAGGAGTTGGTGCATGGTGCTGAGGTTTCTCTCAATCCTTTTTTGTCTCCATCAGAGATGTGAAGTCTAGGTCTGGTTTAGCCTCCAGCGGCATGTCCTACAATCCTAAGAGAGACACTGGGAACTGAAGCACGGGCAGATCTGAGCTTGGGGATGTCTGGATAGTAGAGTAGAAAGATCCACTGCCAAGCACGAGAGAGGGCTAGCAACGTTCCTCAGATCACCCAGCAAAGTCAAGGAGAGTCAGAGTAGGATGTCCAAACGCTGCAGACAAGAAAGTCCTAACCTTGTGCCATACTTTCCCCCACCATCCCCCCATTGTGATGTTTTTTAAAAGATTCTTTTAAGTTGCATTTGGGTATTGCAACATGGAGCGGGGTGAAAGATGAGGCTTGAATGGTGGAACCAGTGGTACGGTGGTGTGACCGGGACCCACACGGGGTCAGGTGGCCCTAACCCTGACCCTGGCCTCCCTTTTACTGGCTGTGTGGCTTCCCAGCCTTAGAACCTCTTCTGTAAAATGAGACGCAAAGCCTCCAGCCTGCTAAAGGCAGAAGAGGAAGTAAAAACCACACCCAAGGAGATTAGGTTGATTCTATTGTTGTCATCCCCCCACGAAGTGGTTCCAGTTCTTAATTCCAGATGCTCCTGGGAACAGGGAGTTTTAGGATTTGGGGAGAGCAGGGTCCTCGCCATTTCAGGCGTCAGGATTTGCTTTATTCCTAGGAAAGCTCCCTCCAGACCCATGCTCACTGCCAAGAACCACTTGACGTCCGATCCTAACAAAGATGGTCACCCGATGCTACAACCCCAAAAGACGAGATGCTCCCCCATGAGGGTCAAGGAGGAGAAACATATGAGGGTGTCAGGAAAACTGCACAGGCAGGACCGGGAGCTCTGACCTTGGGAGATTTGGGATCGGGGTAAGCAGTGCCACTCACTCCATCCGGCCTCTCAGGGTCGTGATGGTGACCCACAGGCGTCCCATTAGTAAAGGGACTGTGTGACCTGCATGTAGGGCCCACGACACACCGTCTCTCCTGCTCTTCCAGCGCGGCGAGGGTCAGCCACAAGGACGCAGGCCTGGGAGTGCTGCAGAGCTAGGGTTTGAGCCCCTTGCTTTCCTTGGGCGAGTCACAATTTTTCAAGTCTCAGAGATAACACTGCCTACTTCATGGGTTTTGGGAGGATTAATGTTCCCGGTGGAGAGTTAGTACTTAAAAAAAAAAAAAAAAGCCATTGATTATTCGTCCATAAAAAGGAACAAAGTACTGATTCATGTGATAACATGAATGAGCCTCAAAAACATTACGTTAGTGAAATTACACCATATGAAAGGAGCCAGCACCAAGGACCACCTATTATATGATCCCATTACATGAAATGCCCAGAATAGGCAAACCCTTAGAGACAGAGAATCTGGCGGTGGTTTCCAGGGGTTGAGGGGAGGAGGGGCCGAGTAATAATGGCTAATGGGTGTGGGATTTCTTCTTGGTGTAAAAAAAATGTTCTAAAATTAGATTGTGATAATGGTTGCACAACTCTGTAAATATACTAAAAACCATTGAATTCGACACTTCAAATGGATGAATTTTATGTTGTCTGAATTGTAGCTCAAAAACATGGTTTAACAAAACAATGATTGATTAAAAAAAAAAAAAAAAACCAGGACTAAAGCTCAGAAAACCTCTGTAAATAGTGTTCCATTCAAACCTTTGTAAATATTGTTCCATTCTCAAAACAACAACCCGAAAGAAACACTTGCCCGGAATGCCCGAGGAGGTGGGTGCAGGCATGCTGTCCCCATGGGAAAAAGCAGACACAACCTAAATGCCCAACAGCAGGGGATGGATAAATAAACCATCCCCTGGAGACTGCACAGCAGTTAAAAAAGGGAAGAGGAAGTGCTCTGTGCATGGCACAGAAAAAAAATTCCAACTCCAGGCTCTTGAGCAAGAAAGCGAATTTCAGAACATTCCCCAGGGTATGATTCCACAAGACTGCTCACTTTTGATGGGAGCAGATTAGTAAATATATGTAAAATTATAAATGTAAATGCTTGGAGAAGGTTTGGGCCATGATTGGAAGGCAGGGTAGTAGTGATTAAAGTTGATTTCAGTCTTCTCTCTGAAAGGTGATGCATTTTTTTAAGGGAGAAAATGTCTTTATGTATCACTTGGGTAAATAAAGATTTAATTTTAAAGAGATAGGCACCACCTATTTAACACTTAGAATGGAGCTTTTATAAGGACAGAAATACTCCAAGATAAAGAAATTCTGGAAGAATAGAAAAACTACAAACAGAGAAAATAAATGTGCCAGAAGAAAATTCAGTCGACCCACAAAAAAACTTTTGTCAATTTTGGCACCGTCTTAAAAAACCAAACCCACAACCACAGCACAAGAATAAAGTAGAGTTCACGCTGATAGTACCCACATCTGAAACTCGGAATTTCTAAGACTGTACACTGAGTTTCTGTTTACCTCCCAACTCTGTTCATGTCTTAAGATGCTCCTGGAGCACACCGTCCCCCTCCTCCCTGAAGTTCAAGGGAGCGCTTGAAAAATCTTTTACTTTGTGTAAATTGAGATTCAGAGAGGTGAAGTGACTCACGCAAGGTCACACAGCTTGGAAGGAGAGGAACTGGGATGCCAAAGACCATGCTTGTAACCAATGCTGCTAGAAGATTGTGCAAGGGGAGTTCGGCCTTGGGGTAGGTGACTGCCTGAACTCCCACGGCCGTTTAGGGCTGCCGGACACAAGGGGACAAACAGCCCAGATTCCACAACCTTCTCCTGCGTCTCCTTCCCCTAAGGCTGAGTCATTGCGTGGGTCTGGCTGGCACACCCAGTTCAGTCAATAAAAGCCAGGTACACTTTCTTTCATGGAAATAAATGATCCTCCAGGGCTGTGGCTGAGCTCGTCCGACTAAATTGACCGCTTGTTTGGCTAAACTGGCCGCTTGTCTCTCCTGCCCGTTCAGAGAGCCCTCGAGTGATTGGCGCCTGGACCAAGGCTTGTAGGTCTGAAGCAACTTGGGTGCACCCAGCTCATCTGAAACCTAGCCTTCCCATCTAAGGGAGGGGGCTGCAGTCTCTGTGTCCCATCGTCACCAGGGACGGGTGACTCGGCCTCACTCCTAAAAGGCCAGGGCACGCTTCTCCAGGATAGTAAATCACAATACCTACAAGCCTCTAAAGTTAATGGAGACCTCGGTCAAAGAGAGAGCTGCTCCACTGCTTTGCCTCTGGGTAACTGTCCTTTCCTACAGGCTAGAACAAGCGGTCACATCCCACCCGAAGCCGGGCTTTTAGCTTTCCCTGTGAGGCTTTTGTTTTGTTTCATTTTGTTTTTTGTATGCCGTATGTGGAGTCAGATCTCATTCTTTTTCCACGTGAATACCTGTTGTTGCAGCGCCACTGGTTGAATGTTTGTTTGTTTCTTTGTGTTTCTTAGTTTCTTTTGTTTGCCTGTTTTGGCCTCCTGCGTGGCAGGCGAGAATTCTGCCACTGAACGACCCTCACATCCCCATTCCTATGAGTTCTTTTAAAAAACATTTTTATATGAAATATAACATATATATACACAAAAAAGGCAATAAATTTCAAGGAAATTGAAGCAAGGAGTTCTAGAACAGATTTCAGAGTTCGGAATAGGTTTCAGTTTCACAATTTTAGGTTTTACCTTCAGCTGCTCCAAAATACTGGAGATTAAAAGCAATATCCATATAATAATTCAGCAGTCATACTCATTTGTTAAATCCTTCCTTCTCTGTTGTAACTCTACCTTCTCCTTTGATCCTTTTCCCAATCTTTATGAATAGTTAGGCTCTGCACATTCTAACTTTTCCATGTTGGGAGGGAATGTCGATAATATGGGGTGGGGGCTGAATGTTCTGGAGAGACTGGCCCCTCTGGGTTTCAGGACTTAACTGGTCTAGGAACCATCTGGAGGTTATCGGTTTCTGGAAAGTAAACTTCGTGCGTGAAACTTTTGTAGAATCTCAGATGGAGTGTTCATCAGGGTTGACAGGAGTGGTTTTGTTTAGGGTTTGAGAAACCATGGTGATTAGAATATCTAGCCAAAGCTTACGTAAGAGTAGCCTCCAGAAAAGCCTCTCAACTCGATGTGAACTCTCTTAGCCACTGACACGTTGTGTCCTGACCCCCTTTGGTCAGAAAGGCGCTGTTGATCCCATGGTGCCGGGCCAGGCTCATCCCTGGGAGTCATGTCCCACGTGGCCAGGGAGAATTTCACCCCTGGATGTCGTGTCTCACGTAGGGGAAAGGGTAATGATTTTACTTGCAGAGTTGGGTGTAGAGAGAGAGAGAGAGAGGCCATATCTGAGCAACAAAAGAGGTTTTCTGGAAGTAACTCTTAAGCATAACTATAGGTAGGCTTAACTTCTCTGCTACTTAAATAAGTTCACAGGAGAAAACCTCAAGATCAAAGGCTTGGCCTATTGATTTGGGAGTCCCTAATCTTTGAGACAGTATCAGGAGTTTCCCTGTGGTAAAGCTTAATAGTTCCATATTTTTTTCTGTTCCTCAAGGGACATTGCCAATATTTTAAAATTATCTGCCCAGCATACTCAAGGATGTATCCAGGTATTACATTAAGCTATACAGAATTACAAGCCCTCATTCCCATTCTGGGTTCCAGGTGTTTGGGTTGTTTAAATGAGCTATCCAGACAGGTTGAGTTAGATTACATGCTACAAAAAATGTAGGTTTTGCACAAAATAAACCTCTCTTCCTTTAGTCTCATACAGTCAGTGAAGTTTTAAAATACAGACACTGTCATCCTTACCCCTGCACTCTGACTTACCTTAGTCCCTACCTGATCAGCTTTGTTCTCACCTCTAATTGAAGCCTGATCTCTTTTTTGGTTTCTTTACAGCTGTTGTCTGTAGCAGTGCTGACTTTCAGAGCTGCAGAACCCCAGCTCTGGGTCTCAGGTGTCACACAGGTAGCCAAAGTTCCAGGGACATGCCGTGTTATACAGAAATAGCACAGCACCTCAGAATCTAGACAGAGCACTTACACCTCCAGACTGAGTGTGACTGTTGTAAGACCTTACAATCTAGGCCCCAATTTTCCTATAAGAATTTTCTAAAAGATACCAAAGAATAGTTTTTCTTTTGTTTCTGGCTTATTTTACACCACACAATGTCCCCCGGGTTCACTCACCTCGTTGCACGTCTCACAACCTTGTTCCTTTCTGTAGCTGTACAATATTCCATCGTGTTTAGACATCACAGTCCGCCACTCTACTTCTCAGTTGATGTATCCTTCGGCCACCTCCATCCACTGAGCATCATGTGTAACGTCTAAAGTCAGCAGTCCGTGTCTCACATTCTCCTCACTGAGTTGTACAATCATCAACGCTCTCAATTTTAGAAAATTTACATTGCTCCAAAGAGAAAACTGATAAACACACCCTCACCAACTAGAAACTCCAAACCTCCCCTTAAACCTTGTACCCCCCCACCCCCACCCCAATTATTTACTCCTGGTATTGCTGTGGCACTGTTGATAGCTCCCTGTTAAATACAAACTGTATCATGCACTAGTCGTTTCCCCCCATACCCCTCTATTATTTATTCTGTGTACAAGATTCAGACCTTTGAAGTAGTTCATGCAAGAACTTAACTTATATTTGTAGTGTTAATCAATGGGAACCCCTTTCAGTCATGTTCACCTTCAATATGGCAATATTACAGACCTACTAATGAACCGCCTTCACGCCTATCCATTCCCTTACATTTAACTCCAATCTCATTAGCTGATGGTTCACCCATCTCCAGCTTCTGTGGAGTTTTGTTCTTTTTTTTAAGTCAGATAATTTGAGCTGTAATTTACACGCAGTAAATTTCCCCCATTTTAGGCATGCACTCCAACGAGCTGACAATCTTATACAGTTGTGTAACTACACCATGATTATGATATAGAGCATTTCCCTCACCTGCCAGAAGTCCTGTTGCAGGCGTTTCCTTCCCCCAGCCCTCTGTCTATTCAGATCTTTTTGCCTTTTCTAGAATGTCATAAAATTAGACTCATGCCTGCCTTTTAAGTCTGGCTTCCTTCACTTAGCATAATGCATATGAGACTCATCCCCATTGCAGCAGTATTAGGAGTTCATTCCGTTTTTATGACTAAGTAATATTCCACTGCCTGGATGGATCAGTTTATTGCTACAGTCACCAGCTGAAGGACATCTGGGTTATTCTGGGTGATTAGAAACAACATGGCTATAAATTTCATGTAGAGGTCTTGTGTGGACTTATGTTTTCATTTCTCTTGGGGTGAATCCCAGTGAGCCACTTCTGTGCCCTTTCAACTGACCTTATTATGTTAAGCTGGCCAGCGGTTGGACAGTTGCGTGCAATCAAAGAGCTGAACGGATATACCTGCTTATCCCCTATTTAATTCTGCCAGACCTCTGTGGAGCTTTAGGGATTATCATTCTTATTTTACCAAGGAAACTGAGGCTCAGAGACCCTAAATAACGTGCCCCAGGTGACACAGCTGGATCTTGGATCCAAATCAACGTCTCCCCCCAGCTTCCTTTCTAAATCCCTCATATTCCGGGTGGGAGGCGGGCGGCTTCGCAGAGAGGGCCCTTCTACATGCTAGCTGACTGCTCTGGGCCTCACTTCTCCTTTACTGAAATGACAAGGCTGGACTAAATAATGCATTTCTAATGTTGTGGTTCTATGAGTCAGTGATTTCAACCCGCTGCAACCACGAAGAGTGGGGTCACCAAGGCCTTCTCTGATCAAGAATTCCTGGGAAACGGAGCCCAGCCCTCCTCCCCCACCCCCCACCTCGGCCCCTCAGGACGCCTCCTGGGCTGCACCCAGAGCTGTCTGACCCCTGGAAGAGCAATTTGCACTCCTTGCCTCTCAGGCGTAAAAGAAAAACACACCTATCACATTGGATTAGCATCAGCCCTGTTGTGGAGAATCTTCTAAAGGACGCTGTCCTCTCTCTTTGCTGAGATTTTTAGAACGTTCAGATTTCTAAACAAACCTGACAGGTTGGTTTTTTGCTTTTTGTTTTTTTTTCTAACTTTTTGAAATACAAAGAATCAGTCTGTGCATGCTCTGAGGGCTCAAATGAGATGAACCCTGTCCTTTGCTAAGGGCAGTCGAGCTGTTGACATGTGCTGGGGGATGGAGAGATGAGAAGGAGCGGACCTGGGGCCTCAGGGTCCAGCAGCCCCTAACTGTGCAACCTTTTGCAAATATCTTCATGTCTCTGCCCCTCAGTTCCTGCCAATAATGGGGTAATGAGATAACCACCTTGCATGGCTGTTAAGAATAAGTGAGCTATTGCCCAGCCTGGTGTTGACACAGGGGAAAGCTGTGCAAATATTGGCTGATTGTATTACTCTTATTACTTCCAAGAGCTTTGAGGACTCCATTCCGTTTGCAGCCTGTTGCTGGGATCATTGCACAGGTACCATGTGCCAGGCTCTGCGTGGAGAATTTTATGCCTGCTCTTGCTCTGTGTTTGTGTGTTTTCTCCCCCGTATGGCCCCACAAGGGTACTAAGTCTCCCACATCTCAGGTGGTCCTTCCTCTGTATGATGAATGGACGCATCTCCCAATTCCCAGATGAGACAAATGAGGTTCAGAGAGAGCAAGGCGCTCACCCCAGTCACTGAAGGATGTTCCAAAGCTGGGTTGAGCCTTGAGGTTGTCCAGGTGAGTTCATACTCGGTCTCGTCCTTCCCCGTTGGTTCTGGGACCCCATGTTCTGACCCATCCTGCCAGCAGCTGCCACTGCCCAACACCATGGATCACCTCCACTCCCCATCCTCCGTGCCCAACCTTCTTGGCTGCTGCCGGGTACCCCTGGAAAAAGTATATCTTTCTAGACCAGCCCTTCCAGAAGCTCACCGGGACAGCCTTGGTGGAGCTCAGATGACCATCCATTGGGGCACCCCAAGGAGGCAAAGGCCGGCGGGACCCTTGGGCCTCCCGCTCTGGGCACTTGGCCTTCATCAGTCATCCCTTCCACCCCCACAGGGAGCTGCAGACTCCAGCTTGGCTACCTCCAATGGCTTTGTGTTAAAGCTTCACAAGATGGGGAGACTGAGGCACTTACCCAGGACCAGGCCTGCCTGGTTCCATACCTGATGCTTTTCGAAAAAATTCCTTCCCCTTGTCAAGGCGACCAATTGTCTATTGGGGTGGGAGTAGGCAAGTGGGAAGAATATGGAGGAGGCTGGGGCTGGTGTCCAGGTGGGTGAGGATGCAGGCCTGGGGGAGGGAGATGGTGGGATCTGTTCACACCTCCATAACTTGCCCATGCTGTTCCCTATGTTTGCTTATCCTTCAAAGCTCAACCTCAGGGTCAGATGTCCCAAGGACAATCGCCTTGGCAACAGCTGCTTGCCATCACTCACTACACACTTACTGTGGCAGGGCTGGGGGGCGGGTGCTGTGCTTTACATCTGTCATCACCATCCCCAGAGGAAGCCCAGCCATCCTCGTGGCTTTAGATACGGTGTATGCTGATGACCCCACATTTGCAGCTCCATCCCACATGGTGTTCCTGTTTTTCATACCAGCATCAGATGCCTCTTCCACTGTCCTGATCCTTCCCTCTTCTGGCCTCCCTTAGTCCTCATCCTAGTGGATGGCAATGCACTCTTCATTTGTCCCCAAACCTTGGCATCAACCTTGATTCCTCTCTCTCTCTCTCTCTCTCTCTCTTTCTCAGATCCCATCCTCTTTCTCTCTGAAGCATTGGTTTCCCCATTTGTCTAGCTAGGTATGAGAAATGAAGAAATGGCTGGTGCTATCAAGCATTCTGGAGTCTCCTCTGATCCTCACAAAGACCCCAAGGGGGAAGAGGGCCAACCATTACCAGGTACCCCATCCATTGGCAGTAAGTGTGAGGCAGAAGTTGGTTCTTGGTAAGATGGGGACACTGAGGCCAAGAATCTAACTCATTAGTCCGGGTGTGGTTCTGCAATGCCAATTGGGACTCTCATTTTCACCACTCTAGTCCTTACACTCCTCTTAAAGCGACCTCCTCTTAAAGCTGTTGCAATGGTCCCAGGACCTGATGGGTGTACAGGAGGGGCAAGACTGAGTGATTGATTCAGCTTTCACCCTAAAGGCCCTTGGGCATGACCTAAGCTGGCACAGCTTCAGCAAGGCACTCAAGACTGGCACTTGGGAAAGGTTATACACCTTTGGCATTTGGCCAGGTTTAGGTGGGAGAAGCACTTCTGTGCTAGAGTCAGGAATGTCTTAGAAACTCAACTCTCAGGGTCCTTGAGAAAGACCCAGGAGTCCCTCAGGCACCTCACAGTCACCAAGCCTGCATTGGTGCCTCCTCTGGGCCCAGCCCTGAGGGAGGCCCTGTGGAGGTAGAGAAAGGAAGCTGGCATGTTTTCTTCCTGTGGCTTTAACAGAAATAAAGTGGTTTTTTTCCTAATTGATATTAATGCTTATTTATTATTCAAAATTTAGAAAACATAGACCAGTCTAAAGAAGAAAGTAAAAATCACTCCACGTATCACCAGAGAGGACAACTGTTAGCATTTTGTTGTATTTCATTCAGTATTGATATATCACATTAAAGTATGTATGTATATATATATACATATGTTTAATTTCTAAAAATGAAATCACTCAATCATCCAACAAATGTTTATTGAGTACCTACTGGCCAAGCATGACCAAAGCAGATGTGCTTCCTGCCTTCATGAAAGATGCCTGTAAGTACTTTTTTGTCACCTGCCTTTTTTTTTTTTGACATGTGTTCAGCATCTTTTAAAGTCACAGTACGTATTTTCTACAATATTTTTCATGATTGTCTAGAACTTCATCAAATAGATGAACTCTAATTTATCAAACCCTTTTTGTGGCACATTTCAGTTGCTTTCCCTTTTTTTTTTTTTTTCAATATTGCAAACGGTGTTGTCCCTGGAGCCATGGGTTCCTATGGTGATTGACTCATTTAGCATTCGTTTCGGCCTCCTTCAGTTGCAGGTACAGAACAGAGAAGACGGCACTAACTGTATTCCCTTGTGGCTAGGGCTTCAATGCGGTCACTCGCACTAAATGCTCTTGGAGCCAAAAAGGTGGAGGTTATCATCTTGCTACTTTCCCTGCTGCGTAGAGTTGCCTATTCTGGACATTTCATATAAACGGAATTATGCAATATATGGTTTCTTGAAATGGCGATTTATGTTGGTTGCACATTTCTCCACGTCCGCTCCAACACTTATTTTTTATTCGTTATTCTTATTACAGCTGTCCTAGTGAGCGGATAGTGTCATGTGTTCTTGTGGCTTTTATTTGCATTTTCCTATTGACTGATGACCTTTTCATATGCTTATCGGCTATTTGCATATTTTCTTTGGAGAATCTATTCAGATCCTTTACCCATTTTTAAATTGCGTTATCTATTTTTATTTTTGAGTTGTAAAAGCTCTGTTTATTTTCTGGGTACAAGTTTCTTATCAGCCATGTGATTTGCAAATTCTGTGTTATCTTTTTCACTTTCTTGATTATGTCCAGTGAAGCACAAACATTTTACATTTTGATGAGGTTCAGTTTATCTATTTTTCCTTTTGTCACTTGTGCTTTTGGTGTTGAATCTAAAAGACCATTGCCTAACCCAATTCACAGAGATGTATGCTTATGTTTTCTTCTAAGAGTTTTATGGTTTTAGCTCTTACATTTATGGCCATTATCCACTTTGGGGTCCTTTTTGTGTATGGTATGAGGAAGGGTTCAACTTCATTCTTTTGCATGTGAATATTCAGTTGTTCTAGCACAATTTGTTGAAAAAACTGTTCCTTCCATGTTAAATTGTCTTGGCAACTTTGTCAAAAATGAATTGACCATAAATGTGAGGGTTTATTTCTAGTACCATGTTGTTATGATTACTACCACTTTGTAGAAAGTTTTGAGTTTGAGAAGTGTGAGTCTTCATGCTTCATTCTTCATTTTCAACATTGTTTTGGCTATTCTGTATCCCTTGCATTTCCATATGATTCTAGAGTCAGCTTGTTGATTTCCGCAAAAAATCCAGCTGGGATTTGTTAGGGATTGCATTGAATCATCTACATATTGATTTAGGGAGTATTGCCATCTTATCAATATTAAGTTTTCTAATCTATGAAAATAGACTGCCTCTCCACTTATTTAGATTTTCTTTCATTTCCAAAGAAATTCTTCCTTTCATTTTTGGATGATTCATTGCTGGTAGATAGACGTACAATTGACTTTTAAAAAAAAATTTATTTATTTATTACAATTGACTTTTGTATATTGATCTTGTATCCTGCAAATTTGCTGAACTTGTTTATTTATTTATTTATTTTTTTAATTTTATTTTTTTAAATACCAGAAAACCACCTAACAAACGCAAACTTTCCTATTTTGATCATTCCTGAACTTGTTTATTAGTTTGAAGAGTCTTTTTAGTGAATTCCTTAGGATAGTCTATATACAATATCATGTCATCTTCTAGCAGAGAAAAATATTACTTCCTTCTTTCTAACCTAGATTCCTTTAATTTTTTTTTCTTGCCTAATTTCCCTGGCTCAAACCTCCAGGACAATGTCAAATGATAGTAGCAAGAGAGGACATCATTGTCTTGTTCCTGATCTTAGGAAGAAAGCATCCAGTCCTGCACCAGTAAGTAGGAAATCAGCTCTGGGTTTTTTGTAGATTCCCTTCATCAAGTTGAGTATTCACTCATTTTTTTTTCTTAAGACTTTTTTTTAATTTTTATTAATTTTTAAATTAAAAAAATATATTACAAGAAAGAAACACAAACATTCTTAACATATGATCATACTGTTCTACATATATAATCAGTAATTTACAATATCATCACATAGTTGCATATTCATCATCATGATCATTTCTTAGAACATTTGCATCAATTCAGAAAAAGAAACAAAAAGACAACAGAAAAATAAAATGAAAATAGAAAAAAAAATTATACATACCATACCCCTTACCCCTCCCTTTCATTGATCACTAGCATTTCAAACTGTATTTATTTTAACATTTGTTCCCTCTATTATTTATTTTTATTCTGTACGTTCTACTCATCTGTTGACAAGGTAGATAAAAGGAGCATCAGACACAAGGCTTTCACAATCACACAGTCACATTTTCACTCATTCTAAGGCACTGGTTTGTTGTGTGAATTGTGACTATTTTCAAGCCCCTTTGAAATGCTAGTCATTCTTCTTTGGCCATACCCATAATCTGGGTCACTGTGAAGGTGTAGCACCCACAAATGACCAAAGCACCCCAAATGAGTGCTGATAAAATGAGGTCTGATCAGCAGAGAAAAAGAGAGAGAGAGTGTCACCTCCCTTGCTGTAGTACGATGCTCCTGATCATTCATGGAACCCGAGGTATACCTGGCTCTTTGGTGATTGTAAGAATGTTGTGGATTTCTTTGTGAGTTTCAGCTAACCTAGTGGGTCTCAACCCTGTCAGCTCAAAGCTCCCCCTCGCTTTTAAAGACATTTAGTGGGAGGCACAGCAGATATTCAGAAAAGTGCACATAAGTGTGCATCTTGATGAATTTCCACAAAGTGAACAAAGAAACAGGGTCTGTCCATCACCCCAGAAGTCCCCAGAAGTCCTTCCAGCTACACAGTAGCTGCCCAAAGGTAACCCCTCTTGTGACTTCTAATAGCATCAATGAGTTGTGCTGGTTTTAGAACTTTATATAAGTGGAATTATTCAGTAATGCTTTTTCGTGTGTTGGCTTCTTTCACTCAATGGTCAAGTTCGTATGAGATGCATTTGTATCTTTGTGTATAGGTGTAAATAGCTCCTTCTTCATGCTGTGGAGAATTCGATTGTGCAGCTACACTCAGCTTATGTATCCGTTCAGCTGTGGATGGCATTTGCATTATTTCCAGTTTGGGACTATTACAAATGGTGCCGTTGAAAACATTCTTTGCATGTCTTTTGGTGAGCATGTGTACATGTTCTCGTTGAATATAAACCTAAGAGTGTAATTGCCAAAGCCCTAATTTCACATCAAATATCTTTATGCTCCCTTACATTTTAATTTCCTGAAATGAAATTCATACATGGTAATTTACTGACGTACGTAATCTCTATACAATGCCCAGTCTGTAATATAAAGAAGAAATAAAAGGGAAGTAATTTATAATAAAATAATGTGTATTTCAATATGCTTGAGGTATAATGAAGAAGTCAGAGCCATAGCCACCCATAATTAATAAGTTTGGATTTCAGAGATGTAAGCAAATCAGACTCCATTGCACATGAGAAGTTTGGGAAAATGAAAGGGCAGGAGGTATGTGTGGAAACAAAGATAAAAGCTGCTCATAGGACAAGATATAACCAAGTAGACTTTTTTGTATCTAATAAGAGAAAGAAAAAACTTTAATCAAAGTAAGGAGAACACCTCAAGACGCATTACAGTTTATCAAGTGGAGAGAATAAGGAAATGTGGCATTTTCAGAAGTGAGGGTGAGCCTCAGAATGTAATGATAAATAATGCTCATTTTATGACACAGGGCAGTGACGAAGTCACACAGAAAAACGCATCTTCCTCGAAACCCCACTGCCCAGCAGAGGGGTGCATTCAGCCTACAGAACCCAGACAGTCCTTTGTTACCTCATCCCCCACAGGAAACTCACCAGTGGATCAGTCATAAAAGGAAGCTTTACATCCAATGTTACGGTGAAATCATGTGGTGCACCCATGAGGACCATTTCCAAGCAAGAAAAACAACAGGTAACCTAAAAATAAATCATTCCACCATGCAATTTCCAAAGCACAGATTCAAAACAACCATCACCACAGAAATTCAGTGCGATTTCTTATCTCTTTGTTTATTTACTGATATTTGACCCTAGGCCTATAAAAAGAGTCACACATCTTCCTCTACTAAATATTTGCAGTGGGTTTCACTGTTTTTGCAGTAGCTGCATTCACGCCCTGAAAGTCTTTTTTGCTAAATATGTGGTTGGAGGTGGTCTAATCAATTGGCTAGATAGACTGTAGAACGAGAAAATTATATGATAATTGAGTCACTGTCCTTATTCCATTTACGTTTCCCTGTTGATAACAACCTTTTATAAGTTACTCAGTTTTTCACATCATTTCGCATAAAAACATCTCAGTACAGCAGTGTACTAAAGCGTGACCTGTTTGTATTTTTCATGGGTTTTCATCTGGTGGACATTTGAAAATCATGAAGGATGCGAGGCAATTTTCTGCTGGGTAGGACAGTTCTGTGCATTGTGGAATGCCCAGCATCCCTGGTCCCTACCTCTTAAATGTCAATAAAGCACACACACACCCCTGCCAATTATTGTGACAGTCAAAAATGGCTCCATAAATTTGTAAAATGTTCCCTGAGAAGCAGTACCCCTCAATTCTACTACATAAGAACTCCTGACTTAAATCTGTTTCCTTTCACCCTGCCTTCCTTGTCCCAAGCTCATTAACTTGGCTTTTAGTGCAAGTGCAAGGGTTGACAATTGCTCTCAGTACATTGTGCTTTTTAAATTCAGCCCATCCGTTCTACCAGTAAAGGTCTTTGGACATTCTTGTTCTGATGCAAGACGTCTTATTACCCCTCCCAGCCACGCTGAAATAGACTGTCTTTCCCCTTCAAATGATGGCTGGACTTACTGACTGGGGCAGAGCCCTGTGACACTTCTAGGACTTTCTTCAGGCCAGTGGTGAGCTGATATTTGACATCTGGTTTCTGGTTCCTTGTCTATGTCATAGAAAACAGCTGTTTCACCAACTCGTTCTTAGAATGCTTAAACCTCAGAACTCCTCAGGGTGTAAGACGGGGACTGTGCAACTCACAGATGTGATCCAGGTCACTGGGTGATTCAGAGTGAGAGCCGGGGCACAGCAGGCTACCCCAGGACTGACCCATCCCAAGGCTCGTGGGATTTACATTTCTCTGAAGACTGCTCAGCGGCCCCAGAGTGGACCACGCATTGCTTGATTTAGCCTAAAAAGGGGTGGAATCCAGGGGCCTGCTCTGGCCAAGTGCACACTGTCCACAAGCCTATTTCATCATCTGGCTTGGATCCGGATAGTGGGCAGGGAGCCAGCGTTCTGGGGAGAAGATGGGGTGAGCCGGCCACACTGATCAGATGGGACAGAGTGGGGGACACAGCCCAGATGAGTGACTGTGCTTCAGACCCAGGAACATAATCTCTATCTCCAGGCCTCAGTTTCCCTATCTGTAAAGTGGGGGTCCTTCCTCTTCTCTTGCTCATCTCCCAGAGGTCTCAACCAGGAGCCAACAAGGAGGATGGTGAAGGGTTTACAGAACGTTCCAAAGGCATCATCATCTCCTCGGAGTGATCTGGAAGCCATCAAAGGGCTTGGAGCAGAGGAGGGATGCATCTGGCTTAGGTTTTTAACAAGATGCTCTGGATGCTGCGTGGGGAATAAACCACATGGGGTGGGGTTGGGGACCTGGAGCTGATTGACCAGCGAGGAAGCTATTGCAATAATGCAAGCCAGAGATGACGCTGGCTTGGACCAGGGAGTAAGTGGGAGAGGCAGCGAGAAAGGGTCAGGTCCTGGATAAATCTTGAAGGTAGAGCCACATGTTTTGCTAACAGATTGAGTAGGGTGCATGAGAGACAGACATCAAAGCCGACTGCAGGGTTCTGTCCAGAGCCTGGAGGGATTTGTTATTTCTGGGGTGGGAAAGCTGTGGGAGGAGCTGGCTCGGTGGGGGGGACAGAAGTTTGCTTCGGGGTGTGTTATGTTTAAGCTGCCGCAAACATCCAAGTGGGAACGTCAAATGTCAACTGAGAAATTGGGATTTAAGGGATGAGTTTGATGACTGCATCATTATATAGATATTCCTTTTTGCTCTCTGATGTATTAGAATAGACAGAAGGAAACATCTGAAATCTTGGAACTGTAATCCACTGCCTTGCTCTCTGGTAATGACTGCATAGCCTTATCTTGTGTCCTTGCGATTGTAAAACCCTTGTGACTACATCGTCACTCGTACCCATTTATCCAGTTTTTCAACTTCCGAGGCTTGTGATCCCTAAAGTTAGCCCATAATGTTTATTGATGAAGGGTCTTGGGTCAGCCCAGAACTAACCCACCCCAAGTCCAAAGTTATCTTGATAACTGAGGCTGGATCTAACCAAAGTGGGCCCACCTGACATGCGCAGTAGCTTAGACTTCACCTACGAGTCACAATACTTCATTATAATGTGAAAAATCACACCCATGGTCATATCAAGGCCACCTTTTCTTACATACGTTCTGTGACTAAGCAGGTACTCAGTCTGCGTCTGCTTAATAATTAGATCACCTTTAATTACGTCATCTGGGGCCCCTGTGCTCATCGTGCCTGTCTTTCGATGCTGTAAAGCGACCAGAATTACCGCAGTTTGGGCAGACAGATTTGGGGGCCGATGGACCATCTGATCTCCAATGTATGCCTAGTAATAAACTCCATCTCTCTTTGACACCCTTGTTTCTCAGGAACCGGTCATTTGAGTGCATTGGGCAAAACAGTCCACCGCCTTTGTCCGGTAACCCTGTGGCTCCACAGTTCACCCCTTCCTGGTAACAGGAGGGTCAGGACAGGGTCCCTTATGAAACCATTTCCTTAGAAAAGGAAAAGACAAAAACCCAGCCAAAAAGCAAACACTCAGAACCCACAATGAGCAATCACACCCCTCCACCATCCAACATTTGAGCTACAAACTCAGATAGGAAATCTGGGGGTGGCTTGGCTTCATGCATTCGTTTGTTCATTCACCAAACATTTGTTGAACCACCTTATGTGATCCTGGCCCTGGGTTGGATGTTAGGAATTTAGCTCGGACCAAACCAGTTGCAGTCCTGCTGGAGACAGACGAGTCAAGGGACAACTACAGCTCTCGGGTGGGATGAGAACAGGAGATGTGGGTCTCAGAGAAGACAAAGAACCCAGCCAGGGCAGGGGCACAGTCAGAGAAGGCTGGTGGTTTCAGTGCTGCGCTCGGAAGGCCGGGTATGACTTAGCCAGGCCAGGTGAGTGCACAGGGCAGGTGGAAAAGCCGAGAGGAACAAAGGACTGAAACTCCTTTAAGGAACTGCAAGGAGGCCTGTCTTGAAGCCAGGCTTGGGGAAAGATGAAGCCTGGGCCAGTCCACGCTTCCCACCTGAATCCCAAAGCTCAGGTTTCTGAGTACCCCAGGGCCTGCTCTAACCCAGACTAGGGTCAAGAGGAGGCCACGGGGCTGCTGGGACTAAGCCAAGGATGCTCAGGGAAGCTGACCAGGCAGCTTCTTTGGCATCTCCTGAAGCAGACCTCTGAGCCCCTGCCATGTCCGCAGCTCAGGGCCGGGAGCTGCTGCTCCTCTGAACTTGCCTTCCCTGTTTGAGGATTCACCAGGTGGAGGAATCTGGGATGCTGAGTTAGTGAGTGATGGTGATCGTAGCACGCGTTCCTCAGGCCAGGGCCAGGTAAGGCACTGCCCAAATATTTTTCTGATTCTCGTCCACCATTCTGCAGAGGAGGCCAGGGAGCGCCATGAAGGGTGGCATACGTTCCCAGCCCCTGCAGTTTTCCCTGGGCACAGGCAGGGGGGTTCTGGCACCGGAGGCAGCCCCCCGGCAGAGGCACAGGGGCAGGCTGTTGGAAACCGTGACAGGACCGAGAGTGTGGGTGGGACCAGCCTGGGAACCTCCAGGACAGTCACTCAGAGAAGGCGCCAGCAGCTGCTCGCGTCCCCCAGACCAGTCCCTGGGTCCCCTGGTCTTCTGCAAAATGCTTCTCGCACAGTCCCACCTTCACAACCGCACATGCTGTGCCGCGTATGTCCATCCCACATGCATGTGTGCTCGCGCTCGCACACACACAAAGGCAAACCAGGGCCCTGCAGCACGCCCACCGGGCACTCTGGGAACACAGCCTGGACGGGAAGAGCCTGGCATGGTCCCTGCCCCCATGGACGTGAGAGCCCAGCTGGGGAGACAGACGCTGAGCTCTGAGGGAAGAGATGTGGGCTCTGAGGGAAGAGAGGTGCTCTCTGAGAACAGAGGAAGTTGATCTGAGCCGAGGACATCAGGGAGGGCTTCCCTGAGGAAGTGACACTCGGGCTGATATCTGGAGGAGGAGGGACCACACGGGCAGTGGGCACAGCGCCAAGGCTGCTCTGACGGGGCCTCTCAGCCCTGGGAGGTCCTGGGGTGGGAGCGGCTCCTGTTCAGAGCAAGCCCCTTCTCTGAGCCTCAGTTTCTCCATCTGTACAATGGTGTAGAGAGGGCTTGGACGTCTTGCCTTGACCCTTGGCCCACAACATCCACTGAGAAGAGACCTCTGCCCCTGGGCGCCTGGGCTTTCCTCCCTTTGCCTGCCATGGTTAGGCTGCGGGTTCAACTGAACCCCCAAACGCCTCCAAACATGGTGCCTGGATTGCGAAACGGCTGTCCAGTCCCCCCAGAAGCCTGCCAGTTCGGGCGCCCTCGGCTTGGATGGACGTTCTTGTCTGCTTGGAAAATGTCAGCCCCAGGGGAAGCAGACCTGCGCCAGTACTTCCAGGCCTTTCCAAAAACAGCTCTGTTTCTGGAGAAAAGCTGGCTTTGGTAGTAGCAGAGCTGGGTCCCGGACTCAGCGCTAAGGGTGCCTGGTGTGTGTCCTTGGGCAGCCCCTGACGTCACATCATATCTCATCGTTTTGGGGCCTTCCAATATTCAATGCCTGTTCATTAATTCACCATTATTTGTTGTGTACCTACTGGGTGCCACCACTGTTTCAGTACCGGAGGAGACAGCTGCAAACAAAACACAGCCCAAAAAAAACAACCACCATTGTGGAACTTACATTCTGCCAAGGGAGTCAGATGACAGACAAATAAACAAATAGCGCAATGTTGGGTAATGACAAGTGCTTTGTAGAAAAATGCAGAGGGACAGAAACTGTTAAATAAGGCAGAGAGGCCAAAAAAGTTCTCTCAAGAGGTGATGTTTGAGTCAATACCTGAAGAAAGTGAGAGAGGAAACCATGTGGACACCAAGTAGAGGGAACAGCAAATGCAAAGGTCCTGAGGCAGGGATTTGCTCGTGGGTGAGGAAATAGCTGGGAGGACACTGCGGCTGGAATCCTGGGATGGGGAGGGAGAGTGGGTCGGACATTGGGGTCATGTATGGAGGTATGCATTGCCAGTCAATGCGTTTGCATGTGTGTGTGTGTGTGTGTGTGTGAGAGAGACAGAGAGAGAGAGAGAGAGAGAGAGAGAGAGAGAGAGAGAGAGGTGTAGAGGGAGGGAGAGGGAAGGAGGGAGATACATGCCTGGAGACTTATTCCCTTCTTCCTTTCTTTCACCAACCCACCCCCCACCCCCCACTTTGGCATCATCAGGATTAAAAGGGGGAAAAATGCAGATGATTAAATGATTTTAAATGTGCAAGTGAAATAACACCTCTGCAAGCACATTATGCAAATCTATGCAATTAGCGTCACCAGGGCCACGGAGCTCATTTCTCTGGGGACTCCAGCTCCAGCCCCGCCTCTCCTGAAAACCAGGGGCTCCTCTGGGCTGGGGGTGAGCTCACGGGGCTTTACCCTCCTTCCTTCCAGACACCCCACCCCTACCCCCAGCACCTCTCAGAAGCAGGAATGGTTATTGCCCTATTTTGCAGAAGAGAAAAAGGAGACTTCGAGCAGGAAAGAGAACAGAACCCAGACCTCCTGGGGCCAAATTTAGTGCGGAAATTTTTCCAATTGACCTTTGGGGAAATTTGACTTCTGGAAGGAGCAGCATCTTCCTTAGTCTTTAAGGCAGAGTTGGCAAACTTTTTCTATAAAGGGCCAGGTGGTAAATATCTCAACCTTTGCAGGACATAGCCCTAGCAGAGCTGACAGCAGCCA
This sequence comes from Tamandua tetradactyla, assembly GCF_023851605.1. Taxonomy (NCBI): domain Eukaryota; kingdom Metazoa; phylum Chordata; class Mammalia; order Pilosa; family Myrmecophagidae; genus Tamandua; species Tamandua tetradactyla. Next base: position 13,960,306 of record NC_135327.1, on the reverse strand, counting down.
TAGGCAATTATGGCAATAAATGCCTGGGCATGGCTGCATTACAATAGAAATATTCACAAAAAAAAAAAAAAAAAAAAAAGAAAGAAACCAACAGGCAGGAGGCCAGTTTTCAGGTTGTCATTTGCAGCCCCTTGCACTAAGGTATCTCATTTCATCACAGCGTCTCCTGCACCTGGGCTGAAGGCTTTGGACCCTCCCCCCGTTTCTTCTCCTGAACCTGAGAGGGAGGTTCCAGGTGAGGTTCAGTGAGGCAAGGGGGATGAGCCACCAGTGGCCTGGGTGGGGGGGTTGGAACTTCAGGTGGGGCTGGCTCCAGCAAGGTACCACGAGAGCACAGCGCTCCACTTATGACACTCGTGGATTCTGAGTAACTCGGACACAGCACAGAGATAGTTGGTCCTGATCCCTGAGGTCCACTGGATGCCTTGAAGGGGGCCGGAGTCACCCAGGAGCGCCTTGCCGTGCAAGCCTGGCGGTGGGAGCTGGGCTCTCGGGACAGCTGCATGCACCCCCACCATCACCACCACCACCACGTGGGCTCGGAGATTGGGTTTCCTTATGGGCATGGCGGCTGGGTCCAGGCCAGCGAAGGGGAAGTGCATTTTATGACCCGACTTTGGAAGCCACAAAGTCCCATACTGACTCTGTTGGGCTGTGCAGTGTCCAGCCAGGGGCTCGGGGAGGGAGCAAAAACCCGCCTCTCCACCGAGCAGTGTCCAGACCACCCAGTAAGGAAGACATGTGGGACGGGAGATGTCCCTGTGGCCTTCTTTGGAAACTACAATGTGACACACACGTGACGGCCTGGAGGGGTTCCTGGCCCCGAAGAATCTCTCTTTGCTGGACCCCTCCCTGCTCGGGTCAGCCATGCCTCTTCCAGTCAAATCCAGGCCACGCTTCAGCTCGGCTGTCCTTGCAGAGCTAACCCAGGGAACATATTAGCACTCAGAGTTGTTAAACCTTTTTCTTACAAACAAGGAAGGACACAAAAGCAAGCAATCCCACCCATGCAGCTGCCCCGGTAACCCAGGCATTGCGGGAGGGTTGGCCAAGCAGATGGGGAAATGTTTAGATAAAAGCAATTAGGAAACGCTTCCCCAAAGCCAGAGAATGTGATTATTCCTTGTGGGCCGGAGCGGGGAGCTGGGGTCCTGGCCTGGGCCCACAGAGCGGAGACCCTCTGAGAGCAGCTGGTTGAAAGAGGGCCCCTGAGAGAGGCGAGAGCGTGTCGGGGTCACATGGCTGCAGGCAGACTTCAGAGGGGAAGGAAACCCCGAGATCAGAGTTGCTGACCTTTGCGGAGATGTGAGAGCCAGACTTGCTTCTGTACACCGCCCACTGCCCCCAACTCCCACCCAGTTGGACTGAAGACCATTGCCTAATCCAGCTTCTTCCAGACTTTCATCTCTCCTACCATCGGATCCTCTCTCCAGCAATGGAAGGAGGCAAGAAAGAGGAAGGAACCCCAGCTCACGGGGGAAGGGGGCTTGCTGGGGTCTTACCTAAACCAGTGGCTAAGCTGGTACTTGAACCACCTCCATCCACTGAGGCGGCCCAGTGGAGGCCTCTTGGGGTCCATAGTCCCATGCAAATGGGTTTAGTTATTCGTAACCATCAATGTTGTTATATAGTTATAATTATGTAATAGACTTATATTAACATTAGTCCTGTGGTTGGGATTCCCAGAAGCCCCATGGACGTGGCTGTGTCAACCGCAGTTCTCTGGGGGCCGTGGAAGCAGGTGGGCCCCACAGGTGTCCCACCCCAGAGCTGTCCCATCCTAGCATCCAGCCGGTGAAAGCCAGGATAATTGTCCGCAATTCAACAGATGGGCACACAGAGGCCCAGAGAGGAAACCAGGCCACCCCACCTGGAGGAGCTGAAGGTGGGGAGCAGACACTGCAGCCGAACCCTGGCTGACCTGCCCACGGCTCCTTCCCCAGGGACAGCGGGATACGTGGGAATGTGAGGAGCAGGGAAGAGCCAGCAGCTCCGTCCCTGCATTCTCCAGCGGATCAGAAGGTCCCATGACTCATCCTCAGGTCCCGACAGGGGCCCCAAAGCTGCCCTGGCCTCAGCTTCCCCAGTCCCAATCTGCCAGCACCCCACCTACCCATCTTACCCACCCCCAGTGCCCAGGGCTTTTGCTCTTTCGCGAATGCACCAGAGCAGGTAGGGTGACCCTATAACTTATTGACCAAACTGGAATGCCTTGAGGAATGACAAGGGAGCTATGAATAATTATGTGAGGATAGCAGGCATGAATCCGGACTGTCCGAGGCAAGGAGGGACTATCTTGAGGCAAGCTCACCCTACTGATGGGGCCTTTTGTTCAACTCGAAACATCAGAAGCACTAGCATCAGATGCTCAGGCACCAGCCACAGTTTGGGGCAGAAGAGTTCGGGAGCATATGCTTTTAAGATGGGCACCCCGAGGGGGATTCAGGTTTCTGTGTAGAGGTTCAGAGCACATACTCTGAAATCAGACTGCCTGCTTTTCTCATCCCGGTTCTGTTTATCGGCTGTGTGAGCTTGGGCACATTACCTAACCTCTCTGACCCTCAGTATCCTCATCCCTTAAACCCACCTACCTCCAAAGGACTGTTGTCAGAATGAAATAAGAAAATACAGGCAGATTATCTTCAGCCATGCCTGGCACAGGATAAATGCTTAGCAAAGAGGGGCTATTATTATTATTTTCATTAGTTTTATTGTTCTAAATTAACTATGCCAAGTGCAGAGGGGGGCAGGCCTCGAGGCCTCAGGTACCCTCCTGTCCTTAGAATGTACACAGCTCTGTGGAAACAAAGCCCAGGGTAAGCGAGTGAGTGCTGAGTTGAAAGACCGACAAAAGGTATGAGGTTCAGATATGTAGGAGGCCCCCTCTCACTTGGGTAGGGGCAACTGGGTGGTCTTCCTGGAGGAGGCAGACTCTGGGCAGGGTCTCAGGTAAGACTTTTTGGAGAGTCAAGGCCAGGAATCCTGTTTCTAAAGAGTTTATAATGTCCCCTTTTCTTGCTATAACGGCTGAAAAAGAAACACTGGTGAAGTTCTGGGTTTCATCTTCATGACAACTCTTTTTTTTAATTTATTTTGTATTATCAAACCAAAACAACATACAAACATGAACATTCTCAACATAACAAACATTCCATGCATGGTGTACAATCAGTGGCTCACTGTATCATCACATAGTAGTATATTCATCACCATGATCATTTTATAGAACATTTGCATCACTCCAGAAAAAGAAATACAAAGAAAAAAGAAAAAACTTACACATACCATGCCCCTTACCACTTCCTTTCGTTGTTCACTAGTATTTCAATCTACGCAATTTATTTTAACATTTGTTCCCCCTATTATTTATTTATTTTTAATCCATATTTTTCACTCATCTGTCAAGATCGTAGATAAAAGGAGCATCAGACACAAGGTTTTCACACGCAGTCGCACTGGAAAGCTATATCATTATACATTCATCTTCAAGAAACATGGCTATTGGGGTGGGCCATGGTGGCTCAGCAGGCAGAGTTCTTGCCTGTCATGCCAGAGACCCAGGTTCAATTCCCAGTGCCTGCCCATGCGAAAGAAAAAGAAACATGGCTATTGGAACACAGCTCTGTAGTTTCAGGCACTTCCCTCTAGCCTCTAGCCTTAAACTAAAAAGGGGATATCTGTATAATGTGTAAGAATAACCTCCAGGATAACTTCTCAACTCTGTTTGAAATCTCTCATCCACCGACACTTTGTTTTGTCTCATTTCTCTCTTCCCCCTTTTGGTTGAGAAGGTTTTCTCAATCCCTGATGCCGAGTCCCAGCTCATTCTAGGATTTCTGTCCCAGGGAGGTTATATGCCCCTGGGAGTTATGTCCCACATAGAGAGGGGGAGGCAGTGAGATTGCTTGCTGTGTTGGTAGAGAGAGAGATAGGCCACATCTGAGCAACAAAAGAGGTTCTCTGGGGATGACTCTTAGGCCTAATTTTAAGTAGGCTTAGCCTATCCTTTGCGGGGTTGAGTTTCATATGAACAAACCCCAAGACCGAGGGCTTGGCCTATTGATTTGGTTGTCCCCACTGCTTGCGAGAGTATCAGGAGTTCTCCAAATGGGGAAGTTGAATTTTCCCCCTTTCTCACCATTCCCCAAAGTGGGCTTTACAAATACTTCTTTATTCACTGTTAGGATCACTCTGAGATTTATTGGGGCATCACTCTGGACAAACCTACAAACTCTCATGCCCTACTTAAGGTTTCACTTCATGACAACTTTGATGCTCTCTTTGAGATGGCAAATATCCGATCCTTTACATCAAAAATTTCCTTTGGGGGCCCCTTAGTTCACATATCATTGACCCATTGTTTGTCCATGTTACAAGGAAGAGAAGTCTCTAGAGTTTGCTCAAACAAGAAAAGAGGATGGAAGAGGAGGCTGGGGGCAGGGGATGGGGTGGTGATGAGAGAACCTGTGGCAAGCTGGTAGTCTGTACATCTACTGATGTGTAATATCACTACACCTACTGATGTGTAAAATTTTGACTTTTGGAAAAGGGAGAAGGCTATTCCCAGAAGGGGGCATGAGTTCCTGTCTGCTGTTCCGTGGCTGCTTTAAGGGCCACGTCCCTGACACTGTGCCCAGTGCCCTGTGCACTCCAGCTAGGAAAAGGTAGAGCGAAATGAAGAAATAACAGGCTTCTCAGAAGTGGTAATGACATGTTAACTTGAAAATTGCAAGGAGAAGGGGCTGAGGAGGCGGATGCAAATTTCATGTAGATGAGATGCAAATGAACCTGCCTGCTCTTGCCTGGCACACCTGGATGTGGCTCAGACAAATCCTAACGGGTACCACGTGGCTGTGTGATTGATTATCAAAGCCAGCTGGGATGACAACTGTACTCACACACACCTTCCCCCTCCTGGGAGCTGTGGGAGAGGTGAGACTCCATTTCTAGTCAGTACCAAGCGCCCTCTGATGGGGGACCCTGAAGCGTGGACCAGTCTAGCCCAGGGATAGCAAATTTGGGACACACCTGCTAGTTCTAACCCTGCCTGCACCTATTGCAGACATCATTAATCAACTGTAGAATTCTTTCTTACTGAGCCACACAGGCGCTCTAGGCAGCTTGTAAGAATCAATGAGTTGGCACTCATTCATTCATTAATTCATTCACCTAACAAATTTTGTGGTTTCTTCCCTGTGCCAGGGATGCATTGAATAGGACAGATTCCATTCCTTTTCTCACGAAGTTCATAGCTTAGTGCGGATTATGGGTATTAATAAAATATTGCAAATTGGCAGTTGAGATCCGTGTATGAGGAGAAGAACATGCTTTTTTTTTAAAGGGGTTTTTGACCCTGTCAGAGTGGCTGGGAAAGTTTGACCCTGTTGCTGATTTCTGAAAGGTAAAGAGGGCTTAACTAGTAGAAAAGGTGGGGAAGAACCTACCAAGCCTTGAGACGAGCAAAACTTTTAGCAGACACTGTCTGTGCTCCCAGATCCCCTCTGATCACTCCCGGTTTCTTTGCTTCCCTCCTCTGGCTTCTGTGTGCTTCGCCTCTAAGGAGCCACACCTGCAACTCTCCCCCACAGCCTGCCCTCCGGCTCCTGGGTCCCACTGGGTGCAGCTGGCTTTTGCAAAAAGCCAGAAGTGCCTTGGAGGCATCACTTACACTGCAGCAGTTCCCCACACAATCAGGCAGGGCCTGGCGCTTGGTCTAAAATTGCACCCTTGCCTGACTTCCTTCCCTTCCGTGTCCTGCTTTCCCCTGCTCTCTGCCCATTTCTCCCCGGATCGCCTACTCCAGGAACCAGCTGCGCCCGAGTCCTCAACGCCGGGCCTCCTTCTGAGGAACTTGACCTCAGAAAGAGCTTGGGGTGGCTGAGCACTGGAAGGAAAGGCAGCACTGCCTGACTCAGCGTTGCCGGGAGGTTGGGGAGTAAGAGGAGGAGGCCAAAGCAGCGGGTAGAAGACTGACCACCAAGGGCCTCGTAGGTCACAGCAAGCGTTTTCTCTGAAGAGCCGTTAAGCAGGGCCTGACGTTATCTCGCCCTCTGCAGAGGTCCCTTTCCCTTCCACGTGGAGGGCGGATGAAAGGGGCCCAGTGGCCGCAAGAAGCCCGTGCACCACCCTGTTAGAGCTGTCCGGGGGTGAGAGGAAGAGGCCTGGATGAGGGTGGGGACATGGGGGATGAGAGAGAGACCGTGGGGGCGGGCTTAGGGGCTAAGGGGCCGTTCAGGGACAACTTGCAGCATCCAGCCTGGGTGACTGAGAGAATGTTCGGAAGTGGGAGGGCAGGTCAGGAGTTCCACATGGACACGACACCAACCCCCCAGCCCCGTTCCACAGACAGGCAAAGTGAGGGTTCACGCAAACTCCCCTGACACATCCCAGGCAGTGCAGGAAGTGACCCCAGGAGTCCAGTCCTCCAGGCTCACTGTCCACGGGGCCTGCGCAGTCGCAGCCTCAGATGGGAGAGGGTGGGGTTTCGGGCCCCATGGGTTTGTCCTGGGCCGGAAGCCAATTCGCAGCCCCAGAGAACAGGACATTTCTGTTTCATCAGGGCAGACTGTGTCCTGAGCCTGGCCAGCTGCTCTGCCCGGGCTGGGGTGGTGACCGCAGGGCACGGGGGTGACAAGAGGGACATCGATCAGTACTTTAGGTCCAGATCTGAGGCTTCCTCTTCTTAACCCCCTTCCCGGCTGGGGGTACCTTGGGCAAGTCACCTTCCCTGTCCAGATCTCGGACTTATCTGTTAAATGGGGCCATCCTAGAACACGACTTCTTTGGTCCCCAGTGCCGCAGTGAATATTGGAGGAGGAAACAGATGGATGAGAAAGTCCTTTGTCAACTTGTCTGCTCCTGCCCCATGCTGCCACCAGGCTGACTTTCCAGTTTTTGTTCCTTCCCTAGAGAGCTGGTCCCCAGGGGAGGAGAAAGGCTGGGGTAGAGCTCACAGATCTTATTATCCAGACCCAGGAGGCTTGACAATTCCCTGAACACAAGGGGTAAACTGAGGGTCAGCTGGCCCGGGCCACCAGCGAACTGGTATCAGGGTGGGCAAGGTCTGCAAGGCCCCGACTCCCAGCCTGCACTCCTCTGGCCACCCCTGGCCCATCAACCCCCCAGATTTGAAAAAGGGGCTCCCATTGTGATGGGACGCTCACGGCAGTGTCACGGGCAGATTTGGGGTTCCTCGTAAGCCCCAAATACCCCCTGCCAGAACAGGCTGCAAAGCCTGTCAAAAAGTCCCACAGAGGGACACTGTGGCCGCTACCTCCCCAGAGCAGCCTGGTGGAGACGGAAGCCTTCAGACTTCTGGCCACGGCATCCCTGGTGGGGAGCTGCTGGGCACAGGGTGGGGGGCACACCATGCCTCCTCCAAGGGCAGGTTTTCTCAAAAGCTGGTATATTAGGCCCCTCGGCCTCCGACAGGCAGCTGGGGTTCCAGGAAATCTACGAAGGCATCTGCAAGAGCCTTAGAAAAACTCTTTGGAAATCATTGGGAATGTCTATTGATGGCCTCTGGAGAAATCTCCTTCTGATCTTTCAGGTCATGAAGCAGGCTGGCAGCCTGTGCCAATGTTTACTGCTAGACTCCCTGTCATGGTACCCAAGGCTTCGCATACACCAGCTCGTTTAATCCTTAGAACAAAGTCTCTGGCTTGCCATCCTTATTGTGAGAAACAGAGGCCGGTACTTCAGCGTGGCTAAGCTCTCGCGGCCGGCTCCGAGGTGGTGCCTGGGTGAGGGCCCCTCCATCCAACTCCAGAACCGCAGTGGCTAACTCCTGTGCCACACTGTCTCGTGTGGGACCCAGCTTCAAGCGCTGCCCAGGGAATGGAACCCAGGCCCGCCAAACACTCCTGGGCAAGTGGCAATGGCCAGGCACGGTAGGACTGCTGAGAGGATGGAAGTCCTTGTCACCGGAGGCCACCAGCATGGGTTTGCATGAGGGTGAGTCCGAAGCACCAGTCCCAGCCCTGCCGCTCACGGTGCTGCCACCCACTGTGTGTCACTGGGCAAGACGCCAAGCCTCTCCAAGCCTCAGTTTCCTCCTCAGTAAAATGGGGTGAAATCAGCACCGACTTCAAAGGATTGTTGTGAAAAAGACAATGAACCCTGAAAGGCTACGGTAAAGGGCTCAGCACAAAACTAGACACAGAGAAAATGCAAAATAAATGTTGGCTATAAGGTTATTATTCACTGTTTTTAAATTTTCTGAATATTCATTTTTATATTTGATTCCTACATCCCCTCTTCTCCCAGGGACTGCTGAGAAGAGAGGGCTTGGGGTTACAGTTCTTTCTGGAGGCAGGGAAAGGTGACCTTGGGGACTTCTTCCCCAAGATTATTAGAGCACCACATCCCCCCTCCGGCAGTAGCTGTGCTCTCTCAGAAATCAGTTTCCATCCTTGCACCCCAGGTTCCCTGGCTCCCTGCCTGTGGTCCCCACTAGTTGGATGCTGTTACTATGGCAACAGCATTTTAAGAGCCTGCGACCTCCCTCCTAGGCGGGGGGCATGGATGGAGATGGGCTGAGCAAATCTGCTGGGTCCTCAGCCTGCCTGGACCGAACGTGGGAGAAAGAGCGCAGGACTCGGAGCTGGCCTGGGTGGACAGCCAGTTCAGCCCCCAGCTCCACGGGTTTGCCCACAGCAACCCGGCCTTGCTGAGGCACAGAGGAAACGGGGGGCGGTTACAAACGTGGGTCCCCAGCCCCAGCCCAGCTCCCAGGCCCTGAGTCCAGTTGTCAGCAGTGGGGTCCCCAGGAGGCAGCCTTCCGGCCAGCTCTGGCCCTGGCGCTGAGGCAGGCAGGCCCTAGGCCACACTCGGAGAAATTTGGGCCTTAGGAAAGTACTGAAGACTTTTCCGACGCTGGGATGTGTGCGACACTTCCTCTGCTGAAGTAACTTCTGAGAAACCCTGTGTGCCCTCCTTGGCCAGCCCCGCCTCTCCCTCTTCCCCCCGTGCCCCAGCCTCATCTGTGGGAGGACGCGTGTCCACCCCCCTTCTCAGAGCAGGGACATTTCCAGGAGGCAGACGTGGTAAAGCATCCGTGGTCAGCCCTCTTTCAGCCTAACAAAGTTCAGGGGTAAATCTGGACATGTGGAAGTCGCGGCTGTCTTCTAGATTCTCCAGCTCGGGACCCCACTGTCCCCCAGCCCTGCTGGCTGAGGGTGCCCCCCCGCCCCCACCAGGTCTCCTTGCCAGCAGAGGCCCTGGGATTAATTGGAGTCAGGAGGCTGGGTGCAGCGAAGGGGAGGGCCTGGGGGGCCAAGGAGCTGGGGGGAGGGAAGAAGCAGAATCCAGGTGACCCAGTGGGGAGGGAGGGGAAGGAGACAAAACCTGGGTGGGGGATGCGGCAGGGGGACGGGGGCGGGGAGGAGAGTGGGAGACATTCCTCTCCCAGTGCAAGGACGAGATCCTGTGGGGTTCCTTGACCTTGAGAATGATGGAATGATGGGCCTCTGTCCGCGGGGGGTGGGGTGGGGTGGGAGCGGGGGCACTGGGGGGAAAGAGCAGCCGAGACTGCATGGCACCCCTCAACCCTCCTGTTTCCAGGCTCTCCCTACCCTGCCCGCGGCCTTTCTGTGGCTTGGGAACAGATTTGCCTGCTTCCAGAAGTGTTGGGGAATCAACACCTCCCGGGAGCCACCTGCAGCCAATAAACTGGTGGGGGCTGGTGACCAGATACCCCGCCTTGCCCTGGGCTGGGCCAACTCTGTGGCATGTCCCTGCGGGGCTGTCCCGGTGGCATGGAGCCCCAGCTGCCCGCACCTGCTGAGGCACCCTTCCCGGGCTGCATCCTGTCTGTGCCCATGGCCCCAACCACGGCCTCAGCCCCCTCCAGCCGTTCTGGGCTCAGGGCCATATAAAACACTCACTCAAATCTTTGTCTCTGGTCTGTTTCCGTGGGAACCCTAAGATAAGAGCCACTTGCAATCTCCCCACCCCGAGGCTTCTGGGTGAGGCCGACTGCACCCCTCTTGCCCAAAGGGAAGGTTCTGTACTTCCCTGAACTCCAGGTGGGCATTCGGCCTAAGAGGGAGACCCTGGGAAGGGTTCAAATCACCTCCTCTTTCCGCAGTGAGACCCCGGAGTCGTGCAGCCAGCCACACGCTTTATTGCCTCCCGGTCCTGGCCCACACTCGCGTCTTTCTGGAGTGTTTCTTGAGCAGGTAGGCACACAGGCCCGATGTACACAGACGGTCTTGCACAAAGAGTCCAGGAGCCTCACCTTGGAGCTTGCCCGGGCCTCCCCAGCTCCCTCTCCAGCAGCCATCCCTTGGAGCCTGGGGGTCCCAGCTACAGGGACACACGGGGACTTGTCTGGGGTGAGCCCTCCAGAGATGTCTGTGAGTCTGTCCCACATGAGGAGAGGCTGACCCAGGTAGGCAGAGGACCTGGCTGTGAGTGCTGGGGCCCAGCTGCCTGGGGGGCTGCTGCCAGGAGAAGAGGGTGGTGGTGGGGGTCACTCAGGGGCAGGATCTAGGGGCTCTTGGAGGCCTTGGCCTTTGTCCATCGCCCCAGCCTGGCCAGCTTCCTGGGGTGGAGGGCCAGGCTGGAAATTCCTGTGCTGCCCAGCTCGGGTCGCCCGAAGAGGCCAACAGGATTTTGGCACGTGATCCATGCCCAGTGAGTCCTGTAAGGGCAGGCCCCGCCTTCCCCCGGAGGTGATGTCTCCATTGGGACCGGGGCCCTTGGCAGCTGCCCCCCTTGGTTCCGGGTGTGCCACATGAGCCGCGGGAGCTGCCGGCTGTGGGCAGTGGGCCACCTCCTTCCTCAGGAGGGCCTGGATCTCCTGGTGCCGTGCCCGGGCTGCCTCCCACAGGGCCCGGCCCAGGCCCTCCCGGCTCAGCGAGGCCACCTGCAGCCCCACGGCCACGAGTGTCTCAGTCGGGAACTCGGACGCCAGCCGCTGCAGGTAGCGGTGGAGCCGGTGCTGGTCCCCAGCGCCGACCCCTTGGGCCTTGCCCAGCACGAGCTGGGTCATCAGGTCCTGACAGTCCATGTGGAACCAGGTCATCTGGGGACAAGAAGAGAGAGAGGTGGGGGCTCAACTTGGAGCAGAATGCCGGGGACTCCACGAGGGCTGGGAGGTGCCTATCTCAATTTGATGACTAGTTATTCAATTGAATTACCAATAAACGCCCAATCAATGTCAGGGCCCTCCCTCAGCTTCGCCATGACTTGCTCCCTTCCCCAGGGTGGGCAGGCATGCCGCCACCTGCAAACAGTCCCTACACCGCTGGGACTTTTTGGGTATCTTCTAATAGACCTACAGGCACCAGCCAAGACTTACCTCTCTCTGGGTCTCAGTTTCCCATTTTGTGAACCACATGATCATGGAAAGCCCTTTGAATGCTGCAACTCTGATTTTAGGATTGTATTAAACCCTTATGGGTGGTGCTAAGGGAGGGATCTGGCTAATGCTTATTAAGCACCAACTGTGTGCCAGGCCCCTGCCTCTTATTTGTGATCACACTGGGCAATATCAACAGCCCATTTTACAGAGGGGGAAACTGAGTCCCAGAGAAGTGAAGTTGCTTGCCCCAGGTCACACAGGAATTCAGAGACGACTTGGGATTCAACTCCAATTTGTCTGGCCTTTGAGAGAATGTCTTCCAAGAACCTCCTTGCCCAACAGGAGACACGTCTGGGGTGGGGGTGGGGGCTTATCTATGGGTTGCCTTCCCAGTCACAAAGGGGGACAGCTGGCCGAGCCAGGCCTGGAAGCCACCCCTTCGTCCAGCTGGGCCTCTGCCCCATTTTGTGGTTCTGCCTGTCCCCGCTTCATCCACACAATATCTGCAAACTGCAAAGGAGCCAACCCATTCCCAGCTGCTTGTGAAAAACATAATCTTTCTTTCCATTAATTTAGAACCCGACAGCAAGCTGTTAGGCTGTAGGGACTGGAGAACCATTTTCTCCAAGGAGGCCATCTTTGGGTGGATTAAGGGAACTTGTCTTTAGATAAATGGCTTCATACTCGCAGAAGCACACGGAGCTCATGGCCGGGAAAGGGCTCCATAAATCTCCGTTAGTGGCACAATCGTGTTATTATTATTTAGCACCAAAGCTATGGCACGAAGTCTCTTCCTGGGAACGTCTGCCTGTGACTCAGCCTTTTAGATCAAGCGGGCCAGATGCTATGTTGCCCAACCCCTTGTCGTATGGGTTAAAATTTAAGGCTAGAGAGAGGGGGGCCTGCCCAGGTCTGACAGTGAGATTTGGCAGAAGTGGGGCTGGAATGCAGGGCTGCCACCTCCCACCTAGCGGCCTCCAGGCCTGGGACAGACTCCACCTTCTCAGGTGGGAGCCAGGACCTCCCGTCCTCGGCCTCACTGCTCACGTCTCCTCCATTCACTCAGCCATCCACGGCAGTCACGGAGCACAGTGACCCTGCTCTGGGCACTGGGGAAAGAGCCAGCCCTGCCTCGGGGTGCCTCACCTCACAGGGCGAGACAGATGAGACACAAGCAAGCAATGAAGCAGGAACATGACCTCAGAACGGCCCCAGCACCATCAAGAGATAAAAACAGGGTGGGGAGAGAAATTGGGGAGTGGGCCAGGAGGGGCCTCTGGGGGAGGGGACATGTGAGCTGAGAATGAAGAGAGTCAGTAAAGAGAGAAGCCAGCCGGAGGGAAGAATGTTCCAGGCGGAGGGAACAGCAAGTGCAAAGGCCACGGGGCTGGGACGAGCTGGGTTGATCCAGGGAAAGCCAATGGGGCTGCAATGGGCTGAAATGAGCCAGCAAGAGTCAGAAGCTTCAGGTGCTCTTGAGGCATTCCCACCACCATTGCTAATGATAATGCACGTAGTACTGAGGTTAATAATTATAATCCCAAATTCAAGTAAAATTCTGTCCCGGGGAGATTATTTACAGTTAATTTAATGCTTTTTCTCCTGGCAAGGCTGGCACTAGAGCCAGCTGGTCTGGGCTTGAATCTCGGTTCTCCCACTTCCCGGCTGTGTGGCCCGGGGTGTTATTTGACCTCTCTGTGTTCCCTCACGTGTGAAATGCAGGTAATAACTAATACCAGCCTCATATGTTTGTGACAATGCACCGATATGTGAAATGACTAGAACAGGGCCTGGCATGTAAGAACAACCACAAACGCCTTAGCTATTATTATTAATTATTAATTATTACAGAGGAAGAGCCGGGGCCCAGAGTGGGGATGGGGGTTGTTGAGGTCACAGAGCCAGAGCAGGCATGTGCGCCCCCTAACTCTAAGTCTCAGACTCTGCCTCTACCTCCCTTCCTGACCTCACTCCAGCTGGGAGGAGGGGAGATCTTGAGGTTGCTGCACATATCTGCGTCCCACCTTCCCCCCCCCAGGCTGACTAAGGGCCGTCCACTGCCCTCTGAGACCCCCATGTCCTCCATGCCCCATGTGCCGGAGTGGCCTGACAGCTGTGAGGTTGGGGTCAGATCCTTCCCACGTTCTGTCCTCGGTAATGTGTGGGAGGGGAGGCTGAGGGCCCTGGGCCTTGGGCCAACCACATTTCAGCCTGGTCACAGCTCTCCCACGCTGCTCCTTTCACCCCATGGGCCTCAGTTTCCCCATCAGGAAAACAAGGAGTTCGGCCACACAGACTTAGGAGGGGTGGGGTCTCTTAAGTCATATCTGCTTGACCACCGACCCTCTGGAGACCTTGAGCAAGTTGCTTCTCAATTTGGCCCTCAGTTTCTCATCTGTGAAATGGGGACAATGTGCCTTTTCACATAAAGAAATGGTGAAAATTAAATCAGGTAAGGTATGCAAAGTGTGCTTAGCAGAGTCTGGCATGTCACACACACTCCCCTTATTATAGTCTAAACATTACCATGCCTGCCTGGACAAGGGGGATCTGTTACCATATCACCCCCCATCCCCGCCACCTTTTCCATGGAGAAGGACCCCAAAGAGGGCCTATTATAGAGCAGGCATATCTGTGTTCACATCCCAGCTCTTCCTTCCTCCAGCTCTGTGGGCAAGGTCCCTTTCCCTCTTTGGGCCTCAGTCTTCTCATTTGTAAAATGGAGCTGATCAGCCTTGTTGCACTGGGCTGCCAGGAGATGACAGATACAAAGTAATGAAGATTCCTCTTCTCTTCCACCCCAACATCTCACCCCACACCACACACACAGTAGGGCCACCCCCTCCTCCTTTCTCCTGGCCAAACTCTGCTGAGGACTGAGGCCTCTGGGTTCACCCTCAGCCACCTGTCCTCCTGCCCCAGCCTGTCCCACCATCACTTTGGCCAGGGCACAGGGAAGCAAAGGAAAGAGCAATAGAATGGGAGTTTACTGTTGGTTTGCTGTGTGACCTCAGCTCAGGGTCAGACCTTCTCTGATTCTGTTTCCCTAACTCTGGAACAGAGACCAAATTCTTAGCCTGAACCCTCTGGGGTGGTCCTAGACCCCCTGAAGTTGCCTGCAGAGATCTACATGTGGGGGGAATGCCCAGTTTTGAGGGGATTCTCAGGACGGCCTAGGCTACCTCCCCCAACACCAAAGTTTAAGAAGCAGGTGCTTTCTGAGGATCCTTTAAGAGCTGACATCTGGTTGCTGGGAGGGTGCCTGGTGTGGGACGAGCTGGAGTCAGGGGTCAGCTGGACCTGCTTAAGGAAGGTGACAACCTAACTGAAAAATGTGGGGAATGCTCTTTCCCCCTCACGGGGCTGGTGCCTGGGTTTCAGGGAGTGAATCACGGCGAGCCTCGTGCTGCGTGTGAAGGCCGCTCCCGGCGCCGGTGCTGGCGCCCTGGCTGGGGGTCTATGAGGGCGGACCGCAGGGCTCACCTTTCTGCAGAAGCGGCGGAGGTGGAGCAGCGTCCCCAGGTCTGTGCGCTGCGGCTCGGCCATGGGTCAGCTTCACCTGGAAGGCCCTCTGGGTGGCGGCGAAGGCTGCCAGCTCCGGGAACCCTGCTTCTCCCACCTCAGCCGCCTCTCGGTCGGCAGCTCCCAGCTGGGCCGCCTGCTTGGACAGCTCCAGACCCTGGTGGTACTGGGCCTGAGTAGGGCCAGGAGAGGCGCCCACTCAACTCCCACCTCTCCCAGAGGTCAGTAACCTCTGCTGCCCCCCTGAGCCTCAGTTTCTTCATCTATGAAATGGGGACCCTAATGGCACTCACTCCACAGGGCTCAGCACCCGGTAAGGGTCTCCCAGTTGTGCTTCTGGAAGCCCCACAACTCACTTTCCTAGCTGGGCCTCGCTCCCCTCCCCCCAGAAAGCCTCCCTGCCCTCAAGTCTGGATCAGGGGCTCCTCCCTTATGTCATTACAGCTCCCTCCCCCCTTTCTGTCTGTCTCTCTGTTTGTCCCTCGGGTCCCTCAGTGGGAATTCCTGAGGGCTGAGGTAGAGGCTAAGTCACATAAAAAAGATTTCCAGCCCTGCTCTCTGAGGCTGACCCAACAGCTCTGGGGCTGGCCCTGGAATCTAGATTTTACTAAACCCTCCAGGGAACTCTGAGACAGGTTGTCTTTGGACTTGCCCTCAGGGAAGGCTTCCTGAGATGACGTCTAACCTGAACCCTGATGCTCCCAGCTAGTCTCCTCTCTGTCTCTGGAAGTTTCCTTGCACTTTCCTACCTCCACTCCTTTGCCTGAGCAGTGCCCCCGCCCGCACCCCGTGCCCTCGCCACCTGCTCCAGTCCTGCCCTGAGGGTTTTTGGAACGCACTGCGGCCTGAAGGAAAAATTCCTCGAACTCTGCATGGGCCTTCTCCACTGTCTCCAAGCTTCCGTCCTTGGGGGCCAGCGCTTGCAGGCAGTGGCTTCCTTCCTGCTCCATCCAGTCGCTGACCTAGGCAGGGAAGGGAGGCTTGGAATTGGGGGCTTGCTAGGGAGACGCCCAGCTCCCTGACCTCCGTGCACACTTGCGTCGCCGCGCCCTCAGTCCTTCAGGGGCTGGGCGTGCACCCACCAGCCTGGACTGAAACCCACCCAAGTATGGACAGGAGGAGAAACAGGAGAAGGGAGCAGGGGCACATTCTTCATAGGTCTGAAGGGAAAAGGAGTCCCCAAATGAAGCCCCATCGGGCCCGGTCTGGCACCCTGCACAGAGTAAGCTCTCAGTATACAGTTGTCTGAATGAAGTTGCAGGGGGGTAAACTCCAGCTTACTCCATCCACTCATGCCTCCCAGTCAGAGAAAGGGCTCCCTCAGGGGTGACGCACTCCCTGTCCCTGGGAGTGTGCAAATAGCTCTGGAGAGAAATCTCCCTGCTATAGAGATGCACGGGTCTGCCACGACATCTCTGCGTGAACTGGGCAAGTCACCTCCCCTTTCTGGGCCTTGTTTTATTTAGTGGTACAATCGGTAGATGTGAGGATTCAGTGAGGGTCAGAGGGTACGAAACAGCACTTGACTCCTTAAGCTGAAGTTTCCTCCTTATTCTGGGGTGTCTTAAAGAATACACATTAACTCTATTTATCCCCACAAAAGCCAATGTGGCAGGCACTAATGCGATTCCCTATTTAACAGATGAGGAAACGGAGGCACCAAATAGTTCAATAACTTGTCTAGGGTCACCGCACTAGTAAGTGGTTGAGCCAGGACTAGAACACAGGTTGTCTGGCTCCGGAATCCATGTGTGGGGCCACCATGCCCCACTGCCCCAGGCAGTGAACAGGTGCTGTGGTCCCAGGTATCAGTGATGGGGCCAAGCGAGGGTTCTGGGATCAGACCTCCAGGTGTGTGACTGCACAGAAGGTGACACGGTCTCCTGGCTTTGGTTTCCTCATCTGTGCAGTGAGGGAAATTCTGCCACCTTCTCACATCACTAGGAGTTGACGAGGTTAGGAAGTGGCAATACATGCAAAGGTCCTGGCCCAAGACCTAGTACACAGTTGGTGCTCAGTATGTGCAGATTTGAGGTTATGTTTCCACTCATTGGATGTTTATTGAGCACCAATGTGTACTAGTGCCATGTATGCTCCAAGGATGCCTGCCTGGCCCCTGAAGGACCCCCAGCCCTGCTTCCTGTTCCCTGCTGGGGTAGGGCCTCACTCTCGGGGGCCGGCCGCCCCACTCACTTGGTGGATAGCAGCCTCCAGGCCACCCAGGCGGACTCGGAGCTCCAGCCTCCTCACGAGGTGGTTGGACATGGTGACCAGGACATGCAGCTGCTCATCCACAAGGCTGTACAGGACAGTGGCTTCAGCAAGGTGAATCCTGGGAGGCAGAGGAGGGTGACAGAAGGTCCAGAACCACTCCCTGCCACCACCTCCCACCCTGCACAGAACTTCTGCTCATAGGTCTGCCCACTCCCTGCAACACCCCCTCACTCAGAGGCCCTGGCCTGGATATTTCAGCTGCTGACTTACTGTGTGACCTTGGGTAGGTCCCTACCCCTCTCTGGGCCTTAGTCTTGGCCTCCATGAGACCAGAGGATCAGAAGACACAACAGGAAATGAAATGAACTTCCCCTCTTCCTGTGAGGATGTGAACTGAGCTGAACAGATTTGAGTTCAAATCCCAATTCTGCCACCTTCCAATAAGGGAACTTTCTGCAAAGTTCTCAACTTTCCTTTGTCTCTGTGTTTTAATTTGTAAAGAGGACGGGGTTAGGGTTAACAGGACCCCGTCCATTCAGTGGTTGTGAGGATTAACTGATCCAGTGCCTTGGCCTTCAATGCTGACCCTTATACACACGTGCCCCCATCCCCACCCTGGAGCTTTAAAAAATCCTATTTCCCAGCGTCCACTCCAAGCCACTTCAGTCACACTGGGAGCGCTGGTGGACAAATCGGCCCTTTCTAAAGCTCGTCTGCCGGCTCCAGGGTGCAGTCAGGGTTGAGAAGCTGCCCTCAGGCCCTGAAGCCCCTGACAAAGTACGCAGCACCCAGGAAGTGCAGGCTCTTGGCAAGGCCGCTGATGGCTGCCCGGCGCCCGCCGCCTGGCCACGTGTCACAGACCCCGAGGGCTGAGACCGGAAGGCCCTCAACACCACGGAGCCTGAATTAAAACATTTTCTGTACTTAATTAAAAAATAGAATGGCCAAGGCCGGCAAGACAGAATGAAGGGGTGCCGATGGCGGGACGGGGTTCAGGCGTGGTGCCATCTGGGGGAAAGGAGGGCTCTAGGACTTTTCCCCAAGCCCCTCAAATCCCGTCCCACCCTCCTGGGCCCTAGAACCTCTTCAGAAGGGGGAAAAAAAGAAAAGAGGGGAAGTCTGCCCCGCCTGGGTCTCCCCACCTGACCATCGCGCGAGGGAAGGGCTGGGGCCCCGAGGGGCGGGCCGGGGATGGAAGATGCCCGCGCACGCGGCGGGGCGGGCGGGACGCGAGCGCAGGAGCGCGGGGACCGGCTGAGAGCTCCGGCGGCCCCACAGCGCCCCCTGCTGGAGCTGCCCGCGGCGCGCGCCTGTCTCCGCTTAAGGCGGCCGGACGGGAGGGGCTGGGGCTCATTTGTGCCAAGCCCACAGGGCAGCGTGAGGGGCAGGGGGAGAGCCCCACTCCCCCCTCTCAGAGAACCTGGCCACCCTCTCCCCCACCCCGAGTCTGGGTGCTCAGCTCGGGGTGCCAGGTTCAAGATTCTGGGGCCAGGTTGCCTGAGTTCAAATCCCAGCTCCGCTACGTCCCAGCTGTGTGGCTCCCCAGTATAACGTGGGAATGCCACCAGGATCAACGTCATGGGTGGGAACGCAACAGGTTAGTATTTGTAAAGCCCCCATAACAATGTTGCACCCATACTAAGGGTTAATAAAATAAATACATTGTTCGTAAAAGGCTGATGCAAACTTTGCCCTCGACTCCTGAATATGAGTAGCTGTGCTGGTTCTCAATAGACGTTTTTATAATTATTCACCAATTTAATTACCGACTTCCCTGTGCCCCTTAAGTTTAAGAAAATTGGATTTAAAGAAAATGTAAGAAAAGGCTTTCCGGGAACGTATGTTGTTAATTCTGCCGAGGAGGCGGGCGCTGCGGGGTTCAGCACCGCGGGCCCGGCTTCCAGTCCCCAACCCCTGCTGCTATTCCACTCCGCTGACCCCTCGTCGCGGCCAAACGAGGACGGACGAAGCCGCCCTCCCGGGGCTCCTTCGGGAGTGAACGGGACGGGCCTCGGAAGGAGCTCGGCCCCGCGTGTGCGCGGGAGAAAGTGCTCGGTACAGAACGGCGACCAGAAAGGGGCAGAAGCCAGCCACCTCGGGCCGACGGTGGCCGGGGCTGACGGAAGTGGCCGAGAAGGGAGGAGAAACCGGGTGGGGACAAGCGTCCTGCAAACACCCCGACCCGGGGCGCCCACCCCTCGGCGGTGGCCCCAGCCCCGGGCGCCCGAGCGGGAGGACAGGCTGTGGGTGGGAGGAGAGGCCGGGGTGTCCGCACCTGACGTCAGGGCTGCAGCGCAGCCCGCGGGCCTCGCGCCGCAGCCCGGCCAGGGTGGCTCCGCCCTCGCGCTGGAGGCGCAGCGGGCCCGGCTCCCTCAGCACGGCCGCCATCAGCTCCTTGGACTTGCGCAGGCACGTGGCGGCCTCCTGCCGGGGGTGGGGGGGAGATGGCCTGAAGCCCCATCCCCACTGTCCCTCCACCCCTATCCCTGCCCCCCCCCCTCCGGGGGCTCCCCACACCTAGTCAAGCCCGACTTCCCCGGTTTGGCATTCGGAGTCCCCCTACAGCGCCTGTCTTTTCTATCTCTAAAACATCTCCGGCCCGCCCTCCCACCTGGCGTCTCGTCGCCATGGCAACCTCCTTCCGAGCCCCAGCCTCTCTTGCTGGGAAGCCTGCCCCAACCTCCCCACTCATCTTCCCGCTGCTCTCTGGCTCCCTCTAGAGTCTGCTCGCCACACTGCAGCTGGAGGGATCTCAAAGTGCAAATCTCTCCGCATCCCCCTGCTTTTAAAACCCTCCAGTGGCTTCCCGGGAGCCTTAGACTCAACTCCCAGCGCAACCCCTCCCTGATGCAGCCTTGCCAACCTCTCTGTTGTTCTCTGCTCCTCCCCACCCCTAACCTCCCACTCTGCTCCACACTGGCCCCCTTCTGAACACGCCGAGCACCTCAGGGGCTTGCCCGCGCTTGCCCTCTCCCGGCAGCCCAGGCCCCATCCTGTCCCCAGGGCAGCCTCCTTCTTGCCCTTAGGCCCTCAGCTTAAAAGTCACCTCTTCAGAGAGGCTCTCCTTGTACACCAGAATTATGACCTTCCACCCATTATTCTCAACCTTTCATGGCAGTCAGCACAATTTGTAATTAATATTAATAATTAACAATTATTATTAAAAATTGATGATATTCTTTTCTTGGTTTGGTTTTTAAGCTGCTACCTCTGCCACTGCACCCTGAGCACCATGAGAACAGGGACTTCTCTGTATGTCCCAAGTTAGGTTTCCAGGACAGTACACACCGTGGGTGCCTGACAACTACCAGTCAAATGAATGAATGAATAAAAAAACAGAGATGATGATACCCACCCTGGGCGTCCCCTTCACTGAGCCCTTAGTCCCTGGAGGATGGGTGTGCTCAGGACTTCCTCACCCCATGCTCCAGACTCACCTGCCCCTCCTCTGGGGGGTCGCCCTTCTCGAACTCCTCAGTGGAGGCCTGTAGCAGGGAGGAGGCCTGGCGGAGGTCAGCAAGGAAGAGGTCCACCTTCTGCGGGCCAGAGGGCCAGAGCGGAGGGGTCAGCCTGAGCCAGTGGTGGGGATACCCGCCACCACCCCCACCCCAGGAGAAGGACGCACGGGAGGTGCTGGGTGGCAGTTTGTAAGCACTAGCTGCAGCAAGGTCATCTCTGGCTGGTTAAACAGAGATTGCTGGCCCCCATTCCTGAGTTTCAGATTCAGTAGGTCTGGAGTGGGGTCTGAGAGTGCATGTCTATAAAATTCCCAGGTGACGCTAATGCTGCTGGTCTGGAGGCCACATTTTGCAAGCCACGCGTGCTAGGAAAGGAAGAGAAGAAGACAGGCCTAGTCCACTCCCAGGCCAGAGGCAACCCCTTGAGCGAGGGGAAGAAGGGAGAGCAAGCAGGCAGGAATAGGGGGGCATCCTCACTGGGTCCTGCTTCAGCCCAGCTCCACCACTTACTTACCCCCACTGGTAAAATGGGGATCCCAGTAGCTCCTACCTTATGGGATTGTGTGAGGATTCAGTGGATTGCTTTGAGTAAGGCACTTGGAACAGTGTCCAGCACAGAGTGTCTGGTCCATCACTGTCAGTTTTATTTTCTGGGCCTATAGATAGTATTTAATTTAAGGGAAGAGGTTTGATGTTAAAATATACTTCAAAAGTCAGTGGATTCAGGGGTAAATAATTTGGGGGGGAAGGACAAGAGTTAAGGCGAGGTTTGGATTTTCCATCTGGTGAGGGTGTGTTTATCGGTTATTTTTCTCTTTGGGGAGCAATGTAAATTGTCTAAAATTGAGAGTATTGATGATTGTAAAGCTTAACTGAAGATAATGTGAGACATGATTGTGACTTTGGACATTATACACAATGCCCAATGGATGGCTGTTTCATATGTATGTTTTATTTCACAGAAAAAGTGTTTTTTTTTTTTAAAAGTCAGTGCATTAATGGAATGTCCCTGGAGAGGGAACCTAGGGGGTTGAGAGGCAAGTAGGAAAGATTTTATACAACATATCCTTTTGTACCATTTGGATTTTGAATATACTGCCTACTCAAAATGGATACAGTTAATAAAAGAAGAGCAAGTAGGTAAAAAACAAACAAACCAACCACTGTATTAGGCTGCTAGTGTAGCCCAGAGCTCCGCTATGGGAAATAGTGGGTGTTTTTGACCTAAAGGCAAATGGATGCAAATGAATGTCTGCAGACATTTTTAGGTTGTTACAACTTGGGGGCAGCTATTGTCATTGAGTGGGTAGAGGCCAGGGATGCTGCTAAACATGCTGCAATGCACAAAATAATGCCTAACAAAAAATAATTATCAGGCCCAAAATGCAAATGGTGTTGAGGTTGAGCAACCCTGGTGAAGAGAGAGCCCTGGGCGTATTTATGGGCACTAGTTCCATTCAGTTTAAGCCTCTGTGTGCTATTCCACAATTCACCCCCCATCCTGTGTGTCCTCATGTGTTAAATTGGGCATGAAATGCCCTCCTCACAGGGTTGTGGGGAGGAGGGATTGAGATCATGTGGGAAGGAGCCTTGCACTGGCAGCTTCCTTATTTCCTCCTTCGCACTGGAGGGAACATGTCCGCCTCCCCCTACCGGGCCCCGAGTTCCCTGACTTGTGTGGGTCCGCCATGCAGATACCCGTAGGTTTATTTTCAGAACATCGACAGCTCTTAGCAGGTGCCAGGCACTCTTCTAAGTGCCTTATCTATATGAACTCACAACAACCCCGTACGGAGGGACTATTATTATACACATTAGGCAGCCTAGGAAGCCAGGGCTCAGAGAAGGTAAGCAATTTGCCCAAGGTCACACAGCCAAGCTGGGACCAGAACCCAAGCAGTTTGGCCCCAGGGCCTGAGCTCTTAATCACTTCCCTCTGCACTCTCATTGTAAATGTTTGTTGAATGACTTTGTTTTTGAAACTGGCAGAGTTGATAGGTCCAAGGGGCAGGACAGGGAAGGGAGGAAGAGAAGGGGTGAGGGTGGTGGCCGATGGCTGGAATGGTAGACACCTGGAAGAACTGCACCCACTCGCTGTGGCAGTAGGGGAAGGGGCCTTCCAGGGCTGCGGGCAACTGGTTGGGGTCCACGTGGTGGCTGAGGGCCTTCAAAGAGGACAGCACCTCCACCTGCAGGTAGAAGAGGAGGGACAGGGGACTCAGGGTGGGGACAGATGCTTGAGAAGACCCCTCCCAGATCCCCGCCCGGATCCCCACTCCCCACATCTGAGGCCAGCTCCCAGCTTCGAGAGTTGGTTTCTTAAGAGCTGGTGACTGATCTTCTCTGGACGCTCTGACAAATCAGAATTCAGAATCAGACCCTGGTCAAGAATGGGCAGATAAACAGCTCTTGTGCTGCTCCTCTCCGGGCCTCTGCCTACAGCAGACATCATGAATCACAGCACTTGTTCCCTCTGAGCTTGGCACTTTCTCAGCCCAGCTCTCTAGGCCATCACACAAATTGATTCAAGTTGGTTCTTTTCTGCTGGCTCTCTTTGTAATCCTTGCACTGCTTCCTGGTGACCCATCAGAGGTGGTGTCTCCTTGGAGTTGCTGGGAAAGGTGACCAGATCCTAACAGTGTCCTGTAAGACGCAGAGGATGGAATAAGTGGCTTCTTCTCCTTGGGCTTCATGCTGGAAACAGCTCCAGACACCCAAGCTCGGGATTGGGTGACTTCCATGGTTTTCTGGAAAGATCTAGTATTTGAATAGCAGGGATACTAGATGGATCCACATTCAAAGATGAATCAGCAGCATCAGATGCATGCGAGGAATGCAGAGTTCCAGGCCCATTCAGAACTACTTAATCAGAACCATATTCTGATGAGATCCCCAGGTGCTTTGTAGGCATATTAAAGTCCGAAAAGCACATCTCTTGCTCACGATGTGCCTCTTTACATACCAGGAGGAAGAATGAGAACTTTTAAATCATCTCCCGAAGGACAGTAGAGGACAGGTGCCCATGCTCATTATTGTGGTATATGGCACTAATTAAAGGGAGCTGCAGGGCTCTTTCCCCTGCAAAGTCCCGAATCAACTCAGCATCTGTATTAATTAAGGAGAGAAGTGCAAGCAAAGAAGGGCGGCGGCGTGGGAAAGGCAGTGGACTGTAAGTCAGGAGACCCCAGCTCTGCCTTTGGCTTGCTTGGGGGCCTCAGTTTCCCCATCTGAAAAGTAAGGAGGATGAGTTGACTAGAGGAAGTATGTCAAATATGTTTCATGTCATGGGCCACTCTCAGACACGTGGTCGCGCCCCTAGGAATTGATGAGGCTCGATCTGTGATCAATTTGGTGCTGCCTGCCACAGGGCAGGACAGGAGAGCAGGAGGGAGGCTTTGATGGACTATACCTGAAATATCAAGGCCTCTTAGGGCTTTTTAATTCTGCAAATCTCCATTCCCTTCACTCCAGCTCAGCTCAAGCCCGACAACACCATCCCATCTGCCTTTGTTGCTGTCCCCTCACCTGGATGTCAGGTAATGTCTCCAGCTGGGCAGCAGCCTCCTTGTCCCCCAGGAAGAGCACAGCATGGATGGGGGCTAGGGCCAGAGCCTGCAAAGGGAACCATTTCAGGGGCTCAGGCCTTCACTGAGCTTCCCCGCCCCTTCGTGCCCGGAGAGATGGGCCACGGGGGCAGGATGGGGTTGTCCATGGTTGGGACCTTCATGTGATATGTTTTGAGGGTGAACCATCAGAAAAAAGGAGCAGACCCAAGGTGCAGGGCAGGCTTCCTAGATGGCCCTCCCCCCTGGGCTCAGTTTCCCCATCGATCAAGCAAGGAGGTCAGACCATGAGGTTAGCATATGTCCAGCCTCTACTGACTCCATGGCCCATAATGGCTATTTAGGAATCCCTGCCCTCCCCTATTCTCAGGTGATGAGAGTGGTGTGACCTGAGGCTAAGCCCGTCAGTGTCCTGTTGGTTGAGGCATGGACCTTTGAGCCTAATCAGGGCTAATGAGACACTAGTGACTTTTGCTGAGACCTTTGGGAAAACAATCTCTCTTACTTACTGGACTCATCTGGGGGCCAGATTGCCACCAAGATGGAACCTAGCTGAGAATAATGACCTCCCAGGGAACAGAGCCAGAAATGGAGAGAGAAGAAACAGGTCCTGGTGACAATTTTTGAGCCCCTGGATCAAGCCATAGTTGAAGTCAGTTTAAATCCTGGACTTGAACCAGTGAACTCCCTTTGTCTTTAGGCCTGTTTGGGGGAGATTATCTGTGAGCTGCCAGGTTCTGACCTGGTGCCTGGAGGTCCTGGTTCTAGCTCTGAGCTGCCCCCATGAATATCGGAGATCCCTGGCGGCTCCCAAGCCTTGCTAGACAGGCGTTCTCCGTCTCCCACTCACCTGGGAAGCTTGCAGCGCCCTGGCCAGGTTGGGGTGTGGAGGCTGCTTCCTGGCATCAATCACAACCACCAGCCCCTTGGTTTCAGCGTCAAACCTGTGGGTGGTAAACAGAATTGGCAGTCTTGCTGGAGGGCTGGGGGCTTCCCAGGGGAAAGGATGCAATGGGAGGTAATGCAAACTGTCTGCTGTAAAGTCTTGATGAACTGGTCATCCCGCAGGACCGAGTTTCAGTGTCCCCCTCCCATGCCTCTCCCGCCCCTCCTCTCCCCCCCCCCCCCCACAATATCACCAGCAAGTCTGGGGTGGAGGGAGCCTGTGCAGTTACAATTAACTTTGACCATTCTATGATCAGGAAGGTTGGGAAAACAACCCCCAACTTCCTCCACGCCTTACCTCCGCCCATTTCCTAGTGTAAGTTATTCCATCTCTCTGAGGATCAGTTTCTCCATTTCTGAATCGTGGTAACAATACCAGCTTCAGAGGACTGTGGTGAGGACTAGATTCATTTATGTAAGAGGGATGCAGATATTTGCTATTATTATTGTCCTAGAAGGGGAAACTGAGGCACAGAGTGGTGAACTGGCAGTGGGAGGAGGCTCTTGGAAGTGGCATCAGGTCTCTGATTGACATTCCACTCCTGAACTGCCTCTGGCCCTGCCTGGTGCTGGAAATGCGACCTGCCTTCAGACTTGTCTCTGCCAGCAGCCTGCAAGCCGCTAGAGGGCAGGCGCAAGACAACAAACATCACGCAACGTGAAGCTGGGTCCACAGCAGGTACCCAGGCCCGACCAATGTTTTAAGCCTAAGTGGAAAAACAAGGCCAGCACACAAGAGACTTGTGTGCACTGCACTCCACAGTTTACAAAGCATTTCATGCTCCCTCACCCTGTTCCCACTTGTGACCCCATTTTGTCCTCAGAGCCCTTCTGTGAAGCCACCCCCCTTTTTCAGGTGCCTCGGTGCTGGTTTGAATCAGTTGTGTACCCCAGAAAAGCCATGTTCTTTAATCCTCATTCAGTATTGCTGGGTGGGATCCATGGAGATGTGACCCACCTACTTGTGGGTGGTACCTTTCGATTAGGTGGTTTCCATGGAGATGCGTCTCCACCTATTCAAGGTGGGGTTCCTAACTGGACTCCTTTAAGAAGGAACCATTTTGGAAAGAACCTAGAACCAACAGCGTCCACACAGCCAGAGATGTTTGGATAGCAGAAGGAAGGTGCCCACCATAGGTAAGCCTTATGAAATGAGGAGAGAAAGCTAGCAGACGTCACCATGTGCCTTCCCAGCTGACAGCTATTCTGGACAGCATCACAGCCTTAGAACTGTAAACTTGCAAATTCCCTTTTTAAAAGCTGTTCCATTTCTGATAAATTGCATTCTGGCACTTATAAACTAAAACAGCCTCAGAGAGGGGAGGTGACCATCCCAAGGTCGCAGAACAACTTGGTAGGATTTCAGAGCTCTGTCTACTACCCCGGCTATTTTTTCAGGTCAAGAAGGGGCCATGTCTTCTGTTCAGGCCAGAAAAGCCCATCCAGCTTGGACAGCAGGAAGAGAAATCCTGGTGTCCAGCAGGGGCAGGGGAGTGTACATGGAAGGTTACAGAGGTCCCAGGAGTGCCTCCGCCCCCTCACCCCAGCAGCAGAACCCCTAGGTTGGGTCGGGATCTATAACCACAGCCCTGAGCAAACACAACTCCAAGACTGCTTTGGCCGGGGGCTGGGCCTTTGATGAAAGGAAGGTGTCTCTCCCCCAGCCAGTCCAGCATTAGGTCTGAAAGGGGATGGGTAGTGGCAGGTGGGAGAGGTGGGACATTAGAACTTAGCCTGGGTTACCCTTTTATTCTCTCACACACTCCCTCTGCTCATTCATGAACTTTCTCATTCATCCATTCCTCTATTCATTCTTTCCTTCAAGTATTCAATAAATATTTATAATTCAGATGCCAGCCCAGTTACCACTTCCTCCGGGAAGCCTTCTCTGATTTCCCAATTAAAATTGGCCACTCCACTCTCTCACTCTGCAACAGTGGTTCTCAAAGTGTTTTACCTGCACCAGTAGCATCAGGATTACCTGGAAATTTGTTAGAAATGAGCATTCTCAGGACCCTCTCCAGAAATACTGGATCGGAAACTCTAGGGATGGGGCCCAGTGACCTGCTTAACCAGCCTCCATGTGCAGGCAAGTCTGAGAGCTGCTGATGCACAGCACTCCCCTGCTTTCTTCTCCACACAAACACCCTGAAAATGGCCTGTCCCTGGTTTTGTTTCTTGCATTCTCTTAGTCTCCTCCAGCAGCCAGGGAATCCCTGAGGTCAGGGACGGGATTTGCCCCATTGCCTACCACAGCCCAGGAGGGGGCTGGCTCTGAAGCAGATGGCTAGATGGAAGGGTGCCCGGTCCAGGGCCGAGGGCTGCGGTGGGGACAGAGCAGCCCGGGCGGTGCAGTCCCTTACCTGGGGATGGTGCACAGGTAGGACAGCAGCCTGGTGACCTCTGAGGCAGAGCACCATGGTGCCTCCCAGCCCCCCTCGTTGGTTGACACCAGAAGCAGTAGCCGCCCCGCCCTGTCCCTGCCGGCTGGAAGGAGAGGACACAGGTGAGCAGCAGGAGCTTTGCAGGACCCACTCCATGAGCCCAGCTGAGACTCCAGGCCTTCGCCCCCACCAGCCCCCATTGCCTGCAATGCTTCCTCTCCCTTTCTCCTCCTGGGAGCTCCAAAAACTTACTCATTCTTCAAGACCCAGCTTAAAGCCACTTCTGCAGAGACTTCTTCCCTGAATCCGCCCTAGTACAGAGTCCTCGAGACTCCTCTGGATGAGGCACCCCAGGAGACCAACCTCGTGGAAGTTCAAGAGGTTCAAGTCCCGGCTCGACACCCACCCGCTGGGTGTCCTGGTGTAAGTCAGCGTGCCTCAGACTCGACCAGCCTCAGTTTCCTCATGTGACAAATGGGGTGAATGAAAGTACTGCGCTTCTCAGGTGACCTCAGGGAGTAAATGAGATGGTTCCTCGCTATTCTTGCAGACTTTCGGCCATGGATTCCTGACAGGTTTCGTCCTGTTCCCGGGAATCTGGGCTGTGTGGCCCCTGCTCCCCACGGGGTCACGGGGCCGAGGCCCAATGAGTCAGCACAGCCCCTCTGAGCCTGGGCTGGGGGAGCAGGGAAGGGGCCCAGGCTTCCGGGAACTGGGCCCACCTCACACCCTGGGCTCTGAGCCCTGCCCTCTGGAGCATCACCCAGCTCTACATAGGTACCACCCTCTACAGTGGGCAAGGCCCTTGGCAGCTCCCGAGGCCTTGGACAAACGTGACCACCTGCACAAGCGTTAACAGGGGCCCAGCTGCCTGGAGCACTCTTTCCTGTAGATTTAAACTTTTGAAAAATTTAAAAATTAATGTATATACACATGCATATGTGTGTAGAGTCACACACACATATATATACAAAAAACTTTATACCCTGTTGATATCATGGGTTTGATTTTTTCCTACTATTCATTTACAAATTACTAAAGGAAAGATATTTTGTTTGGGACAATCGGGGAAATTTAAATACAAACTGGGTATTGTGAAGTATTAGGGAATTATTTTGAATTTGGACAGAGGTGCTAGTGGTGTGGTGATTATTAGATCAAATGCCTTAATTTTAAAGAGATTCCTGCTGAAGCATTTAGGGGTAAACCATTAAGATCTGAACCTACCAAAATACTTCAGGAAGAAAATATATGTAATATGCCAAAATGTTAAGATTTATTGAATCTGGGTAGTGGGTATATGGCTGTTCATTACATTATTCTATATACTTTTCTGTATGTTTAAACTTTCTCATCATGGAAAGTAAAAAAAAAAGTGAAATAACTAAACCATGCAAAAATTGCCTAACTTGCAAAGTTGGAGATGTCTGTCTACGTCCCTCCTAGATCCTCTCGCAGCCATGGGTCCCAGAATGCAGCAAATACCGCATCGTGTCCCTGATGAGAAAATTGAGGCCTGGAGAGGAGAGGCGGCTTCCCAGTCTCCCAAAAACCCAGGTCCCCAACCTGTTGGCCAAGGTAGAATCACACCCGATTTGCATCTATCCGTGGGTGCAAGACACAAGCTTTTGTATACTATAAGCCTGATGACTGCAGCTCAGCTACAGCTCCAATGGTGCCACTTCCCTGCTCAACAGCCTTCCCTGGCTCCTCATGGCCTGTAGGAGAAAGCACAAGCCTTTTGACCTGGCGCTTAAGTCTCCCCAGGGTCTGCATACTCTTCTAGCCTCATTTCAGGAACTAAGTCTCCCCTTGTCACCTACGGCCAAGCTGGACAGGGTCATTTGTCCTTACTTAAACCAGCCTGGGGCTTTCCAACCTCCCACCTTTGCTCAAACTGTTTCTTCTGCCAGGTATGCCCTTCCCTCATCTTTCAAAGTGCAGCCAGATGCCACCTCCTCCAGGAAGGCATCCTCTGTGCCCCTCTTTGGAAGCCTCCTCCCCAGGTTGCTACAGCAAACATAAGGCCTCCATTAGATCCCGCACGACTGAACGCTCCTTAAGAATGTACATTCAGGGCGGGCCACAGTGGCTCAGCAGGCAGAGTTCTTGCCTGGCATGCCCGAGACCCGGGTTCGATTCCGGGTGCCTGCCCATGCAAAAAAAAAAGAATGTACATTCATGCAACTTGTTGCACCCCTGCACTTGGCACAGGGTAGCACAGGTAATCCGTGTCTGTGATAGACTGACAAATGCACGGACGTTGACAGCAGTGTCTCTCAAACTCCGATGTGCCTGGGGATCTTGCCAGAACGCAGATTCTGATTCCACAGGCCTGAGCGGAAAGATGAGATTCTGCATTTCTCACAAGCTCCAGGGCAATTCGATCTAGTTGGTTCCAGGACCACACTTTGAGCAGCAAGGGCTTCAAACCTTCAGGACCTTCCATTTGGGGCCTCAGCTTAGGTATCTGGTTCCCCACCAAACTCTGCACGAAGCCGGTGCTGGCTGAGCACACACAGGCTGGCTGAGTCAACTAGGGCAATGGGCAAATGCCCACCTGATTTCCCTTCAGATGGGTCAGAAAGACCCCGTAGTCTCACCTGAAAAATGGTAAGTAATTCACCTGCCAAGTACTTTAAAGCATTCTCATATCAAAACAAGTACAGATCGAGTCTTAAAAAGAATACAAAAATGCGTGACAAAACAGAATTCAAAGATATATTATGGAACAATCAAGAGCTCAGGGTGAGGGCTCAACCTCAGCACCCCAGCTCCCCCTACATACTCTCTGCTGCATTAGGGGTTTCTCGGTGAAAAGTCTGAGGAGCCCCCTCTGAAGGCTTTGTGGCTGGGGTAGACTGAACAATGCCCCCCTCCACCCCCCAAAGATGTCCAACCCCCAGAACCTGTGAATCTGCTCATTTACACGGCAACAGGGGCTCTGAGATGGGGAGATTATTCTAGATAATAATCTCCAGAATTATTATCTAATCACATGAATCCTTACAGAATCTAATCACGTGAATCCTTAAAAGCAGAGAATCTTTCCTGGCCTTGGTCAATCATAGAAGGATGTGAGAATGGAAGAAAGATCAAAGAGACGCAAAGTGGCTGGCTTCGAAGATGACCAAGGGGGCCCCAGCCAAGGAATGCAGGCAGCCACTAGGCGCCAGAAAAGGCCAGGAAATGGTTCTCCCCTAGAGCTGCCAGAAGGAACACTGCCTCAAGACACCTTAATTTTTGGCTTAGGGAGACTTGTGTCGGGCTTCTAACACACAGAGTGTAAGATAATAAATGTGTGTGTATGTGTTTAAGTCACTGACTTAGTGGTGATTTGTTATAGCAGCGATAGAAAACTAATAAAATGTCTATTAAATACCCTCCCCACGTACCCCACAGCATGTGAGCCCCTTTCCTGAGCCTAGAAAAGTCAGAGTTTAAGGGACCTAAAGAGAGAAGAGGTGAGACTGGGATGCTTGCTTTGCAAGGGCTGTCCCAGAGCAGGTTTTGAATTTGATGCACAGACTTTGGGACTGTTTGGGCTACAAGAAAATTCCAGTGGAAGCAGAGATGCCAGTGAGAAGACTACTGAAATAGGCTGGTTTGGACCTGGGTGGTATGAAGTCATCAGATTCTGGGCATATTTTGGTTGTTGAGCTGACAAAATATGAGAACAAATTGGATGTGGAGTATGAGACAAAGAGATCAGTCAAGGATTGGGCTGACATCTTTTTTTGTAATGAGAAAAGACTAGAAGTTTGGGAGGGTGTGGAAATCAGGAGTGCATATTTGGACATGATAGCTTAGAGATGCCAGTAAGACATCCAAGTAGAGACATCAAATAGACACATGGATGAATAGTCTGGCGTTCATGGGCAGGGTTCAGGCTGGAAAAGAAGTGCGGACAAATGAAATCAGAAAGAAAGATAGACAATAAAGACTGAGATGGTATAATCTAGGAATGCTTAGAGTGTATAATGATAGTGACTAAATGTACAAATTTTAAAAATGTTTTCGCATGAGGAAGAACAAGGAATGTCATTACTGCAGGGTGCTGAAAATAGATGGTAATTGCTATTTCAAAATTTCAACTTATGTGTGAGACTAAAGCAAAAAATGTTTATTTGGTACAAAATTTATATTTTGACTAGTGCATTTCCTAATATAACTTATGTAGACAGCTTAATTGAACACCATAAGTACATGGAACCTTGAGTAGGACATGAGATTTTGTTGGTTTGTCCAGAGTGATGCCCCGATGAATCCCAGAGTGATCTGAACAGTGAGTGGAAAAGTATTTGCAAAGTCCCCTTTGGGGAATGGTGAGAACGGGGGAAAATTCAACTTCCCCAAGTTGAATTCTTGATATTCTCACAAGCAGTGTGGACAACCAAAGCTATAGGCTGAGCCCCCAGTCTTGGGGTTTGTTCATATGAAACTTAACCCCACAAAGGATAGGTCAAGCCTACTTAAAATTAGGCCTAAGAGTCACCCCCAAGAGAACCTCTTCTGTTTCTCAGATGTGGCCTCTCTCTTCAGCCAACACAACAAGCAAACTCACGACCCTCCCCCTGTCTACGTGGGACATGACTCCCAAGGGTAGGGGTGTGGACCTTCCTGGCGAGGTGGGACAGGAATCCTAGAATGAGCTGAGACTCAGCATCAAGGGATTGAGAAAACCTTCTTGACCAAAAGGGGGAAGAATGAAATGAGACAAAGTGTCAATGGCTAAGAGATTCCAAACAGAGTCGAGAGGTTATCCTGGAGGTTATTCTTATGCATTAAGTAGATATCACCTTGTGTTCTAGTTTGCTAGTTGCCAGAAAGCAACGCACCAGAGACGGATTGGCTCTTAATAAAAGGGGATTTATTTTGTTGGTTCTTCAGAGGAAAGGCAGCTAACTTTCAACTGAGGTTCTTTCTTATGTGGAAGGCACAGGATGGTCTCTGCTGGTCTTCTCTCTAGGCCTCTGGGTTCCAACAACTTTCCCCAGGGTGACTTCTTCCTGCATCTCCAAAGGCCTGGGCTGAGCTGCGAGTGCTAAGATGAGGAATGCTGAGCTGCTTAGGCTGTGCTACATTGCGTTCTCTCATTTAAGCACCAGCCAATTAAGTCAAACGTCACTCATTGCAGCAGACACGCCTCCTAGTTGACTGCAGATGTAATTAGCAACAGATGAGGTTCACGTACCATTGGCTTGTGTCTGCAGCAACAGAACTAGGTATGCTCACCTGGCCAAGTTGACAACTGAATCTAACTAACACACCTTGTTGGTCAAGATGTAATGGAGAGGCTGAAGGGAACTGCCTGAAAATGTAGAGCTGTGTTCCAGTAGCCATGTTTCTTGAGGATGATTGTATAATGATATGGCTTTCACAATGTGACTGTGTGATTGTGAAAACCTTGTGTCTGGTGCTCCTTTTATCTACCTTATCAACAGATGAGTAGAACATACGGAATAAAAATAAATAATAGGGGGAACAAATGTTAAAATAAATTTAGTTTGAAATGCTAGTGATCAGTGAAAGGGAGCAGTAAGGGGTATGGTATGTATAAATTTTTTTTCTGTTTTCATTTCATTTCTTTTTCTGAATAGATGCAAATGTTCCAAGAAATGATCATGATGATGAATATGCAACTATGTGATGATATTGTGAATTACTGATCATATATGTAGAACAGAATGATCAAAATAGGAATGTTTGCATTTTTTTGGTGTTTTTTGGATTTAAAAATATAAAATTAAAAAAAAAAGTGCAGAGGTTGTCAGAATAGAGACAGCATTTAAAACACATATTCAGTAATGAGACTGGCTGAGAGTGCATGGGAAGTGAGTGTAGATGGAGAGGAGAATGGGTCCAAGGACAGAGCTGTGGAGCCTTCCAGGGTTTATAGAATATAAGGAGGAAGCAGCAAAGGAGACTGAGAAGGTGTAGTCAGACAGGTGGGAGGAAAGCGAGGAGACTGTGAAGACTGGGAGCTGTGGTAGTCAGGTCCAGGTGTCAGCCTGGCCAGGTGAAGGCACCTAGTTCTGTTGCTGTGGACATGAGCCAATGGTATGTGAACTCATCTGTTGCTGATTACATCTGCAGTCGGCTAGGAGGCGGGCCTGCTGCAATGAATGATGTTTGACTTAATTGGCTGGTGCTTAAATGAGAGAGCTCAACATAGCACAGCCCAAGCAGCTCAGCATACCTCATCTCAGCACTCGCAGCTCAGCCCAGGCCTTTGGAGATGCAGGAAGGAATCACCCCGGGGAAAGTTGTTGGAACCCAGAGGCATGGAGAGAAGGCCAGCAGAGATCACCCCGTGCCTTTCCACGTAAGAAAGAACCTCAGTTGAAAGTTAGCTGCCTTTCCTCTGAAGAACTATACATTAACTAAATAAATCCCCTTTTATTGAAAGCCAGTCCATCTCTGGTGTGTTGCATTCTGGCAGCTAGCAAACTAGAACAGGAGTCAAGTGAAGAAAGCATTTCAAGAAGGAGGTAGGGGTCATCTGTGTCCAATGCTTCTGGTGAGTGAAGGACAATGAAGACTGAGAATTGACTATTGGATCTAGCAGCATACAGGTCATTGGTGACCTTAAAAGTCTTAATGTGAAGGTGGGGAAGTGATTTTGATTAGAGTGAACTGAAGAGAGTATTAGAGGAGAGGAGGTCCAGAGACAGGAAGCATGGACAATTCTTCTGCAGAGTTTTGATGTCAAAGGAAAAAGAATTGAAGTGATGGCTGAAGAGGGATTTGAGGAGTCTAGAATGGGTTATTTCAAGCCGAGCAATGTTATAGCAAGTTCTTACACTGCTGGGAATGAATCAGTTCCTATTTACTTCCTCTCCTTCTCCTCTTACAGGAAGGGGAACCTGAGGCCCAGAGGGGGCAAGCAACGCTTCCAAGGTCACACAGGGAGCTGGTGGTAGAGCTGGAGCTAGAATGAGGATCTTCTATGAACAGTACTCTTCAATGAACAAAATCTGAGCCCTTGGAACATGACAGCCCAAAAAAGATAGGAGATTGCTTGAGCACAATTAATATGGGAACAAGTGGCACAAGCTTCACAAAAAGTGACTAGGAAGAGGATAGACAATATCCCCTAGGCAGCTGCAATAAGTAGGGCAGTGCCTAGGGTTCTGTTGAAACATAAAAGTCTATGAAATATAGAATTTTAGGATATTCAGTTCCCAGGAAGCACCATGCTCCTCACTAGCCTCTAGGCCATCGCACATGCTGTTCCCTCTGTATGGAACACTATTCCCCAACCTCTCACTTGGATGACTTCTATTCATACTGCAGGTCTGAGGTTTCCATTACTTTAGTCTTCCCTGACCTCTCCCAACACAAGCCTTGTTAGGGGCCTCATCTGTGCTTCCTCAACTGTCCCCTGAAATCACCCTCCCTTTTGTTTTTAACACTGGGTTGTAATAACCTCTTGAAATTTTCTTCCTTACAAGAATGCAGGTTCCCTGAGGGTAGAGAACACATCAGATTCCCTGCCGACTCCCCTGGGCTAAGCCAGCAGTGCTCAGTAAATATTTGCTAGAATGACGAATGAATATTAAACAGAGTGATAACATCCTCTGTGTTGGATGCTTTTAGTGCCCCGCCCAGACCCCCTGAGAGGTCAGTGCACCCAAACCCCAGGGCTCTAAGTATTGGCTGTAAATGGCTCACAGATGCCCCCTTGTCTGAAGAATCACCCTTGAATCACTGGCTTGCCCTTCATCCCTATCTCAGAAGCAGTCCGCAGTAAATGACTGACAGACAGAAGGATACAAAAGGCCAGCACTCTGTGATTTAGTGGGACCAACCCTGGTATGTCATGCTCCAGAACAGGCTGAGGCTGGTCTCCAGCTGAGCTCCCATCCTTCTCAGCTTCTTCCCCTGCCCTGTTCTGTTTCCTTCACTTGCTTCTCCAGAGAGCACTTCCTCAATAAATCACTTTCCCAAGAATCCCTGTCTCAGTCTCTGCTTCTGGGGAACCTGCCCAAGACACCTGCCTTGGCTGCCTCACAGAGGTTTAGATGGATTGATGGATACCCATCCATGGGTATGGCTTTTGTTTGGCTGGACAGAGGATGAAACTGAGGCCGAAGGAGGCTTGGTCCAGAACCCAGGCCTCGGGGCCCTTCCCTGCCTCCCCAAACCCACCAGCATGTTAGGATGCTCAGAGACCGCCCGCACTTCCTCCCCTCCCCGCTTCCCCTGTAATCCCCAGGACCTGGCAGGCATGCTATTCTGGAGTGCAAGAGCTCGACACTCAGAGCCCCAACTCTGAGCTCAGGCCCGGGGGGTGCCTCATCCAGGCTGGGTCCTGCTTCTGGAGGGGCTGTGGCAGCTTCTGGGAAACCATTCTTTGCCCTGGTCAGTGGGTCTGAGTCAGCAGCCAGGGCAGATGTTTTGGTCTGAATTGATCCAGCTGGGGAAGAGCAACAAGGAAAAGGGTGTTAAGCAGAAGATGGATTTTCCCAGAGGAAAATGTGTCCTCTTTCACTTTCTGACTAATAGTAATATCTTGTAACTACTGCTGTCCTACTATTTGCCAGGCATTGTGCTAAGCTCTTTACTTCTGGTATCTCTCTGAACCCTCAAAATGAAGCTATGAGGTAGGTGACATCTCTGTTTTACAGATAGGAGAACTGAACTCAGGGAGGGTAAGTGCCTGACCTCTCACAGTCATGCATGGGGAAGCTGAGGCATGAGCTTGGGCAGCGTGGACATTGTCCAAGAGCCTTCTCAGTTCCAGACCCATCAGACTTCCATCTCCATCACATACCACATCCTACACTAAACCCCTTCCATTGAGCCAGCCCAGATGGGTCCCTTACATCCAGACCCACCTTGTATCTTGACCACTTCCAGGAAAATAGTTCCCTTGCCCAAGTGAGCGAGTGAGCACCTTACCGTTTCCCCAGGACTTGGCTCGACTGGACTTGGGAGAGTAGAGAGAACACAGGACTTTCCAGGGCCCATCGTGCTGAAGTGAGGCTTTTTCTGGTGGCATGAGAGATTGCCTCTCCCCTTTCAAGAACAAGAATCTGAGCCCAGGAATGGGAGACCCAGAAGGGGAGGTGTCTCGACTAGAGCAAGTCATGGGCTTGGGAAGTCTCCCATTTCCCCACCTGGTCTCCTCCATCGTTGTTTCCGGGGCTGAAGCATCAGGCAGAGAAGCCAGGGACAGGTGGGAAGAGAGAACTTGTCTTGATCCAGTCCTGGGCTGGGTCATATTCTCTGGGTGTTCCAGAGGTCCCTGGGTCTTGGAGGCAACTGGCTTTTCTGAGACACCTGCCTCTGAGCTGAAGGCACAGTTCAATGGGTTCTCAAGGACACTGAGGAAGGGTTCTTGGGACGGGAGATCTGAGTTGTGGGCAGGCACTTCATGGTCGACTGTGTTCCTCAAGCCCGCAAAGCTAAGATCTTTCTCTGAGCTTGCTGACTTTACACAAGTCCATTTCTCCAGGACAGAGTCCCCACTGGCCCCCGAGAGAGGCAGCATCTTTTGAGAGAGAGGGAATTCCTTAGCTTTGGATACTTCCTCCAGTGCCCCGAAAGAACACCCATTGGATGTCTCCACTTCCTTACTGCGATACCCTCTTCTGCTCTCTTGGGACAAGTTCAGGAGAGCCACATAGTGTCCCTCCAAGTCCTGGCTGCCCACTCCATCCACCCTGAAGGCCATCCCTCCAGGCCCGGCTCGCTCTACCTTGATGAGTCCCGGATACTTGTTCCCATGTGTTCTGCTTTTTTCTGTGGTCAAACTCTGGGCAGGGAACCCCTGAGTGCCTGAAGACTTGGCCTGGTGCTGCTCGAATCAAGTGTCTCTAATTGAAGGGGCCCCAGGCTGGGGAGAGGACATTTGCTGCTTGGGGTCTGTCATCCACAAACTCTGGGCTGGTTATCTTGGTCCAAGGCACAAGGGAAATACCATTTCCTGACGCTACCAGGCAGCTGTGTAGGGGACCTGCCTCAAGGTCTCTGTTGATGGTCTCCAGCCATCCTCGAGTGAAAAGTACAGAGTGGGATGATTCAGGGACTGGCTTCTTGACCACCCGGCGGAGGTCCAGGGAGAGGTATTTGATCACGATGCAGACAGATTGCTCTTCCCGGGGCTCGGCTTGGAGATAGAAGTCACCTTGGTGCAATGAGAGGGGACTGAGGGGGGCCAAGTGGACCACAACCTCATCCCGCAGGCAGAGCGGCCAGCCCTCATGCAGGAAGAGGCTGTGTGAGTAGGGGGCCTGCAGAAAGAAGGGACTGGTGTCAGAAAATCTGGCCATGGAAGACCCTATCCTCAGATCTGCTTCGTTCTAGCTCCCCATTGGAATCTTGAACACAGCAGGGCCCAGGATGAGGCAAGAGAGGTGTCTAGAATGCAACATTTAAGGAGGACCTCAATGCTGGTCTTGCACTTGCATGGCCCTGAAAACATCCTAAATGCCTCTCTTGCCTTACCCTACCCATGGCTCTGACCTCGGAAGTATGTGAAATACTTGCCCCAGGGAGAAAAGCTCTAAGTGTCAGGCACCAGTTAGCAAGCATCCTTTCCATGATGATCTAACTTGCCTCATGTACCTTCCTCCTCATGATCTATTCAAGATTTCTTTCAATCCAGCTTAGTCGCCACCCTTCCATCTCAGAGCTAGAAAGACATAGGTTCAAGGACCTAAATTACTATTTTGTGCAAATTACTTAACTGTCTTCAGCCTCAATTTCTCCATTTGTAAATAGGAGTAATAATACCCA
This sequence comes from Tamandua tetradactyla, assembly GCF_023851605.1. NCBI lineage: Eukaryota > Metazoa > Chordata > Mammalia > Pilosa > Myrmecophagidae > Tamandua > Tamandua tetradactyla. The sequence goes on along the minus strand of NC_135327.1, from coordinate 13,922,172 downwards.
TTGGCATTATTGGTTGGTCTGATGATTTGTTAATGAGATAATATATATTTAAAATACCCAACATGATGCCTGGCTTATAATAGGTAGATGCTCAATAAATATTAATTCCCTCTCCCCTTTGACAATGTTTACCTATTAAATAATTGTGCACATTAAAATTTTTTAAAAGGGTGGGCCACGGTGGCCCACCAGCAGGTGGCTCAGCAGGCAGAGTTCTTGTCTGCTGTGCCAGAGACCCACGTTCGATTCGCAGTGCCTATCTATGCAAAAAAAAAAAAAATTTTTTTTGAAGTTTATTTATTGATTTTATGCCATTCTGTAATTTTTAAGTAAGAGGTTGAGCCTCTCCACTGGGCTGTGCAGGACCAGTGTTCAACAGCGCCACCATTTGGTAACAACAGAAACAACACTTGCAGTCGACTACATCGGGCCTCTCTTTACCAGGGCTTTTGGGAAAAAAATCTGAGTCCTGTGGATTGAGTAAGCCCTGGACAATCTCATATAATTCGGATGTCTGGGTGGGAGGTCTCCCAAGAGTGACACTGAACTTCCCGCTAATTAAGCAGGTGTTTCCTGGAATTATTAATTGAAGAGGTCATCAAGATTTGACCATATTTGTACCTGAGTTGATAAACTAGTTCATATCAATTACAGTGTAGACTTGACTGCCCTAGAGAACCTTCATATCTACTCTCATGAGTCTACGAGCTATTCCAACCCTTTCATTCAGCCCCCTGCAGTTTACAACATGCTTTCCCTCAACTACTCATTGAATGAACCATAGCAGCCCAGCGGTATTTTGCAAACAGCAAAGCACGATAGAGATGATGGCTTTGGCTGGCTTATTTGACTCAGTGGTGTAGGCAGTTCAGGCGTTATCATTCTTACTTTACAGATGAGGAAAACGAAGCTGGCAGAAGTGAAACAATAAGCTCACATTACATAGTTGATGCAGGACAGGTGCCTACGCCTTCAGGTTTGGGAATCATGTGTGTCCTCAAACCCTACCAGACTTCATCCAAGAGGGGCTTCCTTTGGGTGCTGGTGATGGGATGACTTTGAGGCTGCCACGTCCAGATTCCAGAGGGAGAAATGAGGAAGTGGGGGAGTCACAGCCAACAGCTATCGAGCAATTATTGCACCCCAGGTTCTGAGTCATGCTGCAAATATTATTTCCGGGAGGTAGGGACCATGCTATTAACTTCCTTATTTTACACATTGGGAAGCTGAAGCTTGGAGGGGTGATGCGGCTTCCCCAAGTTCCCAGGGATGGAGCCTGGACTCGAGCCTGGATGTCTGACTTGACACTGCTAGCCCTCACGTTCTCTTCCCTACTCGGAGGCTACACAGATTCGCTTATAATTACAGAGAAATAAAGAAGTGGAAGGGTTGTGAACCTTGTCAATGGGAGAAATAAGAAAGGGGATAGTGCAGATGAGGTTTAAATGACCAAATAATGGAAGCGGTGATTGTGTAGCTTGTCAAGGAGAACAAATAAGGAGGGAAATGGGGAAGTTGGTTGCAAATGTTTCAGTAAGACCACTCCCTCTTCTACCATAACAATGTCTGTGTTTCGGGCTATTTCTATGTGCAAGGCCCTGTGCTAAACACGCTAAATCAATGCTCTCTTTTTTCCTTCCAGTTCCAACCATCTCCAATTTTGACTCCTAAGCCTACACTTTTAGCTGCCTCAATCAATTTCTTTCTACCCCTGGAGTGATCCACACACAGTACCCACCCTTACTTTTGCTCCTGACGTGCCTTGCCCCTGAGCAACTCAAGAAAGGCTGGCGTGGCCCAAGAACCTCTTTGCTGGTGGGACGTCTTAGGTCCGTGATTCTGGAGGCTGGGGTGGCAGGGGGTGGAGACTAAATAACAGCAGATCAGAGAACAGCAGGCAAACCAGTGAGGGGTGCCGGTGCGTTCCTGCTGGGGACATCCGGGGTCTTAGTCTCCTCGAGTCTTCTCCTTGCCCTTTTCTTAAAACAGTCTACGTTTTCTCACCTTAGGAGTGGGCACATGACCTAAGCCTGGCCAATCCCGGTACCCCATCCCTCTGGCTATGTGATTGGTCCAGGCATGGACCAATCAGAGACCTCCCTTGAGATTTTTCTCTCTGTAGCTGATGAGGATGTGTTCATTTTCTTCTCCCCAATAGGAGATAATCCCGGAGCTGCCCAGTCTACAGCCTTGTGGGGACGCCTAGCCTGAGAGAAGGATGCTGGCGAGCAGGGAGAAGTCGAGACGAGAGAAAGTAAGAGCCCTCGAGGGCTTGGATCCCTGGGTCAACTTGTTCCTGAGGCTTGATCCACCCTGGCCTGGTCTAAGGACACTGTCATTTGCAGCCAGTGAGTCCTGCCTAAAACACTTTTCCTTCTGCTTTGTCTCAGAAAGAGGTGTCCCCAAGATTAGAGTTTGAAGGGGTCTCCAGGGAGGACAGCAAGGATCCGGATGGCCCCGGGGCTCCAGGGAAGCCCTGGAACATTTTCTGCTGACTCCACTGAAGCTGCCCCAGGCAGCCTAGAGATGTCCTCCACCTTAGCCCCAGGGCAGGCCCCTGGGACCTTCCTCCCCACGAAGGGCAAATGTAATCAACTCCCAGATGTCAGACAGTAAAGGGTCAGGAGACTCCCCTGCCCCATCTGGGGGGTGGGAGGGTGAAGTCTCCCTTGGAGCAAACAAAAGTACTTGGACCCACACCCTCAATTCTTCCTCTGAGACAAGACGGCCCACTTCCTTCTCTGCTCATCTCCAGACCTCTGGCCCTGCCTCCCTCCCCAACTTACACAGGCAGCTTCACGCACTTGCTCACACAGGCGCTTGGCAGGGATCAGGAAATCCAGGAGGAAACTCAGCCCATCCCCCTGGAAGTCGGAATCCAGGAGACGGAACACCTGACCCAGGACGGTGGGCGCTGTGGCCTCAAAAGGGGGATAGAGACCTGCCAGGGCATGCTGGATGGCTGAGTCCAGGGATGGGGGGTCCTGTGGGGGAAAGAAGGGAAGGGTGAAAAATAATAGTAGCAATAATAGTAAGGGTAGAGTCCACTTCCCATGGTGTGCAACGGTGATAATAAGCAATTGTGGTTGAAAGCCGTTGGGTTCGGGGATGTTTGTTATACAGCAATAGCTAAATGAGACAAGTCCAGAGCTCCAGACTCAAATATCCAACTGCCTTCTGGGTGCCTCCCCCTAGATGTTTCTCAGGCACACAGAGCATCAGGATATCAAACCCAACTCAGCACCTTACCAAATCTGCCCCTCCTGACTCTCCCTTCCTCCGTGATGTCCCCCCCACCCCAATCCAGCCAGACCCCATTGGTCATCCTGTTCCCTCCTCTTGCCTCCTTCACTCACAAATAATCCTCAGCCATGTCTTGTACAGTCTACTCACCTCCGACAGCTCACTATCCTCTCTTCTCTGCTCCCCAGCTCTCGCCCTGACTCAGGCCTCCATCACCTCATCCATTGACTCGCCTCCTCATTCATCCTCACTCCAAGCCATTCTCCACCAGGACCTCAGGGTGACCTTTCTCAAATGCAAACCTCATCTGCCTCCTGTTCAAACCCCCTCGAAGGCTCTTCACTGCCTATACAAAAGCATCTGGCCTCTGGGCCCTTGATCCTCTGTGACCTGGCCACAGCATCCTCCAGCTTCACCTCTGGACACTGCCTATGTCCTAGGCTTCACCGACATGACATCTACATTCTCCCACTCACCTTTGGGCCTTTGCATGTGCTGTTCCTTCTTCCTGGAATGCTTTGCACTTCCACTCCCTATTCATTCTCCAAACTCAGGTCAGCCCTCAGCTTTCAGGAGGTTTTCTCTACCTTCCCATCCCTAACTCCACCGGGCCAGGAGTCCCCTTCCTGAGCCCCTACAGTGCCCCCTATGATAAAGGTTCCCACTATGACTGCTGTAGCCCCCAGTGGCCTTCGGGTTTCCTGAGGGCAGGGTTGGGAGGTAGAACAACACAACCCCACCCCAACCCATAGATGTCATTACGTTACCTTACATGGCAAAGAGGAAGTGAGGCTGCAGACAGAATTAAGTTTGCTAATCAACTAACCTCAAAATAGGCAGATTATCCTGGATTATCCAGATGGCTTAATCTAATCACAAGGATCCTTAAATGCAGAAAAGGGAGGCAGAAGAGAAGAGGGTCAGAGGGAAATGGGACAATGGGACAATGGGACAGGCTCAGACAGATGCAGTGTGTGCTCAGCTTTGAAGATGGAGGAAGGGGCCATGAGACAAAGAAAAGCTGGAAACGGTGAGGTGGATTCTCCTTTACAGCATCCAGAATTTCAGCTCAGTGAGACCCATGTCAGGTTGCTGACCTATGGAACTGCAATACAGCAAATCTGTGTTGCTTTAAGCCACTAAATTTTGATAATTTGTTACAGCAGCAGTAGAAATAGCTTTCTAACGCCGCAGGCACTGGCCCGCCTTTCTCTGCAAGTCCCCAGTACCTAGGACAGGGCCTGGGACTAAATAGGTGCTTAATAAATTTTGTAGATGGTTCAACAAAATGTCCCTCTCTGAATCACAGTTTCCATCTGTGAAAAAGGGAAATTAAGCCCTATTTCATTTCCAAAGGTTTCAATCAGATATTGTAATAGAGTCCATGACTTGGGATTTTCAGTTCTTAAAAAGTCCAATGAAAGGCATTCTTTGACATGTGACAAGACCACCCTGGCAGAATGAAAGGCTCCGTTCTTTGCTAGGGGCTGGAATTCTCACAGCCCCAGGCTGGCTGCAAGCTCTGGGCCCACCTATCCTTGAGGGATGGAAAAGGAGATGAAAATAAGTGAGGATTCAACACACAGGGAACATATTTAGAAAAGAAAATTGCTTTTTAGAAATGAGGCCACTGGAGTCAGGGAAATAACAGGGACTTTGAAGAAGATAGCATTTCTTGACCTAAAAAGATTTCTAATCTAGGTGGTTGTAAAGCGGGGCACCCAAGCTCATCTCCCCCCAACCTGTGGCCAAGCCTAGGTCATTTAAATAAATGTCAGTGTCATTGCTGTGCCCCCTGTACCACACAGCGCCATTTGTGGACTGACTGAATGAATGAATGAACACATGTCTACAGCCCCCGCTTTGAAGGAAAGAGGGACCTGGCACTGACGTGTGGTGAGGTCAGAGGGGGTGACATGCAGCCAGATACCTGAAAGGGAGTGTGCACATGCCCAGCTGGGCCTGTTCGCACACTGCAGTGGGGCTGGGACCGGGAAAGGCTCATCGTGCCCCTGCTCCCTCTTCCAGTGCTCCCTCCGAGCAAGGCCAGACCCTGTCCCCTGCCCCCATGCAGTCAGAACGGGGAGGGGGGTGGAGGACTGCATTTTGCATTTGTGAACGTGCACACACACACACACGCATACACACACACACACACACACACACACACACGGAGAGAAGTACGCCTGGCAGCCCTCCCCACCCCATCTAGCCTCTCCTGGGGCCTTGGGGTACCTGTGGCTTCCTTTTCTGGCTGGTCTTAAGTAATAATCCCTTCCCCACTCGGGTTATGTTTATTTTGGTTTGGAAACTTAATCATGCACCATCACTAACATCTCCTAGTATCATTTGTACCATTAGCAGTTACTGCTTTTCTTCAATTTCCCCACTTTTAAAAGTGTGCAGACTGTGCAACAGGACTAGATACAAAAACTCAAAAATGGACAGCACAATAATACCTAATTGCAATGTAATTATGTTAAAACACTGAATGAAGCTGCATCTGAGCAGCTTCATTTTCTTTTGTTTGTTCTTTTTTTTATATATATATTTTGTATTTTGTATTTTTATTTTTTTCTCTATATTATCATTTTATTTTCTTCTGTTGTCTTGCTATTTCTTTTTCTAAATCGATGCAAATGTACTAAGAAATGATGATCATACATCTATGTGATGATATTAAGAATTACTGATTGCATATGTAGAATGGAATGATTTCTAAATGTTGTGTTTGTTAATTTTTTTTTTTAATTAATAAAAAAAAAAAAAGCATGCGTGGTTGGATTTTAAGTGGAGACTCTGTACCACCATGCTGGTTAGGAGAATGGAGCCAGTCAGAGTGGGTTCCAATTCTGGCTCTGCCACTTACTGGTCGTGTGGCCCGGCAAGTCACTTAACTCTCCGTGCCTGTTCCCTTACCTGCAAAACTGAAGACTGTAAACATCTCTATCTCAAAGAGTTAAGAGAGATCGAATGGGATGGTATATGTAAACTCTCTGCACAGATGAGCACTCAGTAGGCACTCACTGAGCAGCAGCCATCATTGGTATTTTCGTGGCTGTTATTGATGATATCATCAGTATAAATGAAAAAATCAGCATCAGTTGGCATAAATGGATTATAAGTCCAAAAATAAAACAATGATGCCTTGGTGGTTTATATTCCATTTATATAATATATTCATATTCATTTTATCTATTTATCATTATAAGCAGATAAGTATATATTGATATAAATAACAATGTATAAAGATATATGATATATAACTTATATATGTACAAGATCTTCTGTATGCATATATGTATAGAAATATATTTATACACTTATAAATTTATATTTTTTGCATAATGCAACATATATTTATTTTTATTATTCTATTTCTTTTAAATAACTATTTTTAAAAATATTCCATAGTATTTTATAGAATGTTAAAAACTGAGTAAGGAACTAACTAAAAGAAAAATGGAATAAAATGGCCAAAGTGTGGTTCTACGGAAAGTTTTTCATCACGGCAAAACTTGAAGGAATATTTTGATAATCATGTAAAATTTACACCCAGAATATTCCCTAGAACTTTCCTAAAAGTGCCTGTCATGGTCAGGTTCATGTGTCAACGTGGCCAGGTGGTGGCGCCCGTTTGTCTGATTGGGCAAGTGCTGGCCTGTCTGTTGCAATGAGGATATTTCGTAGAATTAAATCATGATCACGTCAGCTGCATCCACAGCTGATTGCATTTGTAATCAGCCAAGGGGCGTGTCTTCTGCAATGAGTGATGCTTAACCTCATCACTGGAAGCCTTTTAAGGAGGATTCAGAAGAGACAGGCTCTCTTCCTGCTTCGGCAGGTGAGCCTCTCCTGTGCAGTTCATCCAGACCCTCCATCGGAGTCCTCAGCTTTACAGCCTGCCCTGCGGATATTGGACTCTGCACTCCCACGGTTACATAAGACACTTTTATAAATTTTATATTTATGGATATTTCCTGTTGATTCTGTTTCTCTTGAGAACCCTCACTAATAAAGTGCCTTTCAACTCTTTGTCCCTGCACATAAATGAAATGGTTTGGCATAGGGATTGCCACCCTGTAGAAAAGGGAAACAAACGCTCCAGTCCTTCTGTTCACTGTCGGCCGGTTGCAGATACCTGAGGGTGCTGTCCACGGGAGATGCTTCCCACCCTCAGGTGGGAAAAGCAGGTCCCAAATGCTTTCTGTCTCCCACTAGTTGACCTGACCCGCAGGACACCCTGGGCGATGCCATCCTGGGAGACCAGGATGAACGAGATGACACCACCTACAAAAACTCAGCCTCATCGAAAGCGGTGTCTGGGCAAGACCATTTGATGGGTACAGGGACCTCACGGAGGACACGATCTGCTTGGTGACGACCACAGCAGGGCAGCTGAAGGGTGAGAGTGGACAGTAGCAGTGGTGGCCACCCCACAGAGCCACACCATAGAAGCCAGGATTGTGCAGGGATGGGATGCATAAAGATAGTGTAGTGGAGGGGACGGCAGACAGCAGTGCAACCATCATGGAACACTGCTGCGACCGGCACACTCCATGGACCCCAGGCATGGGAGACAGAGAGTTCAACAATGCAACCAGCATAAGTAATGGCTTAAATAGCTGTTTTTTTAAAAGAAAAAAAGTAAATACCATAAAAGCAAAATGCTACCATTAAATTCTCGTGCCATCCGATCACCTTCTGAAGGCTCAGAGTCTGAGACCTTCTCTCTTTTTTCCCAAACGAGCTTTCCAAGCATTAGAGAGGCAGTGAGGCATCCTCTCACCATGCAGAGGCTTTCTCCTTCACTTGTCAGGTCAGAGGGGAACTCAGAAGGGGGGGGAAACCTTCTCATAACGTGGCCCAAGGTGATGCACTGGGATCTCTGCTGTAATGAACTGCTGTGTCCTGCCTGTGCTCCTCCTTCCAACCCTGCAAAACAAGCTGAGCCCTTTCCCCCGTGACATGCGTCAGTTTCCCCATCTGTAAACGGGGAAGGATTGTTGTGGAGAGACAAGGAGATAACCAAGTAGAGAGTCTTGGAAACACTTAGCAGGGGCTGCTCTGTTACTGATATTATTATTTATTTCTATTCATCCCATCAGACAAAGCTCAAGTTCTGCCCTCTGGGCAAAGACATCTTCTTTCTCCAGGTCCTTCTTGGTGTCATCTCGGACCTGGTCTCTTGCGTCCCAAGATTTGGGGTGGGGTGGGGGTGGGGGCACGTTCAGCCCCCGTCCCTTCCTGAATCCTCTGCTGTCACCCCCAAAATAACAACAGCTTCCAGGCACCTACTTCTGCCAGCCCTCTACCACTCACATGCTCTGGCTTAGTCCAGACAACCATCCTACAGGCTAAGTAAGGAACAGCCCCATTGTGCAGGCAAAGAAACTGAGGCTGACCTTGCACAAGGTCACGGAGAGGAGGAGAATGACAGCGGGTCCCACCCAGGCTGGGCCAGCCATGCCGTCCTCCTCCTACCCCTACTGTCTCTGCTGCCTTGGGACCACCTGCAGCCACCCACCTCTGGGGTGACCTTCCCAGCTGCCTGGCCTTGGCTGTTTTGAGTGTGGCCTGGAGAAACTGATTGCCTCTCGCAGACCGAGGCCCACAGGTTGGGAAGCCTGCAGCTTTGACAAATTGGCTCAGTTTTCTGCACCCTGTAACCATTTACGGGCCTAAGCTCTTGGCCAAAGCATTACCTGCCACACCAGCCCCACGTGGGCCCCTCAAAATGATCTCCATGAAACCTAATAGACGTGTTTCCGTTCCTCCCCAGCAAGGGCAGCCCAGGCGGGCCTGTAACTGTTCCCCGGCAGGAGCTAAGGCAAGAGAGTGGTGTGAAACCAAAAAGCAAAAAAGTGAGGCAAGCCGAGCCAGCCTGCACCCAGTGGCCGCTCCTGTGCAGCCTGGGCCCAGGGACGGCAGGACCCGTCTCACGCCGGCCGCTGGAGCAGCTCGGGGCCAGGCCCTCTGCACTGAGCAGGGAACCTTGGAGCAAAGCGCCTGCTCACAGCCCTTCCGCCTGGGGAGAAGAGGAGGGAAGAGTAAGGCAGTTTACAGATTTCTGTGTCCATGTTTCTGCAGTGAGCCTCTGGTGCTATTGTAATTTTAGGTATTATTTACATAAAGTGGGAGAACAGTTTGATGAATTTTTACCGATGCACACACCCCGCAACCACCACACAGATCAATATACCAGAGCTTTCCACTCCCTCCCCCAGAGGGGGCCCTCCCAGCCAACCTCCTCGGCCCCTGTAAAGATGCATGTGAGCTGCACAAAAGCCAGGAGGACGTTAAGTAAAGCATGAACCCAGGGCTGTGGAGGGCAGGGGGTGGGGGGAGGGGGGAGGGGAACTAGATACCGCTTTCATTTTCTTCATAGTTTGCTGGATTTTCCATATGTTCTATAACCAGTTTGTGCAGTTTTTATAATCGAAGGAACAAAAATAAAAGTGCGAGTGTGTGTTTTTTCAAGGCTGGCTCCTCTTTTCCATGGTCTCACCAGATGTTAGTTGGGCCTTGTGAGATGTGGGCCAAGCTTCCCTTAAAGGCCGGACCCCTCCATTCCCCCCAGGGAAATGCCTGTAGTGACCTGTCCCTGGCCGCCTCGGATGCACCTGAAAGGGAGAAGGCTGAGAAAAGCTGGGGTGGGCCTTGTCCTAGGATTGCACATCTCCATGGCAGAAAGGCTTGGGGGGTTGAGATTCTAGCCCCTGACTCATGGGGGGGGGGTGACCTTGGGCCTCAGTTTCCTCATCTGTAAGATGGGGGCATCGGGCTAATGCATTCTAGAATTCAAAGCTCAATCATGTTCAGGAAGGTCTGGAGCTGGGATGTCATTTCTGAACGGGATCAGTTAATCATTGGTGAGGGAGTTGGAAAAGATCTTTCGTCTTGTCCATTTCCCTACGTCAGGCCTAAGGAGTGTCTAAATCGGCATCCACAGCTGCAGATACCTCCAGGGACCCGACAGTGACCCAGAAGTGGGCCGAGGGTGAGGAGGCGACCCCGCCAGCTGCTTAGTGAGTGACCCCTGACAGTCCGCCTCAGCAAAGCAATAGGGAGCGGTAGGGCCTGGGGCGCATGTCCAATCTCATCAGCTCAGCCCAGCATTGCCTAATCTACTGATTTTTTAGTGAAATCTCTCAATTTTGTAAAGGTTGATCAAACCAAATATGAATGTGAGCCCCATTCCGTCCAGTGCTTGCCAGGTGGCGGCCTCTGGACTCAGCCTCCGGGGTTTCCCTCTTGACCATCTCCAAGCTGGAGACTGACTCTACAACCCCGGTTCCGCTGCTCCGCTCTCCAGGAAGTTCTTGCTCGCATCCCACCCAAACTTCTGCTTGAAGCCCTTTTAGTGTTTGTGTGGGTGGAGGAGTGAGCAGGAATTGGTTCCTCACATCAGCCTTTCAGAAAATGGAAAAACAACCCAGATGCAGTGAGCAGGGAGGCAAGTGGGTATCAGAGATGCCTGTTCAACTCCGGCTCTGTCACACGGCACTGCTGTGACTTGGGAAAGCTACTCCTTTGTGTCTATTCAAATGAGGACTCTGAGGTCTTTCCTGGATGTTCCTTCTTCCTCCTCTCCCCTTTATCTTTTCCCTGGGGTTCACCATCTCCTACCAAAGATAATGTGTGATTATATGATTATATCGAGAGCTGCTTCTTTCTGAGCACAGCTTCTTTGCAGGCTCTATGCTAAAAATACTTTCCACGCAGTGCTTTCTTTTATTTTCCCAATAGTTCTACAGGCTGGGTAGTTTCATTCCCATTTTACAGGTTAAGAAACTGAGCCCAAGCCTCCACCACTAGTAAATAGTAGAACTGGGGTACCGACCTGCACACATAAACACCATCTCTTCTGCCTCCTTCCCAGGCTCCCTCCTACCAGGTCAGGCTCCCTTTCGGCTGCCCCAGTGGCCTAACTCATGGATCTCGTGGTGACCATGTGCTGCTCAACAACCTCGGGTGGCTCCCCATTGCCTTAGCAACTCGGCCTGGCATTCGCAGCCCAGCAGTCTGCTCCCAGCTGACCTTTCCTACTTCTTCTAACCCACTTTACTCTCCAGCCCGGGGTTTCCCAACAATCCAGATACCACATTCAGGAGGTAGTGTTTGTGTGTACGTGTGCCATGTTCACATATCCTAATTTATTATTTACTTGATATTCATCATTATGTACTTTACATATCATGGGTTGATGCTGTCTATCACTTCCTGATACTCATTAAGAAGAAAAGCTGTAAAATAAAAGATGTTCCTCTAAAGACCATGTAAAGTCTCCACGCCTAGCAGCAGGGTGGGAGTGCCACTTTGGGCAACGCTAAGGACACATCCCTGTGCTCCTCCCTGGCAGAGTGAGCTCCTACCCCCCTGCAGAGCCTTGCACAACCTGCTTCTAGGCAAAGAGATGGACCCCCCCCCACCCCACCCCACTATACAGCCAGAATTCTCAGAGGATGGGCCCCTCTGCCTCAGGGACTCAAGCTCCTAAGGCAGAAACCCAGACTAACTGGTTTCTGTCCCCAGGTCCTTACACAGAGCTGGCCCCACAGGAGGTACTTTGACAAAGTTGGATGAATTGAACTGGACTCAACTGGTTTGTCTTCCACCTGGGATGGGATCACAGAGGGCCCACGGGATGATTTTCAGAGGACACAGTGAAATCACAGTGAGAAAATCATTCCTAATTTCTTCCAGGCCTCCCGGTCACACCAAGGAGCAAGCCTCACTTTGGGGCTGGTATACCTTGAACAGCTCTCAGATATTCATTATTTCTTTTAATAAAGATAAGATGGGTCTGGGGCTTTGGAATCATTCACAGGTCTCTTCATTCAGCTAGAATGTACTGACATGATTTGGACTTCATTATATATGTGATATATATATTACATACAGTTGCTTCCTATTTATGACAATGGATACTGATTTTTCATGATCTTGACATGAAATTTCCTATTCAAATATATATTTTTAAGTTTATAAAGTAAATTGATTTAAATAAAAATATTAAGCAAATAATAAGTAGTAAATTTAATTTCCTTCTAATACTTTATCCAGCAAGAGTATATGCAAAAAACTGCCATGATGACACTGAAATTTGGGAAATGCAGCACAACATAAACCCTAAGCCTCTTTGTTATCAGATTCCCTGACCCTAGGCTGCCCCAGAACACTAGACAGTCATTAATCAAATGTCCCCACAAATAGGGTAATATTTACAACTGTGGTGGGTGCCACGAAGGAGAGCTATGTGGCATGCTAGAATAAGAGTTGGGGAAATCAGGGAAGGCTTTCCTGAGAAGGTGACTTTTGGATGGATTTGTAGGAGGAACAGGAACTTATTAGGTGAAGGTGTTCTACCCAGCAGGAACAGCATGTGCAAAGGCCCCGTGGTGGGAGGGAGCATAAAACATAGGAGGTTCTGAATCAAGGCCAGAATACCTGGAGCACAGAGGTGAGTCCAGAGAGCTGGGCAAGTGACTATCTTTAACATTTAAAGGCAGAAGTGGGATGGAAATCTGCCGATCTTTCCCACTCAGGAAAGAAACCCCCAAGCTTTGAGACAGGGCAGCCCAGTGCCAAACCTTAATTTGAGAGCTACCTAGGAGTTCTGGGGCTCAGCAAGGGGTTTCTGGATTCTAAAAGTAATATTCGGACTGGGTCTGAAGTCAAGCAAGGCTTGGTTCAGACCATAGTTTTGGAATGGCCAAGGTGGCTGACAGTAGGCTCAGGAATCAGGCTGTCCAAACTCCCACTTCCTGGCGGGGCGACCTTGGGGCAGCCATGTAAGGTCCCAGAGCCTAAAGTCCTCTGGGTAGAGACACCAGCAGGTTATTCTACGAGCTGGTGCAAATTACATAAACAACCACTCATAAATCACTCAGCCTAGGCAGAGCCTGCCTGTGGTGAGAGTGTGAAGAATCAAATCAATAATGTGATTATTATTTTCAAACAGCTCCAAGAGCAACACGTGTTTCTACTTTCTCTGTTGGTGTACGGATTGAAGTGTGTGGCTATGCCATCTGGTTTTTGGTGTCGGTGCAGGTGTGTACCTGTATTTAGCAGCATGGAAAAGCTGGTGGACAAGGTGTGTGTGTGTGTTTGGCGCTGCGTCAGTGGGGACGTGTGTCAGTGAGTTCTGCGTGTGTATAAACACATCTCTATTTAGAATTCTGTGCGTGGATGCACCTGTGAGTGAAAACCCACAAAAATTCAGCACAGTTGATCACAGTCAAGGGGTTAAAAGCCCTGGCCTGTCTTTACAGCCCTTTTCCAACCCCTAGCACTCCTGTAAAGCTGCCTGGGGCTCCGTGGACCTGCCTAGAACTGGACTGGGATTCCCAGAGCACAGACTCTTCTTTCATTCCCTGTTCCCAGACACTGGGATGTGTGTGTGTGCGCGCGCGCGCACACACACACACACACACACACACACACACACAGCCCTCTCCCAGAGCATCCCAAACTTCTCAAGGTGCCAGTCTGGAGAGCTGGGGTAGAGGAGTCCTGGCCTTCCTCCTTCTCCTACCCTAAACCCACCTTCCACCCACTCCCCAGGCCGGGCGTGCATATCTCTGACCTTTCACCCCAAGTTTTGTGAGCAAGTCCCTTCTCTCTACTGCAGACCCTGACCCTCCTTGTCCTGCCCTGCCTGGCTGGCTGGGAGGGGACTTTACTACCTGTCCCCCATAGAAGCTCCCTGGAGCCACAGGGTGCATATTTGACTCTCCAGCCCCGTCTGAAACAGAAAAGTCCATGCCTACCCCAGGTTTTGCCCAAGGTCCAAAGAGCTAGAATTCAGTTTGTGCGGTAGGTTGGGATAATAGCAAAGTTTAGAACTCGTCAATCTTACCTCCTGGGATGGAGGGACCAAGGCCCAGGGAGAAGAAGGAGCACGGTGGGGGCTGTGCAGTGCCAGGGATGGTGGGTTCCCACGTCCCCTCTCCCACCCTCTGCCCTGCTGGGGACTGGGGCAGCGACGCGGCACCCGGGAGGAGGGACCCGAGTTCCTCTCAGAGCAGAGGCGTCAAGTCCCACCCAGGGCATCCCGCCACACCTCCCCTGCCTAGCTCGTTTAGGGGTTCCGGGAGGGCTGTGCCCCACCAGAAAGGGGCACAGCGAGGTGGTCCAGGCCTTGGCAGGCGGTACCATGGTGACAGGCTCCAGGAGGTGGTGGCCGCTCCTCTCCTGGGCTCCCGGCTCCGTCGGTCCGCGGGTCCGTCGGTCCGGCGCAGCTCGCGGCTCCTCCCACGGCCGGAGCGAGCCGAGCCGGCTGGCCCAGAGCCCCGAGCCCGGCCTCGTCTGGAATGGGGGGCGTGGCGGGGGCTGCGAGAGACAGAGAGACAGACAGCGACAGAGAGGGTGAGGGGGTGACGGGCGGGAAGCCGGACGCTGGCTGCGCGGGGATGGCCTCCGGGGCCGGGGCGGGGCGGGGACGCCGCGCGTGGGGCCAGACAGCGGCCTCTGTGTGCCCGCGCCCCACTCCCCGGGCCGCGGCGGGGGAGGAGAGGCCGGCGCCCCCTCCCGCCACCACCCCCCCCCCCCCCGGGAGGAGGAGCTGGGCCGGGCGTCTTCCTCCCCGCCGCACCCCCGTCTGGGTCCCGCCGCCCCGCCCGCCGAGGGGGCTAAGACTGCAGACCCCGGAATCTAGTGGGCCAGGGTTTGAGCTCAAAGCCTAACCCGTTTCATAGCCCATCTCTCACCTCCACCCCACATAGTTTAGTCGGTCTTTTAGCAGGGAGATTTTGAGCAAAAGCCATTCCACTTTGCTGTGTGACTTTGGGAAAGTCCCTTCACTTCTCTGGACGTCCAGCTGCTCATCTTCAATTTGGAGTTCAGAGGACCCCTCAGTGGTGTTTATTAAGCAGACAAATATGTCCTAGCCAACCTGCAGGAGTCAGTCTGGATGGTTTTGGTTTTACTCTCCAGCCATGAACATGGGAGTCCAAAGCCAACAGATCTGTCCGTGTTGGGTACAGAAATCTGCTAGGTGGAGGGAACAAAGCTTGGAGGTTTTGGAGTCTCAGTTTTGCAGTCAGACAGAACTGGCGTGTCAGCTTGTGTTCTGGAGTTGCGGGCAACAACGGATTCTGACTTAATTAAGCAGAGAAATAATTTCTTGACAAGGTATCAGGTGCTTATAAAATCCATGAGAAGGCTGGGGGCCTATCCTCTGGAAAGGCCAGGGATAAATAGTCTGCTCCAGGGGTCCCATTAACAGAAATGGATTGGAAACCCTTGGAGACTGATGGAATGACATCAAGACAAATAACCAACCAAAATAGAACTTACCATGTGTCAAGGACTGGTCTAGGTCTGTAACAGTTGTGAAGTAGATTCTATTATTATCCACAATTTTTTCTCATCTTTTCTTTTTATTTCTTTTTTTGGGGGGGTGCATTCCAAATATTATCTGCGTTTTACAGAAGTGAGAAACTGAGGCACAGGAGTTTTGTAGCTTGCCCAATGTCGATAACCAGTAAACCATGGAGCCCAGCAGTGGGCCTAGGTCATCCAGTCCCAAATATTATGCTTTTCAACACCTCCCTACACTACCTAAAAAGAGCCCAAGAACTCTTGCTGGATTCAAAGCCCTAAACGACAGATTTTTATAAGCTTCTCTGGACTATGTGCCCACATCCCACCAAGACTGCTCATGTGGAAACATTGGCCCCCAAAAGGAAATTAGGTTGCATAAGGTGTGGAGAATGGATGTAAAATTGCCACAGACAACTAGTGTTTATTACAGTCCACCCCTTGGGCCTCCCCAACATCGTTCACGCCCTTATTCCCGTCATGTTCTTCCAGAAACACTCTCTGCAGACATCGCACAATTCCACGTGCAACCAAAAGCACACGCACAGCTGCATGCACACACACACATGCTCACATATGCCTGCGTGGTTTGACTCTGTGCTGTTTGTGACTTCAAGGAGGTTACTTTGCTTTTCTGAGCCTCACATTCCTTCTTTGGAAGACAGAGAGCACATAATTATTTCCTCATGGGGCTAGGGTGGGGATGAAATAAAGTTAATGAATATAAAGTGCTTTGCTCCGTGCCTAACAGAATGATTATACAACATATCAAATGGTGTTGTTTGTTTTGGGGACTGATGGTTGTGAAATCAGTCTTCAAATAAACAGGCACAACTGTTAGATTGGATTTGGTTCATCTCCCAGGGATTTTCCAGAATATTTTCCAAGGACTTTTCAAGTATTCATTTCCCCATCTTTGGTAAATGAATAAGTGAATCATGTTCCTATTGCTGCACTAAATTTAGAGAAATAATAAAATCGGTTCCTGGCCTTGCATATGGCAGAGTAGAGAAAGCAGAGACGCAGCAGGAGAGATGGGGCCTGCTACTGATTTGCTATGTAAGCTTGGGTAGATTTCTCCCTTCTTGGGGACTCTGTTTTCCAGCATAAAAAAGAGGTCATAATCCTCTCCTCATAGACTATTGTGAGAATCCAATGAGATAATGCCTTGAAAGGACTTAACACAATGCCTGGCATATAATAGGTCCTCAATAAATAGCAGCTCTACCTAAGATTCTGAGATTCCCAGGGCCAAGTGTTAAGATACCTCACTGAGCACAGGTTAGCTAAGGGGAAGGGAGTTGCCTAATTTAAGCAGAATGTCATGAAATTCAAAATCTCCTCACTCATTCATTCATTCATTCAACATATGTTTATTTCTTTCCATGACAAGGATGACAGATACTTGATACACATGCATACTCACCCCTCCTGTATCCAAGGCAGACATCACTAATCAATCCTGGAACTTCCTGTTTAGCCTAGAAGCAGCCTCAGAATCTTCCTCCATAAAGAGCCCAGGCAGTACGGGTAAACCATTTGAGTTGGCATTGATACAAGGCTCGATTGTCACTTGTGGCCCACAAGGCATAAGGCAATCTGGCACTGTGGAGAAGATGCAAGCTCAGGAGGCAGAAGTTTTGGGTTTGAATTCTGCCTCAAAGCTCCCTATAGGCTCCCCTATAGAACCCACATAGACCTCTGTTTATAATCATATGTCAAAGCCCCTATAGATCTCTGTAAGACCCTTCCCCCTAAAGCCCCCTATAGGTCTCTGTTATGTAGTGCCATGGAGCGCACCACTCAGCTGTCCCTTCAAGAGAGAGGCTGCTGCAGGAAGTGCAGTAAGCTGTGTGTGCTGAAAGCATCTGCTTCAGGGATCCCTCAGCCCATGACTTAGTACAGATGAAAAGGCAGCATCGTTTCTGCCTGATGTGAGACTCTTCTATGAGCAATCTTAGCTACAGAGCTTCCCATTAGGCTGGCTGAGAAGTTCTCAGAGCTGCACTACAGTCAGAAACTTTTTCTACCCAATCCTTCCTCCTTCTCCCTCTCCAGGGTATCAGACCTACCTCATGGTCTCTCCCTGCCAGCTCCTGCTCCCTTTCCCCTGTTTCCTTCACAGGCATTGCCCTAATGAATCTTGTTCTTCTAACTTCATCTTTGGCATCTGCTTCTTAAAGGAAGCAACGTACACAAAGCACTGTGCTGCATGACACTGCATTGAAAATGAGTGGGGCTCTCTTCTTTGATGGTGAGAATAAGGGGTGGCTCAGATATATTGTGAGGCTGGGGCAATGAGTGTCCCAGACCAGGGAGACTGAACGACCCAGTAGCATAGTCCATAGCCTCACCCTGGATGAAATTGGCATTTCCCATCAAGGATCCTTGATTGCAAGTGACAGAAATTCAACTCACCCTAGCTCAAGTGAAAAAGGCCTTTAAGGGTCTTATAAGTGAGAAGTGGCATCAGGCTTCTGTTACGATTCTGCTGATGGCTCCTTTCCTGTGGCCAGGGGAGATGGAACCTGGAGCTCCAGGACTGCGTGGTCTTGGCTTAGCAATCCTCATACAACGACAACATCTCTTTTTTTTGACATTTCTACACAAATCCCAGAGAAGACCTGGATTGGCCTTGGTTAGGTCAGCCTCATGTCTCATCCTGAACCAATCCCTATGGTCAGGGAGGCTCTCTAACTGGTTGGAATGGTCTCTGCCCACCCTTGGATGGGAGCCCCATGGTGGCTGCCTCTACAGGACTGTGTGGACTGGGGAGAAGTTCAACAGAGAAACCAGAAGAAGGAGGTGGAAACACAGGTCAGGTCGACAAAAGTGTTGGTGATGATTGCCCACTTCATACACACTGGGAGGAGAAAAGACATGGTTTCATCCCTCAATGACCTCTCTTCTCACAAGGGAAATATGATGCTTAAATGATTGTTACCAGCTTCTGGAACGGGAGTGAAGAGCACCTGTGGACACACAGTTTCATCTTCTCCTAGGACACCCGTGGTCTGGTGGATGGAGCAGAGATGGAAAAAACTCATGAGAACAGAACTTCTCAGAGCCCCTGAGAGAGACTCAAAAATGCACCTTGTTTGACCCTCACCCCAATCAGGATGGTAGCATGAGATGCTTCAGGACTCTGTCCCCCTACAGAGGCTTTGAACAACCAGGAAGAACTGGCAGAAACATCTTTCTCAAAGCTTCAGAAAACAGTTAAAGAACTGCAGCCACAGGGCAGGCACTGAAACAACAAAGAGACTACTTAAAAGCAGTAGGATCTCATGGCAGGGGAAGGTTTGTACTGGACATATATTCCTACAATAGGAAAAAAAAAAGAATAAGAAAATAAAGATACAATGACAGTTAAATACAATACGTGATCCTGGATGGGATCTAGCAAGGGAAGAGAAAAGACTCAAAGGGGCATTATGGGAACAAAGGAAGAAATAGGAATATATACTGTAAGCTTTATATCAATGAATTGTAAGCTTTATATCAAAAGAATTTCTTGATATGCGTAAGTGAATATCCTTGTTCTTCAGAAATGTACATGGCAGTATTAAGTATTCAAGGAAAATGATAACCTGCAGTCATGTGTCCAGTAAATGAATTGATAAACAGACAGGCTGATAGACGGATAGAGAGGATGATACAGCAAATATGGCAAAATGTTAAAATTGGTGCACCTGGGTATCTGAAGGGGGTACAGGTAGGTTGGAGTTCTCTGTATAGAGTTTGTATTATTATTTTTATAACTGTCATGTACATTTGAAAGTATTTCAGAATAAGAAGTTAAACAACAACAGCAAAAACTGTCCTGGCTTATGGTAGGGAGGTTTACCCAGAGAGGGACGACACGCCCAGTGTCACACTGTCCAGCCAGGACAACTGTCTCTGATACGTGGCCTGCCTCCAAATTGCCTCCTGATGGAGGAGCCCGTGGTATCTACGGAGATGCCCTGAGCTCAAGTTCCTGCCCACCCACTAACGCCCTCGGGGAGATCGTGGAGTTTTGCCTGAATTCTCTGAACCTTTGTTTTCTCAGTTGTGCAAAGGACCCAGTAACCTCTGCTTTGCGTTTCTGCCCTGGCTGCGGTGAGGCCACAGCCATGGACATTTGCTGTGTCCTGTGAGGGGTGAGGCCAGGAGATGCAGTTGCTGAACGCCCAGTCCAGTCGGCGCCAGGGGCAGCGTGCTGGGTGCTGGAGGGTGAGGGCGGACTTGACAGGGAGCCTCTGCCCCTGTGTAGCTCATGGACCAGTAGGGAGTCAGACTTCATAAGGAGTACACCAAACAAATGGTGGCAAGATCTTTAAAGGAAATAAAGATCGCTTATCAAAGGAAGCCGATGGATTCCAGAGGCTCTGGGAGAGCTGCCCTGAAAGCTTAAGCTGAGATCCATAAAGAGAGGAAATGTTAACTAATGAAAGAAGTCAGGGGAGAGCATTACAGAGGGAGCAGCATGTGTAAACGTCCTGTGGTAGGAGAGCATGTTGGAGGCATTGAAAAAGGCAGAGAGTAAGGGGCAAAGGGAATGAGTAGAGGTGGGCACGGCTTTACAGACCACAGAGAATAGTTTGAATTTCCTTCTCAGAGCCACGAAAAGCCATGGCAAGGATTTATGGAAGGGAGTAACATGATCAGATTAGTTTGTTTTTTTTAAAATCCCTCTAGCTGTCGGGAAGACACACCAGCTGGGGACATGTGATGGGAACCTCCAAGGGCAGTGGACCCCAAGAGCCCGAGCTCAGGGGGATTTGGGGCTAGAAGCCTCAAGGCAGGGAACTCTGAGCGCTGTCATGCACCCTTAATCCATCCCTTAATCCTGCCCCCCCACACACACACCTCTGGGCCCAGCAACTCCTGGGTTTCTCTTTTCCCTCCAGTTAAGTTCATTCTTGTTATTATAGGACTGACTCCATTGATGACTCATCCGGGACTTGGGTTCTGGTTCCAGACGTTTCTCCTCTGCCGGCAACTTCGGGCTACACAGGGCCTGCGGGCTGCGCCCCTCACCATCTGGGGAGACGGCCAAGAGCTCCTCCCCACTCCCAGCTAGGGGGAGGTCTAAGGAGGAAGGAGCTGGGACCCTGCCAGCCTCAGGCACCACCCACGCTTTCCTGCCTCTGGTTTCTCTCACCTTCTTCCCTACCCCAGGGGACCCCTTTCTGCAAGTCCTGTTCACGCTTCCGGGACCCCCTCCTCTGCGTAGCCCTCTCCGGTGGCCCAAGCAATCTTCCCTCCCCACCTCAGCTGCGCTATCATGCCATCAATCCTGTAGAAGTGACCCAGACCCTGGGGAGCTTACCTTCCGGTGGGGGTTGCAGAGGAGTGTGCTGAGGGACTGTGAACGCAAAGGTGGTCGGAACCTAGAGGAGGGAACCGGTGACTCCCCCTGAAGGTGGGGTCTGGAGAGATTTCCCAGAACTGCTTTTGCACCTGGGTTTTGAAGGAGGCGTTCACTGTGGGGAGAAAACACAGCAAAACAGTGTGTGCAGTGGCACAGAGACGTAGAGAAGCATGCGTTCACGCAAATCATTTCTATGATGGGTGGAAAGGGTGTGTCGCATAGAAATGTTTGTTGAATGGATGAATAAATATTTCGGGAGTGGACACTAAAAGGTTCAGTGCGGCCACGTCAGAGTTGACAAACTGGCAGCATATGGGCCAAATGCAGCAAACAGAAAGTGGGAACCAACTCCAACCACAAACTTGAGTTGGTAGTCAACATCTAAAAACTGGAAGGCTTCACATAAAGTTCTAGAGCTGGATGGCAGCTCCTGCCTTCAGCCAGGCATGTGCTGGCCAGCTCACTGCATTTCCCACCTGGTCTACTTCCCTCATTCACTCATTCACCTGGTGGACATTGGTGTATTCAACCCTTTGTCTAACCCGTATGCCCTCAAGATTCTGGCCCGTGAGCTGCTTGCAGCCAGGCACACAGCAGGCGCTCAGTTCATGTTTGTTGGCTAGATGGTTAGATGATGGCAGTGGTTTTAACACATGTCCACAAATTGCTTAGCACTTCTCCGTTCAGAAGGTGGAGACTACTTCCCTTCCCTTCGAGGTGGGTGGGTGAGAGACTCACTTTTAAGGAATAGAATGTGGCAGGAGTTACGTGGTGAGATTCTCATGACTGAGTGAAAAAAGACATTGTGGCTTCCACTTGCCGTCCGGGAACACTTGCCACCATGCTGCTGGGACACTCAGGTACCCTATGGGAAGGTCCAGGTGGTGAGGAGGAGGCCGCACCAACTTGCCAGCCATGTGAGCAGGTCACTCACTTTGAAAGTGGCTCTTCCAGCCAGGCAGGCCTTCAGCCAGCAGCCCCAGCCAGCAGCCGGCTGCAAGACGCTGAGACCCTGAGCCAGAACCACTCAGCTAAGCTGTTTCCAAACACCTTCGCCAGGGAACTGTGTGAGACCATAGATGTGTATCATTGTTTTAGACTGCTGAGTTGTGGGGTAAGTTGCTATGCAGCAATAGATAATTAATACGGATGGATGGATGGATGGATGGATGGGTGGATACAGGGCATGTGGGGTGGGGAGGGAATTTCCAGTGGGAAGATAGATAGAGGTCAGGTTCCAAATAGGTCTGTCATCCTGGAAAGTTGGAAGGAGCTTTTAATCCAGGAGTGCCATTGTCCTAAGTTTTAGGCAAGTCCCTCAGGCTGCTAGATGGGGGAAGACGGAGTTGTTGAGCCATAAGCTGAGAGATCAGTAAGAGGTTGGAGCAATCATCCTGGAGAGACCGGGTGTCCTGTGTCTCCAAATCCAGCTCCTTAACAACAGTCCCTTCCCGCCCCCAAGTCCTTCACACCCTGTGGTCCTGGCTCTGTCATCCGTGGGCCCCAGTTGGCCCTCGAGGTCAAGACTTTGGCATTTCTCAGAGGCCAAGCCTTCTCCTCACTCAGAGCCTTCTTTGTGCAGAGGAAACAGTTGTTCCCTTGGCTGCTGGGGGACCCAGTGCAAGGTCAGGGGCTTGTAGGAGCCAGAGAGGTGGCGTGAGGGGCTTCTGGCCTTCTGTGGAGACCCTGCTGGTCCTTAGGCATGAGGGGGAGACACAGTCACCAGCCACCGTGAGACCAGGTCAGCCCTGAGAGCCAGTGTGCTGGGGGTGCTTGAAAGGGCCCAGCACATGCCACAGGGATTGGAACCCTGCCCCCTGCCCCCTGCCCCCTGCCCCCTGCCCCTGGCTCCCTGGCGGGCAGCTGGCTGGGGAGCAGGGACTGGCCACCAACTCAGAAGTTTCCAGTCTGACAAAGGGAAAGAGAATGTCACAAATTGTGCACTGGATTTAAGGGCTTTCACCTAGCAGTGACATAGATAAAGAGCCATTTTGAATTTTGAAGACTCAGGTCAAAAAGGACAATGTAAATTGTCTCATTAATAATCCTTTAAATTCATTACAGGTGGAAATAAAAATTTTAGATTTGGTAGTATAAATGAAATATCTTATTAAAATTAATTTTACCTCTTTCTCTTAAAATATGGTTACTAGAAAATTTTAAAATTACCTCTGTGTCTCACATTATATTTTTATCGCACAGCACAGCTCTAGAGGAATACTCTCCAGGCAATTTTCCGTGAATATGGTTTCTGATGGTCCCCCCTCTTAAGAGAATTGGGCAGAAGAAAATGCAGAGTACGCACTTGGACAATAACCTGTTCTAGGACCATAAACACCAGAAGTGAAGTCAAAAGACAAAGGACAATCTGGGAAAAATTATTTGCAGAGTAGATCTGAGATAAGGGCATATCTACTATATAATAAGCTCTTTAAAAATCAAGAAAAAGACCGAACGCCAAGTATGAAAATGAGCATGACATGAACAGGCAATTCCCGGAAAACATATATACCACGGGTCACATGAAACGTTTTAATGCGGATTAAAACCACAAGGAAATACCATTCCTCATCTGGCAAACTGGCAAAAGTTCAAAAGTTTGATAGCACATGTGAGTGAGGCTTGAGCAAACAGCCATTCACACATTGTTGGAGGGAATGCCAGCTGTTACACTCTGTCTGAAAGATAATTTGGTAAATCTCAAACAAAACTACTTATTCTTTTGCTCTCTGACCTAGCAATTTTACCTCTAGGATTTATTCTAAAGATGCATTTTCACAAATATGAAGCAACTTATTCACTGTGGGATTATTTAAAAGAGCAAAAGTTTGGAAATACATGAATGTCCATCCACAGGAAATGGGGTGAATGAGCTTTGGTGCCACGTGGGTGCTACACAGCTGTAAAAGGGATTCTATGAGCCGTGAGGCAGAGACCTCCAGGACATTGCGTTAAGTTAAACAATATCAAGATGGGAAGGACTGTATTTAGTGTGCTACTTTTTGTGTAAGAAAACAAAAATATGTACATTTTAATTAATTAATCAATGCAAAAGAAACACAAGAAAGATAAATCAGAAACTTATTGAAAATGGTTACTGTGCTGGTTTGAAAACATTATGTACCCCAGAAAAGCTACGTCCTTTCGATCCTGATCTGATTTTGTGGGGCAGACCTAATATTATGGGGTAAGCCCTTTTGATTATGTGGCGTCCATGGAGCTATGACCCACTCAGTTGTAGGTGGGAATTTTTCATTAGATGGAGATGTGACTCTGCCCATTCCAGGTGGGTCTTGATTATTTACTGGAGTCCTTGAGAGAGAGCCCACACAGGGAAACGTTTAGGAGAAAGCTTAAGACACAGATGTTTGGAGATGCAAAGGAAAACCCCAGAAGGGCCCACGGGATCTGCGAGAGCCGTTTGAAACCAGTGGCTGGAGAGGAGTCCAGCAGGCTTCGTCATGTGCCTTGCCATGAGATGCTGAGCAAGTCAGAACCCAGAGTCTTGTCCTGGAGAACGACGTGAGGGCCACAGACGCTTAGAGAGGAAGCCACTGGAACCGGGAGCCCAAAGCAATGACCAGGGAGTAAGGACCTCAGATACCAGCCACGAGCCTTCCCAGCTGACCGAGAGTTCCTAGAATCAAGGTATCTTTCATGAGATGCTTTAGTTTGGACATTTTTAAGGCCTTAGAACTGTAAATTTGTAACTTAGTCCCCTTTATAAGCGTCGTTCCATATCTGGCATGTTGCTTTTGGCAGCATTAGCAAATAAAACAGTTACTCGTAGGGAGTTGGTGGGAAAACAATGGAGAAAAAGAGACGGCAGGGAGATTTTTCTGAATACATTTTAATATAATTTTGACTTTTGAACTATGTAAATATTTTACATTTTCAAAAATAAGATTCCATAAAAAAGGAGAAGAAAGTAAACCCTCAACTTGGGTACAAAGGGAAACAAGTGAACTTAGCTGTTTATCCAATAAAGAAAAGAATTCACTCAACTACCTTTGCCCCCGGGCCTCTGACCCCTTCATGAAGTATAGTCTAAGGATAAGGAGAACTAGAAGGAAATCTTGAACTTTACTTAGCAGTAGTTGGTAGAGATATTGGTGTTTAAATTCTAAAACTTTTACTTGCATATTATATGATAAAAGAAGTGGGTAAATATATTGAGGTTTGGGGGACCAGAGTTCCCTAAGATGTTAAAAATATGAATGGCAGGGCGGTGCAACGGTGGCTCAGTGGCAGAATTCTTGCCTGCCATGCCAGAGACCCGGGTTCGATTCTCTCAGCCTGCCGATGCCAAAACACACATATATGGAATGGAGGAAGGCTCTGTGGATCTAACTGGAGACAGGTGGAGGGTGGGATGGAGGCTGTCCAAGGCAGCCTGTAACGGCTTCCCCAACCTTGCTTTCTTGCACTCTGGAGAGAGGTGTATAAAATGGGGAGCCTCTTAAACCCCAGTCTCTCCCTGCAGCAGTGTGGCCGGCCTCCCCACGCCCCTGGATTCCCCAGCATCCTTCTCCTCTAAACTCTGGCTTCCCCTGCCTGTGTTCTCTTGGGATGGCCCTTTCCCCTCTATGGCCCCACACTGGGGCTTGGCAGCCACCTAAGAACACCCCAGGTCTCTTCCCCACAAGTGAAAAAACTGGACAGGTGCGGCCGCTGCTTTGGTGGCAGGAGGGAGGGGCGGGATCACAAGGAGCCGGCTGAGAACTCAGCTCACAAGGAAAGGCCTAAAGTGCAGCTGTGCTTGCTTTCCTTCCTGTTTTCCGCCTGTTACCCTGATAAGCGCGGTCACTTTTCTTCCTGCCTGAGCAGAAAAGTATAAGAAGCCAGTGAAAGTTTTGAGCAAATGTAGATTTTGACGGTCCTTCCGACTGCCCCGAGGAGAGAGCAGAAGGAGCCCGCTGCAGGGGTTCAGGCAGGAGGTAATGGTGGTTTCGATGTTGGGACACGGGGTTAAGGATAGGAGGAAGAAAGAAATGTCTAAAAATGAAAAAAAATTCTACAGGAGGCAAAATCCGCAGGGCTAAAGGTTGGCTGACTCACGGTAAGGAGGATGGAAGGGCCTGGATGTCACCAGGTTCCTGGTAGCAGACGGGGCACACGTTAGTTGGGGACATGGTGGAGGAGCAGGATTTGGGGACAATCTATATTTAGTCTTGAACTCCTGAGTCTGGGGCCCCGGCGGGACATACCTGCCCTGGGCTATGGAGAGAGCTGAGTTAGGGTGACTGGGGAAAGAGCTTGGTTGTTTGAGATGGCTCAGGAGTGCTGAGCAGGCAAAGAACAGGGCCTAGGATAGAACCCAGGAAGTCCTAGGGCTTTACAGGTAGAATAAGATCCCATTTAGGGAACCAGAGAAAGACCTGCCCAGACCTCAAAGACAGTGAGGAAGCATCTCTTGAGTGAAGCCAAGGGATGTTTCCATCGAGAAGAGATGGGCAGTGTTAAGACTACTCTGAGATATACTAAATCAAGGACTAAAATATGAGCACAGAATTTTGTCGGGCATTAAATGGAAATAAGCACAGCTCTCTATGGACTGATGTGGAACTATCTTCAAGGTTGTATTAGTTATCCACTGCTGTGTAACAAACTACTCCACAACTCAGCACTTTAAAACAGCAATGAACATTTATTATCTCAGACAGTCTATGGCTTAGGAATTCCGGAGTGGCTTAGCTGAGTAGATCTCGCTCAGGAACTCTCAGGAGATTGCAGTCAAGATGTTGGCCAAAGCTCCACTCATCTGTAGGCTTGGCTGAGGCTGGTGGACCCATTTCCAAAGTGGCTTAGTCCCATGACTGATGACGTGGTGCTGGCTGATGGCCCCCTGTGGAACTCTCCGTAGGGCTGCTTGGGTGTCCTCCCAGCATGGCAGCTGGCTTCCCCTAGAGTGGGGATCCAAGAGATAATAAAGCAGGTAAGGATTTATGACCTAACCTAAGCCACACACTGTCATTTCCACGGTATCCTATCCTGGTCAGCCCTGCTTATGGGAGGGCTATGTAAGGGCGTGGATACCAGGGGGCAGGGACCATTGGGGTCACTTTGGAAGCTGGCTTCTGTAAGGCAAAGGAAGTAAGGACTCAAGTACCTTCAATTTGTGGAAGTTTTTGAAAAGCCACCCATTGACGTGAACATATGATATCTATTTGCTTTTACTTTCATAGAACATCTCTGGGAGAATATGCTTTTCACTGTTTACCCCTTTGTATTGTTCACACTTTTTCCTATTCTATTTTATCTAGAACTAAATTTCTCTCTCTATCTCCATATATATATATATATTTAAATTATCAAATGACCAAAAGGAGTCTCCATTGAGTTTGGCAAGAAGTTCTTTCATTCATTCAAACAACAGACATTGATTGAGTTCCTGCTGCATGCCAGTACTTTTCTTGGCACTGAAAACAGTGCAGTGAGCAAAACCAAGAGAGTCTGCTCCCCCCCCCCCCCCCCCGACAACCTAACCGGGGAGATAGGTGGTCGGCAAAAGAGTATATAACCCTCAGGAGGTGAGGAGTGCCACAGAGAGAAAGGCAAGGGGCCGTGTGCGCAGGGGAGGGTGGTGTTATACAGGAGGTGGGAGGTGGGGGCATTAGTGGGGCTGGGCGTCCTGGGGGCAGGAAATGGATGCAGGAGTGGGGGGGCTCTGGCCAAAGAGACAAATGAGGCTTTGAGGAGAGATAGCTGAAGAGGGGAGGGAGGGAAGCTGGAGGAGGGCCTGGAATCAAGGGTGACTTTTATCTGATTTTATAATGGGAGAGTCTTGGGAGCTGAGAAGATGCCAGAAAAAAAAAAAAAAAAAAAACAGGCTGGAGGTTTAGGAAAGGAGGGCAAGCCCCGGGTGGGGAGCTGGGCCTCAGCCCAGAGCTGAGAGGAGGTGGGGGTAGGGGTGGGGGGCTGGGACAGTGGCGGGGGCGTGCATGGGGGTGGGGCGAGTGGAGGAGTGAGGAGTGGAGCCACTCGCCTCCCAGGGGGCCGAAGGCAGAGAAGGCAGGAAGGAGAGACGAGGGGCAGGGCTGGAAGGCTTAAGGAGGGGGTGCTCCAGAGGCAGCTGAGGGACCTTTGATGGTCCCAGCCCCCCCCCCCCCACCGCCCAGCTGCTGTCCTCTGTGATCCGTGGATGCTGTGATCTCCGCAGCCCCCCTCCACGTGGTCCCACCCCCAGGACTCACAGCTCCCAAAACCCAGACCCGTGGTCAAGACACGTTCCCCATCTGCCCTTGGGGAGGCTCTGCCTCCACTTCTACAACAATATTTGAAATTCTTAAGATACTGTCCTTGTCTCTTAACGTGAACTTCAGGCCCCAGCTCCCCAGTGGCTCCCCACTGCTCAGAGAACAAAATCCAAACCCTTCAGCATGCTCTCCAGGGCCCCAAATGGTTTGGCTTCTGTATTACTTTTTAAAAACACAGAATCTAGTACGTTCTAAACAAACGTTTCCTCATGGTGAAATATAGCATAGCTATAAAGGCAGAGATGTATAGTTTGAAGAATAATGATGAAGAGCCTTGAACCCATCTGTCTGCATTATCCCTGAAGCCCTCCCAGCAAAGCCCCCTCCCTCCGCGTCCCAACCCAAGGCAACCTGTTCCCTTGCTTTTCTCTATATGTACATTTATCCCTTATATGTAGATACCTTAGCAAAAGCTTATTTAGCTTTGTCTGTTTTCAAACTTCATAGAAATGGAGTCAGACTAAACATATTCTTCTATTCTTGCTTCCCTCCCTCCCACGCCAGCATTCTGCTTCCACGTTTATCCATGTTGACACAAGCAACTGAATTTCATTCATTTTCACTGCTATATAGTATTTCCTTCTCTGCGTGCAATGCAATGCAATGCATCTGTTTTCTATTTTTAGTTGATATTTGGGTGGCTCCCGGTCTTTTGCTGTTATAACAGTGCTACTTTGAGCATTTCTGCATTCCCGCACATGTTGCTGATATACAGATATGGGAGGCTCTTTGGGGAAAAAGTAGGAGTAGAATTGTGTCTGCATTTATGCTCACACCACAGGCACGCATCTTCCGCTTTACCAGAAAACAGCAAGCGGTTTTCCAGAGTAGTTGGGTGCCCTGTTCACACACCCACCAGCTCCCTCTGGAGCCTCTCATCCCTTGGCATCTTCAGACTTTTCATTGTTGCTAATCCAGTGGTCATGTCTGGATGTCTCCTTTGATCCTAATCTGCATTTCCTTGGTAATAAGGTTGAGCATCTTGTCTCATGTTTGTGAATCATTTCCATCTCTTCTTTTATGAAAAGTCCCATCATGTCTTTTGCTCCTTTTCTATTGTGCATTTATTAGAATGTTTCTCATTGATTCATAGGTGATTTTATATGGTCTAGATATTCACTCTTTGATTGGTTATGTGTGTTGCAAGTATTATTTGCAGATTGTGACTTGTCTTTCATTCTCTTGATGGGGTCTTTTGGTGAACAAAAGTTGTCGAATTTAACGCAAACTTATCAAATATTTTCTGTATGGCTTAAACTTTTTGTAACATTTAAGAAATTGTTCCTAAAAGCATTTTCCATAAAGATGACTCCTACATTTTCTTCTAAAGTTGTAGAATTTTTAGCATTTACATTTAAATCCTTAATTCATCTGGGATGGATTTTTAAATGTATGGCATAAGGCAGGGAAACATTTTCTTTTTTTTTCCCATATGGCTAGCCAATTTTCTGGCAATATTTATTGAAAAGACCATCCTTTCCTCCTGAATCTGCAACACAGGGTGTGTCATATATCAAGTTTCGATATATGTGTGAACATAAAAATGTTTAGGAAAAAGTAAAATAAAATAAAGTGATATGCAACTCTTTGTCCCAAGCAATCCATACCTAGGAACTTATCCTAAAGGAACAACTGTAAATATAAAAAAACAAAAACAAGCCAAAAAAAACACAAAACAATTTAGGTCAAGGATATTGTTTATTAGAGCAAAAAATTGGAAAGAAATCTAATTGTATATCTAAATGAGTAAATAGCTTAAATATATTTTTTTATGTTTCTGCAATGGAACATTTTGCAGTAATCTAAAAAGGTGGTAGATATTGATATGGTGAAGAAAAGAAATGAAAAAAACAGATTGAAATATTCAAAATATCAGACTGTCGAATCACATATCTGCTATAAAGTAGTTATGTAATATAGAAGTAATATATGTTCATAAATACATTACAAAGAAAGAAGGATTTATATCAAACTGATAGCAGTTTATCTGTATTGTTTGATTTTCTTACAATGATTTTGGATAGGCATAAATAAAACACATTAACTTTTTCCATGTTAAAAAAAATATTAATGCTGCAGCAATTCAACTCCTAGGTATTTACCTAAGAGAAATGAAAATTTATGATCACACAAAAACCTGTATATGAGGGCTTATAGCAAGCAATTCCATTTATAATCATCAAAACCTGGAAACAATCCAGAGCTCCTTCAACTGGTGAAATGGATAAACAAACTGTAGTACATCCATACAGTGGACAATTACTCAGCAATAAAAGGAAACATGACTAAATACACATAAAACACGGATGAATCTCAGATGCAATTAGGACAGGCAAAAGAAATCAAAAGACTAGAAGCCTGCAAGCCCTATAAATCCAGGTATATGACATTCTCGAAGAAACAAAAGCATAGGTACAGGAAACATAGCAGTAGTTGCCAGGGACTGAGATGCTGGGAGGAGCTGGCAAAAACCGGACACAGAACTTTTGGAGGTAATGGCACTGTTCCTGCGTTTGATTATGGTGGTGATGGCTTTGGGTTTGTCACAAATAGAACTCTGCCCTAGAAAGGGTGGATTTCGCTGTCTGCCAATTGCACCTCAATAAAAAAATGCAAACTGTAAAAAGGTGTTGCATAGAATGCCTTTGTAAATCAAAGTAAGCCAATAAAGTGAAAGTTAAAGAAAACTAAGTTGTGTAAGAACATTTAATGACATGGGGGGGCATCCACAATATGGCCAAATGAGTAGCCGTGCTGCACAGCTGTACGGCAGGCTTTCTAGGTGTGCACGCGTGCGACGTATATGCTGGTAGAAAGAAAAACTGCTAAACACCACAATGGTGTCCAGGAGTCTCTCTGAGTGGAGGGGTTACAGCTTATTTTCACTGTTTTTCGCTCCCTGTATTTTCTATTTTTCCCCACGCTGCCCGCGGTTTGTCCCAGCTCCTCGGAACTGCTGGAGTCCACGGCAGGCTCAGGGAGACTGGGAGGGAACAGAAACGCCACGTCTGGGAAAATGGCAACCCCCAGATGAACCCCGGGCCCCGTCTTCTTGATGTTTATATTTTCTCCCTGGGCAGACGCCACAGGAGCCTGGAAAAGGAGGTAGGAAATTCAGATGCCACAGGCATCCTTGTCCTCCTGTCTCCCCCACTTCCTGGCTCCCACAGAGACAGTGTGAGGTCAGGAGACGGGCTTTGGTGCTGAAAGGGTTGAGTCCCAATCCGTCACATATTACTGTGTGACCTTGGGCCATTTACTCAACCTCTCTGTGCCTTGGCGCCCTCCTCTGGAACATGGGGATGGAGATAGCACCTTCCTTATCGGGATGTTGTGTGTGTGTGTGTGAGTGCACACAATCACGTGTAAAGAGCTTAGAATGATGCCTCTCATCATGGAAGTGCTCAGTGAAGGTTTAGGCAAGTGCTGTCAAAAACCCAACTGAGAGATATATTAGTCCATTGGTCCCATCTCAGGGGATGTGGTGGTCAGAGAGAATTGTGGTGTTGATAGCCCCCAAATATTTTCTAAATGATCTCAAAACACATTTCACTTGTGTTTTGGAGTATCCTAAAGGGAGCGTGCATGGTCTACAGAAATGTTTCCTCATGTTTCCTCTCTTCAGCCAGCCACTTGCCCACCACCATCAACCCTCGCTTTGGGGATCCCACTTCTCCAAAATCCCTTCATTCGGCCAACGCATGTTTATCGAGCACCGAGTATGTGCCTGCTCTAGATCAGGGAAGAAATCAGATAAGGGTCGTGTCCACAAACAGCCAGGCCCCAGAGCCAGCCCCAGACCCTTTGTCGTCTCTCCCTGCCCCTTTCCTCCTTATTCTGCCACCCAAAATCCAAGAAAACCATGCTGCCCCTCCTCAGCAGATGGCGGGGAGAAGATGTCAGGTCTGCAAAGTCAGAAGCCCCTTTAGCAGGCAGGACTCCAGCAGAGGCAGCACTTTAGGTCACCAGGCACCTGTGTCCTGTCCCAAATAGAGAGTGCCAGCCCCTGCCTGGCCTGAAGTACAGGCTCAGCAAGTGGAGACCTCATTTCACAGTGCTCCTCTTGCTCTCAGTTGAATTGGCTGCAATTTCTGGGCACAGAGCCACACTGTTTTCATTCCTTGGGGAATGACAGTTCAGGGTAAGGCACATGGCAGGACCTGCCGGGATGGCCGGTGAGCTGATCTCTTGCAGAGGCCATGGATGGCCCATGTCAGAGTTCACTGGTATGCTGGGGAGGGGCTGGGGGAGCTCACCAGCCCAGCCAGGGTTTTTTCTTTCTAAATAACAGTGGCCCACACTGGCACAGCCCTCCATATCTTCTGGCACTCTCACCCGGCCACTTTCCATCTGCGTAATCTTCAAGGCACCTCTGCGAGCTCCATGGGACGCATAGAAAGACTGGGTTCGGACTTGATCTCTGCAAAACTCATCGGTAGCTATGAGACCTTGGCAACCTGCCTGACCCTCAGTGGCTCTATCTATAAAATGTGACCATTAGCTGCTGCTTTGGTGGATAGGATTGAATGAGATGGTGTATATGGCAGCTTTTGAAAATGCTGGTCTTTCCTTCTTTCTCAAGAAGGAAGCCTCTGCCTTCAGTCTGTTGGGCAGCTGGCCACAGACCCCAGGAGACAACTGCCTTTTGTGGTTCTTATCGCCTGCGGTCACCTCAGTTACTCAGAGAATCAACTAATCAGAAATAGTTGCCAGCAACAGAAAACAACTGCAGCTCATTTGAACAAAAAAGGAATTTATTGGAAGGATATTGTTTGACTTACAGAATCACAGAAAATTCTCCAGCCTCTACCCTGAAGCCACAGCGAACTTTTATAAAATTAATAGGAAATGCACACTTGGCATTGTGCCTTTCATATAGTAAGTGCTCAAAAAATGTTATAATAACATTTATAATAATATAATATATATATTATAATATAATAACTAGTAATAATAACAAAAGCACATCTTACCATGTGGCACATCGCTCAAAATCCTCTAATAGCTCCATTCTGTCCACCAAGGGGATCCTAGCCTGTGGGCTGTGCATACTCAGTGCTGGTGGGGCCTGTAGGTTCTGAATTCTCTCAAAGGGTCTGCAAGCTCACATATCCATGGGGCATTGTCTGCAAACTCACTTATCTATGGGGCATTGTCTGCAGGCCCAAGGCGGGAGGAAACACTCTCACTCCCCCTCTGCCTGCCTCTCAGCTCTCCCTTAGGAGCTGGAATGGCTACTCTGAGTGGCTGAATCCTGGGACGTTGCTTGACCTTGTATCTAGCAGGCAGGAGTCCCTGTGGCTAAATCCTCACGTGTGTCCTTTCTCTCTGTTCTTCCACGTTGTGCCACGTACTCAGGAAGCTAAGCCCAGGCTTGCTCTTATCCTCGCTTCCCCATCCTTGCCAGTCATTGTTAGGATTTCTCTCCCAGGCCCAAGCTGGCAGGGAAGGGTTTGCGCACTGGAACGCCCCAGGACCAGCTTTTATTCCAGCCCTGCCCCAGCCATGGGCTCCCGGCCCAGCTGACAATGAATCAGTCTTTTGTTTCTGCATGGAACAGTCCTCTGTAGCTTCAGCAGCCCAGATGCGTGATGGGGACAGGTGGGCAGGTAACTAGCAGGGCAAGTTTTCGGCCTTCCAACGTCCTCCTGGCCAAATACTATTAAATGTCATTCCTGGCTCCTCGTTTCAAATGTCTGCAATTTGGGGGACTAGAAAAAATGCAAACTCATTTAACAGAGTTGCTAAATTTGTAATGGCTTTTTCTTAATCAGTAGGCTTTGCAAATTTAACGGCTCTCCTGCTCCGCCCGTCCGTTCATCCTCCATTATCAGAAGGACTGCTCTGGAAAGGCACATCGGCTCGCCCTGCTTGCTCTGGGCCTACCCTGCCGCCAGTTTCCTCGGGGGTTTCCATTCAGCATCTACACGCTCACCTGGGACCCTCTTCCCTGCAGAGCGGGACACTGGTCTGCGATGGCGACACACATACTTCAGGGGTGGAGTAGCCGAGAGTTAGGATGGTGAGGCCACAGCCCCAGCAATCAGAGGCGACATCGTTTCACCACGCTTCCTTCCTCTTACTCAGTAGGGTCTTGCCAGACTGGCGGAGCAGGGCTCAAGGGGGAGAACCTGCTCGACCTTCCTTAGCTGAACACATCCAGTCAGTTGAGCTGCAAGGGGCGGAGTGAGCGGGGGTCTTCCTGCCTCCCCTCCCCCCGATGCCCCATCCCCGGCCCAGGCCTGGTGGGCCAAAGGCTGCCTGTTTGCACTGGGTCAGCGTAAGGTGCCAGGGAAAGGCTGGTGAGCAGGATGGGCTTCCCCGAGGACCCGGGTCTCCAGCCCGACTGGGAGGTCTTGAGGGGCTCTGGCCACAGCGCAGAGCCTCTGCTTCCCCGGGCTCCTGGTCCACAGACACCTTCCTTCCTGTTTTTGTTTTTTCTTTCAGTGATTGTTTTTGTTGAGATATAATCACCTAAAGTGAGCAATCAGTGGTTCACAGTATCATCATAAAGCTGTGCATTCATCATTACAGTAGACTTTTGAGCATTTTCATTACTCCAAAAAAAAAAAAAAACCCAAAAACATCCCATGAC
Organism: Tamandua tetradactyla; assembly: GCF_023851605.1. NCBI lineage: Eukaryota > Metazoa > Chordata > Mammalia > Pilosa > Myrmecophagidae > Tamandua > Tamandua tetradactyla. The sequence continues at coordinate 13,887,398 of NC_135327.1, read as the reverse complement.
CCCCATATCCTTTGATTTTTTTTGTCTTTTTTTTTTCTTACATATCTGTCCATACATTGTATAAAGGGAGAGTCGGTCCCTTTTGTCACAATCGCATGGTTATACCTTGAAAACTCTATAGTTATTCAGTCATCGTCAGGAATCAAGGCTATTAGGCAATTCAGCAATTCAGGTCCTTTCCTCTAACCACTTCAATGCACCAAAAACTGAAAAGGGACATCTATATAATGCATAAGAATAACCCCCAGGATAACCTCTTCACACTGTTTGAAATCTCTCAGACACTGAGACTTTACTTTCTATAATTTCTGTTCCCCCTTTTGGTTAAGAAGCGCTTCTCATTCCCACAATGTGAGGCCCAGGCTCAGCCCCAGGAGTCCTGTTCCACGGTGCCAGGGAGAATTACACCCCTGGGAGTCGCGGCCCATGTAGGAGAGGGAGGCGGGCGTGAATCCACCTGCCGACTCACCTTTGAGAGAGAGGCCACATCTGAGCAACAAAAGAGGTTCTCTGGGGGTGACTCTTAGGCCTAATCATAAGCAGATTTAGCTTCTCTTTTGTAGGAATAAGTCCCACTAGGGAAATCCTCAAGATAGATGGCCTGTCCCATCAAATTGACAGTCCCAAGTGCTGGTGAGAATATCAGGTCTTCCTCAAGTGGGGAAGTTTAATATTTCCAACTTTTTGAGGGACTGGGGAAAAAATGCTTGGTTATCTTCTGCCCAGCTTACTCTGGGATGTGTTTGGGGCATCACACCAACCTGTACAAACCAACAAGATCTCACTCCCTAGTCATGGTTCCATGTAATTACGGTGTTGGAATAAGCTGACCATACAAGTTCAATTAGATGGCACTTTACTTTTTCTTTCTCTCTCTCTCTCTCTCTCTCTCTCTCTTTTTTTTTTTGCATGGGGAGGCACTGGAAATTAAACCCGGGTCTCCGGCATGGCAGGTGAGAACTCTTGCCAGCTGAGCCACCTTGGCCTGCCTGGCACTTTACTTTTTGATATCACCTGAATAATATAATGATAGCTACCATTTCTTCCCTTCCTAGCACCAAGGGGATTTGGCTTGTATGCCAGTGTGGTTGCCAGGGCTGGGAATTTGTCAGGAGATTAGCCATACAAAAGGGGCACTGAGAGAGTGGAAACCAGGAGAAGGGGAGTTAGGAAATGTAAAGAGGGAAGGGTGGGATACATTTTGAAATGTATAATTGGAATTGGAGGTCTCAGTGTAAAACCATGGATTTTAATATGCACAGATACATGTGTATATGTATGTATCATACGTGTTGATTATTATTTAGATAGACACATATTTACATGTATATATGGGTCCACCTGTGCACATGCGTACATGTGTTTCCCAGCTCTGTCCATTGAGAGGGCCTAAAGCAATGACACCCCAATGGACATCCCTGATGCCCACATCTTGGCTTCCGAGTGACAGCCTTGCTAAAAGGAGCCAGAGCTCCTGGGAGAACTGACTGACTGTAAGATGTGGTAGATAAGCTGCAAGACGAGCCTGAGATGTCTCGTTGTGTCAGACATAAGGGATTTTTCAAAGAATTATGGGGACCTGTCAAAAGGCGATAGGAACTGACTTGAAGGAACTCTCATTAGCCAAAAATGGGACAATATGAGCATCCAAACAAATAATGATAGCAATGGAGTGTAGCCCAATAAATAAAATAGGAATCTGTGATGAATAAAGGTGGGAGAATGGAAAGCTCCTCCTTCTAGTAGAAAGATAACTAATGTGTAGAAAAGGAATTATAGAATTATAAATATCACTACTTCATAATACTAATAATTGATACAGACTAGAATCATCCATGGCTGCTAAAATTAGCGGGTGACCATTTGATAAGACACAGTGGAAGGCTTACACAGCATCGATGCATCTCTCTACTACAGCTCCTACTACTTATTAACTCTAAGGCAGACACCCTCTTAATCAAATAAGCAACATCCGTCTCATCAGTCATGGGACAAACGGATGCTGTGTGCCTCTGGTTGTGATGCAGTGAGAAGAAGACAGCATCCATTCTGTGGCACCCCTGCCAAAAGTGCGAAAACAGAATCCACTGCAAAAACAGCAGACAAATGCAAACTGATGGAAATTCTTCAAAGCAGCTAGCTTGCTCTCTTCACTGTCAAGGGCATAAAAAACAGGAAACAATGAGGAACAGTTCCAGATTAAAGGAGGCTAAAGAGACATGACAACTAAATGCATCACGAGATCTTAAATCAGTGAAAAAGTAAATTGGGCCCATGGACAAGATGTTTCTAGTATATTCATGTTTGTACTGTAATTATGCAGATGTGTATCCTCATTTTTAGGAAATGTACAATGAAATATTGCATCTGCATTTACTCTCCAATGATTCTGAAAAAATTTAAGTGTACACATATAATGATAAGGCAAATGAGGTAAAATATTAATAACTCAGGGAATCTGAGTGAAGGGTATGCAGGATTTCTTTGCACTATTCTATAAAGTTGGAATTCTTTCAAAATAAAACATTTTTAGAAAGTGACTTAAGAGTACTAACAACCAAAAATTATAATACAAATAGCTATCATAATTGAGTATATACTATGGGCTATAATGCATTTGCTCATTTAATCTAACACTAACCACATAAGGTAGATATTATTATTCTTATTTTACAGAAGAGGAAAGAGTCTCAGAGAGGTTAGTGACTTGCCCAGGGTCACACAGCTTGTAAGTAATAGTGGTGCAATTTGAACCCAGGTCAAGCTGGCTTTAGAGCCTATGCTCTCAACCCTCTAAAAGATAGATAAAAGGGCAAATAAACAGACGACAATTACAGAAGGTGGCAAATATGGAGACGGGGCCTGAAGAGAAACCAGAGCAGATGGAAGGCTCCAGCTGGGAGGTGACATCCGAGCTGGCCCTTGAAGCTTGTGGGGAGTTCTCCGATATGAAAGGTCACAGGGAGGCTTCTGGAATGTTCAAAATGTTTTATATTTTGATTTGAGTGATGGGCAGTGGGTATAGACTCATGTAAAAATGTACACTTAAGATTTGTGCGCTTTGCTTTATATGTTATAGTTCAAAATGTAGTTTTTAAAATAAAATATATTCCCCTGTACTATTGAAAATCAACTTGATCCCCATCAGGGCCACTTGAACCATCTTTTGGGGAAAATGCGCTGAGTATGCTCCGAGGCCCCTTCTTATTCTAGATTCAGTAACTCCCCCAAATTCACAAAGCTGAGCCAGAACTTTGAATTCAGAACTTGTTTGTCCAAGAGCAGTGTCTCTTGTCTTCTTACTTGCTCTTTGGTGGAGGCACAAGCTGACACACTCTCAGAGCTTGCAGGACACTTGAGAATCACAAAACATCCCTTTGCCACTTCTTTGCTGTGTGACCTTGGGCAAGTTACTTAACTTCTCTGAGACTCAATGATCTCATCTGTGAAATGAAGCCAATGATATCTACTTTCAGAGGCTGATGAGGATTAAAAGAGATGGTCAACCAAGAGCTTGGCTTGGTTGCTGATGTGGATAGGACCCTGGAGCCCACAGAGCAGTAAACACTGGTCCAAGTTCTCACAGGCACGTAGAGGCAAAGCCGGGGCTCAAATCCAGCCCTGTTCCTTACTGATCCCCTGTAGTCCAAGCTTGCCTCTGTCCCCAGGCCTACACAGGGCACTCCCACGCAGGAAGTAGGTCTTTTCTAGCAAAGTTCACTTTAGGGCTCTACTGAGTACACGTGTTTATTTCCTAATGTGACTGAGGGGAAATATCTCTGGATGTCAAATATCCTCAGACGTTTGGTGAAACTCCTGTGCGGCTTTTCTTCCTGTGATCCTTCCTTGGTCTGGACAAGGAAACGCCTTCATGAGCCAACATTGTGACAGAGGCAAAATTCATCAGTGGTCAGAGAAAAACGAGAAGTAAGAGTGCCACCTCCCTCTCCACCTCCCCCTGGGAGGGCGACTTGACTTTCTGGAGGTCTTCATTTCTTTATGTCACTTTGAATCACTGTCTAGTAACCTTTCCTTTCAGGCTGAAGAGCTGTCTTTAGCATTGTTTGTAGAACACGTCTGGTGGCGATCAACTCCCTCAGATTTGTTTATCTGGGAAGGTCTTCGTCTCGCTCTCATTTTTTAAAGAAAATGTGCCAAATACAAAATTCTTGGTTGGCAGTTTTTTTCTTTCCACACTTTAAATATTTTAACCCACTATCTTCTTGCCTCCATGATTTCTGATGAGAAATTGGCCCTCAATCTAACTGGGGCTCCCATCTACATAACATGTTACTTTTCTCATTGCAGCTTTCAGAACTCCCTCCCTGTCCTTTACATTTGATAGCGTGGTCAGTATATGATGGGGTGTATTTTTCTTCATGTTTATCTTGTTTGATATTCTCTGGGCTTCTTGAATGTGCCTATTTTTGTCTTTCGCTTAGCTTGGGAAGTTCTCTGTCATCATTTCTTTGAATATTCCTTATGCCCCTTTCCCTCTTTTTTTTCCTCTTTCTGGGACTCCCATAATAAATATATTATGTGTGTATGATGGTGTCCCAGAGGTGTCTTAGGCTATTTTCACTTTCTATAATTGTTTTTTATTTTCTGCTCCTTAGCCTGACTCATTTCAATTGTCTTGTCTTCAAGTTCACTGATTCTTTCTTCTGCCAGCTCTAATCAGCTGCTGAAACTCCCCCGGGAATTTTTCATTTCAGTTATTGTAGTCTTCAATTCCTGTAGCTCCGTTTGGCTCCTTTATAAAATTTCTGCCTCTTTACCAAGATTCTCTTATTGCTCATTCATTGTTTTCCTGATATCCTTTAGTTCTTTCTCGGTATTTTCCTTCAACTCCTTGAGTATTTCTGAGATCATTTTAAGGAAGTCTTTGTTTGGTTATGCCCATATTCTTGTCTTTTTTATTGGGGTTTTCTGGATTTTTATCCCCTTCTTTTAGATGGGCTTGTTTCTTTGTTTGTCTTGTAGTCTTTTGGTGCACACTATACATTTTAATATTTTAAAATGTTTACTCTGTGGTTTATTCTCTGAGATGTCTGTTTCTTTATTTTTGTCATGAGCTGGTGATAAGACAGAGATTTTCTTGAGCTTCAGCCTTTTTGTCAGGCTGGTTTGTCCAAGACAAACGCACAGTGCAGGGTCTGATGTGCCATTTCTGGGCCGGGTCTTGTGCTTCCTGCTTGTTTTGGAGCTCCTCTCTGAGCAGGAGTTTGAATGCCCCTCTACTTCCTAGGAGACAGACCTCCTTCTCTGCCTGCCTCTAGAGTTTCTTGCACTCCTTTTATGGTCTCAAACTGCTTTCACTTGGACGGCAAATTTTGGGAGGGGGCACATACCAGAAAGGAGTTCCCAAAGTCAGTCTCTCCCAGCCAGAAAAGGGCCAGGGATCCGCACGGGGGGCGCGGACTGGCTCCAGAGTGCCCTGGAGGGGGAATAAGAAGGAAGCCAAGAGCTCGTTCCGTAACTCCCAAAGCTGAGCTTTTCTGACCTGCCCAGCAAAGGCAGCCCTTCAGCTAGGTGTCCCCTGCAGCCCTGAGGAGCCTGGCACCTCCAAGTCTCCTCTGCTACTGCCCTTTGCCCAGGCAGATCAGAACAATGTCCACCCTCAGAGCTGGGCCCCAGTGATCCAACGTTGCTATTCAAAAGCAGTGATGAGCAATTGGCCATGCCCACCCCTGGCCTTGGGGAGGAAGACCTTTAGGTACCTTTCTGTCATCGGCAAGCTCACTAGGAGCTGGACCCCACTGCGGCCTGCTGCAAGGGGAAGGGGTCCAGTAACCACTGTGTGGGAAGAACAATTTACTGGTCTTACTGTAAACCTCTTCCTCCCTCTGTTCCCTGAATGCTGTACAGTGTTCTACTGGCCACAGGAGTTTTGAAATAGTTGTTTCAGACAGTTCCTGCCTGTTTAATTAATACTTGTTCTGGTGGAAGGGCTGAGTCCTGGGGTTCCCAAGTCCTCCATCTTTCCACAGGCCTCTTGAAATAGCCCTGAAGCCAATGTGAGTTGGGTACTTTCTGTTACTTGAAGTTGAACACTCACTGACACAAGGCAGAGGGTCAGCTCTGAAGCGGGGGCGGGGTGGGGGGGCTCTCTCTGGCCAGGGACAGAGCTGAAAGGGCCAGTGGACTCATCTGGTTCTGGCTGGGATTGGCGTGTTCAGAAACTTGCCAGCCCTTTTCATGATTCTGATTTGATGGCCGTGTAAGTCATCATCATGTGAGCTCCATTCTAATGCTCCTTTCCTGCTGGACACCCTCGCAGATGCAACATCTGCCAGGGCTCAGGGAACTTGGGAACTGGAAATGTTCAAAAGCATGCAAGATAATTTTTCAAAAGTCCAATTTTATGACAAGTCATTTTTCTACATGCTTTGGCTCCTACTGAGAGCTAGCTTCCTTGTATAGATACAAAATCTGACTACCTGGGGGTGCAGGTCATTTGAAGGAAGGCAGAGCTGGGGCGAGGATCCAGAGGGACCTGGCTACTGCCCCGGGTGGGGAGAAGTCTTCTCTCCATGAACAGTGGCGTGACCCTGATTGTGACTTAACTGTTTTCTGACTCAGTTTCCTCATCTCCAAAATAGAGAATAATCATCCCTCTCTCACGGGTTGTCTGCACACATTATAGATGTTTTGTGCATGGTGAGTATTTCCATTCTTAAGCAAACAGAAAGGATTCCAGTTGCTCCAGATGAGGGCGGGAAAGAAGACCCTTTTAGAACCAAGCAAGGGGAAGAAGGAAAAACAACAAACTCTCAGCGGGTTTCATTAGACTTTCATAAAGTCAGAGGCAGGGAGGCAAGGCACGGGTGGTGGGTGGGCTGATGGGGACACAAGGGGAGAGAAGCCGGCTGCCCTCTCCGCAGTCCCGCCCTTCCTCTCATCACCATGGAGACTGAGCTGGCTGCCCAGCAGGGTTCCAGCCCACCCAGGGCCTGAGACTGGTGCAGAGGGCGGGACAGGGGCTGAGCAGACAGACCTGTCTGGAAAGCTGGGCTATGGGTGGGGAGTGGCCCAGTCCCCCCAACTCCATCCAGTGGACCGTGTTTGGGTCTCAGCTCTGCTAGCAGCTTGCTGTAGGACTCTCCAAGCCTCTCTCCATAGCTGCCAAAGGAAGGGGTAAAAATGAATTTTAAACAGTTTGGTTAAGAAAACTGGAAGACAGGCAACAGTGGAGCATGGTGCAAGGAGAAGGATGCTTAATGCTGGGGAGAATGTTCACCACATGTGTTTATTTTTTTAAAAGTCAGGTTACAAAAATGAGCAGTGTGAAAAAAATTTAAAAAAAAGGGCCGGCCATGGTGGCTCAGTGGCAGAGTTCTCACCTGCCATGCCGGAGACCCGGATTTGATTCCCAGTGCCTGTCCATGCCAAAAAATAAAAAAAGCACTGTACTTACCCTTACAAAAAAAAAGGGTGGGGGGCAATATACTCTAAAATATACTTTTGCTTGTCTCTGGAATGGGAGATTACGTGTGATTTTCATTCTCTTCTCGGTGCCTTCTCAAGTTTTGGCCAATGAACATGGATTTCTTTTGCAACCAGAGTGACCTTAGCCATCACCATTTTGGGGCAGCACGCCAAGGGTTTTACATGATCTAAAGTGCCTGCTGTCTTAATAGTGATTCAGGGAGGGATACCTGCTATTATTATCCCCACTTCACAGAAGAGGAAACTGAGGTTCAGAGAGGTGAAGTGGCTTACCCAAGGCCAGACCACTGGAGAGTGGCAGAACTGAGATTTGAAACCACAACTCTAAAATTTGAGTGTGTACTCAGAGCCGCTAATGACTCTCAGGACATGAAAAAACAAAACGTTCCATTTTCTTAACATTCTACTATGGAAAATAACAAAAAAAAAATTCAAGAGTAAAAAGAATGATCTTGTAACCCCCCTGCGCCTAGCACCCAGCTTTTGCACAGTCCTGAAACAGGGGTTCCAAGAGGGGTTGGGGTGCTCAGGGACCTAATGAAGTCCAGGGGGCTCAACCTTCACACATGCAGGGACCCCGGGTCCCCTCCTCTGGGGCTGCCATCCTGCCCGTGATGGGGAAGCGCAGTGGCCCCAGCCACGCCCCGCTTCCTTCCTCATTTCACATTCTGCTCCCTTGTGTTTCCTTTATAGGTCGCCGGTTCCGCTCCAAGGCCCGAGGCTTGGGCTGCTCTAGAGGACTAGGACATGACTGGATGGACCGCCCTGGTGGTGTTGGCTGCGCTGGGTGTGGCGGTGGCAGGGGCCCCCAATCCTGGCCTTGTGGCCAGGATCACCCAGAAGGGCCTTGACTACGGTAATGGATATCTTCCTTCCCTCCCCTCCCGACCCTGCGGTGAACTTATTGAGCACCTACTGTATGCCATCTCTCTAAATCCAGCATTCTTACTTCTTACCATCGACATTGACAGATGAGCCCGCTGAGGCCTGGGGATGGGGGAGTGGGATGTGGGCAGCTGGATTTGAGCTCTGGTCTTTGCCTGATGACCCAGCGGAGATATGAACTGCAGAGCAGAGTTTTCGGCAGACCTAGAGAGAAAACAGACCCCCATTGGCTCATATGTTCAGGGGGTCTCGTGGCAGAACTTGAGGAGAACTTGCATCTCACCCTTGAATTCCAATCCTGGCCTGGCAGGGTACCCCTGAATCCAAGGGGTGCAGCCGGCAGGCCCCACATAAGCTGCGGGGCTGAGGAAGGAGCATGCCCGTGCTTTGCACCCAGTTTTGGGGTGACCCTTGCTGGGAGCAGGGACATGGGCTAGGGCTTTAAACCCACGAGCCCTCAGGCCCTGTCATAGCTGCCTCAGTTTCCCCTCCTGCCCACATCCCATGTGGCAATCAGAGTGAGTTTTCTGAAATGCAGCAGATCTGCTCTTGTCTCTCCCCTGCTTACACTGCTCAGTAGCTCCCTAGTGCCTTCTGAAGGTATCCTCACGCTCGAGCATGGCATGACTTTCAAATCCTGGCCATCCCACACTTCCTTTCCCCTCCAGGCAGGAACCATGTCTACATTTACTTTTGAATCCCCAGAAGGCTCACCCCAGGGCCTGGGTTCTGGGATCAGATGGCCTGCGTCCAAATCCTGCCTCCACCACCCATCAGCTGTGTGGCCCTGAGCAAGTCACCTCACCTCTCTGAGTCTCAGCTTCCTCATCTGTGAAATGGGGGCAGTCATGGGACCTACTTCCTAGGACCATTAAGAGCCAATAACTTGGCACATGCGCAGAGGCTGGCACAGAGTACGAGCTCCATAAATGTTTACTACTACTTCTACTTCTACTACTACTATTTTCTTAGCTGGCTCTTGGACCACAGAGGCTCAGGCATCCTCCACACCCCAGGTTAACCTTCCCTGGGAGCAGCCCTGGTCCAGATCTCTCCCTTGTTCCTCTTTGTACTTCCTACTCACCCTCCTTAGCAGCTGGAGCAAACATGATAGCCCCGAGCTACAGAAAGAGCACTGGACTGGGAGTCAGCAAAACTCGACTCCAGAGAGAGAGTCTAAAAGAACAGGAAGTGCATGGGTGCAGAGTCAGCTAGCCGGGGTGGGAGTCTAGGCTCCCTCCTCTCACTACTGACTCTTTTCCAGGCCATGTGGCCCCTTTATAGTTGGTTCTTTGATGCTGTTTACCACACGACAGCTGATAGCGGAACTCCTGACATTGGGGCATCCATTTCTTTCATCATCCCACAAATTTTACTTAGCTGCCTTCTCAGCTCAGGGCACTGTGATAGATGCGGGGGACACGTCAGTAAGTAAAACTGACATTGCAGCTGAGCTTACACGTGGCTGGGATGAGAGATGTTAGTTAGAGTGTCACGTGGATAAGTGGTACTTGGGGCTCCAAAGTAGAGACCCACAGCATCATGAGAGCGGTAAGAGGGGGCTGCTCTCATCCAGTGAGTCAGGGAAGGTTCACTGAGGAGCTGATGCTCAAGCTGGTTAGAAGTTGAGCAGGGGAAGGTGGGAGAGAGAGGATTTCTACGCAGAAGGAATAGCATGTGCAAAGGTCCTGTGGAGAGAGAGACTAAAAACCAGAGAGAGTGGGGGAATCTGTGAATGCATGGCACAGAGCTGGGCATGGAGTCGGTATTTAAGAAAAACTTGTAGGGTACTGGGGTCAGGCGTTTGGGGGTGATAATTTAGACCCTGTGGCAGCAAACTACGGCCCACAGATCAAATCTGGCTTACTGTGTGTTTTTGTATGGCCTGTGACCTAAGGCTGAGCTTTATACTTTTAAACAGTTGAAAAAAAAAGAGAGAAGAAGAATATTTCGTGACCTGAAAAGTTATATGAAACTCAAATTTCAGTATTCAAAAATGTAAGTTTATTGGAGGACAGCCTGACTCATTCATTTACGTCTTGTCTGTGTCTGCTTTTGTGTGACAATGGCAGAGCTGAGCAGCTGCAACAGCAGTCATACCCCAGGAACCCCACCTCAGAGGCAGGACCCCACGTGCCTCTCCTGTGGGCAGGGCTGAGGACCCTGACCTGTCCTGACCCTGACCCACGCTTTCGGGTTCACAGGCTGTGCTCTGACCATCCTCTGCTCTCTCCCCTCAGCCTGCCAGCAGGGAATGACCGTACTGCACAAGGAGCTGGAGAAGATCAAGATCCCCGATTTCTCAGGAAAATTTAAGATCAAGCTTTTAGGGAAAGGAAGTTACAGCTTCTACAGGTGAGGCTGCCAGTGCTCAATCCCCAGTGTGCAGGAATTGTCTTCCAGGGCCAACCAGAGCTAGCATTGCACAGCCTCAAACTCCTAAACTCAGGGAGGTTACGATCCCAAAGGGACATTAGGATCCCAAAGGGAATGTTTGCACCATGGCAAAGGGATACACTGCCAACCTCAGCTTGGAGGAAGCCACAAAAACTGTGTCTCCAAGGAACTCACTGTAGTCCCCAAGGTACCTGCCGTGAACCCCAAAACGCTATGCCAGCCCGTGGATCAATTATGATTTGCATGGTTTTCCAGGACAAAAAAAATCCTGATCCGAATGGCCTACGCTAGAATTTAATGGCTCCCATGCCTGGAAAGGCCCTGGCATAGTCTGGTTTTAGGTTCAACTTGAGTTAGCTCAAATGATGTCTTTGGACCCTGTTTCTCTCTCTCACCAGCCCTCAGCATCACTTCCTTGGGGAGTCCCAACTCTCAGGCAAGGGGTCCCTTCATCAGGGCAAGATAGCCACCAGCATCTCTTGCTTTACTCCTCAATACTCCCTAAGAAACGAGAGTGTCTCTTCCTTGCAACTCAAGTCAAAGCCCTTTGGTTGAGTTGAGTCCGATTGGCCCATCTTAGGTTGTGTGCACACGCCTGAACCAATCACTCTGGCCAGGGTAATCGAATACACTAATTGGCTTCAGCCTAGCTCAAAAGCTCCACCCTCTGAAGATGGAGATAAAAATCAAAGTAAAATAGCAATTCTGTTGCCACGAGAAGGGGGTGTGGATGCTGGCAGAAAACCCATAACTGTTCTGTACAGAATTTTACCCACTCATTCATTCCACAAATATTTTGGAGCTTCTATGAGGTGTGTACGACACGGCAGGCTCTGGGATTATAACAGTGGTGAAAGAGACACGCCCACCTCTTTAAAGAGCTTGCAGTCAACGGGAGAGCATTTGTTAGCATTATTGGCTATCACACACCCTGCAAGACAGAGATTATTGTCCCCATTTTGCAAATGAGGAAACTGAGGCTCAGGGTGATTAAGTGATCTGCCTGGGTCACACCGGAGTAAGTGGAAGAGTAGGAGTCAAACTCAGATTTGTTTGACTTCCAAACAAATCCTTCCACTCCACTGCCTTGTGGGACCTCCTGGATCGGACAGGGTGAAGGTTCCGGGTGGGAAGGGTTGATGAGTTGGAGGTAACCAAACCTCCACGTGGCCACTCACCAGGCTGACAACATTTTTCCTTTGCAGCATCGCTATCCGCAGTTTCAAGATACCCAATTACAAGATAAACCTGGTGCCCAATGTGGGCCTTCAGCTCTCAATCAACAACGCCGAAGTCAGCATCAGTGGAAAATGGAAGGCACGGAAATTCATGTACGTTTCCCTGCTCAGAGCTGTTGGGTTTAAGGGTGAATTCTTGGTGATATTTGACAAGGATTAGGGCTAGATTCCCAGGAATACCCAAATTTTGCCTCACCCATCACCCTTGACCTCACAGAGCTCCTGGGGGATTTTTTTCACATAAGAAAGTTCAACCAAGAAATCCTTTTTAATAGCTGAGCACTTATCTGACTTCTCAGTGCAGGACCCTGGAAAGGCTGAGGTGGAGCCTGTGGCTTAGTAGGAAATCTAAGTATCTCTAATGTATTAGTTAGCTAGTGCCATGTAACAAACCATCCCAAACTCAGGGGTTTAAAACAACAACCATGTATTGTCCCTTCCATATCTATGGCTTGGCTGAGGTTGAGTTGATCTGGGCTGGGCTCAGCTGGGGTATCTCTGCTCCCCATGGGTCTCTCCTCCTCCTTGGGCCAGTGGACTAGCCAGGGCATGTTGTCCTCTTGGTGATGGCAGAGGTGCAAAAAGGATAGGCAGAAAGAAACATGCCAGTCCTCTTAAGGCCTAGACCCAGAGTGTCCCACAGTCACTTCTACCCAATCAGCCATTGGCCCAAGCAAGACCTGTGGTCAAAACCAAAGTCAAGGCATGGCAAAGCACTCCCCCCATGATGGGCCTAGGTGAGGGTGTGGATGCAGGGATGGGTGGAAAATTGGGGTGAATCATCCAACTACAACTCAGAATCTAAATATGGAGAGCTCATCAAAGTGACCCTACCCTCCAGGGGTCGTGGCTCAGGCTGACCAATCACTTTAGCACCTTCTCCTTTGTGGGGAATCTAGGGAGAGGAAGGAGCAGAGGATGTCATAGCCGAGGAGAAGGATGTGAATCTGCCTTCCCTTATAAGGACTGGTCTGTCCATTCCCCACAATAAGAATTGCTTCATTCTTCACTTGGGCTCTTTGGCATCTAACATTCCACTTACTGATCAAAATAATAATAATACTCCATCACATTATGGACAAGTTGACAGATTACATTCGTGTCCATGTCATGTCCAAACCTCACATGTTCATCCCTAAGGGAAGAGTTATTAATCCCATGTAACTATAATTAAAGTCATTGGCCCAAAATCACCCAGATTTTTAGCACCAAAGGAGAGACTGACACTCACGTGTCCCACTGCTGGCCCAACATCTGGGTGAGGAAACTGAAGCTCAGAGAGGTTAAGAAATATGCTCAAGCCCCACAGCAATAGGCTCCCAAGGCAGTGGTTAAGAGTTCTGCCAGGCAGACATAGGTTCCAATATCCACCTGGAAGCCTGGCCCTACCACTAGGCTGCTGTGTGACCTTGGACCAGCTGCCTCCCTCTCTGAACCTCCCCTCCTCGCCCTGAGTGAGAATAATAGCAGAGCCCACCTCCCGGCATTGGTGTAAAGTTTGAATGGCGGTGGGAAGTACAGTGCTGAGTGTTTTGTTGCCCTTTAGCAAAACCAGTGGCAACATGGACCTGAGCGTGGCAGGCGTCTCCATCTCCGCTGACCTGAAGCTGGGCAATGACCCCACCTCCGGCCGCCCCACCGTCTCCTGCTCCAGCTGCAGCAGCCACATCGACAACGTCCGTGTACGCATCTCCAACAGCCGATTGGGGTATGATCTTATGGGGTCGGCGGGGGGTGGGGGCGGGGGGAAGGGACCCCAGGCAAAACTGTCATCAAGGAGATTGTCCTGTAGTCAGAAAACACATGTGTCCCCGCCGTGACTTGTTCAGGGGCGTCAGGTGCGAGGGAGGGGGCAGAGGTCCAAAGATGAAGCACTGTCCCTGCCTGTAGGGGTAACGGGTTCATTCAACTTTCAGCAGACTTCACAAGCACTTATTACGACCCAGGCTCTCTGCTAAGCACTTGATGTGCACTGAATTACCGAATCCTCACTACAGCTCGCAGGCCTCCATCCATCCATCCATTCAACAAACACCTACTGCGCAAAACGCTCAGAAAGCAGCAGCGAGCATATAAATTCAGTAACAGCAAACATTGATTGGATGGCTTATTATGTGTCTGGCATTGTTTTTTGTTTTTTTTAATTTGTGAGGCGGGGGTCACATTTCATTCTTTCTTGTTTTTCTGTGTGAGTATTCCATTATTGCGGCACCATTTGTTGAATTTTTTTTTTTTGGTATATATATATTTTTTTGCGAAGTGCAGGGGCCAGGAATCAAACCCGGTCTCCTGCACGGCAGACGAGAATTCTACCACTGAACCACCCTTGCACCGCCCCCACCCCGGCACTGTTTTAAGCATGTGCAGTTTCTCATTCAATCCATACAAATGACTCTCTGAGGTCAGTCTATCATTATCCTACTTTCAGGGGGAGGAAACTGAGGCAAAATAGCTAATGAGTATTGAGGAGGATTTCAAACACAGGGCTGTCTGACTCGGAGCTGTTTTTGTTTTACAAAATGTTATTTATTTTGACATATAACATATATACAAAAGAAAGAAAAAGCAATAATTTTCAAAGTACACTTCAACACGTAGTTATAGAAAAGATTTCAGAGTTGGTTATGGGTTGCCATTCCACCATTTCAGGTTTTTCCTTCTAGCTGCTCCAAAACACTGGAGGCTAGAAGAAATATCAATATAGTGATCCAACTGTCATACGTGTTTGTTAAATCCTATTTTCTCTGCTATACTTTCTCCTTCTCCCAATCTATAGGGGTCTTTAGACAAGGCCCATCCTGACATTTTCATGTTGAAAAGGAGTATTGACCCTAAAGGAGAGAGGGATATAATTACTTGATAGTCATGGAGAGGCTGGTCCCTCTGGGTTTCAGGATTTAACTGGCCTAGGAACGCTCTGCAAATTACAGGCTTCAGGAATGCCCCCAGACTCTTAGTTACACAGTTCCTGTTTTCTTGACGCTTTCAGCCCAGTGAGGAAGACAGACACCAACCAAATCATCACATTAATGAATGGTTAATGAATAATTATAAAAGGAAACAAGAAATAAGAAGAAGTACAAGGTGCCATGAGAACACAGAAAGGGGGAGTCTGACTCAATCTAGGGACTGGCAAGTCCTTCCTTGAGGAAACGACGTTTGAATTGAAATGAAAAGAATAAGTAGGCATTGACTAGGTAGCTATTGGGGACAGGCAGAGGGTAACAGCATGTGCAAAGGCCCTGTGGTAGGAGGAAGCACAGGACACAAGAGACTGCAACAGGCCAGTGTGGCTGGAGGGCAGAGAGGAAGGGGTGTGCTGAAGCTAAGACTCAGGCAGGGGCCCTGCCTTGTAGCTGTTGCGGCTCTGACCCCATAAACAGATCATAACCACACAGGGTGAGAAGCGCCTAATGGGATGTGCACAGGTGGGGCCCAGAGACAAGCATGCTCGGTTCTATCTGGAGGGGGAGGAAAGTTTCCCAGTTGCGAGGACACTTGGGAGGCCTCACGCATATGCTGGGATGTCCATCTCCAGGTGGCTGATTCGACTTTTCCGCAAAAAAATCGAGTCTTCGCTCCGAAAATCCATGAACAGCAAGGTAGGTGGGCTCAGGGTCTCATCGATGGCCAAACGGGAGAGGACCTCAGTGTCCGTACCTGGTGCATCACTGGTCACTCTGTTCTCACCCCAGAGCCCCTCAGCAGTCCCTACAGCCCTTTGAAACCACAAACCCAGTTCTAAAAGTCAACCATGCACCAAAAGACAGAAAAGAGGCCACATCACATACCCCTTAGCCAACTCGCCCCTATATCCACTTCTCTGCCCGTAGTGCTTCTTTCTTCTGCCATTAGAAACTACCGTGCCTGTCCACCCTCTCTTCCTGCTGCCTTTCCCTTCCCCATCTGCCTCCCTTCAAATTCCCCTCTCAGTGCGCTCCACTCAGAAAACATGCAATTGATTAAGTCTCGAGCCTGGACTTTGGCCAAACCCCTGTTGCAACCCATTCCTCGAGTCTGGAGCTGGTACAAGCGATAGACTCCAGTTAGTGTTCCCCAGCCCTGCCACCCATTGAACGCCCCAAATCAGCTTCTTCTGAGAAGAAAGACCATTAATTGGGCTGGTTTTCCATTGACAAATCGTCAGCTTCCGGAAATTGCCTGAGCTGGTCTCATAGGACAAGCAGCTCAAGACAGCAAACTTGGGCTTTCTCCAGAGGACAGTTGTTACCCATTGAAGGGTTTAGGCAAGGCGATGCCAAGGCCGGAACTGCACTTTAGCACAATTTCACTGGCTGCTGTGAGAACAACTGGAGGGAGCAGCAGTGGAGGCAGGGAGAGGCAAGGAGAGTGTCGTGGAGGCTGGTGCAATCTTCTAGGCTGGAGAGGTTAGTTTTTGGTCAATGGCACTGATAATGCAGGTAGGGAAATATCAATCAAATGAGATAATCTATCCGAAAGCACTATGCCAAAAGTTAAAAAATCAATGCATGTTTGTCCAGCTACATAACACCGTGAATTGGAGAATGGGGCTTGGGGGTCAGATCCTCTAGATTTTAGTTCTGGCTCCAGGGCTTCACTAGCTGGGTGACTTTGGGCAAATTTCCTGACCTTTCTGAGCCTCATTTTCACCATCTGTACAATGGGAACGTTAATAACTGGTTCACCAAGGTTTTGTGAAGCTTGATGAGATAATGCAGGCAATGTGTTCATCCACCTTTTATAATTATGAAATAGCATGAAGAGGAGTGTTATATTTAATGTTTGTAATTAATAAAACAGATTTTTCCTTAGAACCACCAAAGAGTGGTCCCTGGATGGCAGCCAAGCTAAAAAGTGATAGTGATAATGCCACTGCTGCTGGCCAGATGAGGGTGGGGGTGAGAATGGCGATGGTGAAGATGAGGGTCCTGAGAATGGGGAGGCTCTGGTGTTGGTAAGGAAGGTGATGATGACGACAATGACATGTATTGAGTGCTTGCAGCTTGTCCGGCACTCCATGTGAGCTCTAGCATTTAATCCACACACAACTCCTGTGGGTGGGTCACGATGATCCCTTTAAGTGTGGGGAAACTGAGGTACAGAGGAAGTGATCCTGGTAGGATTCAAACCTGGGACAACCCACTCCAGAGGCAAAGCGCTTAACTGCAACAAAGAGTACTGACTTGAACAAATGAATGAATGAATGGATGGATGGATGGATGAATGAATGAAGTGCCAGGATGTCCATGGCGCCAGGAGGGGCTAGAAGTGGACAGGAGTGAGCTGGGGAGTCCACCCTATATGTAAGGTAAGGAAGAGCCCCCTGTCGAGGCGGGCTGTGCACGGTGAGGGGAAGCCAAGCCCACAGCTGTGATTTCCTGTGGTCTGCAGCCATCTGTCGGCCAGTGAAGGAGGCTGGTGGCTGGAGGGCAGCCCAGGTGAACAGCTCTGCCCCAGCGACAGCTATGTTGCCCCTCCACCCCCGGGCCTTGGAGAAGAGGCACAAGCTCCTCAGGGAATAATGTTTTAGGTCTAGAGTGTGATGTGACAGAAACACACTCCTGGGAAACCACATATTTGTTTCCCCTCCCTTCTCCTTCTCTTCTTTCCTGCCTTCCTCCACCTCGGGATAAAATGACTTGACTGGTGATGGGGAAGAAGGGGAAACAGAGGGGCAGATGGTGGGGACACCCTGAAGAGGAAGAAGAGCCTGGGGCATTTGGTTTGGGAAGGGCTGGCTTCAGGGGTCCCCAGGGCCATTTGGAGACTGTTGTCCAGCAGCTGTGGGACCCCAGGAGGTCTGGGCTGCAAACCCCGACCAGCGTTGGCCACACACTGGGAGCACTGGAGGTGCCTTTGCTTGGGTTCACCCAAGGCAGATGCTTAGGCAGGGATTTAGGTGCAAGCAGGTTATTTGGGAGGGGGTCCCAGGCAGCCCAGCCATGGAGTGGGGAAGGGCGTCAGGGAGACGCATGGCTGCCCGGGTGTCTGCTGTGAGCAGCCAGGGCTCAGCCCTGCTGGGGATGCCGAGGACCACGTGAAACACACCTCAGGATTGTCCTGAAAGGGGCTAAGGAAGCTGGGGCATGAACCCACCAACTCTTAGCCCTCTTTGGTTGAGGACTTTCCTAGGGGTTTTTACTCCTTGGAAGTCTGAGCAAGGTCAGGGGCTAAGGAAAGCCCCAGGCAGAGAGACGTGGGAGCTGGAGCTGTGGGTTTGCATGAAATGTCTCAGGGAGGGGTCGGGGGTGGTGATGGAGAGATGGGAGGGAAGCCGGGGGGTCCTTGACCACAGATCTCTAGAAGGTGGGAGCCGTCAGCCATGCCAGGGCAGTCCAACACTCCAAAAGGCGAGGACTGAAGAGTCTCATTGGGCAGAGGTCATTTGTGCCTTGGCGAGAGCGAGGTGGAGAGGGTCAGGGTAGGGGCTTCTCACTACCACGCCAGGCCCCAATCCCTTCCAGCTAGGGAAGAAGGCTGTGGTTTTGATCCTGGGTCCCAGCTCTCTATTGCTTCCAAGCAAACAGCCCCCAGTTTAGAATCAAACCACCACCATCGTAGAATGATCCCAGATTCTGTGGGTCAGGAAATCAGACAGGCACCAGGGGCTGGCTCAGCTTCTCTCTGCTCCTCAATGTCTGGTGCCTCATCTGGGCAGACCCAGCAGCTCAGGCAGCCCCTGGAGGCTCCTCTCTCGTGCGTCTGCTGCTGGGCTGAACAACGACCTGGCTCATGACCCGGGCTCCCTACAGCACAGTAGCGGGGTTCTGAGAGCACCTAGAGACCCAGGAGGGAACTGCACAGCCCCTAGGGCCAGGCTGCAGTCGCAGTGTTACTCCCCCCACATTCTGTGGGTTACAAGCATCTCACAAGGCCTGCCCCGATTCGAGGGGGGAGCCTATAGACTCCACTTCTTGCTGGGTGAGTGGCAAGGTCAAAACTACAGGAGTGTGGGTGCAATGGAGAAACGTTAAGCTGCCACATTCCATTTGACAGATGAGGAGGTGGAGAGCTAGAGAAACGGAGTACCGTCCTCGCTGCGCAGTTGGCACACCCAGATCTCAGAACGGCTGGTGGTCTCCCAAGAGCCATGTGGGAGGGGGGTCAGGGAGGGCTCCTCCAGCCTTACACTGCAGAGGTGAGGGTGCTAGGCTTGAGCAAACAGCCTGCCCGCTGCTCTGGAGCAGCACAGAAAGGGGAGGGCTGACCACTCACCACTTCCTGTTTATTGTTTTTTTTCACCATCTCATTTCACAAAAGCTCTGAGACAGCAAGAGTAAACAAACAAAAGCCACGTTCTGAAATAGAAAACACCAATGCCAGTCAGGGAAGTTGCACACCAGAAAGGGAATACAGCGCAGATTTGAGATCATACAATCATATATAGTTACTATTTTCAGATTGCACATTAGCCTTTGAGCTTTCTGGTGGCCAAAGCGAAAACGGAAATTTGATTAGCTACATGAATTTCTAGGAGACATTCAAGGAAAGCAAAGCTTGCCCTGCTGTTATTCCAGGACATTTTCCGCTATGGCGAGCTCTTATTGACCCGTTCTTTGGCTCTCCCCAGATATGCACAACGGTGACCAAAGCTGTAGCCTCCAAGCTGCAACCTTATTTGCAGACTTTGCCAGGTGAGGGCTGGGTGGGGTCAAAGGAGGCTGGGATGGAGGGGGGAGGGGTGGGGGAGGCTGGGTGGGTGTGAAGAAGCCAAGGGGTTTCCCAGACCTGGGTGGGGGTGGGTGGAGCAGGTTACATTCAAGTAGCAGCTGGAATTGAATCCCTCCTGAGCCAGGTCCAAAACTGAGATGGAAAAGCACCCTGTACCCCACACATTCTCCACACCTGCAGAGCCAAATGGCCACATGTTCTCAGCTCTCTGGGGCAGGTTCCCAGGGCGGGCCTGAGATCTGAGGCTGGCCACTTCTCTCTGAGTCTCAGTTTCCTGATTCTGAAAATGGGGACAATGCCCCTTGGTAAGCTGCAGCCGAGAAGGATGGCTGCTGCGGTCGGAGAGAGCTCCCTCTGGCTGAGCGCCCCCCTGTGCCAAGCACTCGGTGGAACAGCCTTTCCTACAAACACCCCATTGAGAAAGGTGTGTTCTCTCCCATTTTACACATGAGGAAACTGAGGCTCAGAAAGGAGCTGTGACTTGCTCAGGGTCACAAAGCCAGTAAGAGGCAGAAGTAGGACCCAAATCCAGGTATTCTTACTCCAGGGTTTGTGTCCCAAATTGCTTCCCGGGCTGCCATGGAGCCAGGTGGGGCAGGCACAAGGACATGCCCGTTTAATTTGCATATCCGTCCTCCAGGTACTGTCCCCAGCCCCTCCCTGGGTGCTCCCAGCTGCATTGGTTCACTGCAGTTGCAGGTTCCCAGTGTTTGTTCTCGGCCGGCAGGAAAAGGATTTGGGGTTGAGTCTTACCTCCATCATCTGCCAGCAGAACTGTGCTGGACAATTTGCCACTTCTGAGCCTCAGTTTCTTCCCCTGTAACATGGGAAGGAAGGGCTACCAGAGGAACTGGAATTTAATTCTCATTGATTACTGGAGGACGTGGAGGAACAATTGAGGCCTGAGCCAGCTGGGCTCGGCCTGGGATCTTATCAGTGCTATGGCACGCACCGCACCTCATCCAGTCCTCCCAGAGTCCCTGGGGTCACTGTCTACAAATCACAGAGAGGCTCAGAGAAGCGAAGGGACTGGCCTGAGGTCTGACGATGGGTGAGGGGCCGAGTTCCGTTCAAGCCCAGGTCTGTCTCTTCCCTTTAGATGCCCGTCTTGGGGCGGCTGGACGCAGGGAGGGAGATGTTGTCTGTGCGCATGGGGTGTGGGTTTGTTCTCTTCTGAGGGGAGCTCATGGAGGGCTTCCTGGAGGAGGGCGTGGGGCTGGAACTGGGAGCCTCAGGGGGCACTGCCGTGGGGAGGGAGCCAGTTCAAGGCCCATCTCCTTTCCCTCCAGTGACAGCCAAAATAGACGCGGTGGCTGGGATTGACTACTCGCTGGTGGCGCCTCTGACAGCCACGACTGAGAGCCTGGACGGGAAGCTGAAGGTGAGACCCACACCGTGACTCGACCCTCATGTCAGCCCCGGACCCTCCGGGGGCTCCCCATCACACTCGGACACGAGCCCCCACCACCTCTTCACCACAGGCACACCTGCCGCCTCTCTCCCTCCTCTCCCTGCTGCAGGCGCACCGGCCTCCTCGCCGTTTCCCAGAGGCCCTCCGCTTGCTCCCTCCCTAGGGCCTTTGCATTCGCTCTCCCCTCTGCTAGGCTGCCCCCAACTCCCCACCCCGATATCCACCCCTCTCTCCTTGGCTTCCTGCATGTCTTTGCTCAAACGTCCCCCTCCCACTAAACCCTTCCCCAACCACTCTCCACTCTCGCTGAAAAGCTCCTTCCTCTTCCCTGTATCCTGCTTTATTGTCCTCAGTAGGATTCATTACACGGGCACACACACACACACACACACACACACACACACACACACACACACAATCTGTTTCTCTCACTAGAATGAGAAGAGGGGCTGTGACTCTTGTTCACTGCAGTATGTGCAGCTTCTAGAACTATGCTTGGCATTGGTAGATGCTTGATGAATTTGTGTTGGGCGAATGGCTGGGTGGAGGGAGGGAGGGAGGGAGGGAGGGAGGGGTGGAAGGGTAGGGTTTCCTGTCCTCCATTCCCTTCTCACTCCCCACCCTCCAACCAGACGTGCTGGCCTTGGGCGTCCTCACCCACGCAGCTTGTTCCCACCGCAGGACCCTCGTGCCAGCTCGTTTCCGCCCCTGGCCCTCTTCCCTGCCAGGGCCCACCCCTGGCCCGCGGGGGGCGTCTCCGGCCCTGGGGGCTGGGGGTGTCTCTGCTCAGCTGGCACTGCCAGCGCAGCCTTCCCCGGCCACCCGGGTCAGGGTAGGTCCCACCCCAGAATTCCTCCTGGAGGTGCCTCATGCTGTGTGGGGTTTGCTTGCTTGGTTACTGTTTGCTTGTGGCTTCCCCCACTGGACCGGGAGCTTCCCAGGGGCGGGGCCAGGTCGGCTTTGTTCACAGCTGTGTTCTCAGCAGCTCGGAATAAATAAATGAATGAAACAAACAAAACACCGTCAGGTGTCAAATAGAAAATCTAGAAATACAGAGAAGCAGAGGAGTAAATAAACAAATAGGAAATAGGAAGGAAGGAGGGAGGGAGGAATTATTACCTGAATTTTACAACCCAGAGATAACTAAGCATCAGCACACGAATTTAGACCCCTCCAATCCTTGCACAACTGTGTGTCTCTGCGTGTGTTTGTTTCCATGTCTGTGTGTGTGTGTGTGTGTGTGTGTATTTTCCTTTGTCTCAGCAAAGGCAAGGATTAGTACATCAGATATGTACATGATATTAGTACATCAGACTCACTCCCAGTGAAAGGGAAGGTTCCATCCTGGTGGGGGTCCCGCCCACAGGCTGACCCCTGTGGGGGTGGGAGCCCCCTGGTTCTAAGCACCCCCATACATTTATATGTCCCCCAGCAGTGCAGGAACACTTGCTCCTGAAACTAGAGAGTATCCATTAAAAATACACACACTCAAAATGGCACAACTCCCTCTTTTAAAATTTTGTTAATTTGACAGATTTTTTTTTTTTAAGTAATTTCCTTCTTCTTTTACTAGGGTTTCTGTGCTTACTTGCAAGGCAGAGGCTGAGCCTGTGGGCGCTTAAGGGCATGCTCTCTGGACCCCGGAGGCCTGGGTTCAATTCCTCGTTCTGCCACTTCCCAGCTGGGTGACTTTGGGCAAGTCACTTAACCTCTCTGTGCCTCAGTGTCCTCTCCTGTCCAGTGAGCACGATCACATGCACCTCACAGGGTGGGCATGCAGGCCATTTAGAAATTCACAGGTGGGAGGCATTCGACACACACGCGCTGTTGTTGGTTTCTGCCAACAACGTTTCTTCCGTGAATGTGTGATGGGTGCCCTCGGCCCCGCTCTGTCCTGAGACGGACTCGTCGGACGCCATCCCTAAGTATTTCCGGGTCCCCTCTGTGGCCCCCACCGCAGGGGGAGTTTTTCAGGCTGGCACACCGCACCCCGCCGCCCTTCGCCCCTCCCGGGCTGGCCCTCCCCGGCGACCACGACCGCATGCTGTACCTGGCTGTCTCCGACTACTTCTTCAACACCGCTGGCCTCGTGTACCAGGAGGCTGGGGCCTTGGCGCTGACGCTCACAGACAACCTGGTAAGGCCGGGCCGGGGCTGGCTGTGGGAAGAGCACTGGACTGAGAGTCCAGCAGGCCTGGCCTTGAACACTCACCTCGCTCCTCTCCGGCTGGGTAAACCTAGGCCAGTTACTCAACCTCTCTGTGCCCCAGTCTCCTCATCTATAAAGCGCCAATAACAGCACCTTCATCAGAAGGGTGTGATGAGGCTTCACGGAGCTGTTAGAGCGTGAGACGCACTCGGTGCTGGGCTTGGCACGTGGCAGCGCCCAATGAGTGACAGATGGAGCAGCTCACGCTGAGTCCTGCCATAAGCTGGTCTCTGAAATCCAGTCTGAGCATCGTGGTTGAGGCCCACTCTGGCCTCAGTTTACCCATCTGTAAGGCGAGGACATGAGCACCCTCTCCAGAACAGAGGTGCCACCTGATCCCAACACAGTCACCACCTTGTGTGGTTTCTTCTCCACCGCTCCCGAGGGCCGCGTCGGACTCCCCATCCCCGCAGGGGACCGGTGGGGTGCCGAGCACCCACATGCCCCCTGTGGGCGTGAACAGGAGCACCCATATGAGAAGGAGCCAGCCCTTTGTTCAGAGCAAGGGAAGCAGCCACCGTCACTTGCATTTGGCAAGAGACTCAAAGGCAGGCGGGGGCATGGGCCAGCTTCACAGCGGCCAAAAGGGGGGGCGTCAGGTGTGCTGCGGTTGGGGGTGGTGGGGTGGGGAGCGTGTTTGGCTTTGCCAGGGTCAGGAACAATAGGGTAGCTGGCAGCCGCTGACCAAGGCTTGAGCGTCCTCAGTGCTGGCTGCACAGGGCGCAGTCTGTCCCCCGGGCTGGCTCTGCAGGGCTGTGTGTCAGCATTCGGTCATTATGTGTGACCTGGCCGTTGTCCGTTTGTACATTCGGTCTCTCACTGCCATCCAGAATCTGTCCCCTCTCTCCCAAATCCATCACATAATCCCCCAGGATCCTTTTCTCTCCTCTTGCTACAGATTCCAAAGAAATCTAAATTCCGATTGACAACCGAACTCCTTGGAGCCCTCATACCAGAGGTGAGTAAAGGGCTTGGATCCTTTCGCCAGCACAGAGGGGGCCTGGGGCGGGCCGGGCCCCTGCGGGGGGCCACGAGAACCCTCCGCCCCCAAATCCAGAGGTGAATGGCACGAATTTGGAAAAGGATGGAGAGAGGTCCCACGTGCCCGGTTGGCCGGCACACTAGGTCCCTCGTGGGTCTGGGCCTGGGCACCCACAAATCAGGCTGGGCGTCTGCCTCCTGGCCTCACCCAGGGGAGAGAGAAAAACAGTGTCCAGGTGCACCAAACACTAAGACAGGTAACAACAGGTGGTGATAAGTGAGGCTAACAGGTTGAGGAGGTCGCTTTAGACGAGGCAGTCAAAGAAGACCTCTCTGGTAGTGGCTATTCCAGAAATTTCTCTCCTGGAGGTACTGTTGGGAGGTGGGTAATGGAGCAGGAGAAATTGCCCGGAAGCTGCATTTGTGTAACAATCTCACACACATACAGACACACACACACGTGCACGCACTGTGAGTTTGCCTGGGGGAGGATTGGCGACTCCCTTAGATGGGGGGGGTGTGGGGTGGGGGGGGAGAGAGGCCGGGCGAGGTGGGTGGGGCACCGTGCACCCGTGTGCGCCGTGGTCTGGATTTATTCTAAGGGCAGGGTGGGGGGCGACCCTGGAGGCATGCATGCAGGGGCAGGCCGCAACATGCCTTAGAAACTGGAACAAACCTGCCCCTGTGCTTGGCCGCCCCCCACGGGGGGCTGCAGGTGGCCAGGATGTTCCCCAACTTGACGGTGCAGCTCCTGGTCGCGACCACCTCCCCGCCGCAGCTCGCCGTGAGCCCCGCGGGCCTCACCCTCCTCGCGGCACTGCAGGCCCAGGCCTTTGCGGTCCTCCCCAACGCCTCCCTGGCCTCCCTCTTCCAGCTCGGCTTGGTAAGCTGCCCCAGGGGTGGGCGGCGGGGGCCCCTGCACAGTACCAAGAGCACTGTCCCCGGAGTCAGGGGGCCCAGGTGTGAACCCTGTCCCAAGTCACACCTGGACAAGTCTGACCCCAGAGCCTGAGACCTGAGCCACTGTCGTCAACTGCTCTGGGCTCCGCC
Source organism: Tamandua tetradactyla (assembly GCF_023851605.1). Lineage (NCBI taxonomy): Eukaryota > Metazoa > Chordata > Mammalia > Pilosa > Myrmecophagidae > Tamandua > Tamandua tetradactyla. Next base: position 13,862,125 of record NC_135327.1, on the reverse strand, counting down.
GGTATTCAGTCATTCATTTGTGTATTTATTAATTTATTCATTCGGTTATTCACTCACTCAAGTTTTCATTCACTCAGTTATTCATTCTGCCAGTTTCCTTGAAATATGTGGTACTGTTTCCAATTCATTCACTCACATCTTTGGTCATTCAATTATTCATTTGTGCATCTGCTCAGCCATTCATTTATTCATTTGTGTATATCTTTGTTCATTCACTCATTTATATATTTGTTCATTCATTCATTTCTTCAATTATTGATTTGAAATAGGCTGTGCCCTTTCTGGTTCACGCATGCATTCATTTGCTCATATCTTTGTTAGATCCCTCATTTGCATATTTGTTCATTCCTTCATTCATCCATGCATATCTTTGCTCATGCCTTCATTTGTGTATTTGTTTAGTTTTTCATTTATTCAAGTTTTCATTCCATGTCAACTTGTACAGTCATTCATTTGACCGTTCCATCACTCTACAAGCATTTGGCAGCAGCCACCTGGCCACAAGGGGTGCAGGCCAGCCCCTCTCTCCGCCTGGAGGTGTCTCCTGTCTGTGGACACTTAGAGGCTGCAAGCCATCACCACCTCTTTGCAGAAAAAATGGGGCCCAGGAGTGCTGAGTGACTCACCTAGAGTCCTGCGGACGTGAGCAGGAGAGTTGCAGTGGGAAGCCTGGCTTTCTGACTCAGTGAAAACTTGTTGAGTGAATAAATGAATGCATGGATGTGAGAAGAGGGCTGGCTGGGGCTCTAGCCCCTGTCCCTGCCGCACTGTCCCTCTGGGAGTGGCCCTGAACTCTGAAATGGAGGAGAAAACCGTAATCGGCTGACAGCCCAGAACTCCCGTGCCCATGGGTCTGGGAGCTGACGGGCAGATGGTCTGGGGGCCTCGCGGAGCCCTGGGCTCCTGGGTCAGGGGCCTCACCCCTGCATCGTTGCTTTGCAGCGCACCAACGTTTCCGTGGAGGTCAGCGCCAGGTCCGACAGGCTCGTGGGAAGGCTCTCACTGGGCAGGTGAGTGGGCTGGGGGGGGGGGGGCAGGGGGAGGTGGCTGCTGTGTGCTCTTGGGGCCATGTGAAGCCCCTGCTTCCCTGTTCATTCACCACACTGAAGCTGCAAATTGTGTGAGGCGGGCACAATTAGCCCCTTCTTGCAGAGGGCAAAACCGATGCTCAGAAGTGAACTGACTTGCCTAGGGTGACCAACCATCTTGCTTCACTGGGAGGGTCCCAGTTTTAGCCCTGAGCATCCTGGGTCCCGGGAATCTGAGTCCCGGGCAGGTGCAGCTACCTGGCCAGTGCCGGGTGATGCCTCTGCTTCCCCTCCAGCTGTACAGTCTTCTGCCACCTCACACTCCTGGCCTGCCTTGGCACTGGGAAACACCCTTCGACTCTTCACACCCTATCCCTAGTTAACCCGGCGGGAGGATTCTGGCTTCAGACTGGCCTGGCCTTGAATCCTGACCGTGGAGGATGCTGCTCTGATGTGAGGTTGTGCGTTTGCAGCCCAGCTCACCTTGGCAAGCACCAAAACTCTCCAAACTTCGGTTTCCCTGGCTGTAAAATAAGCCCCAGCATAGTTCTTCACCAATAGCATCCTTGTGAGAAGTAAAGGAGGAGTTCACCTGTGGGAAGTGTTTAGAACACCCCTCAATAAGCAAGAGGGAAAGAGAGAGAGAGGGAGAGGTGCCCAGAAAAGGAGAGAGGCAAAAGTAGAAGGAGAGACAGAGACAGAGGGACCCTGAAAGACGGAGATGAGGTTGGGGGAGAGACACAAAAAGAAAGAGAGAGAGAGGGAGGGAGGGAGACAGAGCGCAGATGGAAAGAAACAGAAAGATGAAAGAGGAAGGCAGAGAGAGAGAGAACACAGAAGTACCCGGGGAGGGAGGTGCAGAGAGAGAAAGGAAGACTGACATTCAGAGCTGGCATGTGCCCCTGAGCCATGGCCCACTGTGGAAATTGAGTCTTGACCCACATTCTCACCCAGCCCCCTCCTCTCTGGCTCAGAGCTGTCCTCCTTAACCTTGAGCTCAGCCCCTGAGGTTTACATGCTCCTCATTTCTCCTGGCCTCATTTTGACAAGTGTTGCAGCTTTAGAAACATGTGGATTTAATTTTCCCTGGAACACCCGTGGGCTTCTCAACTAGAGGAGCTGGGAGGTAGCACTGGGTGCAGGCTGAGCCCAGACTTTCTGAAATACACAGGGGGTGGGGGCAGGTGGGGACTGTCCACAGGGCAGGGATTCTGGGGCTCCCAACTTTAGGGGAACAGGAGCAAGTGTTCAAGCTTTGTAGAGCGTTGGAGTCAACAAGAACTTTGGCAACAGAGAGCCCTGGGCTCGAAGTCCTGCTTCGGTCACTGGCAGCTGTGTGACCTTGGGCAGACTGTGTGACCTGAGTGTCATCCTCATCTGTGAAATGGATTCTTGTCTCTTTGCATGTTGCGGGAATTCAATGGGACAAAGCACCCAGCATGGTGAAGTCAATAAACAACTGTACAGTTCTCCCTTCATTTGAAGTCACTGTTAAAATGCCATAAAGTCTACAAAGGGAGCATGGCTTATTGGCCTCTGGAATAGAAAAGTACAAGGGTTTCAGGCAAGGGTGGATTCAGGTGCCCACAAGATGTCATTAGGATTGTGACTCTCCATCTCTTAGCTCTACTATCCTGGGTTGGCTACATTCCATGGTAGGCTGTCACCAAGTGGTGGCAAAAATGGTCACCAACAACTCCCTAAAGTTTGGTGAGGAAAAGAGAACACCACACTCTCAGAAATTCCAGCAGAAGTCTTGCGTGTGGCTTTCACTGGCCAGTATGGGTCACAGGCCCCTCTCTGAAGTGGTCACTGTGTCTTGGAGGCAGACTCTGCTCTTTGGTCAGGTCTGAGCCACCTGCCCCAGAGCTCAGTGTGGGTCAGCAGCACTGAAACAATGTGGGAAATGGGTGACTCCCCCAAAGGGATAATCAGGGGGCTGAGAGAAAGGGGAATGAACACTGGGTGGGAAAACCAGCTGGTTTCCACCACAGAAGAGCCCTTCTCCCCAGCCACTGGTTTCTCATCTGGGTCAGGAAAATGGTAGTCTCAGTCTCCTACTCCCCTTCTTACAGGCTGTTCCTGGAGCTGAGGCAGTCGAATGTCGGCCCCTTCTCGGTGAGTCCGAGACCCCTGGTGTCTCCTTCTTTCTGTGGATTTGGGGGGAACAGTCCCAGGGCCAGTCCAGGATCCTGGCATCCTTTCAGGAGGCCACTGGTTCATTTGCATAAAATTTGCATTTGCAATTAATGGTGGGAGGAGCTTTGGGGTCGAGAGACCTGAGGTGGAACTGCCCCCTCCACCCTTTACCTTGTGTAAAGGGTGGTCACTTCCCCTCTCTCAACTTCAGACTTTCCCTGCGAGTCAGGCCTAGTCCTTTCTACCTGAGTTAGCTAGCATGGTGAGGATTAAATGAGACTGCATGCGCACAACCCAGCACAGGAAATCCGCACAGCAGGTGTTGGCTCAATGAACATACGAATCATTTACAGAGCAAGAAACGTGCGCCAGGTACTGCCCCAGGTGTGGCAGGGAGATGGGGAGGCTGATGAACGAGCCGGGGAAGCAGCCTGACGATGCGGTGGGGAGACAGAGAAGAAAGGAATGAAGGTCACTTCGGCGGTGACCGGAGCTGGGAGAAGCAAAACAGGGCGGGTGGGAGGGATGAGAGGGCTGCGGATGCACGCTGTGACCAGGAGAGGCCTCTCTGAGGAGGTGCTGTTCGGGCTGAGAAGGAGCCAGCAGGATGAAGATCTATTGCAGGCAATGGGAAAAGCAGGAGCAAAGGCCCTGGGGTGAGAGCGAGCTCAGCCTGTTGGAAGAGCAGGAGGCCAGGGGGCCTGGAGCCGGGGAGGAGGGGGCATGAGAGGCTGCTGGAGAGGCAGGTGGGAGCTGGGAGGGGAGACTGTGCCCAAAGGCAGAGAGAAGCCCGTCAGCTGTTTCATGCAGGGAGGGACGCGATCAGATTTACATCTTTATGAAAGACCCCTCTGCCTGGGAAGGGGGACGGGAATGCATTCCTGGGATGAGTCTGACCGCTGAGGTCATAGGGAAGCTGGCGCCTTTGCTCACGTGAGAAATAGGACCTGGGATGAGGCTGGAGAGAAGGAGAAAGATGGCAGGACTGAGGATATATTTTGGAGGCAGGACTGCACAAGAGATTTGAAGTGTGTGGCAAGGGAAAGGGGAATCAAGAAAGACTCCCAGAGTTTTGGCCTGAGCAGCTGGGTGAATGGTGAAGTCGTTTACTGAGACCGGGAGGAAAGGAGCAGGAAGGGCCCGGCCGAGATGATCCCACTGCCAATGGATCACAGACCACAGCGGACGGCTCCCTGCTGCCCTCGCCTGGGGTGCGGACGGAGAGTCGCCCGCGTACGTGGCTGTTCGTGCCCTTCAGTGCCAGCCTCTCAGGGCGGCCCCTCGGGACTCACCTCACGAGCCACTGTGTGTCTGTTCTGTCCACCGAGTCTTAGCACAAGTGGCCTGACTCTCCTAGCTGGCCGACCGCTGAACCCCGGTGTCTGCTGCCCTGGAGAACAATTCCTTAGACCTGTGAGACACCCCCCAGTTTCCCGGCTTAGCGAGAGCCTTGTGAGCTCCCCAGCCCTGAAATCAGACTGTCCCACGTCCCTCCAAATCTGATGAAGATCCAGCCAGTCATTCCCGCCTGCTGAGATTATAAACAGAGAGATGGAAAGCAACCTCATTTTCTTTTCATGGATTTCCAGGTGCTAACGCTCTCACGGTGGCTTGACTAAATGAGTAGCTCACTTCCGCTTCTGCAGTAAATACAAATTTTAAGCTTCCCAGGATTCATGGTAAGAAAGGCACCACATCTGATGAGTCCAGGGAAGCGTAGCCTGATGAAGGAAACTCAATTGTTCCAGAAACAAAAATGTACATATTTACAAGTTGTAAATGTCAGCACTGCAGGCAATTATCTGGAAGGTTTTACATCATTTTTGAATTTTTTTTTTATTATTGCCAAAGCAAAAGAGGTGCTATAGAATAATCAGAGCCTATAGATTTGCAAGACAAAGAAAATAAAACACATCGGTATTTTCATCACTTAGTTAATATTTTGGAATGTATCTGTTCTGACTTTGGGCTATGCATATTTAATTTAAAAAATGGAATCGTGTGGTTTCTGGAGCTTGCTTTTCCTTACTCAAAAATATGTCATGAATATCTGTGTTGATACATTTCTGCAATATCATTCTTAACAGTTGCATAGTGTCTCCTAATATCACAGGGTTGTCTTTCTCCCAAGTTGGTTCCCTCTTATGGGGTTTGTACGTGACTTTTAATTTTTTGTTTTGGTTAAATTTATTGCTTTGGTGAGTGTCCTTGCATCTGAATTTTCTCCCACAAGCTAGACGAATGATCTCAGAGGCATGTTTGCTGGCCCACAAGGCATACCCCTTTCTTTTTGTATGCTGTATGGCAGGGTCACATTTTGTTCTTTTTCCATGTGTCTACTGCTCTATTGCAGCACCACTTGTTGAATTTTTGTTTGTTTGTTTTTAATTTGCTTGCTTGTTTGTTTGTTTGGGAAGGACATAGGCCAGGAATCGGACCCATATCTCCTTCATGGCAGGCAAGAATTCTACCACTGAACTACCCTCACACCCTGACACCCATTTTTAAGGCTTTTGATGAACAGTGGTAAATGGCCCTCCAAACAAAGTTGACCCGATCTGCCCGCTAGCCTGCATCATCCGAGAGGGTGCACTTTTTTACACAAAGGTTTTTCATGTTTAAATGCTGTCTGATGACCTCTTTAACCTCTGCCTTGTACTTTGCGGTTTGGAGTGTGTTTTACACCTGGAATCCTTAGAGCAGAAGAGATCACTTCTGTGACCTTGATCAGGCTGCAGCTTTCTCCTGCCACCACTGTGTCATCACTCTGGGGGCGTCCCGGCTGGTGGGGAGAGGCTACAGAGAGAAAAGAGGGTGGGGAGCCGGTGACAGAGGGCAGTTGCCCTGCAGCCCCTGGCCGGGGTCCTAACCTCCTCCTGATTTCCAGGTTGAGCTGCTGCAGAATCTCATGAACTATTTGGTGCCCGAGTTTCTGCTTCCCAAGGTGAACGGTAAGGAGCTTGGGAGAAATGACTGGTTTTCAGGCTGGGGAAGCAGGTGGGGGTGGGCGGGGAGACTGCCCTAGAGACCCCGTCCCCTGGTTCCACCCAGGAGGGACGGGGCCCCCTCAAATGAACCACAAATGGGGATGGAAAAAGGGAACTCAAGTGCATTGAGTGCCTACTATGTGCATGTCCATTTATCTAATCCTTACAACAGCCCCATGAGATAGGGAATGATTATATCTCCAATTTTCAAAGGAAGAAATGAGGGCTCAGAGAGGTTAAGTGACTTACTCTAGGTCACAGAGCAGATGAGAGGTATAGTTTGGCTTTGATGCTGACTCTGAAGCCAGACCTGCCATCCTTTTCCATCTCTGGGAGAAGGGCCAAGAAGCCTTCTGCTAACCTTGGCTAGAGTCTCGGATCCCCAGTGCTGGTAAAAGCTTCAGCCAGACCTGCCCCTACCTGCAGGCTGGAGTACAGAGGCCCACATAACATGGGATGAGGATATTTAGAAATATAAATGAAATCAAAACATTATGGAGAATAGGATCGATCTTCCTAATTTGACACATGTAGTTTGACAATGACTGGCGGGTCCAGATTTGAATTCAGAATTCCTGGTCTTTCCAGAGTCGTGTGTAAAATGTAGTGGTCTGAAGGGAGCGGCCCCCTGACAGCTGCCTGCGTCTGGCTGCATCCCAAACCTGGAGGGGGTTCCTGCACACGGGGTGGGGCTTGTAAGCACATGTCTGAGCTCTGTCCACACCTCTGCTGGCAGCCGCCCGCTGACAGCCACTTGGGTCTTGTGTCCAGCATCAGGGCAGCCACCCCCGGGAATAGCAGGTGCCCGGTCCCTAGAGCGTGGTGGAGAAGAGGGTATGGGGTGCAGACACCTTTCAGGCCTGGCCACCCACGCCAAGGCCTCCCTGGAGCCAGGCGTGCACATTGGGAAGGCTGGGGACCCTGGCTCTCTTGTCACCCCGCCCTCTGCTTCTCTCCCCTGGTTCTCGCCGCCTCCGCTGCAGAGCGGCTGCAGCAAGGCTTCCCTCTCCCGCTGCCGGCCCGCCTCCAGCTCTCCAACCTGCTGCTTCGGCCTCACCAGGTGAGTCCCCAAACTTCCCAATCCAAACCTCCTAGACACCAGCGACCTCTCACTCAAGTGCCTCTTTCTAGCCAAGCCCGTACCACGTGCTTTCTACCCTGCGATGTAGGTGTTGGTAGCAAACAGAGAAGGGTGACCAAGGCTCCAAAAGGTTAAATGACTTGACCTGAGCCAAGCAGGTATTGAATGAGGTCCAGATTCAAAGCCCGAGCTTTAACCATTGGCCCCAAGTTTCCCACACTACGCCAGATAAAAACGAAACTCATTTGGTGACCAAAGAGCCCCTCGATAAGGTAGATGCACTTAAATACGTGACAGATGCCTGTGGCGTGACTGCTTTGCACCCAGCACCATTCTAGGCACAATGGGTGTAAAACGTGGTTGTATCTGATAGATTTAGACACTCAGGCTTCCTCTTGTCTTTCGCCCAGCTGAGCTCCGAGCAGCACTAGCAGTATTGGTCCCTGCCCTTGGACAGCCTTCTCCTCTAAGTCTGGAAGACACCCTCTCCTCCTAGTTTTCCACCCACCTCTCTCCTTCGGTGTTGCAGCCTCCTTTGCTGTGCCCGCTGTCTCTTCCAAGCCGGGGTTCTCCAGGGGTCCCCCTGAACCTCTCCTCTTCCCCCATGTTGGCTTTCTCTGGTCACTGTCATCCACTCCCTCAAGCTGAACAGCCATCTCTGTGCCACCCAGTGTCCAGCCACCCTTCCCACCCCCTCACTCCATCTAAATTCCTGACACGTGCACCCGCTGATTCCCTCACTGTCTCCGTCCCCTGAAACTCAGCATGTCCCAACAAAGCCAGTGGCTCTGCCTGTGAAGCCACCACCACCTCTGTGTCCCCTTCCTTGGCCTGTGGCTCTCCTGGTCATCCTGTGTCTGCCTGGATTCCTTGCTCTCCCTCCCCCAAAGTCCAGCCAGTGAGTCCCCACTTCTTTAGACCAGGATGCTAAGGAGGTAAGAGATTGTCGAAAAATAGCCAAGAGAGCAGAAGAAACACACCGTCCGTATCTCCCAAATTTTACCAGGCTCATCCTTGAAAAAAAAAAAGACCCCATTTCAAAAATTTTTCCATTTCTGAAAATCTGAGTGAAGGACACAAAGGAGCAAAGAGAAGTGGTTCTGCAGCCTTGGCTGGAACACGGGCTCCCTTGAGCTGCCACGAGGCTGGGCTGGCATATGAAGGCCTCTGACATGGCTGGGGGGTGTCCGCGTCTGAGAGGGAAGCAGCGCCCAGGTCCTGGGTGCAGGCTGCCGTGGACATGCAGGCCCTGGGGGTGAGAGCCCCCGCGCCCCCTTTGTTCCTGTCCTTCTGTCAGCAGACAGCCCCTGCTGCACTCCCTCCTTCCCAGTAGGCGGGCTCCCGAGGTTTCCTTGTTAATAACCCAGCAGCCCCCAGACTTACAAACAAGGGGTGCATTTCCAGCTGATGACGGTGTGCCCATCTCTCCCTAGAATTTCGTGCTGCTTGGAGCAGATGTTCACTACAGCTGAAGTCGCCCGGGACGCTGGGTCTGTCAGCGCGTGGGGGTGGGGGCTGCCAGCGCCCCTGCCTCAGAGGCCTAAGGGATCAGGCTGCCTTTATCCAGTTGTTTCTCTCTAGATCTTTACCATGAAACCCTCACACACCTCTCCAAACTCAGATTCTGGAATAATCTAAACATGAGAACCTTGTTCATTGAGAAAATGCGTGGTATTTGGGGGATTATGAGCATCTTTTAAGAGCTGAGGCTGCACCAACATCTCCTCCAGGAAGTGCATTTCGGTTGTAACTATGATATTCCTTTTTGTGCTTCACCCAGAAAATCTTCTGTGTGCCTGTTGCTTCCTGTGTGTGTCATTCATTCATTCATTGGCTGTAATCAATAGGACCTGCAGTGCCAGTTTACAGACACGTACACGTTTACAGAGCCCTGTTTCACTTTGCTAAAGTTTCCGGAATGCAATATGCCAGAAATGGATGGGCTTTTATAAAGGGGATTTGTTAAGTTACAAGTTACAATTCAAAGGCCGGAAAATGTCCAAATTAAGGCACCAGCGAGAGGAAACCTTCACTCAAGAAAGGTCGATCGAGTCCAGGGTGTGTGTTTCACATGAGAAGGCACAGGGCAGCACCTGCTCTCCTTCTCTCCCAGCGTCTAGTTTCAAACAGCTCTCTTAGCATCTCCAAGCGTCTGTGTCTCTCTGCTCTGTGTGTCAACTCTCTTACAGGGCTCCAGTAAGCTAATTAAGACCCACCTTGAATGGGCAGGGTCACATCTCCATGGAAACAACCAAATCAAAAGATTCCACCCACAATAAGTCTGTCCCCACAAGATTGGATTGGAGGAATATGATTTTTCTGGCATACATAACTGTTTCAAACCAGCACCTTCCACCCTCTGTTCCCCCAAAAGACATGTTCTTTCCGAATGCGAAATGCATTCATTCCACTACAATATCACAAAAGCCTGCATTTCAATAACAATTCAAATGCAATACCAAGTCAAAAACAGCGTAAAATCTCACCGAAGTCATTTAAAGATGTGGTCCATTCTAAGGCAAAATTTCTCCTCTGGCTGTGGACCTGTGAAACTCAGAACAAATGATCAGCCAATATATAAAGGAGGGACAGTCATAGGACAAACATTCCCATTTCTGTAGTGGGAAATTGAAAGGAAAATAGGGGTCACCAGACCCACACATGTCCCCAAACCAGTAGGGCAAACTCCATTAGATTTAAAAAAATTCTTTTGACATGGGCAGGCACCGGGAATCGAAGTCGGGTCTCCAGCATGGCAGGTGAGAACTCTGCCACTGAGCCACCGTGGCCCACCCTTTTTCCATTAGATTTTCAAGCCTGAGAATCATGCATCCTCGGGGCTTGAGAGAGCAGCGGTCCCACCCTATCCCAGGGCTTATGCAGCAGCCCCGCTCTCTTCAAATACGGGGGTACGGTTTTCTTTTTAACATTTTTTACTGTGAAATATAATATATACACAAAAAAGCAGTAGATTTCAAAGTACATTTTACCAAGTAGTCATAGATCAAATTTCAATGTATGGTATGGGTTACAATTCACTTTCAGGCATGTCCTTCTAGCTGCTGTAAGGCACTGGAGACTAAAAAAGAAACATCAATATAATGATTCAGCAATCATACTTGTTTGTTAAATCCTATCTTTTCTATTGCAACTGCTCCTTCTCCTTTGATCCTTCTCCCAATCTTTAGGGGATATTTGGGAAATGACAATTCTAACTTCTTCATGTTGAAAAGGGTGTTGACATAATGGGGTAGGGGGGTGCAATTGGTTGATGCTCTTGGAGAGACTGGGAACTCTGGGTTTCAGGGCTTATCAGGCCTAGGAACCGTCTGGAGGTTTTAGGTTTCTGAAAAATAAACTTAGTGAGTGAAACTTTTATAGAGTCTCAGACAGAGCCCTGGGTATTCTTCAGGGTTTACAGGAATACTAAAGAATACCCAGGGGTATGTCTGAGACTCTATAAAATCTGGCTGAAGCGCTCAAGCTGATGCTTGCATAAGAGTAACCTCCAGAATAGCTTTTTGACTCTATTTGGAATCTCTTGGCACTGATACTTTATTTTGTTACATTTCTTTCCCCCGTTTTAGTTAAGGCATTGACGATCCCATGGTGCCAGGGCCAGGCGCATCCCTGGGAGTCATGTCCCACGTTGCCAGGGAGGCTTCCACCCCTGGATGTCATGTCCCACGTAGCAGGGAGGGTAATGATTTTATTTGCAGGGTTGGGCTTAGAGAGAGAGCGAGGCCACATCTGAGCAACACAAGAGGTCCTCTGGAAGTAACTCTAAGGCATAACTATAGATGGACTCAGCTTCCCCATTACAGAAATGAATTTCATTAGAGCAAGCCTCAAGATCAAGGTCTTGGTCTATTAACTTGGGAGTTGCTAATGTTTCAAACAGTATCAGGGATACCCCAGGTAGTAAAGTTTAATAGTTCCACTCTTTCGGGCGGGGGCAATTGAAGCAGGATAAAATAGAAGAACTGTAAGTCCCTGGTTTCCTATTCAGCTCTGAAGAGTTAAGAGACAACTCCAAGTCCCTTGTTCCTTCTCTAGCTCCAAAGGAACTAATACAGCTGCAATCTTCAGCTGCAAACTTCTTGGGACAAAAATTTTCCCCAAAGCCCCCAAAACTCCCCAAATCATTGCAACCTCCCCACACCATAAAAGCTTGTAAAATTCTGATCCCAGAGCAAATTCTTATTTAATAATAGGAAGCACAGGGTCATAAAGATTGTTAGCCATTTGCCCAAAGACAAATTTTAGGTATGTGACAGCATATCATGAATTCTGGTAGCTATCTCCTCCTCGAACAAATAAGACACCTAGTTTTCAAAGGTGACTATGGAAACCTGCCACAGGTAAAATTTTCCTATAAAACAAGCCAACCCACTCCATTCAGTGCACGTCTCTTCCTTGGACATGCCGGCGTTAACCTCTCTAATGTGTATCCTCTCTTTTTAATAAACTTTACTTATGCCTAAAGAAAAAAAAGTTTTACAGTTGCATATTTTCTCAGCAGACTTTGCCAATACTTTTTAATTATCTGCCCAACATACTCTGGAATCTATCCAAGTATTACATTAAGCTGTACAGAATTGCAAGACCCTGTTCCCAATTCTAGGCTCCATGTGTTCAGCTTGTTTAACTGAACTGGCCGGTTACATCACGTTAGATTGTGTGCTACAGAAAATTTAGGTTTTGGACAAAATGAATCTCTCTTCCTTTGGTCTCATACAGTAGGTAAGTTCTAAAATACAGACCATATCATCCTTTACTCTGAACTGTGATCTACCTTAGTCCCAACCAGATTGGCTTAATTCTTATCTCTAATTGAAGCCCAATCTCTCTTTTGGCTCCTTTGACAGTTGCTGTATGTAGCCACGCTGATTTTCAGAGCTGCAGAACTCCAACTCTGAGTGCTAGGTATCACACAGGTATTAGGTATCACACAGGTGTTAGGTATCACCAGGTGTTAGGTATCACACAGGTGAGGGTTTAACATATCTAAGCACTGGGGAGACCACCTTGTTCTCTGCCCAACTCTCCTCAAGCATCTTCCCAAGCACCTGGGTTCTCTGCCATCTCCAGGGCACATGCTCAACCCCTTCAGAACAGTGGGGTGGCAGCCAGGCTCTCCCCAATCCCCAGGGTACATGCTCCACCCTCTCTAAGGCGGGAGGGGGCGACATTCTTCCTGAACAAGGAAGTGGAAGGCCCGTCTTCTGCTTCTGGCACAAACTCACTCTCTCCACACGCCTGGGTGGATACACATCTCTGGCATGAGATTTCCTGGCTCCAGATCTTAGCTTCCATGTTTCTGCTTCTGAAGTCATTTTTTCTTCAATCTGCCCCTTTCCTGACACTTTTAGTCTACAACGGCAATGGATCTGTTCATACAGATCTCACAAAAAAAATTATTGACTTGGCATGCCGCATACAGGGGTCAAAACCATTAGACCAAGGGACTTTAAACAAATCCTTTCTGGATAACTCCATCCGTAACCCTGGCTTTTCCTGAAATGGCTGACTGGTTCCATGTTTGGCTAAATCCTCACGTGGGGCACTATTCTCTGGGGTCTCATTTTCCAAAAGGTCAGAATTTTCCAATCAGTTTCTGACTTCTTTGTATCCAAGATTTTAGTTCTCAGCTTATCTCTTTTTCTGTCACATTTTACTATAAGCTGCAAGAAGAAGCTAGGCTGCATTTCCCACATTTTTTGGGAAATGTCCTCAACCAAATATCCAAGCTTGTTACCTTCAAATTCTTCCTTCCATCCAACACCAGGACTAATTTTGACAAATTTTCTGCCTCTTTAAAACAAGGGTCGCCTTTCTTCCAGTTTGCAATGACACATTCCTCGTTTCTGTCTAAGGCCAAGTATCTTTAGAGTCCATATTTCTACCAATAGTCTCTTCAAAGCATTCCAGGCCTTTCCTATTCATCTTCTCATAATTCTTCCAGAATCTTCCCCTTATCCATGTTAAAAGCCTTTCCAACATGTGTGGTCTTTGCAAACTACATGTTTTAGTTTGCTAATGCTGCTGGAATGCAATATAGCAGAAATATGTTGCTTTTATAAAGAGAGTTTATTAAGTTACAAGTTTACAGTTCTAAGGCCATAAAAATGTCCAAACTAAGGCATCTAGAGAAAGACACCTTAACTCAAGAAAGGGCTGATGATGTTTGGGGTTTCTCTGTCAGCTGAGAAGGTATGTGGTGGCATCTGCTAGCTTTTTCTCCTGTCTTCTTATTTCAAATGGCTTCCCCAGGGGTGTTTTCCTTCTACATCTCCAAAGGTCTCTTGTCTGTGTCAGCTCTGCAGCTTTTTCCAAAATGCTTCCCTTTAAAAGGACTCCAGTAAGTGATTCCACCTTAAATGGGTGGAGACACACCACCATGGAGACCACCTAATCAAAAGGTCCCATGCACAATTAGGTGGGTCACATATGCATGGAAACAACTTAATGAAAAGATCCCATCAACAATGTTTAATCAGGATTAAAGAACATGGCTTTCCTGGGGTACATAACAGTTTCAAACCAGCACACTGCAGCACCCCACTTCTCTGGCTCCAAAATCTATTTCACTTTGCTAAAGCTGCCGAATGCAATATACAGAAATGGATTGGCTTTTATAAAGGGGATTTATTAAGTTCTGAATTACAATTCTAAGGCCATGGAAATGTCTAAATTAAGGCAACAATAAGAAGATATCTTCACTCAAGAAAGGTCAATTGAGTCTGGGCTTTCTCTGCCACATGAAAGGTACATGGTGATATCTGCTGTCTTCTCTTCTGGCTTAGGGTTTCAAATAGCTTTCAGCATCTCCAAGCATCTGTGTTTCAATCTGCTCTCTGAATTGGCTCTCTTGACGGACTCCAGTAAGCTAATTAAGATCCACCTTGATCAGGCAGTCACATCTCCATAGAAATAATCTAATCAAAAGGCCCCGCCCACAATTGAGTGGGTCACATCTCCATGGAAACAACCTAATCAAAAGATCCCACCCACAGTCTGCCCCTTCAAGATTGGATTAGAAGAGTGTAGAGTTTTGGGGTTACACAACAGTTTCAGACCAGCACAATCCCCACATGCCTATGTTAGCAGAAGTTTCCCTGGCTACTTTTGAAGGACACCCTTCATTCCACACTGTCTGAGAGCACGTGGGGTTTACTTGCTTCCAAATACCAGGCAGCGAGGGTCTGGTTAGGGGTCAGTGTCCTGTGTTGTTGTTCCCGTTACTGCCACATGGTGTTGCTGTTGGACAGTGGCTCCACACAGCCTGTCCTCCCTGGCCCCCAAATGGTCTCTATGGGGCCAGCTCCATCCAGGGTCAGAGAACAAAGGCCAGTGGGGTTTGCGGCCACAGCCACATCCCCGCTGTGGAACCCAGATTCTCAGCCCAAACTCTCCTTGGAGTCTTGGTGAGCTTCCTTGGGATTTTGGGCCATTTCCTCCCTGGGAACATCAGATGAGGCCACCTCAGGCCACTAGAGCATTTGTAATCGCACTTCAGTCAGCTGAGCAATCACGGAGGCCCTCCCTGAGCAGGTGATATTTGGGTTGAGACCAGAAGCGTGAGCAACAGCAACGGCACCCTTCTGAAGAGGAGGAGCAGAAGAGGGGTGGGGGTGGGGGGTGGAGAGGGTGTGACCTGACCAGGGTGAGAGTTTAGCATGTTTTGCGTTGACTTCTGAAACGACTGGCCAGGGCACATGTGAAAGGGGCAGGCACAAATGAGCTGCCTATTGCTGCCATTCAGATTTCAGTTGGGTGGTGATGGAGAGAAGGGTTTGTAATGAGGAAGAGCAGATAAAAGGTATTTTTAATTTTTTAAAGAAAACTGCACAGGTGTCATCCTATATCATTAACTCTCTACTGAATGGAGGTAGAGACCTTGGGACAGGCAGGGGAAGGCAGGGACATGATGGAGCATGTGCAGGAATCTAGACTCACAGCACTCCCAACCCTCCAAAGTGGGCTCTGCTCCTTCCTCTAAACTGGGTCACTTTCTCCAGATCACACAACCGGCACGTGGCAGAGCTGGGATTCCCACTCTCCCCTGCTGTTAGAGCTCATGCTCTTTCCACTCTACCAGATGCCAAAATCCTGTCTGTCTGAGGCCTGCCCTATCCAAGGGCAGGCCTGCAGTGTGCAGGTACATCAGTCGTACACTGCAAAAAGGCTCTGGACCAAGGGAACAAAGCCGTTCCTCTGATTTGACCACCAAGAGGATAAAGGCTACTGGAGGCCCTGACTGGGAACAGAAAACGGTCAGTAAGGCTAATGGGAAGCGAGCATGGGGCAGCACGACATGGGATGAGGCTGGGAGGCAGGTAAGGACACTGGATTTTGTCTCAAAAGATAAAAGTTTTGAGCAGGAGAATGACACAATCCAATGCACATTTTTAGAAGAACCCTCTGGCTGCTGTGGAGAGAAGAGCTGGAAAGTATGTGGACCCAACACTGCCTTCTCCAACTCCCCTTCTGCTCCTGGCCAAAGGCCACGCATTATTTAGCCCAATGCACTCAATAACCAATTCCTGAGACACCGGGGTTTCAAAGCGAGAAAGAGTTTATTAATAATCACATAATAGGAAAGCAGATGGCCTCGCGGCCCAAAATCTATCTCCCCCAACTGCAGTAATTCTGATAGTTTCATTAGAGAAAAGGATGTGCAGGGTTTAGAATGATGAGCACAGTGGCCCCAGCTGATGTAATTAGAGGTGCTCTAATTACTGAGCATGTGCAGATTGATTACATGCTTAGTCACAGAACCTAGTAAGAAAATGGCAGAATGAGGTATAAATGACTTGTAGGTAAAGCCTAAGCTACTGCACGTCAGATTGGTCCACTTTGGTTAGATTCAGTCTTGGTTGTCAAGATAACTTCGAACTTGGGGTGGGTTAGTTTTAGTCTGACCCAAGACCCTTCATTAATAAATATTAGGGACTGTCTTCAGTGATCACAAGACTCGAAAGTTGAAAACTGGATAACTGGGTACAAATGAAGTTTAGTCACAAGATTTTCACAACCACAGGGGCAGAAGATAAGGGCTATGCAACCATTATCAGAAATCAAGGCGGCTGGATTCCAGTTTAGAAATTTCAGGAATTTTCTTCTGTCTACTCTGATATACCGGAAAACAAAAAAGGAATCTCCATATAATGATTCAGCAATCAAAATCATCCCTTAAATCCTGATTTCTCGATTACAATACTGCAATTGCTTAATTTGCCCCAAGCCTAAATGCAGGAAAACTTTTCCATATCTCTCAAAGATATTTCATTTTACTTACTGAAATTTGGTAATTAGATTTTATTCAGTTACTCCTATCCCATATTTATATTTTAATAATGATTTGATTACAACAGTTACCATAGCAAAAGCATTATTTGAAAAAATAGGTTAACAAATGCAGCCTATCGTGTAGAGTTTTTATGCTTACCATTTCTAATCTCCAGGCCCAGTAAAAAAAAAAAAAAGAACTCTAAACCACACCTCCCCCACCTTTCTGTGCCTAGCCCTCTCCCCATGGCTGCTTTAGGGGGTAAGGCCTTGGGGCTGGATGAAGCCTGGCTCTGAAAGTTTTAGTAGAGGGCCATTGATTTTTGAGAGTTTCTATGCCCTTCTTTAATTATTTCCAATTATTAGATTTATTTTACTAAAAGCTGTGACCAAGACCATTGCAAAAGGTCTTTGCTTTTTCCAGAGACAGCCCTTTGGCAGCTTTCTGCTGCTTTAGGGAAATCCCAGGGGCAGTTTCTTTCTAATGTCCAGGTTTGTTTACAGTAATTACAAAACTAAGGTTTTGAATCTTGTCTTTCAGAGAGTTTTTTTTCCTTTTTTCTCTTTTACTTCAGAAGTGCCAATTTATATAAAACCACCTATTGTTTCTTAAGCAATTCCAAGAGAGTTCTTTAAAGAATTTTTATTACTTTGTTATTAACATCCAGAGGTATGAAAACATACATTGAACAGGCAGACAGACGCAAATAGAAAGTTAGTTACACAAGAAACAGAAACACAGAAATACTTCTGAAAGGGACAACTAAAGGATTGAATATATTATCTCATTCCATTTCTACCTTTTTACAGAACAATTTTAATTGTAATATCTTTAATTTTAACTGTAATGGTAGTATTTTCATCTTAAATCATCTTGAGTTCAGATTATGTTACAGAAATAAACCCTTTTTTATACATGTATAATTAAAATCTTTCCAGTTTTCAATACAGCTCAAGAGTTTCCTTTTTTAAAATAATTTTTCATAGTCAGTAACCAATTAGAAACATTTGATCAATATAAACGTGGGGATATACCAATTAACGAATTCAAACAGATGCTTAACACTTATTATACTTAAGTAACAAACCAGTTAATAACTAGACTGAACATGCCAAATTACAAACAGGCATTTAATGCATAACACACCGATTAACAATTGAACAAGTATTAACTCTTACTATACCTAGGTAACACACTGATTAGCACTTAAGCAGACCTACCTAATACCAATTGTTGGAGTACTCATTTCCTAGGAGTACACTCAACAGACAAATTTAGGTCACCCTCAAACCTCGAACAGCATGGTACCCAGAAAACAGAAATGTGTACAGGTCTGAGCAAGGCAGACTGTTCTGGAAGCGTGACCCAGGCTGTATTAGTTAGGGTTCTCTAGAGAAACAGAATCAACAGGGAACACTTGCAAATATAAAATTTATAAAAGTGTCTCACGTGTCCGTGGGAATGCAGAGTCCAAAATTCGCAGGGCAGGCTGTGAAGCCAACGACTCCGATGGAGGGTCTGGATGAACTCCACAGTAGAGGCTCACCAGCCGAAGCAGGAAGAGAGCCTGTCTCTTCTGAACCCTCCTTAAAAGGCTTCCAGTGATTAGACTGAGCATCACTCATTGCAGAAGACACTCCCCTTGGCTGATTACAAATGGAATCAGCTGTGAATGCAGCAGACGTGATCATGATTTAATTCTATGAAATGTCCTCATTGCAACAGACAGACCAGCACTTGCCCAACCAGACAAACAGGTACCACCACCTGGCCAAGTTGACACATGAACCTGACCATGACACAGGCCCAGGTCAAGGGCCATATTGACTCCCTGATCCACTTTTCCCCTGATGACACACTCGCCCAGTTAGATGTCTGGACATGGAACTAGAAATGGTTTCTCTCTTTGAAGCTTTTTAAGCCACCCAAAGTCTCTGGAGTGCTGGCAGCACAGAGAACCCCGACTGCTGAGCCTCTAGACTAAATTCAGATGTCAAAGGCTCGGTCAGCTGGCTTACCTGCTCTGCTGGGGCTCCCAGGTCTCGGGAATTCATCCCATCTGGGTCGCCAAATGGTTACCAGACAATGTCTGTGGATTCTTTTGCTCAACACACTCAGTAACGAATTCCTGAGTCACCAGAGTTTCAAAGAGAGAAAGAATTTATTACGAGGCATGTAGTTGGAGAGCAGACGACCTGCCAGCCCCAAAATCAGTCTCCTTGAGTTTAGAGGGTTCAAGGTTTTTATGGATTTTAGCAAGGGGGGATGAGGTCACTGAAATTTCAAATAGCAAGTTCTAAGCAAAAAAGGAGACAGCATTGTCAGCATCATTTCAGTAGGAGAACGCAATCGGAAAGAAGGGGAGGCAGAGCTATCATTTCAGCACTAAACGTGTAAGCTGAAAGGAAGGGAGACAAGTTACCTTTTTTTTTTTTCAACATGGGCAAGCACCAGGAATCGAACCTGGGTCCTCTGGCACAGCAGGCAAGCATTCTTGCCTGCTGAGCCACCATGGCCTGCCTGACAAGTTACCTTTTAATAGCGGGGTCTAGCTGATATGATTTACAAATGTAAGGGGCCGAGGCTAGTCAAATTCTTCATAGGCTTCGGGTCTTTGTCCCACAAGAAAATGACAAAAAAAAGGAAGTATCAGCTCTTACAGTCACAAAGGCGCAAGATAAGGGCTTTTACGATCATTTCAGACATCAGGGCAGTGGAATAATAGTTTAGGGATTTCAGGTATTTTCCTCTGTCCACTCCAACATACCAGAAAGCAGAAAGGAATATGATTCAGTAATCAAAATAATCCCTTAAGTCTTTATCCTCAGTGATACTTCCTCTCCTGTCATTCTCTATGGAGATAGTTACCCCTCCCACACCTACCCCCTGCTTTCCAAAACATTAGGGCAGCCCCTACTCCACTCCCTATAGAAAAATCTCAGTTGTTTCTTGTGGGTCAACAAGAAGTAAAAATCTCAATTATATTGAGAACTGAGGCTGGATCTATCCAAAATAGGCCACCTGACATGTGCAGTAGCTTAGATTCTAACCTACAAGTCACCTATACCTCATCCTGCCGTTTTCCTACACACGTTCTCTAAGCATGTCATCAATCTGCACATGCTCAATAATCAGATCACCTCTAATTACATCACCTGGGGCCCCTGTGCTCCTTATATTTCCCTAAAACCGTCAGAATTACTGCAATTTGGGGAGAAAGATTTTAGGTCGTTAGGCCGTCTGCTCTCCTACTATGCACCTGGTAATAAACTCTTTCTCTCTTTGAAACCCCAGTGTCTCAGGAATTGGTTATTGAGTGCATCGGACGAAAAGAAAAAGCCATGGCCTTTGTCCAGTAACGATTGGAACATGCTGTGCCCTCCAGATCTCCCTCTAATGGCTGTGAAATAGGCAGTTGTGTGGGAGTTATGGTGGAGAAGCATTCCCTAATACTCTCCAAATTATCTGCCAAGCTGCCTGCAAATCCATTATTTGAGCAGCTTCTCCCTTTGGGCTGAGTATTGTCTGCTCCAAATGACTGCTCATGTGTCCAGGCTCTCTTTTTAGAATGTTGAAAACGTTCAAATAGTAGATTTGTGGTGGCAGTTGCACAACTTGGTGAAAACACTAAAAACCACTGAACTGTGCTCTTTAAATGGGTGAATGTTATAGAATGTGAAATATATCTCAATATATATATAAAAAATTGTCCACTCTACGCTGCTTTAAAGCTCACCATGGGAGCAGCTTCCCTTCTGGATTAAGCCTTGCCCTCTTGGGGTTCCTTTTTTGGAACGCTGACTGTGGCATGGCCAGCGTCTAGGTGTTGTAAATGCACTTACTGAACAGGAGGGAGGGGCACCCTCAGTGGGGGGGAAAGGGAAAGGTGGTCCCAGGAGACTGGGCCCCTGCATTCACCACTTTGCCGCAATCACAGGCCACCGGCAGGCTGGCCGACCTCTTACTGCATATCATCTCATTTAATCCCCACAACCACCTCTAAGAGTGCCCAGTGTGATCCCCATTTTCCAGATGTGGAGGCTGAGGCTTAGGGAGGTTGTGCGGCTGCTGCAGCCACTCAGCCCAGAGGTCTGAGCCCAGGCGACCGAGTCACCTGGCCCTGTTTCAAACGACCACCCGGCCCCTTCTGGGCTGCATGACTTTCCGAACGTAACTCGACTTTTCTGACCATCTGTTTCCTCCTCTGCAAATCAGAGATAAAAACCGTGCCCACCTTACTGAGGACAGGTTGTTGGGGTAGAGTAGTGGCACAAATGTTGCGTTCACGGCACAATGATGAAGAAGCTTGGGTGCAAATCCCAGCTCTGCTGTTCACCAACTGGCTGACCTTGGGCAATTTACTTACCCCTCTGAGACTCAACTTCCTCATGTGTAAAGTGGAGATGATAATTGTAGCTACTTCATAGCTTTTTATGAGAATCATATATATATACATGCGTGAAATCCGAGGTTCAGGTCCTGGGAAATGGGAGTCAAAGTTAGCTCTAAATATTAATAAACCCACTTCTTCTCACTAGACTGTAAGGGCTATGTCTGGCTTGCTACAGTTGTATTTGTAGTGCCTGGTATACAGTAGGTGTCCACTAAATATTTATTGGGAAAAAAAAATCTAGGTTTTGAACCCACATCTGCACAACCCAAAGCCACGAGGTCAGTACTTGTCGAAACGCGGCCCAGTGCCACCTGCCCGGTGGGGCCTGGTCCCAAGAATCAGAGCCCCCAGCTGGCCCGAAATGTGGGTCCATCCTCTCTGGCAGTGACGGGCTCACTCTGTGACCTGGGTCAGTCCTTCTCCTTCCCTAGGTCTCAGTTTCCCCACCTGTAAACGCAAGGGCCCTTCTGGAATTCTAGGCATGGAATCCAATAAAGGAGCTCTGGCAAATATAAAAGAATCTCTTCTTGCTGAGACATTGAACAGAAGTTAGGGCCTCCAAAGCCGTCAAGACCCAGCAAAATGAGGCTACTTCCGGGGTTTTAGATGCTGTCAATTAGAGCAACAAAGAGAGGAGGAGGGAGATGTGGGAGGGGTCCCAAGTCCCTTAGACTTGGGACCCCCCCACCCCGGGTGAGGGGCTGTTGATCCACACGCCAGCCCTGCTCCAGGGGGTCTCCTAGCTTCCACAGGTTGACAGACACACAATCCTCAAAGCACACTGGATCTCCACACATTACTATTTGAGCGTGTGTGTGCACGCGCGCATGCATGTCTGCAGGCGATGGGGTTGTGGGGTCGGGGGAGGGGCTGGCATAAACATCAAATCTTCAGCTCCAAAGTGCCCTACAGAAATCCAGAACTGTGGTGTTCACATCGAATCATTCTTCCCCGACAGGAGTGTGGGCACTGCTGTAGGAAACTGTGCTGGAAATCAGCGTGAACAGAGTTAGAGAACTGTGGAGCTTGGAAAGAAATTAGAGGTCCCCTAAATTCTCAAATCACAATCCAGGACCAGCTACAACCTTCCCTGGGAGTTTGCTAGAAATGCAGAGGCTTAGATCCCATCCAAACCTCTGGAATAAAAACCTGCATTTAAACAAGATTCCTGGATGACGTACAAGCAGGTCACTGTTTGAGAAAGGTGTCCTGGTCCAGTGCCCTCACCTGCACTGGGGGGAGAGGAGAGGAGCGAGGACCAGGGAGGGGCACGGTTTGCCCAAGGTCACACAGCGCTTGGGAGCAGCGCCTAGATGGGGATTTGGGCTTCCATGCTTCCAGTCCTCCGCATTTTATCCCTCTGGGTTTCGGCACATGCTGTTCCTGCTTCCATTCCCTCTCTCTGCAAGCCAAACCTCCACATGACCTTGAAGATCCTTGAAGAAGGAGTCACCTTCTCTACCACGTCTCCCTTGGTGCCTCCACAAGCGTGGATTGCTGTGTATTTTTAGTTTGATCATTAGCAACCTTCTGTCCCCTCCACATGGCCTGGCTTTAAAAAAGATTTCAAAGCCCCTTGCGAAAGGAAGGTATTTGCTACGAAAGATCAATAAGTGCAAAAGAAATGTTCAGGGTTACTCATTGTGTCAATCGGGGTCTAAGCAGGAAACCAGAGTCCAACCGAGAAGGTTCTTGGGGTTTGAATTAAGGGGTTATTTATGGGAGGTGGGGGGAAGCAGGCTTGAAGGAGCCTTAAAGGCGTGTGGAGTCACCCAGGGACTGGCATCCCCGGGAAAGGAAAGGAGTCAGAACAGCCAAGGGCAGCGAGAGCAGATGCCATGGGTGAGGGCTTGTCGGGAGCCACAGAGTCACAGCTCCACAGAGCAAGGAGCCAGCAGGGAAGGAATGGCCGGCCCCTCTCACGCCACTTGACCTCTGACTTTCTGTCCTGCTGCACCCACTGAGACACCAATGAGCAAAGTGGTCAGGCCAAGTGATCCAAGGGGCTCAACTTCCCAGGACCAAGAACAGAGGGGAGGGGGACAGGGTGTGGGGGAGAGGGCCCAGAAATGAACCAGAACAGTGGTAATTAAAACAGTGGGGATGGTGTGATGGTGGCTCAGTGGCAGAATCCTCGCCTGCCACGCTGGAGCCCAAGCTCGTGTCCCGGTGCCTGCCCATGCAAAAAAAAGTTAAACAATGGATAATAAAGTGGAGAATAAAATGAACATCCGCAAGTCCACACTGGTGTGAATAAATAATTGAATAAAAACAGAAGTGGGAGAGAAGGGGGCAGCCCTTACAGAAGAATCCCAATCAAAAGTAGAAAGGGAAAATAAAAAGGAGAAGGAATGAGGGTGATGCAAATACACCATTAGGCCCTCATAAGTAATAATTGTCGTGGGCAAAATCCATGGGATAATAAAATCAGGGGGCAAAAGTTTCAGCGGAAATAGGACATTTGCATAGTCTCGGGGTATCTGTGAGTCACAGCAAGGAAAGGGTGAATTTACAAGGGAGACACCTGGCGGACACCACCTTGACCTAATAATCAAGATCAACCCCATCAGTGACAACACACTCTGACGTCACCAACACCGATAGGAGGCCCTGGGAGGACACAGAGCCGCTAGTCTGGCATTCTTACCAGTAATGCATGGCCCCACTCCAGTCATAGGAAAACGTCATGCAAACCCAAATTCCACATTCTATAAAATAATCGACTTGTACTTCTCAAAATGTGCCAGGGAAGGTCAGGTAAAACTAGGAGAAACTAAGAAACAGTCACAGACAGGAGGAGACTAAAGAGACATGACAACCAAATGCGATGTGGGATCCTAGAAAAAGACATTAGCGGGAAAACTGCTAATTCGGTTTGCAGTCCAATGAGTAATATCATACTTGAAGTACTTAGTTTTGATAATTATTTATGATTATGCAAGATGTAATGTTAGGGGAGACTGAGTAAAGGATAGACACTCTCGGTGCTGGTTTTGCAACTATTTTGTCAATCTAAAATTATCTCAAGATTAAAGAAAGTTTAAAAAATAGATATTGTGGGCAGAATTCTAAGATGATCCCCAATGACCCTTGCCTTTGTAGAATCTCCTCCCTTTAAGGGTAAGCAAGGCCTATGAATATGATGGGATATCACTTCCTTTATCACCTTATATTACAGGGCAAAGGTCAGGGGAGTTTTCAGATGTAATTCTTGTCCCTGATCAATCGGCTTGGAGTTCATCAGAAGAGAGAGTATCCTGGGTGGGCCTGGCCTAATCAGGCGGGCCCTTTAAAAGCAGGCTTAGACCTTCCCTAAGCTCAAAGGCTATAGGAAGCAGAGAGAGTCTCTGGCTAATGAAGAAATAAGCTTCCAGGTTGTGAGAGGAAGGTGCCATGTGGCAAGGATCTGAGGGTGTCCTCTAGGAGCTGAGAGCTGAGAGCAGTCCCTGGACAACAGCTAGCAATAACACAGGGCAATGAATTTCTCCACTGACCTGAATGAGCCTGAAAGCAGATTCACCCCCAATCAAACCTCCAGATAAGACTGCAGGAGGGCCGAACTAACCTCGGCTCAGGTGAGATAATACATGTGTCGTGTTTAAAGTTGCAGAGTTTATGGTGATACATTATTTGGCCATAGAAAATGAATCACAATTGAATTCTTTCTGTTTCTTCACAAAACTACAAAGATTTTAATTAAACAAAAAACTCATCGCTGGTGAGGGTGATGTGAACTGGACACTCACACACCGACACTGTTGGTGGCAGTGTTAGCCGGTACAGCCTTTTTGGAAATGAGCTTGTCCACAAGGCTAGAAAATGCTTCTGTCCTCTGACCCCATAAGACAACTTCTAGGAATTTATACCATGAAAATAGTCAGTAATGAGATTACGTTTTAAGTAAAATGCTCACAGTAATATTATTTATAAAAGTAATAAAATGATAAGCCACCTAGCACAATAAACAACTAGCTTTATTTAGTTTGGATGAATAAATGATTTTGTGAATGGGCGCTCCATCAAAAATTACAACTCCCCTCCAATACTGCCTTTTCCCCTCTGCATTAATTTTCTCTTGTACCACTCGCTGGCACATGTACCATGTGTTGTCCATCTATCCCCCATTAGAAGGTAAGATCCAGGTGGGCAATTATTTTATTTGCTGCTGTAATCCCAGTGTTTAAAAAAGAGGCTGGCCTACAGTGGTGGCCCATGAATGAGGGCATGAATAAATGAAATAGATGGAAGGGCATAAAATGCAAAATCTAGTGTAGAGGAATTGTTCAAAAGATCGAAGCACCTAACGCAGTAGAAGACTGCACAACCTTAAAACTGTGTTCGGAAGACCTGTTGGGTAAGAGAAACACTCACAGCCTAATGGTGGGCGTGGTAGGCCCTGTGACCGCCCGCTCCCTACTGCCCGCAGGAAGGAGGGACTGGCTCCCCCGCTGCTGGGAGTGCTGGGGGTCTCCTGGCCTCAGGCTGCACCCCTCCCGAGATACCTGCATCCCGGTGGCAGGGCGACACTGCCTCGGGTCCTCTCATTCTAATTCGAGTCAGCTCGGTAGAGACCCCCTGCCTCGCAGCTCCCCTCAGGGTTGGCTGGGGCCGTTTTGAGGCTGCAGGGCAGCTCCTCCCTCTGCCAGCTCCTGCGTCCTTCCCTTCCCTAATAAATCTCTCCATCAACCCAACCTGCAGCAGTATAACTTGCTGTTAAAAAAAGACACAGACTGCTAAAGGACAGGACAGACTGGGTCATAAAAACACATAGAAACAGTCCTGAAAGGAAACGTGCGTGAATAGTCTTCCTTCTGGAAGGTAGTATATATCTAACATCTGGGTGTGCTGCCAGGGCAGGTGCAAGCCTTTTACAAACATGAGCACATTTAGTCCTCAGAACAGACATGTGAGGCAGATTCTGTCATCATCCCTGTTTTACAGACGAGGAAACTGAGTCACAGAGTGTCCAGGGTCACCCAGTGGGCAAGCTGGGATTGTAACCCCAGCCTCCCGGCCCTGAGTGCATGCTTTTAGCCACACTCTGTTTTCTGCTTTATGTTCTCACTCTTTCATCACATTTCTGCTAACAGTGCTAGGCAGAATTCCAGGCACTGGGGTTTCCCAATTCTGGGTTTTCCAAATTCTTTTCGATCAGCACTGTTGCAGTCAGAACCCACCTACCCCCGCTTCTTGTCCAAAGGGAGAGTGTTTTCATGGGCTAGGACCCAGTGGCGGCAGGAGCCCCTTCCCTGGAGGTGGGATGGACAGGCAGCCTGCTGGGAGAAACACCCAGGGGTTCTAAATGGCTCGGGGGGCCACCTATGTGCAGGGGCCTCTGCTGGGTCCTGGGTCACCTGTGGGGACCAGGAGCTGGGGCAGGCGTCTGTGGGGTCAGAGGCCTGCCTGGGCCATGTGGCACCCTGGCTGGGGCAGCTCACGGTCCAGAGGTTGCTGCTATGGGAAATTCCCAATCCCAACCCTGCAAATGCCCCCCAGCTGAGGGTATCCTCAAAGTGCCTCCAGAGGAAGTCCTCACCAGGCCGTCCCCACCAGGGGCCCATGTTCCGGGACAAAGCCCTTGGGTTCTTATACCCAGTACTCTCAATAACCAATTCCTGAGAACCCGGGGTTCCAAAGAAAGAGTTTATTACTAGGCGTGTAGTAGGAGAGCAGAGGGCCTAGTGGCCCAAGATCTGTCTCCCTGAACTGCAGCAATTCGGATCATTTTATTAGAGAAAAGGATGGACAGGGTTTACGACAATGAGCACAGTGGCCCCCGATGACGTAATTAGGGGGGATCTGTTTATTGGGCATGCGTAGATTGATCACATGCTTAGAGAACCATATAAGAAAATGGCAGAATGAGGTATTGGGGCTTGCGGGGTGAAGTCTAAGCTACTGCGCATGTCAGGAGGCCCATTTTGGTTGGATCCAGTCTCGGTCATCAAGATAACTTTGGACTTGGGGTGGGTTAGCTCTGGGCGGACCCAAGACCCTTCATCAGTAAATATTAGGGGCTGTCTTGAGTGGTTCCAAGACTCTCAAGTTGAAAAACTGGATAACTGGGTGCAAATGAAGGTCAATCAGAAGGTTTTTCGATCACGGGGCAGAAGAAAAGGGCTATGCAGCCTTATCAGAGACCAAGGTAGCTGGATTCCAATTTAGAGATTTCAGGTACTCCCCTCTGTCTACTCCAGTATAACAGAAAGCCAAAAGGGACATCTATATAATGATTCAGTAATCAAAATCATCCCTTAAGTCTTGATTTCTAGGTTACAATTTCTCCCTCTCATTTGATAATTGTCTGTCAATCTTGAGGGATATTTGGGTGATGACTCTTCTGTTTCAAGGATAAAAGGGGGATTGTCATTAAAGGGCAAAGGGATGAAACAACGAAAACTAGTTGTTATTCTTGGACAGTCCAGTATTTCTGGGTTTCAGAACTTCTCTGGAGGTTTTAAGTCTCTGAAAAACAAACCCAATAAGTAAAATTTTGTAGAGCCCAGTTTATCTTTCTGGGTTTCCAGGGATAGCTTTGTTGGGGTTTGCAATACCGGAGCAGTTTGCAATATCTGGCTGAAACTTGCATAAGATAACCCCCGTAATGACCTCTTGACTTGATTTGAAACCACTTAGCCATTGAAACTATTTCTTTTCCCCCTTTTGGTCAACTAATCCACAATGCCAGGGTCAGGCTCATCCTCGGAATTTATGTCTCATGATTCCAGGGCCAGTTATGTCCCATGATGTCAGGGCGAGTTATGTCATACAATGCCAGGGCCAGTTTGGTTTCATGATGCCAGGACCAGGCTTACACCCCTGGAAGTTATATCTCACGTAGGGGGGAAGATCAGAGTTTAACTTAGAGAGAGACCATATTTGAGCAACAGCAGAGATTTTCTGGAGATGACTCTTAGGCACTAATCATATATAGGTACAGTTTGCTATTACTGAAATAAGTTTCATAAGGGCAGGTCTCAAAACTGAGGCCTTGGCTTATTAAATTGGGAGCCCCTCTTGCTTAAGAAAATGTCAGGAATTTCCCAGGTGGGGAAGTTTAATAGTTCTATCTTTCCCAGTCTCTCAAGGTACTTTGCAAACACTTTTTCATTTTCTGCCCAAAATACTCTGAAGTGCATCATGGTATGACATTAACTTGTACAAAATATTAAGATTTTATTCCTTGCTCTAGGTTCTGTATCAAATAAAGCTGAATTAGGCTGTTTAAATTAACTGACCAGAGAGATCAGATAGTATGCTACAGAAAATTTAAATTTTGGACAAAATAAACATTTTTCTTTTTGTCTCATACAAAAGTTAAAGCTACAGATAATATGGCTTTTTTCTTTTTTCTTTTTCTTTTTTACCTTTTATATTGATTTACCTTAGTTTTGCCAGATCAGTTTCATCACATCTTTAGTTGGAGTTTGATCTTTTTCAGTTTGTTTTTTTTTTTAACAGTTGCTGTATGGACTGATGCTGACAATCAGAGCTGGAGAAATAAATCTGAATTTCACGTGTCACACAGATACTTCAAGTTCCAGGGAACTACTAAGTTATACATAGAGCAAAGCATTTCAGAATTCAAAGATAACAGTTAAATCTTACAATCTGAACTCTAATTTCTATAAGCATTTTTAAATGACGCTACTTTCAGAATTAAAAACATGAGACAGTTGTTTTATATTTAGAAACCATAGCAGAGGTTTTATTCTGTTTCCCTTTTACACATTTACCAGAGTGACGTTAATTAACAGATAAAAATATAATTTATATATTTGTCCTGCCTTTAAAAAGTCATACCTTGTTACAGATGGAGTTCTGACCTGTAGCTGACCACATACACTTTTAGAGAAGTATTACAGGAAAGCAGTGCAAATGACAATTCGGCTGTTTCTATGGTCTGTAACTTTTTAAGAATAATTAAAACCATGGCTAACAATCCCATACTATTGCTTAACAACACACAGATTAGTATCAGGATATAACATGGACACTGAGAACATTGTCAAAGTTTTATGCATTTTATACAGTCTCTAAATATATGAATAATATTATTTTACCTATACTAATCTAACCAGCAACAGGATACAACAATCTCTTTTAACCACTGTAATACTTCCCAAACACTTCCGATGCAATAGGTAAAACTATTTTAGCGCCTTACTTATACAAGGTAAAAGAACAAATTATTTGTAATAGTTCCCCTTAGCAGTGAGAAGACTTGTTTTCTGAAATAAAGGATGATAATGCCAATATAAACATTTTAACAAAGATAGCATTCTGATATAAAATCTTTGTTTTCTAGGCAGAGTATTCGGATGTTTAAGAAAAACTTTTTAAAAACTTTAAGAGCAAATTGACAATTCACGTATTTTAACAGGGAGAAAACTTAACTTGAGTTTTGTATGAATACCCCGTTTGACACAAAAGCTTTCTTATTTTTTAAATGTATGACAAAGATTTATTAAATTTTGGTCAGCACTGACTATGACACACAGAGTTCACTTTCATAAACTCATTTTTTTTGGCATGGGCAGGCACCGGGAATCGATCCCAGGTCTCTGGCACGGCAGGCAAGAACTCTACCTGCTGAGCCACCGGGGCCCACCTATACACTCATTTTTACAACTCTCTATATTCATTCAAAACTTATGGTCAACAATGACTACAACAAACTAACTTCACCTCCTCCAACTTTCTATTACTTTCCATATCCATCCAGGGCTTGTAATCAACAATTACCATAACAAACAAATCATTTCTTTAACCTTTCTATCACCTTCATATCAACTCTACCAATAGTTTTTATTTACCCAGACTGCACATAATAAGAAATAAATTTGATAATAAATTCACATCCTGCATACTTCCTTCTAAGAGCAATATTCGTGAAGGGGAAAAGAGACAGAGATGCTATATAACAATGGAAGAAAAAAGAAATTTTCTTTCTTTTCTTGTGCCTGGAACACAACCAGGCATTTATAGACTTTATACTCAGAACACACAATGTGATTACTTGACAAAATGCCTGAAATCTCTCAGTCCAATTGAGCGCTAACTTCAAAGAAAAGCCCCAAGTTAGAAATATAATCAGCTTTTCAACATTGAAGGGATTTATATTCAGAAAAAAACTAAAAAAATTTTGAAACATTATTCTTAAGTGCTAAATAATACCAGGAATATGTTAGTTTACAAAATTAAGTTATAACTTCTAAAAAGCTAGTTCAGAGTTCTATTTATTTAAACGTCACTTTTTAATTTAAAGGTCTTATAAGTGTCATCTCTTCCATGTAGTCTTCTTAGGTCACTCTTTATCTATCTACTTTTAAATTTTTTCCAGCATTTTTATTCCTTCATTGTTACTCTCTCACACTGTGCCCTGGTACAAATATATTCTAACTAGAATATAAATGCTTTGAAACTAAGAATTAGGTTTGCCTTATTCATGACAGCATTGACTAACAGAAATGCATTGATTGACATTACAAAGCTACTACAAATACAAATTCTTCCACATATTGAGGTAACAAATGGCCAAGTAACAAAAAGTCAGATTCTTTGAAATCCAGGTAATCAAAGTTATAAAACAATCAGTTTATATTTCGTACTAAAGTTAACTGATTTCTTAAATAGTGTATATTTGAAGCTTCAGCATATTCTTAACTTTATTATATTTTATATAAGTATTAGTACCAGGTACGTTCCTCAGTTTATGTAACTTAACTTATTTAGTTAGGCTAGCTTATTTTATCAGTAAGCTTGTATAAAATTTAGGGAGAACATATCCAAGCAGAATAAAATCACATTGGTTCGATTCAAAATTCATCATAAAATTCCTTTTATCGGAGGTGGAAAAAAATCTCTTTGTTTTCATAATATCTCAAAATTACAAGCAATTTTAAAGTAAATTGACTATCAAGTTCTGGAAAATATACTGCAGCTGTTTAATTTGTTCCAAGCCTAAAATCCAGCAAAACTGTTCCATATCTGTCAAAGATATTTCATTGTACATACTGAAATTTGGTAATTAGATTTAATTCAGTTACTCCTATCCCAAGGCTTTTTATATTTTAATAATAATCTGATTGCTGCAGTTACCATTGCAAAGTTATAATTGGAAAAGTTAATATTAACAAACAGCCTATTCTGCAGTATTTTTTATGCTTACCATTCTAATCTCCAGTCCCAGCAAAAATAGAATTTAATCCACACTTCCCCCATCTTTCTATGCCTAGCCCTGTCCCCATAGCTGCTTTTGGTGGTTAGGTCTCGGGGCAAGGATAGGCTGGACAGAAAGAAACCAGGCTTGTTGAGCTTGGATTTCAAAGTTTTAGGTGAAGGCCATGGAATGTTGAGAGTTCCTATGCCCTTCTTTAGCTATTTCCAATGATTACATTTACTTTACTAAAAGCTGTGACCAAGACCATTGCAAAAGGTCTTTGCTTTTTCCAGAGGCAGCCCTTTGGCAGATTTCCGCTGCTTTAGGGAAATTCCAGGGGCGGTTTCTTTCTAATGTCCAACTTTTGTTTACAGTAGTTACAAAACTAAGATTTTTTTCCAATCTTTCAGCTCAGCGAGTTTCTCCTTTTTTATTTCAGAAGTATGAATTTATATATTTATAAAAGATGCCTAATTATGTCTAAGCAGTTCAAATAGAGCTCTTTAAGTATTTTCTTATTAATTTGCTATTACCATCTGCAGGTATGAGAATATACATTGAGCAGGCAGACACACAAATAGAAAGTTAGTTACACAAGAAACGGAAGCAGAAATACTTTTGAGAAGGACAACTAAAGGATTGAATATATTATCTCATCCCATTTCTACCTTTTTGCTGGGCAATTTTAACTGTAATATCTTTAATTTTATCTGTAATGGTAGTATTTTTATTTTAAATCATTTTGAGGCCAGATTGTTACAGAAATAAACTCTTTTTTATAGACATATAACTAAAATGTTTCCGATTTTTAGTACAGTCCAAAGATTCCCTTATTAAAGAATTTCCGTAATTAGTAAACAGGAAATCTGACCAATGCAAATGCAGGAACATGCCAACTAATGAATTAAAAAAGACACAACACATATATTTAAGTAATGCACCAATTAATATCTAGACTGAACACACCAACCGACAATTGCACAGGCATTAAACCCTTCACACACTGATTAACAATTAAACAAGCATTAACTCTTACTATACCTAGGTAACACACAGGTTACCACTGTAAACAGACTTACTTAATTTCATTAAATACCAATTAATTGTTGGATTACTCATTTTCTGGGAATATACTCCTTGTTGATTACTCATCCAGTCAGATGTCCGGACAAGGAACTGGAAACAATTTCTCTCTTTGAAGCTTTGTAAGGTGCCAAAAGTCTCTGGCGGGTCGACAGAACAGAGAACCCTGGCTGCTGAGCCTCTAGACTAAATTCATTCCAGCGGCCACAAAAGGCTGGGACACCTGGCTCACCTGCTCTGCTGGGGTTTCGAGGTCTCAGGCATTTGTCCCATCTGGGTCGCCAAATCGTTACCAGACAATGGTCATGGGTTCTTTTGCCCAACGCACTCAATAGCCAATGCCTGAGAGACAGGGGTTTCAAGGAGAGAAAGGGTTTATTACTAGGCATGTAGTAGGAAAGCAGATATAGCCTATCAGCCCAGAGTGTCCTCTGAACTGCAGTAATTCTGATAGTTTTGTTAGAGAAAAGGATGGATAGGGTTTAGGACAAGGAGGGGCCCCAGATGATGTAATTAGAGGTGATCTAATCATTGAGCATGTGCAGATTGATTACATGCTCAATCAGAGAATATATGTAAGACATGACGGAATGAGGTATGGGGGCTTGTAGGTTAAAGCCTAAACTACTGTGCCTGTCAGGCAGACCCACTCAGGTTAAATCCAGTCTCGGTCATCAAGAAAACTTTGGACTTGGGGTGGGTTGGTTCTGGGCAGCTGGAAGGGTCCTTTGGCATCACCTGCTCTGTGCTCCTTATTATTCAGAGGAGGAAAAGGAGGCCCAGAAAGGAGAAGCGGCTGGTCCAAGGTCACTCGGCCAGGCAGGGCCTGAGCCAGCCTGGTGCGCTGGGTTCCTGACTCCCAGCCCAGCACTCGCACGCCAGGCGCAGCTTGTGGATGGCCCTGGGTACAGCAGGGAGATGTCTGTGCCACCCCGTAGGCCCTGGCACCTTGCACTGGGACCCAGAAGGAGCACTTGGAGGGAAAAAGCTGGACCCGAATGCCACCCTCCTCTTTTTGGGTGTGTGATTCGGCCCATTTACTCCACCTCCCTGGGCTCACTTTACACATGTGTTAAAGGGGGGCAAGGATTCCACCGGGGAGGGTTGTTCTGGGGAGGGGCTGTGTAGAATTACAAAATGTGGGGACTTTGGAATCCCAGCTCTGCCACTCGAGCTGTGTGGCCTTGGGCAATGTCATCTGGTTTACAAATATTTACTGAGCAGCTACTATGCGCCAGACACTGTTCTAGGTATTTGGAAATCAATGAACCATAGACAAAAAGAAATTCTTTCTAATGTATGGTATAGACTATGGACAGGGAATTTTTTTAAAAAAGAAATAAAAACATATTTGGTATATTAGCTAGTATAAAGTAATATGGGACAATAAGTGGCATCATGGGATTGGGATGCTAAAACCAGTGGACAAATGTAATTCTTCTGATAAGAAAAAGCCTAGCTCATAGAATTGCTGGGAGTATTCAATGAAATAATGTATGTACTGTTCTTAGTGCAATACATTAAAAAAATTCTGTAAAGATGGCCTGTTATTATTTTTAACTCAAATTTGAAGTACCCTGAGCATGTTAAGTGTTCAAGACATATTTGCTTCCTTCTAGACTGCCATTTTCAGGTGACTGTGTTCTTTAGTTCCCTGTCTCAATGCAAGGAATTTATAAACTAATTCTTACTAGGATGTAAATGACTAACAACAACATTCTCCTTCTCATTTATTAGAGAACAGTGGTAGGCTTGGGGATGAGAGAGTGCTTCCTTGACCTCCTGGATTCAGAGGACTCTGTGCCCTTGGGCATGTCATGGTCACTTGACTGAGCACAGTTTTCTCATTTCTAAATGGTTATAGAACTTCCCACTCAAGTTGCACTGCCCTTCTGTTCCTCAACACTATAAGTGTGTTCCTGCCTCCAGGAATTTGCCGTTGTCCTCAGTCTAGAATGGCTCTTCCAAATACCAGCTCCTTTTCATTCTTAAGGCCTCAGCTCAGCACGTCACCTCCCTGACCATTGTCTGCGAATGGAATCCCAGACCTGGGTTCAAATCCCTGCACGGGGGACTGTGGCCCAAATCACCTCACCCCTCTGAGCCTCAGTTTCTTCATTTAAAATAAGACTAAGGTATCCAGCTTAGAGGATCGTGGTAGGGATGCAGACAAGGCAGACAAGGACAGGAGGTCAAAGAGGCCCGGGCTCTGGGGTTCCCCATGCTTGAATCAGGAAGTTCTAATCTCAATCCCAATTCCTGGGCCTTTTATGATCCATCTTTGAAAGTCACTCAGTTACTCCTGCCACAGTCTATTTGTTGAGGCAGTCACAAAGATCCACCCAATTTTAAGAGGAGGGACATAGATGCTACCTTTTGATGGGAGGAATGTCAAAGAATTTGTAGATACTTTTAGTTTGAAAGGACCACAATTACCAAAACGCGGAGAGGAGAGAATGCTGTGATGGAGAAAGTGCAGAGGACTCTGGAAGGTCAGAGGAGGACCTTTCTCTAATCCAAGGAAGACATGGGGAGTAGTCAGGGAGGGCTTCCTGGAAGTGGAGACAGAACAAAGCCCATGAATCTAGGGAGTGTTGGGGCAAAACCCTCAGAATTAAGCACAATTACCACTATAAATTTTTTTCCAAAATGAAATCTTTTATATATTCTCTTTACTTTACTTCTGATACAATACACACCCCCTCCCCAAGAAAACTTAAATCAAAAAATACCAACAGGCAAAATGATTTTTAAATTACCCATAATCTTTTCCACCCAACTAGAGCTAACCCATCATAACTCCTTGCCAAATATTTTCCAGATTAGTGGACACGGTGTGCTGGTTTGAAAGTATGTATGCCCCCTAGAAAAGCCATGTTTTAAACAAAATCCCATTTCATAAAGGTAGAATAATCCCTATTCAATACTGTATGTTTGAAACTGTAATCAGATCATCTACTTGGATGATGTGATTTAGTGAAGGGTGGTTGTTAAACTGGATTAGGGGATGACATGTCTCCACCCATTTGGGTGGGTCTTAATTGGTTTACTGGAGTCCTGTAAGAGAGGAAACATTTTGGAGAATGGGAGATTCGGAGAGAGCAGAGAATGCTGCAGCACCACAAGACAGAGAGTCCACGAGCCAGCGACCTTTGAAGATGAAGAAGGAAAACACTTCTTGGGGAGCTTCATGAAACAGGAAGCCAGGAGAGAAAGCTAGCAGATGATGCTGTGTTCGCCATGTGCCTTTCCACTTGAGAGAAAAAACCTGAACTTCATTGGCCTTCTTGAATCAAGGTATCTCTCCCTGGATGCCTTTGATTGGACATTTCTATAGACTTGTTTTAATTGAGACATTTTCTCGGCCTTAGAACTGTAAACTAGCAACTCATTAAATTCCCCCTTTTAAAAGCCATTCCGTTTCTGGTATATTGTATTCCAGCAGCTAGCAAACTAGAACACACGGAAACCTATTTTTAAAAATATTGCCTCACTATGTGGTATCATTTGAAACTAACCCCCCAGGAGTATCTTTCCTTATGAAGAAATACATTAACTTTTGCAGCCTCACTTTAAATGGCTGTATGGTTCTTGATTGAGCCAGCATCCTTCTGTCAGATGCGCCGGGTTGCATCCCAGGTCCCTGTAGCCTGTTTTAGGTAGCACGGGAAACGGCGTCTGGGTGTTGTGATGTAATGTATGTGTGCCCTGACATAATTATGTAATTCGGGTAAAGTTCCAGAAGTAGAACTGCTGGGTCAAAGGGCACACAGGTGTTTACGAATTTACCAAGTTACCTTCCAGAAAATGTTACTGCCAGCCAGCTGTGAAAGGGTCAGTTTTCCCATGGGGGGGTATGGGTGCAGATTTTATCACTCGGAGCGAGGCCTCAGGTGTGACGGCTATTCCCGGCTGTGTCACAAGCGCCGATGGTGTCCCGGGCCTCCCCTTCCCGCTCCCGGGACCCCGCCTCCCCCAGGAACTGCTCCCGGCCCCCGGGGCTGCACTACTTAAGGCAGCGGGGCGCTGCCAGCGGTTGTCACAGTCCCGCCGGGACCCGCGGGGACTCCAGGATGAGCGGCTTTTCCGCGGTCCTGGCGCCTCTGCTGCTGGGGGTGCTGCTCGCGTCCGCCCCGGGGACCCAGGGCGCCAACCCCGGGCTGGTGGGCAGGATCACCGACAAGGGCCTGGAGTACGGTAAGAAGCTGCGGGCGGGGCTGGCCCTGGCGGGCCCACTGCTCCCCGTGGTCCCGGCACACAGTGGGGCAGCCGGGGAGGGGTGGGGAGGCTCGCCCTCAGGGTGGGGCCGGTTTCCGAGGCTCAGGCTCGGATCCCACCTGGGCACGCTGCTTGTCTTAGTCTGGTTCCCCTTGGGAGGCGGTTCCAGGAAGCTTTGCTGGGAGTGGGGACCCAGGCTGGGGAAGGAAAGGCAGCCCCGAGGTGTGCTATTAAACCACCTACCCCCACCCCCACCCCGTTCCACTGGGAAAGGTCTCAGTAAAGTGTCTAATCACACACATCAAATTCAGAAGCGGGAATTGTGGTTACCTGTGGAGGTAGATTAGAGACCCCGAAGGGGCACATGGGAGCTGAAGGTGCTGGGGATGGGGTGTGGAGAGTGGTTATGTTCATGCAGGTGTACAAGTTAAAAAATATATATTAAAGCTATACATTTAAGATTTCTAATGTACTTTAGGTACTTTATGTATCTTATTCCTCAATTTTTAAAAACTGGTTTGAATGGGACTATTTTAAAAAGATGCTGAAACAAAAAGTCTCAGAATTATCCCAAATGAGGGGAAGGGTGCTGAGTACTTACACACCACTCCCCACGGTGCTTGGTGGAGTGCTGCTCGGGCAGGAGCGCGTCAGTTCCCCAGCTCCTCCGTCCTGCCACGTACACTTTCCGCAGTTCCAGAGCCTCCAGGCTGAGAGAGGAAGTCACTGGCAGCTGGGCGCTGGCTGTCACCAGCAGAAAGGACTCCAGCCTACGGGTGGGCTCTGACAGCATGTGCTCCTCACACCCTGGAGCCTCGCTTGCCTTGCCTGTTAAATGGGGCAATAACATTCCCTCTGGTAGGGTTGTTGGGAGCCCAGACTGGCAGAGGGAGAGAAATCATGGAAGGCTTCCTGGAGGAGGTCATCCCTGAGCTGAGGTGGAAAAGACAAGTGGAAGTTAGCCAGGAACAAGGGCTGGCATTTCAGGCTGAGCGACCAGCATGAGCAAAATCTTGGAGGAGTTCTGTTTGGGTAGAGGAAGGAATACACATTTAAGAGAGGTGAAAACAGGGGGCCAAAATAGGCAGAGAGCTCTCATCACATGTGTACCCATGATCTCCTGGAGGCCAGAATACTGGATCCCTCAATGTCTCAGAACCAATAGCAGGGCCTTTTAACTGCTGTTTGTGCTGAAACCCTACGTCAGGAGGGCTTGTCTCTTGTTCCTTCCCACTGTGTCAATGTGCCGTGTTTATTTACACTCCTCGAAAGTGGGACATAATGGTCCTTTTCATTTTTTGACCATAGAAATTCCGCTTTGCTGTTCCAGGCGTTTACTGAGTGTCTGCCGGGCGCCAGTCACCGGCCCTTTTTGGCTCCCTTAATCCTCATGCCGCCCCAGTGAGGGCAGTATTACTATGGTGTCATTCCACGGAGAGAGAAAGTGAGGGTTAGAGACCTGCAGAGGGTCTGCCAGCTGGGCCCTGCCCCAGCCCTAAAATCATCACAGTTTCTTCTGCCCAGACTATGTGTCATGGAGAGCAGCAGCGAGGCCCCTGCACCCGAGCACACAGCACCCCTTCCCTGGGGAGTGGCCGGCAAAGGTCTTCCCATATCCTCATCCATAAAATGGGTGTGAACCTAACACCACGCTGGCTTGGGTGTGGTATGTGGTGATGCCCCTGCGTGTTTCTCACCCTAGATGGCACACAGGAGGGGCTCAATAGCCTGTAACTGCAATGAATGCTAATAAGGAAGTTGTTCTTTCTTCCTGGGGTAGGTGGGAGCCATCAAAGAGTTTAGAGCAGGGGAGGGAGGCAGACAGACCTGGCTGACTTGCGCTTCTTTCTTGTCGCAGCGGCCGGGGTGGGGCTGCTGGCTTTGCAGAGGGAGCTGCGCCGGATCAGCATGCCCACCTTCACCGGGGACTTCAACATCAAGCTTATCGGCCGCGGGCGCTATGAGTTCCACAGGTGGGGTCCTCCCTCCAGCTGGGGCCCCGTGGCGGCTGGAGAGGGAGGGAGAGTCCAGGACTGGGTTGGGGGACCTCTCTGGGGGCAGACAGTGGGATAGTTCCTGTCCTGGTGAGTTCAAGGGGGAAAATCTGAGAGGGAATTTGGCTCCTCTATTCATTCATGCAACTATTGTGACCTGAGCCCCAGTTTCCTTATCCGTAAAACAAGGATGATACCAATACCTCCTTCAGAGTGATGGCCCAGGCTGCAGTCTGTCCACTGGGTATGGTCTGGAAGGGAAGCTAGATCTTGAACTTCAACTATAGGAGCCCAACTATTAGAGTTAAGGTTTACCACTTGAGGGAATCAGGGAAGGCTTCCCAGAAGAGGTGGCATTTGAACGGTGTCTTCAAAGGTTCATTAGACCCTTGGGCAGCTGGTGATTTTTAAAAAATGTTTTTTAAGGGCTAAGCAATGGAGGGACGACAATCAGGCCCCCAGGTTATCTTATCCCTCCTCATTTACTGCCACTGATTCCTTCCTTTCTTCCTTCCTTCTTTCATGCAGTCCATCAGCAACCATTTATTGAGCACTTACTATATGCCAGGCAAAGAGAGGGAACTTTGTCATTCTTTTCTCCGCTGACTGCCCCCTTGCCAGCCCTTGATGTGTCTTCTCTCAAGGCCCTTGGTCTTCATGAATTTGACTCCCCTAAGCTGGAGGGAATGATGAGGGGAAAGAGCCACAGAACCCAAAGGGCTATATATCTTTGGGCCCTACTACTCAGATCCCAGAATCCCAGGGACTGGAGATTTGTGGGGCCTAATCCTGACTTCCCAGAGGTTGTTTTCCCCACCTCTGCAAAAAGGGAAGAAGAAAAGTGCTGGGTCCCCAAGGCTAGTGGAGGCTTAAAGGACGCACTGTGAAGAGCCGGGCAGGATCGAAGCTGCCGCCCGGCAGGTCCTGCTGGTCTGGGCCCCCCGGGGGTGGGAGCAAAGGCGGAAGCGAAACCCGCGGTGATGGGGGGGGGGGGGCCGGGCGCCGCTCAGGGCTGTCTCCGCTGTGTCTCCGCTGTGTCTCCGCAGCCTGGAAATCCACACGTGTGAGCTGCAGGGCGCTGCTCTGAGACCCCTCCCCGGCCAGGGCCTGAGCCTCTCCATCTCCGACTACCTCATCGGGGTCCAGGGCCGGTGGAAGGTGCGCAAGTCGTTCCTGTAAGTTGGCTCTGCCTTGGGCCGTGACCTCCGCATCCCCTCCCCTGCCCCCCCTTTGGCTCGGTGTACCCCTAGTGCATTAGAAAGGCTGCACGACGGACAGAACGGGGTCTGTGTCCTGACTCCTGGCCGAGTCACTTCTCCTTTCTGAGTCTCCCAAAGGGGACACGGCTGCTCCCCTGATGGGATCCCAAGTGATCTAAATGAGGGAATAGCGTGTCCCCCTGAGGCAGACCCCAAGTCGAGGGTTCACCTGCAAGGGCTTTCCCGGGGGCGGGCATTCAGGAAACATGGATGGAGGCGAGGGGAAGCAAGGCAGGGAAGGAAATCAGCTCGGTGGGCAACTGGAGCTCAGGGGGACTGGAGGACACACCCTAAATGATGCCAACCGAGCCATGTTACCCCAACTTCACCCTTGCCATTGGTTAAGGGAGCTGCCTCCGGGACCACCAACCCTCTAGCACTTTGACCCAGTCTCTGATCTCAGAAGTCCTTGGCAGGGCCGGCGGGCCGGCTGACCGGCCTCTGCTGGGCGCCCTGGTCACATTTACACGTTAGACCTGGTCCAATATACAAGCACGTAAAGAGAGATGCGAACAAACTGAGATCTGCTGAAGCTGTGAGGCACACGCCAGATCTGAAGCCTTAGTAGGAAAAACAGATGTAAGAAATCTCATCAATTTATACATCGATTACATGTTGAAATGATAATATATGTTATTAGAATTAATTTCCCCTGTTTCTTTTTACTTTTTTCCTAGTGTGGCAATACTAGAAAAATTTAATTATATATGCAGCCCATACTGTATGTCTAGGGGACAGCCCCACTTTAGGAAGAGCTCAGTGTGTGTGTGTGTGCGTGCGTGCGTGTGTGTGCGCGCACATGCTTGTTATTTCCATTAAAGAGATCTAACCACGCTCTTCATCTTTTTTCACTGAATTATCTATCTAAAGGAGCGCTTCATATTAGCACATGAAAACTGACCTTTTTCTCCTTAAAGGCTGCAAAGCATGTGTGTTCCTTGGTTTATCTAACACGTCCCTGCTAATGGACATTTAGGTGACTTCCTGTTGTTTTTGTTTTGTTTTTGGCTATACCATGAGTTTTCAGTGAGCCCTCCCCACCTACCCCCCAAAAACACACACTTGTACCTTGGAAGGGAGAGCCACCGGGTAAAGGATTAGAAGTGGAAGTGAAATTATTGGGTCAAAGAGCATGTGTATTAAACATCAATTTGTGTTCCAGAAATCCTGTGTCAGTGTGCTCTCCCAACAGCTGTGTCTGGGGCTTCCATTCGCCTGCACCTTCACCAGCACTGGGTATTACCAAACTTCAAAGTTCGAAAATGAAAACTGACATCATTGTTATTTATTTTGAATAGTTTTTCATCTGCTAATTTTCTATTGAACCTCCTGTTGATATCTTTGATCCCCCTTTTTTCTCTTTTAGGTTATTTTGCTCTTATTAATTTGTGTCAGTTTATTCTTTGGATACTAGGAAAATTAGCTCTTTGGCTGGCTTTTGATGCATTTTTCTTTTATTCTGCTTATGGTGTTTTTTCTGTTCACTGGAGTTTTAATTTTCTATGCTGGTATTTTTAGCAACCATTTCCTTTTCAGCTTCTGAGATTTGGATCCTGCCTAGAAAGGTCTTTGCCACTCTCTGACCTTAAACAATTAGACCCAGGTTTGCTTCTGGAGCTGCCTCCGTTGTTAGTCTTAAATCTTTATGTTACTGGCTATGAATGTGGGGGACTCTGCAGCCCTCTCCTCCCCCCACGCCCACACGCAGACATGGGGACAGACTCTGGTCTGGGAATCAGCCGCCGCTTCTCTCGTCTCTTCCAGGAGACTAAAAGGCAGCATCGACCTGCGCGTCAAAGGCGTCATCTCGGTCAACCTCCTGCTGGGCAGCGAGCCTTCGGGGAGGCCCACGGCCACCATGTCCAACTGCAGCAGCCACATCCACAATGTGGACTTGGACGTGTCGGGAGACCTGGGGTAGGTCACATCAGGACCTGGCCAGCTTGACCTCTGCTTGCAGCACCCGCCCAGCCAGCCCACGGCCTGGCGTCAGGCAGGGAGAAGGGCCCAGCGTGAGCACTGGCATCTCAGGTGCCCATTGAGTCAGGCTTTGGGGGACCCTGCTGATATTATCCGGTATGGATTCAAGCCAGGGGTCTTGGTGTGCTATTTACACACACACACGCACGCATGCACGCTTCAAGGGACCCTCATTAGGCAAATGAGATTTGGCTATTGGAGAAACATAGAGATCTTTTGGCCAAAGGAGGGCTTGTAAAAAATTATCCAGGCCCTTGGGCAAGTCACTTCATCTGTCAGAGTCTCAGTTTTCTTGATTATAAAAATGTGATTTCTGAGCCCCACCCCAGAACCTACTGGATTTGACTAGGGGGGCGCAGGGGGCTGGGCCTCCAGGTACCCTGAGTCGGGGAGTGGGCAGAGGGACTCGGGCACACTGCGGGGCACCAGGACGGGGCCTGGCTTTCCCGGCCTCCGTGGTGTGGGGTGGCAGGCAGCCAACTGCCCACTGTGTCCTCTTCCCAGGTGGCTCACGAAACTCTTCCAGAACCAGATCGAGTCCAGGTTCCAGAAAGTGTTAAATAGCAAGGTAAGGAGCTCCACTCCATGGGGCATCCGCCGAGTAACACAGGGCTGGGCAGATGTCCTCACTGACCACTGGCCTTCAATGGAGCCCTGGGCACTGGTCCAGATGTATTTGGTCCCCAGGCCCAGAGAGGACAAACCGTTTCCCTCAGGTCACCGAGCTGGTGTGTGGCAAAGCTGGGGACACAAGTGTGTCCAGTTAGGCAGAGAGTGGCTGGATGGTCGGCCAAAGGTTAAATGGCAAAGGCCAACAGAGATGCCCACTGTCCCTCTGCCTGGCCCTGTGCACTGCCCTGCACCGCCCTACCTTCCACAAGGGCCAAAAAGGAGATCATTACTCAGATTCCTGCAGACACAAGGCAGGTGACTTCGGGGAGTGTCGAGGGCTCATGTGCCCCCACCTGGGGTGGGGAGATAGTGACTCAATCAGAGCTTCTCATTTTTCAAAGAAAAAATTTGATGTGAAAGCTCTGAACTGTGTTATCTCTGGCTAAGACAAGGAGGTTTCCTGTTAACTCTCAGTTCTCATAAACACTCATTTCACCCCCGAATCCCATTTCTGAGTTATTGTATATGCAGGGCTGTGACTGAAGCAATGCCTTCACGGGAAGAAGTGGTAAAAGGAGCACTTATAAATCTGCAGAATCAATGATCAACCAGCAAAAAAAGTGAAATAATCTGAACACAGGGATTTGCACCATGGCAGAGCAAAGCTGAGGCATGCACTCAGGCTCCCCCTCCCCATTTTTTTCCAGGTTTGTGAAATGATCCAGAAATCCGTGACCTCTGACCTACAGCCTTATCTCCAAACTCTGCCAGGTAGGGCACCCCAACTCCCTGGGACATTGTATTTCTATTAGTGATTATAGGAACACAGATGCACTTTATAAAGCATTAAGGCAGCAGGGAGCTCTAGATAATGAAATGTTAAAATTCCGTTTTCTCCCAATTTTGCTTCCCAGAGATAACCTCTGTTTTGCACATATCCTTTCAGATATTTTCTTTGCATGTACAGATAAGGATAGAAATATGCATAAGCATACGGAGATACATTTTATAGAGCCCTTTGGTTTATGAATATATGTGGAAATGTGTAATTATGAATACATATTATTACATCTACATAATATATATTCTGCACCCTGCTTTTTTTTAATTTTGTGTTATTGTGGTAAAATAGACATAACACAAAGTTTGCTATTTTAACCATTTTTTAAGTTTAAAATTCAGCGACGCTGAGTAAACTCAAAAATGTTGCATAAGCATCATCCCTGTCTGTCTCGGAACATTTTCACCAGTCCAAACAGAAACTCTGTACCCATTAAGCAATAACTCCTTCCTTCCTCTCCCCTGGGAACCCACAGTCTACTTTCCTGCTCTATGAATTTGCCTATTCTAGAGGAATCACCCAATATTTTTTGTCCTTTTGTGTCTGGCTTCTCTCATTCACCATAATGCTTCAAGGCTCATCCATTTGATTTCAGGTATGAGAACGTCATTCCTTTTTGTGACTGAATAATATTCCGTTGTATGGACAGACCATGTTTCGTTTGTCCATTTATCGGTGGGACTGAGTCGTTTCCGCACTCGTGTGACTCAGGCTGCTCTGAGCCTCAGAGTGCACACTTGCTTTGGGGCCCTGCTTTCCATCCTTTTTTAATTTGTACACCCAGGAGCTTGTTCTATCAGCACACATAAATTGACTTCATCTTAAGAACTTTTAAAATTAAAGTGTATGCCCAGAGGAAAATGTTCAAATCATAAGCGTACAGAATTTTCACCAACTGAGCTCACCCACGGAACCAGCTGCCTGATCGAGAGGGAGAGCACAACCGGCCCTTGGGGCCCCTTCAGTGCCCTAAGTTACCCCCACCCCGACGGGAAACAGTATCCTGACTTCTACCAGCAAAAATTAGGTTTGCACTTTTTACTATATGGAATTGGATAGTATTTAGGGTCTTTTCTCAGAAAAACTAGACAGTTTTCATTGCGCCACTCTAGAATAAGAGTTCCTTCCATAATATT
This sequence comes from Tamandua tetradactyla, assembly GCF_023851605.1. Classification (NCBI taxonomy): domain Eukaryota; kingdom Metazoa; phylum Chordata; class Mammalia; order Pilosa; family Myrmecophagidae; genus Tamandua; species Tamandua tetradactyla. The sequence goes on along the minus strand of NC_135327.1, from coordinate 13,817,920 downwards.
GTGCATAGGTGTAGCTCACCCCTTATCCTCGTTGTGAGGTGTTCCAGTGTACAGATGTCTCTCCATCCATTCATCCTTTCTACTCTTGAAGGCCATTATGGTAGTTTCAGGACTAGAGCATTATAAATAATGCAGCTATGAATACTGCTGTCCTAGGAGACTCGCCTGTTTATACTCAGCACTGAAAATGCAGGCTCACACAACGTGCCTGTTTGACTCTGTTATGTACCCCAGAAAAGCCATGTTTTAATCCTGATCTAATCTTGTGGGAGCAGCCACTTCTTTTAATTCCTGATTCAATACTGTAGGGTGGAAACTTCTGATTAGATTATCTCCATGGAGATGTGGCACACCCAATTGTGGGTGTGATCTTTTGATTAGATGGAGATGCGACTCCACCCATCTGGAGTCCTTTAAAAGAGGAAACGTTTTGGAGAACACTCAGAGCAGAGCAGATGCAGATGTTTGGAGAGTAGTTACTTCAGAGACATGGATGTTTGGAGATGCTTGGAGTGCCAACGAGAGAGCAGATGCCTAGACACAGGTAGCGCCCAGCAGACATCACCATGTGCCTTCCCAGGAGATGCTAAGAAAGCCAGAACCCAGAGTTGTGTCCCAGAGTTGTGAGCAAAGGCCCACAGACACTTAGAGAGGAAAACACTGGCATCAGATGCTGGAAGCAATGAACCAGGAACGAGGACCCCGTGCCTTCCCAACTGACAGATGTTCCGGATGGCATCAGTCTTTCTTGAGTGAAGGTGACCTCTTGTGGTGCCTTAATTTGGACATCTTCACTTTCTTAGAACTGTAAACTTACAACTTATAAATTCCCTTTATAAAAGCTGTTCCATTTCTGGTATATTGCATTCCACCAGCTTCACAAATTAATACCCAGGGCATGTGCAGGCTCAACGTGGGCAGATATTGCCAAACAGTCTCCTAAGTGCTTGTGGCCGAACTCACTGTTTCATTAGCTGCAGAGTATTCCATCATATGACATGTCTTCATTTAATTAGTAAGTCCCCAATGAACAGACATTGAGGATTTTTGTGGTCCTTTGCTGTTCTAAGCAGTGCTGCAGGGGTCTCTGCAGAAAGCTGGGAAACTGCTTCAGCCAGAGCTCTCATCCCTTCACCATCAGCCAAAGACTGGCCCTGGCTCCTAATTCTCTCCTTCCCCTCCTTCACAGTCACAGCAAAGATTGACAGCGTTGCTGGCATTGACTACAGCTTAACGGGAGCCCCTCAGGCAACAGCCCAAATGCTGGATGTGATGTTTAAGGTAAGCATCCTGGGAGCAGGGGTGGACAGCCCCAGTGTGACCTCCACCCAGGACCAGTTTATTTGCAGGGCCTCCTGTCCCCTGGCTTCAGACTGTGCTCGTCTCTCCAGCAGGCCTAGCCAGGTGGTATGAAGGGCAGGGCAGTGTGGACTGGTGGGCTGTATTCCCAGGTCTTCTCCTGGGCTGGCCAGCAGGTCATGAGGGTTAGTTAATATATCAGACCTTCTGGGGAACTGTTTATTAAGAGATTCCCAAGGCACGACACTTCCACCCAAAAGAAAAGACCTCTGGAGATGGAGTTTGAGGCAGTGTCTCTAGCCAGTGTCCCCTCAGCTCAGATGTCCAACTCTGGGAAACACTTTGAAAAATCTACCCGGATTCCATTTCTCTCCAGGGTGAAATTTTTAACCTCAACCTACGCTCCCCGGTTACCCTCCTTGCTCCTGTCCTGAACCTTCCCGAGGAGCACAGCCGAATGGTCTACTTCGCTGTCTCAGATTATGTCTTCAACACAGCCAGCCTGGTTTATCACGAGGCAGGGTACCTGAACTTCTCTGTCACAGATGACATGGTGAGGACAGTGTCGGAATAATGCATGGGCGATGATGTAGCCTGTCCTTCCTTCTATCTTTCCTTTCTGCCCCATTTACATCAGGAAAATAGTACATTAAGAAAAACATGAGGACCAGGAAAAATATGTTAGCACCGTCTCCCTTTTCACTTTGGCTGCCAGGAAGCTCAAAGATAAGAGTTCTATCTCTGTTCTAGAAACAGCAGAATAATTCAGGACCTGCTTCTCATTGTTTTACTTCCCCCCCAAATTAGATCTGTTATTCTCTAATACATATTTTCCAACCTCCTGTTTGTGGAAGTTTTAGAAAAGATTTTAGTGACTGGAGCAGGATAATAGGTATACTAATAAATGCATAAAGACCAAGTGAAAAGTAAGACACAGTTATGAAGACACTGGGCCCCAAAATTGATTCTCTTTTAAACCACAAATCGGTCCGGGAATTTCCTTGTAGCCAAAGTGAAAAGGGTGCATGATTTAGTGATTCATAGTGAAAAGGAGAGACGAAATCTACCTATCATTTAGCTCTAAAACAATAGTGTCAAATAGGGCTTTGTGTTAGTGGACCAGATCTTTAGTATTTCTGTGTTTCAAAAGTTTTTTTCTTAGAGCTCTTTGTAAAAGCTGAGGCTTCAATGACAATGTCAGGAGGGAAGAAACACAATGTGGTCCAAGTTGAATGCCGAGCTTACCTTGGTGATAAATCAGGGACTGACTGGGAGATGGGCGAGTGACTCTTCACTTCTATCATTTTCATTCCCCCACCACCCCTGAGATGCAGATGTGTGAGATGATGATGGGTGAGATGTTAAGAGCTACCTTTTATTGAGTTCCTGCCACGTGCTAAGCTGTGCCAGATGCTTTGTACATATCATCTCACATAGCCCTCCTAATCCCCTACTGGGTGGGAGCTATCAGTCTCCCCATTTTACAGATGAGAAATTGAGGCTCAGAGAGGGGAAGGGACAGTGACAAAGCCCAGGGCCAAACCTCGGTTGTGTGACTACAAACCTCACACTCATGGCTCTTCTGAGCAGGGTCCCCATGTTATGTACACCCCCAGGAGAGCCGCCAGGCAACCAGGGACCCATGCACCCAGGGTGAATGCAGAACGGACACCCCATCACTAACACAGTAACCCTGGGTGGTTGAAAAGCCTCAGTCCTCAGCACCTCTCCACCTCCCTGTCTTGCTTTTGTCCTTCAGCTCTGGCAGGAGCACCCAAACACTCCTTCGTGTCTCTGTTGTTGCAGATTCCACCCAACTTTCACATCCGACTGACCACCAAATTCTTCCGAACCTTCATTCCCGGGGTAAGGCTTCCTCAGCCCTTGGCAGGTACAGGATGATCCCATGGACATGAGAGGTTTCTTTCCCTCTGTGCTCCTCGCAGTGTGAGCCAGAACGAAAGGGCTGGAGCCCAAACCCCCGGGCCTGAGCCCACTCCTGGGACCCCAGGTGGGATCTGAGAATCCTGAGGAACCCCAGTGTGTCCCACATGTTAGTAACAACACATAATTATGAAGAGCCCGCTAGAGGCCAGGCACTGTTCTTGGTCCCTGAAAAAATTAATTTTTGAATGGATAATAAATTCTCTTGGTTCAACATTCAAAAGTCATAAACGATTATAGAGGGACAAATCTCACTCCCACTTTGGTCCCCTCCCAAAGTTACCAATATTACCAAATCATGTGTATCGTTCTAGTGTTAGTCTGTGTAAATATAAGCAAATATCATGGATATTTTCCCCAGTTTTACTCAAATGGAGGTAAATTATACACACCATTTTGTACTTGATTTTTTCCTCTTACTATATCTGGGTAACCATTCCCAGGTGGATAAAGTTTCCTCACTTTTTTTTCATAGCTATACAGTATGCCATTGGACGGATCTGCCACACCCTTCTTAACTGGTCCCCCACGGACACACTTTTGGTTGTTTCCATCTTTTGCAGCAGTTTCACAGTGAATTAATAACTTTGTAGCTGTTGTCTGCTGGGTTAAGCTCTTGGGTTGTTTAAAATGCCTCACAGAAACCTGGGTGACAGCAGAGGGGAAATATAATGGTGGGGAAAATGTAAACTTCAAGTCCTGTAGCTGGGCCAGACCCTTTCACGAGCCTTTACTGGCCCCTTTTCTCCCCAGACCTACTCACAGCCCCACCTGCTGCCATGCTGCTGAGATTTGAGCACCCTCAGCCATGTCCTGGCTCTGACATCCCTTTTGCCCCAGAAAAAGGGAGAAACTGCCCTTTCCCCTTCCTGCCTATGTAATAAGGCAGGAATAATAAATCCAGCAGAGAAGCAACTCCCCCCCCCCCCCCCACTTTCTTAGTAAAACAGTTTACCTCCTCAAGTTTCCAAACTTCTCTCTCCTGGAACAGGATGTGGGCTTCATGTTTGCATAACCCTCAAAGGAATAGTCTTTTTCACAAATACGTGTTGTTCCTACCCCTGCTTATACAGAAAATTGTTAAGACGTTTCAGATGGTGGGGTCTCGTTTCATTTTTCGAAAACATCAGTGTCTGTTCTCAGCATGCACAGTTACTCAAGGGCTATGAGGGTGTGGAGAAAGCATTTGCTCTCACTCAGTCATCTTTCACGGGGAGGAAGGAGGAGTGATAAAATTGACCCACCATTTCTGGAAGGCAGTTTGGCAAAACATGTCAGAAGCTTCCAAAGGGTATCTGCCCTTTGACCCTGGGAATATATCATCCGAAATAACAGCCAAAGATTTACAGTGGGGTAGTCACTGTCATGGCAAAACCTTGGAGGCAACTTAATGCCTGATGGTGTTGGATCAGTTGTGGTACGCATGCACGAAGGAATCCAGTGCAACCATGAAAGAGATGATGCACATCTACGTGTCTGACCTAGAAAGACGTACAAGGACACTGTTGAGAGAAAAAGGCAGGGCACAGAACATTTTGTGGGAAATAAAATCAGCCAAAAAGTGTTCTCACCCTGAATTGACTCCTTCAAGTTTCTCCCGGCAGGTCTGTGCATTTCCTAATTCTGACTCTCCTAATTCTGCCCCCAGATAGTCAGGAAGTACCCCAACATGAACTTGGAACTTCACGGAACAGTGGTCCCCACCCCATTCTTGACCTTCAACCCTGGGAATTTGTCTTTGACCCTCAAAATGGAGATTGAGGCCTTTGTGCTCCAGCCCGATTCGCTCAAGGAGTTGGTCTTCCGGCTTGGTGTGGTAAGGTTCAGAGACTTTGACTGCTGTTTCCCTTTCCTACAAGATTTCCCCACCACTCGTCACCTGGCCAGTTCCTTCAAGTCTCAATGTAAATGTCATATCCTCAGAGAGGCCTTTCTTGATTGCCTTTACCCACCAACTACATTAGGCCCCTTGTCATTTTTTGCTTCTAACACCCTATTATTTTTCTTCCTAGCATTTACTTAAAGGTACTTATGTAACTGTTTGCAAGTATATTTATTTAATGTTTGTATCTCCTACCAAGTGAGGCTGGGCTGTTGTGGGGAGAAAGGGGTAAGGGTTTCAGCCTGTTCGCTCTGCCCCGTAGCTCTTTTTGACCCCTGCAGACTGTATTTCCCTTACAGTTTGCCTTCTAGGTAGGTTAGTGGAAGCACTATCAGAAGGATGGAAGGTGGAGGAAGAAAGAAGCCAGAGTGTTTTCCCCTCTCTCTGCCTTGGGCAAAGCCTCTGGCAGTGGCAGTGTCTCCTCTGTGGTTCTAGCTCTTAAGGAATAACCCCACTGCTGGGTCCTATAACTCCAACTCTCCCTCTCCCTCCAGACCTGGGCTGGGAGTAACTACCAGCTGTAGCGCATTTCTGAGTCACCTCACCAACCCTTCTGTGGCTCCTCAGCTCTTCCATCATTTGGATAACCAATACACTGTATTCAATTCCCTCTGTATTAAACAGCGAGAGTGGTTCCTGCTTCCCTGATGGACTCCGACTAATAAGGAAGGGGTTCTGCTCAGTGCATGGAGACATTTGCTGTCCTCTTCCTGGTTTGAAACCCACAAGTCAAATCTCTGGAAGGGTGATTGCTCCTAGAGGCCATGACTATATATGATATTATTTTTATTGTTATAAAAATCAATGCTGTTATTAATATATTTTGAAAATATATAAACTACCCATACTGTTGCTGCATCATGATCTTGAAATAGCCACACCTTGTCTGAGTACTCTGTCCCAAAGCTGAACTGCCAATTGAGCCACAATTTCAAGTAAAAGGTCCACGTCCAAGTTCAAGCATTTATTGAACTCCTGTCATCAGCCTTTAGGAGTCCCTAGTCTAGTGGGCGAGGGTTCTGCTTTAACGCGTCGAGTTGTGGGTTGAGGGAAGACAGCTGGGCCTCACAGTTATCCTTCCCCTATCTGACACCCTCCATCATTTAGACCCGTTTCCTTCTCCCCCCATTTCCAGGCCACTGATGTGTCCCCCATGTTGACCTTCAACGCCAGTAAGATCACCGGGTCCCTGCATCCGGGAAGGTCAGTGAGCTTCATGGGGTGGGGGCTGGGGGGTGGGAGGCTTATGTCGGCTCTGGCTGGACACCGGGGCTGACTCTGGAGCTGGGTGTGGGGATGTGACAAGATCGCCCCCCCATTGTTGGGGCCCCACCATTAGCCAATCTTTTTGCCCCTGGTCCTGTCCCCCACAAACTTCCTTTCCATCAGACCCTCGTTACTTTCAAGTGCACTGTTTTTCCTTGGTCTCTGAATTTTAGAACTCAGCTATTGACTTCCTGAAATGTCAGGTCCGGATTGAGCATCTTTACACCACCCCACCTTCCGCCTGCCAGGTTTTAGTCACTCGGTCATCTTCTGTTTTCCTCCCCATCCCCACTCCACCCTTGGCTGTGCCTGCTCAAACCAGCGCCTCCTCCTTCCTAGAGACTCCCAGATGAGTTAGGTTTCCCACGGGGTAATACCTTCACCTCTGAATCTTCTCTGATTCATTATAGGTTACAGTTGAAACTGAAAGAGTCCAAACTTGGAGTATTCAATGTAAGTTATTGTTGTTTTTATATAGAAAATGTTTAAGTATTAATTAATTTAAGAGTTTTACTAGGCAACTGTTATGGCACCCTAGATTAGAAAAGTGTAGATGTTTTTGAGGACGTAAGGCCAAGGAACAGTTACACCCTAATATAAGACAAGATTCTTTCAACTGCAAAGAACAAAAAGCCAACTCAAGTTAGCTTTTAAGCAAAGAGGAGGAATGTATATGGTCATTATAATTAAAATAACAGTAATTTTTTAATACCCAAAGCTAGAGGTTTCAGGCATAGTTGGATCCAGTACTCAAATTAGTTCATCAAGAATCCCTCTCCATCTCTCTAGACTGCTTTCTTCTGTGTTGGCTTCCTTCTCAGGAAGGCTCTTCCTACTGCCCGGCAAACCCAACGTTTCCTGTAGTTTCATTTTCTAAAAACCTGCAAAAAATCATTGGACTAATCTGGTCATATGCCCATTTTTTGAGTCAATCATTATGACCAGAACTGGACAAGGTCAACTGACCAAGCGTGAATCCTCTCCATATACCTGGAGCTGGATTTGCAGTCAGGAACACCCAAACCATATTTCCCATAATTGGAGAGGAGAGTTTCCAGAAGAAAATAGGGAAATTATTAAAACAAGAGGAATTAGATGTTGGGCAGGCAAACCTAAGAGGTGATTTCCACAAGGAAGAAATCAGTGAAATAGTCCATGCTGAAAGAGGAAAAAGAATGGAAGATCAGTGTAGGATGAAGCAATCAAGAAGAGTTTCCTGGGGGAAGTGGAGTGATGGCAGCTGTTCTTTAAAGGTGGAGGAGAAGATGGATCGAGTTTAATTTGGATAGACTTTAATCTGCAGTAGTTGTCTCCCCTTTCACATCGCACAGATGCTTCCCTCCTCTCCCCACCCTCTCTTGTGCCCTCCATTTCTCAGACCTTCCGTTAAGTTCTTATGAAGCAGAAACACCTACATAAACTTAAGAGAGACACTGAAAGATGACTCCTTTCAGAGAATGAAATGCTAAGTGAATAATGACTTGCTAATATTGTACCTGCACATGGCGTGTAAAAATGTTCTGCAGAATAAAACACTACATATGAAAAGATTCACCAAAAAAGTCATATCAGAGTTTCAGAATATGCAATGTAAAAAGCAAGGACTATAGAATTAGAGATATCTGGGCTCAAATCCTGGCCCTGATGCCTGTTTCTCACTGTAAGAAATTAAATATTAAAGACAAAGCTCGGTTAAACCTTGATGTTCTTCCTAGAGGATAGACAATTGGACATGTAGCCTTCTAAAACGCTCCCTCTGCATTTGCATTCATGTAAATGTGCATCGCAAAATGGTTTTATCATAACAACAGTAGCAGGATGTGGGTGTTGACCTGCAGATTGCTTTCTTCAAGCCATTTGCCACGTCAGCACATACACATCCCCTTCCTTCCAAGCATCTGTGTGATATGCAGAGGGGTCTGGGCGTGGTTTATGGGAGGACAAGATGGCGCGCTTGGTCACTGTGGACCCTTCTGTCCTCCACCAGGTGGCGCTGTTGGAGGCGCTTATCAACTACTACACGGTCAACACCCTCTACCCCAGAGTCAATGGTAAGCATCGCTGAGCAGTTTTCCGAGTCAGGAGCGAACACTGCTCTTTGGGGGAAAGAGAGTTGACTTGGGGTTGGGAAACAGGGCTGCTGTCCTGCAAGCTGCGCGACCTTGGGCAGGTCACCTCTCTCTGTGCTTCAGTGGCCTGGGGTGTGAGCTGGGGGCATTGAAGCCAGCCTCACCTCCCTCCAGGGCTCTAATGAGGATGGGGCCTGGGACTCCTCTTTGGAGAACAGGAAACCTCCTGGGCGGGAGACGGTGGGGTTCACGGAAGTACCCCTCCCTCCCCGGAATGGCAGGTGAAAGGATCAGGTTAAGGTAGAGGTCACAAGGCAACCTGCCTCTGAATTCACATTGTCTAGCTGATTGCCCATCTCCCTGGTCAAAAAATAAAACCCTTGCTTCCTTGAAGTCCTGCTTCATTTGGCTGCAGCAGAGAGCAGGACAGGGGTGGGGGCAGAACGGGTGCCCACCAGCTCTTTATCACACGTGTACATCATCCCATACCTGCCACTTCCTCCATGTAGCCTCCAGCTGAAAGCTCAGACTTGGGTGTCAGTCTCTCCGAGTTCAAATCCCGGTTCTGCCATTTTCTAGCTATGGGACCTAGGACAAGTTCCTTGGCCACTCTGTGCCTCAGTTTCATGATCTGTAAAATGGGAATAATATAGTTCATACCCATCTGATAGTCTTTAGCAAGAATTAAATGAGGATAGATGGTGTCCGGCAAGAAAAAACTCTATAAAGAGTGTCCATAACTGTTATTTATTAACAATTCTTTCTCAACGCTGTGCCTCAACCTCCAGAGAAGCTGGCAGAAGGCTATCCCCTCCCTTTGCTAAAGGACACTCAGCTCTATGACCTGGTTCTTCAGATACACAAGGTCAGTGGGTTCAGGGGAGGCTCTGGGGATCTGGGTGGAGAGTTGGCTTGTCAGGTCATGAGTCAGTGGGTAAGACCCAGCGCAGCACCACCACTGGGAAGTTCTGGACTGGGGCTGGGGTGCCCGAGGTACTGCTAAACACCACGAAGCCGTCCATGTGCCCTTAGCAAGTGGCACTTCCCTTGGGGCAGGAGCTACCTGATACAGCTCTTCGCCTCCGCCGCTTCCCACTCACCACCATGGGTGACCTGCAGGAACCTCCGAACCAACTCATTTTGAAAATACTGGCGGTCATGGACCTGCCAGGAGTCAGGTTCTGAAAACCCTTTGCACATTTTTAAAAATTATTTTTTAAAAGGGAAAGAGCTTGTGTGATGTGTCACCTTCCACTTTAAACAAGTAATGTATCTAATTACAGAGGCTTTGGGAAATTACTCATAAACCCATTGCCCCAGCACAACTACACTTTGACTTTTGGTGCGCTCCCTTCCAGTCTTTTTCTTTTTTTGCTCAGGCATTTAAAATATATGTTTGCTTTGCATAACTGTATCTCTTCTGCTCAAATTTGTTTTCTCTCTTTCTTTTTAAATTTTCCACCATCCCTTAGGCTTGTGCCTTTGCTGTGACCTAGTCCCCTCTCCCCCAGTGTTATGTAGCTGTGTGACAGACCATAATGTACTCACCTATTGTAATATCAAGGAATGTGTCTGATTTTTCACCATTTTAACCAGTGTGGTCAGTGTTCTGTGGACCATCTGTGTCCCAAGGCTCAGGTTATCTTTCTAGAAGAGAATCTCTAAGGTGGGATGAGCAGGCAGGAGGGCTGGTGATAAGTAAAGGAGATGACGCCTTGTGTGTGGTTTGTGTCCAACATCCAGTAAATAACTAGAAAAGAGAATAAAGGGCAGAGAAAAGGTTAGGAACAATGACATATTGACCAACTGTTATATTTCATAACAAATGTCCAAAGCCCTATTGAGCCCAGGGATACTCAACACCCAATTCCTGTCGAGGGGTTATGAGTGCACTCGGGCAGCTGGGAATGCAAAGCCAGTTCATTCGGTTGGCTTCTGTTTTCTCTTCTGTAAAATGGGATGTAGCCCAAACCTCACTGGACTCTTGGGAAGGGTAAGGCTAAGTATGGAAGCTTCTAACACCATGCTTGCACATAGGAGGTACTTAGATGATTTAATATATATTATCCTATATTGTCATATTCATTAGAATTTTGAGGTCGACGCTGTCCATTTATCTCACCACCAAAGGCAGGGAATGGATCACTGTGGGAGATAATTGGACTTTGCCTTGAGTTCAGAATTCCAGCCCCTTTAGGAGATGGAACTTAACAGGAGGTAGGAGACTAAACCCCAGTGGCTTGCAATTTTACATTATTCGCCAAGGAGATAAAATTTAGGTGACACAAAGGACATTTATGAGGCCTGTGAGGAAGCAGTAGCTTGGGAAGTGACAGATAAATTGCTACTTGGAGAAGGTAGCTGGCAAAGCTGTGCTTTATGGAGACCTTGGGAACGGAGGCCCACTCACGATTTATGCACTGACCTGGTTTCTAGCAGATCTTGTGTCTCCCAAGACATGGGCTTCCCTTTAAATTTGAGATGCCTCCTTTTGGAGTAAAGGATGTTTTCACCATTCTGTCCTGCCTTGTCTCTCTTAGGACTTCCTGCTCGTGGGTGCCAATGTCCAGTACACGAGAGTCTGAGGACAAAGAGAAAGACTTGCCACTGGGGCATGGAGGCCACAGCTGGATCTGCAAGTTGCCTTACCAGATGTGCAGCACATTTCTAGAGCTTCTAGAGGATTTTGACACTTTTGTTCCCAGCTCTGTGGGCAAGGGTCTGCTTGACTCCTGCCCCGGTGTCCCCATTCTAGACTCTGTACCTTCCTTTCCCACCAAGATGGAACCCTCTTCTTTCAGTGGCCTGGAATCTCCCTAGTGCAGGCAATGTATTTTTGTTCACTGTCTGTAATCCATGCTTAGCAAAGTGCTGGCACTTAGTAGGTCCTCAATAAATATTTATTGAAAGGTTCATGAAGGAGTCACCTGTTACTCTGGCTGAATCCCCTTCTTACCCACCCTCTTTTGGCCTAAGGAGTCTTTGGATGGTCAGCCCCACCTGTAGTCACCTAGGCTAGGTACCCGCTGCACTCCTCTTTCCCATAAGCCATTATGGTAGGAACCTCGAGGAGAGAACAAGGGATTCCCACGCCACTCAGCGGGACCTGGCCTGATGTTCCATCTCTTAGGCTCTTCTCCTGTCTCAGTTCAGAGGCTCACTTGGGTGACATATGCTCCTTCCTTCACTTCTTGTCTGCTGCAGACAGGCAAGCCAGTGGGTCTCACAGGGTGGAAACTTGGCCTCCTACTGCTTTCCCCATTGAAACGGGTATAAATCAGGAGGAAATGGATTCGCTTAGGTTTTTTGGTCCTATCCAAATACAAGGCTCATCTAACTTGTTTATGAGCCCTAAGCCCAGAGGAAGAGGCTGTGATTTCCAATTACTGAACAATGAGCCTTTGATCAGACTTAATAAAGAGTCATTTCCGAGTTATGCAGTTGGGCCCCTGGGGACTGGAAATCGGAAGACTCCTCTGATATATTTTTTATTGTGTTAAGGAGCAGATGGATGGAGCTACAGGCCGGCATATAATTCACAGGAATAGATCTATTTACCCCTTGTGTGGCAGTGACATATTCCAAGATGGCGTGATGCGTTGTCTCCCAGCCGGTGGCAGGTCAAATCCTGGCTTCACTTCCACCCTCCCCTTTACTTTCCTTCATTTACCCACCACCAGCAGCCGTCCTTATGGTGGGCTGGTTAAGAGCTCAGGTTTGGTCCAGCATTAGCCATGTGGTCTTGGGAGGTCCCTTTTCCTCACTGGGTCCTCATCTATACAATAGAGATAGTAATAATAGCCACCTCCTAAGGGCTGTTCCATGATCATATTAGGTGGCACATGTAAAAGTGGTTATTTCACCAGAATGGGCGACCCACATTTACTGTGCCAGGCCCTGGGCTACAGAGTTGGAGAGACGGTAGCTGGCAAAGCTGGGCTTTATGGAGACCTTGGGAACAGAAGCAGCACAAACTGCTCAGTTCAGGTTCTAAGAGCATTGCCTCAGGTATGGTGGAAAAAGCCAGTCTTGACTCCAACTCACTTGCTTTGGGCCTCTGGGCAAAGCTTTCCCCTTTCTAAGCCTTGATGACCTCACCTGTGGAACAAAGTGTTACCTTGCAGGGTGTTTGGAGACTGGATGAGTTTATGGATGTAAAGCTTCTGGGAGTGCCCGGGACATAATCAAGTCCTGGTAGATGGCTGATGTGATTATCAGCTGTCTTAGTTCAGGTTCCCCCAGAAGCAGGCCCTGAGACAAGGATGTGAGTGCAAGAGGTTTCAGGAAGAGAGTAGAAGAAGATTCCAGGAAGTACCCGAAGGGGAGTGGGAAATGATGGGGAAGGGAAGGCAGCCCATAATAAGTGCGTGATCAAACCAGTTACCACTGTGGGCACCCAGCGCTTAAGCCCACTGGGGAGAAAGAAAGCCAATCTCTCAGGATATCCCACCCGCTGGCCAAGAGGTGTGGGGTATTTCTAAACTGTCCTGTGTCTGTCTTTGGTTGAAGGGCACTCCTGGAGCACATTAAATTTCTGGTTCTTCTAGTCTGCCCCGTGCATGGGCACAGTGGGCTCTGGCAGCATAGAGATCTCTTAGGCAAAGAAACTAGGAACCAGGCTGGTATGCACTGAAGTGGTTGAGAGGGAAATGGGTGAGGTACTGTCATGTTTTATACATCATCTCAAATCCCTGGGCGTGCTATAAAACAGTTTGCCACATTGACAGCAAAGTTGTAGATTGTTCTCTCTGCATGTTTTTAAGAAATTCAGGCTCGTTCAAGCAATCCCGCATTCTAGAACATTTCAGGACCCTCCAAAAGATGATTCCAAGCAAAAGCTCAGGGAAGCCCAGGCAAGTCCTTGATGGGCAGGGGGCAGCTAGTTTTGCTATGTGACAGGGAAAACACAACTTATTTGTGAGCAGGACAAAAGTTTGCTTTATTCATAAAGCAGGGAGACTAAATATATTCATTTTTTAAAAATGAAATATAATACTCATATTTCACCTATGAGACTAAATATATTCATTTTGAAACAGACTCAAGTCACTCCATCTTGCTGGGATAGGTCCAGGAGAGCCACAGCTGATGCTGGAGCCCGTGGTAGGTTCTGACACCCTAAAATCCGACATGTAGGCATCTGAGTATCCTAAACAGCCCAGAACTGTACAGGAGGACTGACCTTAGGACAGACAGTTCCAATTAATGAATCATGATGACCTTGGGACAGGCAGTTCTGATATTAATGAATCATTAATATTAATGAATAGTAATGACACCCTGGGGTGTCAAAGAATCATCCAGAGGCCACAGTCTCTCTACATCAAATAGACTCATCATCAATGAAACGAAGGTCCACCTCGGAGAGCCTCCTCTTGACTACAACTGCTTTTCCTACCCTACCCTTCATTGTCTTCCCAGCTTCCCTTCTTTGACTTGACCAAGATCTCTAGCCCCTCCAGTATCTTCCAGCCAAATATTCTGATTTCATTTGTCTCTGTAGAATTAAGCACCATCCAGCCTCTTCAGCAGAATCCTCTGTTATCCTGACCATCCTGCTTTGGCAATCCCCAGCCCTGGGCCTAGGTTACGTAAGAGAATTATCAGAGGGGAAGGCAGGGAGGCAGAGAACAGGCAGTTGAGGTCTTCTTCCATCGCCAAAACCACAGCTCTAGCCAAATGGCCCAAGGAGCAGAAACAGTCTAGAAAGTAGAACCCATGAGGTTTCTGATTAGAGTCTAAGGTAAAGACTCGGAGCCTATTCAGTGTGGGGACATGCATTTCTTCTGTCTAAGGAGCTGAAGATGGAACTTAGGAGGAGCGACACTAGCATGTCTGCACGGGCGACATCTTGTTGTACGTCGTAGGTCACCCCAGAGAAGCCCCACACGGTGAGTGGTGAGGTGAGGATGAGCCGCAGGTCTGAGTGGATGGAGAGACGAAAGCTGTTGCCTCCAGTGTCATGGGGGTGGGCAGCCAGTGGAGTCAAGAAGTCTGCATGTGTAGGAAAGACAAAGAAAACAAAATGAATGAAAACAAATCCAGGCATAACACTGTGTGGCAGAGAGTAGGAAACCAGATGGGGGCTAGACTGCCAAAAGGCAGAACTCACAGGCACTGAACTTCTTTTTCCACTGGAAAGAGCCACATTAGTACATGGAGAGCATCTGCATTGGTTTTTGCTTGTTTCAAGCTCCAGAGTATTCCGCCTTTGTCAATATATAAGAGAACTTCTCATTCTTATTTAAAATTCATAGGATCTCCTGAGTTGGGGAATGATTCATGTGCCCCACATAAGACATGTTCTTAATCTTAATTTGCATTCCTGTGGGTGTGAACCCGTTTGTAAAGAGGACATCTTAAAGATGATATTATTAGTTAAGATGTGGCCAAACTGAAAGCCTTTGAAGTGGGAAATTGGGAAGCAGTCAGTAGTTGAAGCAAGAAACCAGAAGCCAGAAAAAGCCATAGGAGAAGACCATTTAACAGAGGCAGAGAGGTACAAGCCAAGGAACTTCAAGGATACACTACAGATTCCAGGGTCAAAGCACCGCCTGCCGAGACCTTGATGCTGGACGTCCAGCCTTCAAAACCATGCGATAAGAAATGCTTGTTGTTAAAGCCACTCGCTTGTGGCATCTGTCGTGGCAACCTGGCATCCTGCTAGGGATGCACCCTGGCTTATTGAACCCTTCCCCTACTGAGGGATCTTTAGTTTGTTTCCAATCTTTTGCTTTTATAAGTAGTGCTTCGATGAATAATTTCATCCATACTTCATTTCATCTATGTGCAAGTATATTGTAGAATAAATGTCCAGAAATCCAATTCATTAATTTAAAGCCGGTTAACTTAGCTATTGTTGGCTCAGTTTCTCCTCCTTCCACATGCTTTCCTTTTTCAGAGGTGGAGCCTCACATCCAGGGGAGAGTGTTTGCATGGCAGTGTGGCAATGGTGTAGAGGGCTCAGCTGTTCTCCCGTTCCCTCAGTCTCTAGACACACTGCTGGCCTCCGATGCTGGCTGTGAGGCTAGTTGACAATTGAGATCTATTTTCCATGGCCTGGTAGTTTTCTGTGGGCTGGACTCCACCTCCTGCCTCCAGCTCTGGCGGGGCTACAAACCCTGCATTAATCACGCTTCCTAACTGCAAACTTCAGAATCCATTCTTGGTGTTTTGTAAGGTATTCTGTCATATACCATGTCACACGCATAACACGTGCTTATAAGCATCCTTTGTCTTACCCAGTTTATAAATGCAACAGTTACCACTCAATTATCTGCTTGTGACATACCTACTAGCCCAGTGCTTCTTGAACTTCAAAGCGCCTGTGAATACTCTGAGTATTTTAACACAGTGCAAATTTAGATCCAGTAGGTCTGGGCTGGGGCTGAGAGCCTGCGTTTCTAACCAGTTCCAGGTGATGCTGATGCTACTGGTCCTGGGACCGGACTTGAAATACCAATTCTGGGGGTAAGACTTTGCTGGATGCTACGCCGACCCAGTAATCTCCTAGAATAGAGAAGACACACAGCAAATATTTGTCAAATAAATGGATGTAGACCATAGATCAGACTCGGCCCAGCTTTTCTCACCCATCTAAGACTGTCCGTTGCGGGCTCCAGCATTCACTGCCGTCTGGGTCCCAGGAAGGAAAATGGATTGAAAATTGCCCCAAAGCTGAGTGGAAACAGGAAGCAATGCAGCTGTCTGGTTTGGGGGGCCAGGTTTTACCGCCTTGCTTGATCAGGGTCTCAGTGGAAAGCCCCAAGGTAGGGAGAAGAGACACACCTCCCCCACAGAAGAGTTCTAAATAATTTAATAGAAACTCTCCCCATTCCCCCCTCCCCCGGGGAAGTGGAGCACGTCACCCACCGTTTGGTGTGGGCAGCGCTTCCTGACCGGCTCCCAAAGAGGAAGTAGGGAGGAGGGAACAGGTAAGTTTACGGTGGGGGTCCTGACATACTGGGGCGCGCACTGCAGACGGGGTGCCCTCCCCATGCCCCCTATGGCCGTCTAACCACCAGGAAGGCGTAAGACAGCTCCAAAGGAAGGACAGTCTGCTAAACACCTGCCGGCCCTCCCAGGGAAGTCAGGGTCCTCAACAGAAAGGGAAATCTGAACATCCCCTCTCACAGCCAGGGATGCCAGAGGAGACCTGACAGCTAAATGTAAAGCAGCGTCCTGGACGCGACCCTGGAAAATAAAATGGGTGTTAAGGAGGGAGGCTATTAAAATCTGAATAAAGTATGGCGTTCAGTTAACAATAATAGTGTATCCACAAGGATTCATTTTGTTTTAACAAATGCAATACTAATTCCAAATGCTAACGTTGAGTGCAGGGGAGATGCAAACTCTTGGCCCTATCTTTGCAACTTTTTTTGTAAATCTAAAACTATTCTAAAATTAAACGTTTATTTATTTATTTTTTAAAAAAGCACTTGTAAAGAATTTTCCACTGAGTAGGAGCACATGTAAAATCAGAAGTCACCCAGATGAGTAAAAAATATGGACAAAAAATAAAAAATAGGGGGAACAAAGTTTAAAGTAAATAGGGTAGATTGAAATACTAGTGGTCAATGAGAGGGAGGGGTATGGGGTATGGTATGCATGAGTTGTTTCTTTTTTTTATTTCTTTTGCTGGAGTGATGCAAATGTTCAAAAAAATGATCATGGTGATGAATACACAACTATGCGATGGTACTGTGAGCCACTGATTGTGCACCATGTATAGAATGTTTGTATGTCAAGAACATTTGTTAAGGATTGACAATAAAAATATTAAAAAAAAAATCAGAAGTCGGGCCTGTCTCGGTGGCTCAGCAGGCAGAGTTCTCACCGGCCATGCCGAAGACCCAGGTAAGATTCCTGGTGCCTGCCCATGTGGAAAAAAAAAAAAAGAAAAGAAAAATCAGAAGTCACCAATTGTCCACCTTGGAGACCGGGGCCATGACGACAGGGCGTCCGTGCAGCCCTCCACCCGCAGCTGGCCACGGTGGCTGCTGGGGCGACTTTGGACGTGGGAACCAGTGGCATCTGCTAAGCAGGGTTTAGAATCGCCTTCAGACTGAAGTCGGGTCTCAGACCCTGGAGGAGGGTTCGGGCTCCCCCCCAGGTGTCCTCCCTGGGACGGACTTAGCTGGTCTGACACCTTAGCGGGTGGCTGAGAACTTGCAGTTACTAGTGGAAGCATCACAATGCTGCGGTTGGCCAAAGTCTCTGCCAGAGAAACACACACCCCACAACACACTGACCCCACACCCAGTAAAAATAACCACAGACACGGTCGCTGGACTCCTCTGGCTGGTGCTGGCTTCTCTGGACTTCCCTGCACTCCTGGCTGCAGCCCGTCAGACGTCCCTCCCCGGCCTCTGATGTCGCAGTCCCTTGAGCTCCGTCCTGGACCCTCTTTTCTTTTTCTACCCTCAACAGAGGGGAATTCAGCTCCCCAGATGCATGGTTGCAATGACTCCTGTGTCTGTGTCCCCAGCACAGACCTCTTTGAGATGCCGGCCTGTCCCTGACTGCAGGCTTCACGTTCCCCTTGGGCTGGCTGGGTTGGGGGGCCTGTGCCCAGCTTCTGTGCCAGACCTGTCTGTCAAGGCGTCTGAGGATTTCTCCTGGAGTTTGGTGCATAAATTCCCCCACAGTACACCCACCTGCGCCTGCCTCTCCCGGCCCACAGAGGCACGCCGGTGGTAAAACACAGCAGAGCAGATGGCTGCTTTATGGGCTGGAAGAAAACGATGTCTCACCTGGGGCCACTAAAGAATCCAGGGCTGCATTCTCTCCTTTCCCTTAGAGGCTCTCTTCCTGTCTTGAGCGATCTCCTGGGGCCCCTAGCACAGGCATACAGGCAGAAATGCCAGGAACAGGTGGGCACCCTCACCTACCACTGTCTCATCTTGGGGTGGGGGCTTGGGCTTCACCTCGCTGGGGCTGACAGGTCATCTGCACCCCCCAGGCCCAATCAAGCACAGCCTTCTTCCAGCCCCAGCCACCGCCCTGCTGGGTTTGTAGGTCCGGCGGTTCCATCAAGAATTCTCCCTGTGCAGAAGCACTTTTAGACTCAATGTGGAATGGCTAAAATGAAAAAAGACGGATGAAATCAAAGTATTTGAAAGAACGTGGAGTTGCTGCACGCTCACCCCGCTGGTAAGCGTGTGCATCGGTAGAACCCTTTGGCAGGACCTGTTAAAGCCACAGCACGTGTCCCGTGGTCTAGCAATTCCACTCCTCTGCCCATACCCTACAAGGAATACCCACAGGTGTTCAGCAAAAGGCACATACTGGAATGCTCACTGAGCACCCTTCATCATAACCCCAAACTGGAAACCACCCAAATGTCCATCCACGGTAGACAGATAAACAAATTGTGGAACCTTCCCACAGTGGAGTTTTGAACAGCAGTGAGCAGAAGAGTGAATTTCATGCAGCCGGGGGGGGGGGGGGGGGGGGGGGGGGGAGTGGATCCTGCCAGTGGAAGCCTGCCAAAGAGGCGCAGGCGACATGATCTCGATTCTGCAGAGTGCAAAACCAGACCCAGCTAATCCGCGGAGATAGAAGTCGGGGCGGGGCCATGCTGCGAGGGGGGAGGGGCAGCTAGAAAAGGACACGGGGCCTCCTGGGGTTGGAGTGATGTCTTGATTCCCAGCCTGTGTGCTGGTCGCCTGGGTGAGTTCACGAGGTGATGTCCAGCCGTCTGAATGCTTTTCTGAAGATGTGCTATGCTTCAAAAATTATACAGAAGACTCCATCTGTATTTATGAGACTTCTTATCGTGTCTTTGGTTATTTAGGTTCACAACAAAGTTGCATTTTCTAGATTGACTCTGCCAAATAAACCAAGACGGGCAGCTTGTATAGGCCGTTTATTGTGGCATTGTTTTCAGCGGCAGAACAATAATAAAACACAACGAAAAGCAGAAGCTGAAAGTAGCCAGCGTGCCCTCGATAGTGGATTGGAGATGAATTAGGATGCACTGTGCAAAGGGAGACTCTGCTGCCATGAAGAACGTGACCTCTATGTACAGGCACGGACAGGTGTGAGAGGTTAAGTAGAAAGAGCAAGCTGCAGAGGAGGAGGTACGGTGATTTCTCCTTTTATTCAAAATGAAATTAACCCATACATGCACGCATAAATATGTAGAGGAACTTCCTAGTACGGCGAACAGAGGTTACTGCTGGAGCGTGAAAATGCAAGGTTAGGAAAGCTGCTAAATTTTTAATTTCCTTTGGGCATTATTTTGTATTGTTCAGATTTTTTTTTACATGAGCAAACAATACCTTTTAAAAATAAAATTTTAAAGACGTAAATCAAAGTAATTCAGGCACATACTTTAAAAAAATAAAATGTGCAAAAGGGCTTATAATAAGAAGCAATGGTCTCTGAGGGAACCAATTTTACTCCTTAAGTGTTTGTGCTTTTTGTTCTTTATATGGGTATTTCTAAATCTCAAATGATGTTCCCGTCTCCCTTTTTTTTATATATATATACTGATTTAAAATTTTTTCTGACTTCACGAGGCTTTAGCTCATTAACCTGCCCCCACTTATCCTCTTGCTTCCAAAATAGTTATGTAACTAACATTTTTGGTAAGAACGTTGGTAAGTGTGTAATTTGAGATAATATATTCACACATTTATCTTTTGCTCCCTTGACTCCGTATAGATGGTGCCTCTCTTTACTCACCGTGTAACCTTGAACCTCTCTGAACCCGAGTTTTCTCATTGAAAAAAAAGCCAATGTGGAGAAAGCTGACTTATTTGAGATTCACCAAACCATTTCTCTCTCTTCCCAGGCACACAGCCAGACTCTGTTTTCCTCGCGGGTAGGTGTGGCCGTGCTCCCTCTGCCTCTGCTCTCTCTCTGCCTCTCTCCTTCCTTGGGGTAAACGTGCTGGAGACGGCAGTGCCTCCTTCAGTCTGTGTCCCTGACGCCTGCCTTGGAGCAGAGCTCCCCCCACCTCCAGCCATCGTTCGGACTGTGCAAGAGCAGAAATAAATCTCTATCAAATTTAGCCACGAGATTTGGGGATTTATTGGTTACAGCAGCTCATGCTGGTTTGAATTGGTTTAGAAGGTAACAACAGCAACCCATGAGACTTAAATGAGCTAAGGTACGTAAATCACAGAGTCTGTAGTAAATGCTCAATAAACGGGAGTTACTATTATTGCTTATAAAAGCCCTGGAGCATCAGGCTTCTCCCCAGCTTCCTGCCCAGAGCCCTCCTACTTTGGCCTGACCAGTTAACCCTTCCTTTCCCCAACAAGAAACGATGTACCTATCCACACCATAAATAACCAAATAATCTTTCACTTTTCAGAATTCCTACTACAGCTTGTTATCGGCTCTCCAGTCCATTCGGCAGCTGATGATGTGGTGTCAGGAATTGCCACTTAAATCTTTTATCTACCTTCTGATTTTTATGTCTAACCTCCCTAAGCAGATTACAATGTCCTTGAAGGCAGGAAACAGATAAGTCTTGGCATCACCCGTGGCTCACTGCAGTACTGATTCAGGCACTTAATATGTACCTGGCGTTTTGATTTGAAGTCTTCTCCCCAGTTGGGGACTGTCCTGGGCCCTTATCACAGAGCTCCTCCGAGTCATGTCAGCTGGCAAGGATTTGCTCCCCTGGCCTCTGCTCGTGCCACATGTGTTCCACGCCCCTTCATGTCACTCCTGTTTTGGTCAAAAGCCCCCCAAAGGCTCTTCACGCCTCTTTCTGATGGTTCTAAGCTGCCGACTGGGGCCCCAGAGGGTGCTCTGGGTGTTGGTGAGCCATGGAATGTTAAGTCAGGAAGGCGGAAACCACCCTGCCGTTTGGAGGGTACGTCCAGGACCTGGTGATGGGAGGCTCCCCTGACCATAGTCAAATATTTTGGTGAATTTCCTCATGGGAAGGGGCTCCACAAAAACTTTGACAACCTCCCATTTCAGGAGAGCTTGGGCATGGCTGAGGTCATTTAGAGAGGAAGCCCAGAGGGAGAAGAGGGCTACCCAAGAGGAGGAGTGCCCCAACATCTAAACGGTGGTAGAAGAAAAGGCCCTCAAGGAGAAGACTGAAAGAGAGCAGCAAGGAAGGCCGGTTCTCTGGGAAGTCAACACCAAGATGGGGTTAAATGTGCAAGAAATTTAGCAGGGGAAACTGACAGAGAGTGGGGAAGAGGTTGGGAGACCATAAGTGAAGGAAAGAGGGAAGAAAGGGAGGGTGAGAGAGAGGGAGGGAGGAAAGAAGGTTCTGGTTTGTTTGGAGTAACTAGAGAGAACTGGGAGAAGAACTCCAAGGAACAGTGTTGTTCTAGTTTGCTAGCTGCTGGAATGCAATATACCAGAAACGGAATGGCTTTTAACAAGGGGGATTTAATAAGTTGCTAGTTTATAGTTCTAAGGCCGAGAAAATGTCCCAATTAAAACAAGTCTATAGAAATGTCCAATCAAAGGCATCCAGGGAAAGATACCTTGGTTCAAGAAGGCTGATGAAGTTCAGGGTTTCTCTCTCAGCTGGAAGGGCACATGGTGAACACAGCATCATCTGCTAGCTTTCTCTCCTGGCTTCTGGTTTCATGAAGCTCCCCGGGAGGCATTTTCCTTCTTCATCTCCAATGGTCACTGGCTTGTGGACTCTCTGCTTTGGGGTGCTGCAGCATTCTCTGCTCTCTCTGAATCTCTCATTCTCCAAAATGTTTCCTCTTTTATAGGACTTCAGAAACTAATCAAGACCCACTCAAATGGGTGGAGACATGTCATCCCCTAATCCAGTTTAACAACCATTCTTAACTAAATCACATCAACCAGGGAGATGATCTCATTACAGTTTCAAATATACAATATTAAATAGGGATTATTCTACTTTTATGAAATGGGATTTATATCAAAACATGGCTTTTCTTAGGGGGCATACTTCCTTTCAAACCAGCACAAGTGTCAAGGATGCCTGATGCCCAGCCAAGGGGCCATGCCATACTTAAGGTGGTTCCAATCAAAAGTGCACCTTTTTCACTCTAACATTGCATGATTTGAAGTAACATACCTTTCTCATACTTCCTTTCCCTTATCTGTGAAAAGGGCACCCATGGTCCATTTCATGGGTGGAAAGTTTGCTATGGGGACGGGAGCTCAGTGGGCTTTCAATTAAACCATGGGCTATGATTAATAGTACAAGCGCAAAAAAGAAAGTATCTTCATCAATTGCAGCAAATGCACCACATCAAGGCACGGTGTTAATAAATACAGGAACCCTGCATTTTACGCATGATTTTTCGGTAAACCCACAACTTCTGTAATAAGAAAAAAAAATCAGTCTCCCACTGAGTTTTCAAGATAGCAGCAGCAGATTATCCTTTTGAGAGGAAAACCTTTGGCAGTGTTTCCTGAGAAATGTGTTCCCATGTTGTCACACGATTTCCTGGATGGAATGTCCCAGACTGCTCAGGTCCCATCGGACTGTCTCTGCCTCCCATTTGAGTCTCTGTTGTGCTGAGGCAAAGAACCAGTTGGTGGCGGCGGCTGATGTCTTGGTGTTCAATTGCTTGGATAAATTATTTTTGTTTCCATTCATATATCCAGTTTCCCTAATCTATGTGCCAAAGGGAAAAGGCAAAAACAAAAACTCACTCATTCCACAAATATTTAATGAGTATGCCAGGTGCTATTACGGTACTTGGGACATAGTAAGAAACAAAACAGGCCAAAAACAAAAAACAAACACACAAAAAGCTCACCTTTTAAAGCTTGTATTCTCCTGGGAAGAGGCAATCAACAAAAATCCCATAATCAATGGGTTAATAATAGAGCAGATAAAGAGATGATAATGATCATGGGAGAAAATACAAACGGGTTTTAATCCAATTCTTATTTTGTTGCTCCAATTCTCCCAACTGGAGCCTTAGGAACTTCTCAGGTTGGCTGCTGTGTCTTGGCTGTGGCTCACTGCTCTCTAAGCACTTTCCTTACTTTCTAGCACTGCAATATATCCCAAGATCATTCTGTATTTTTCCTGCCACAGTCCCAGAATCAGCCATTCCTCCAAGGAGCTCTAGCTCCTTTTCTTGAAAAATGGTAACTAGATGTGCTTATTGCTACTGGGGTGTCACTGCCTCCAAGCCTCCATAGAGGGCAGAGCAGGGAAATACACGTGGGTCTACTTATACATGTGTGCTATACACCTTATGCTTATCCATCTATGTGCATATTTAAAACCATGTGTTCAACACTAATGCATGGTGCCAATAATACGGGGTATATGCAAACTTGAAATTTGGTGCATAATTTTTCTATAAACCTACAACTCTAATAAATCAACAACAACAAAAACATGAGTTCATGCTGACATCTCTGATTCCAATCCAACACCACGGGATTATCCTTACTTGTAACTTCTTTTTCTGACATCGAGAAATGGGCTCTCATTATTGACAACTTATGCACTCTTTTGTTTAATCCTAGTGTACACACATTTATTAAGTAAAATAAAATATTTGTGTACAATTCTATATCAACAGATGTGTTTTATTGCATCTTTAAAATGTCACAAATAGGTCTTAGGAATCCTCTGGCACCTTGTTGCTTCCATGGCTGGAGAACTCTGAACTGTTCCTTTTACGGAGACTGAGATCCCAGCCCCAAATTTTCTGGAAGTCTTGTTGCCAGCTGTTGTGGCTTGCTGAATCAAAGCAGCTGAATTTGATACAAGTTCAATGTCATTTTCTTCAAGAATTAACTCATCTTCTTTGGCTTAAGATACCTAACAAGCAACGAATTTGATACAAGTTCAATGTCATTTTCTTCAAGAATTAACTCATCTTCTTTGGCTTAAGATACCTAACAAGCAATGTCTGATCTCATCTCACCCTGCAGATATATTTTTCACACAAGAGATTTCAAATTTCAACAAAGTCCCATCTCCTGAACAATGGAGTTGATGGGAGGTGAGCAAACCAGACCTTGTCTTTTAATGGAAGCCAGTGCCACACCCTCGTCAGCATGTGACCAGAGAGAACAGACTGCAGCCACTTCCTTTCCATTTCCCACCATTTGTTCCGCCTGAAGCCTGATTTTTATTTCTTTCCAAGGACACTGAGTCCTACATTGATATAATTGAAGTCCCTCCGTTGGGCTCCTCTGGAGCCCTTCGTGGTATCTGTGTGTCCCCTTCAGCATGGGTTTGAGTTCATTAAGGCTATCAGAATGTGATACACTAGAAGCAAAATGGCTTTTAAAAAGGGAATTTGTTAAGAAGTTGCAAGTTTTCAGTTCTAAGGCCAATAAAATGTCCAAACTAAGGCATCCAGAGATAGGTACCTTGATTTGAGAAAGGCTGATGGGTCCAGAACATGTTTTTCAGCTGCAAAGTCACATGGCGATGTCTGTTAGCTTTCTTTCCTGGCTTCTGGTTTCAAAGGATTTCCCCGGGGGCAGGGGGGAGGGGGGCATTTTACTTCTGCATCTTCAAAGGTCCCTGGCTGGGTGGGCTCTGTCTACTCTTTCCAAAATGGTTCTCTTTTAAAAGGCTCCAGTAAGCAACCCCACCTTGAATGGGGAGACACACCTCCTTGGAAACCACCTGTATTAGTTAGGGTTCTCTAGAGAAACAGAATCAACAGGAAACACTCACAAATATAAAATTTATAAAAGTGTCTCATGATTCCGATGGAGGGTCTGGACGAACTCCACAGGAGAGGCTCGCTGGCCGAAGCAGGGAGAGAGTCTGTCTCTTCCGAATCCTCCTTAAAAGGCTTCCAGTGATTAGAGTAAGCATCACTCATTGCAGAAGACATGCCCCTTGGCTGATTACAAATGGAATCAGCTGAGGATGTAGCTAACGTGATCATGATTTCATTCTATGAAATGTCCTTATCTCAATAGACAGGCCAGCACTTGCCAATCAGACAAACAGGTTCCACCACTTGGCCAAGTTGACACATGAGCCTGACCATGACAGTCCACCCTTTGTCAACTTGGCAGCTATACATATCACCTTAAATCATACCTATATAAATAAACAATAAAAATAAAATAAAAAACAATAAAATACACATTTTTTTCTTTCATTTAACAATACTCAACTGTCCTGCATATAACCGGAAACACATTAAATCTCTCCAGAATAGGGTGCAAGTCTTTGGGTAATATTATTCTTAAACTTGTTATCTTACAACTTAAATAGTATACATGAACAAAACAGCATTACAGTCCTCGTTTCTGTAACTAATCAAGTGGTCGCAGTTCATATTTATCACTACCTTCTTCCACTACCCATTCCATGTTCCCTTTACCCTCAGCAAGCACTTCAGCTGGCCGTGGTTCTTTGCCTGGTGGGGTGACCCAAACCTTCATTCCTGAAGTTTCAGAGCCATTGGTAGTCCTGCCTGGATTGGGTTGTTGCAGTTTTCCATTGATTTTAAATCACAGGGCATGGTAGTACTAAAAGACACCCTAGGGGATCTCCTTTTTTCCAAGAAAACTCTTCTTTACCTCCATTGTGTAGTTGCAGTCCTATTTCCCCTGATAGTGAGGGTCAACCACCTGAGCCAATAATGCAATCCTTTTCTTGGCTTGTTGATCCAGGGGCATAAGTAGCCCAGAATGACCAGTGGCAGTCTTGGATTCCAGTTCAGTGGAAGCATTGTTGTTTCTCCTGGTGGAAGCACTCCCCCTTTTGGAACTAAAACCTGTAGACCAGCAGGGCTCAGAGTCGCAGGGACAGGAAGCAAAAATTTTCCTAGTGGATCACCAGGGGTAACTGTGAGTGGTACCACTCCCATTTCCACCCCTTGGTTCCTGGACCCATGGATCCTGGCTATGGGAGAAACAGCACCATACAGCAGACGCTGACTCAGAGCATACACAGCTTCCTGGAGAACATTACCCCAGCCTTTCAAGTTTTTGCCACCTAGTTGGCACTGTAATTGAGTTTTCAAAAGGCCATTCCACCGTTCTATCAATCCAGCTGCTTCTGGATGATGAGGAACATGGTAAGACCAGAGAATTCCATGAGCATGTGCCCATTCCCGCACTTCATTTGCTTTGAAGTGTGTTCCTTGATCCAAAGCGATGCTATGTGGAATACCATGACGATGGATAAGGCATTCTGTAAGCCCACGGATGGTAGTTATGGCAGAAGCATTGCGTGCAGGGAAAGCAAAGCCATACCCAGAGTATGTGTCTATTCCAGTTAGAACAAATCTCTGCCCCTTCCATGAAGGGAGTGGTCCAATGTAATCAACCTGCCACCATGTAGCTGGCTGGTCACCTCGGGGAATGGTGCCATATTGGGGGCTGAGTGTGGGTCTCTGCTGCTGGCAGATTGGGCACTCAGCAGTGGCTGTAGTCAGGTCAGCCTTGGTGAGTGGAAGTCCATGTTGCTGAGCCCATGCATAACCTCCATCCTTACCACCACGACCACTTTGTTCATGAACCCATTGGGCAATAACAGGAGTTCCTGGGGAAAGGGGACGTACACAATGCTTCTGCCATAACTACCATCCGTGGGCTTACAGAATGCCTTATCCATCGTCATGGTATTCCTGTGGAATAGCATTGCTTCTGATCAAGGAACACACTTCACAGCAAATCAAGTGCGGGAATGGGCACATTCTCATGAAATTCTCTGGTCTAACCATGATCCCCATCATCCAGAAGCAGCTGGATTGATAGAATCGTGGGTGACCGGTCTCCACAAAACGGGTCATCTTATCCACTTGATTATTAAAACCTTCCTCTGCTGAAGTCACCCTCTGGTGCGCATTCACATGGGACACACATATCTTCATGTTTTTAGCCCACTCAGAAAGGTCTATCCACATACTTCTTCCCCAGACCTCTTTGTCACCAATTTTCCAATTATGGTCTTTCCAAGTCCCTGACCATCCAGCCAAACCATTAACAATAGCCCATGAGTCAGTATACAAACGCACCTCTGGCCAGTTTTCCTTCCAAGCAAAATGAACAACCAGGTGCACTGCTCGAAGTTCTGCCCACTGGGAGGATTTCCCCTCATCCACATTATATCAGGGCAATTCTGGCATTTCAACCTCAGGTAACGTCGGCTACCTTTTGATCCATGTTTCAACCAACCATCCAAACAAACTGTTAATACCTTTTCTCACCCCTTGAGCTGTAACATTGAATGCAGAATCTCTGCTTAGTGGGTCCATATCAATAAATTCAGCCTGATCTAGCCTTATATTTCTCCCACCATTATCCCACACCCTTAAAATCCATTGCCACACATATTCCCCTGATTTCTGTTTATTTAAATTGGAAAACTCACACAGTTCTTTTGGAATATAACGTACCTCCTCATGTGTGATACTTTGTACCTCACCTTTAGGGGCCTGTTGGGACTTTAGTCTAGTTATAGGTCTAGAAGAAATGAGGGATGGTGGGGGTGGGTCATGAAAAGAACTAGAAATATCTTCCAAGCCATTTGCTTCAGGGCATTCATTTGCAGTTTCATCTGGTGAAACAGGATTAATCACTCTAGGGCTAATCCCTTCAGGAGGAAGTTGGGTGGCCAACTTCTCAAGGCAGGCTGGAAGTGGGGCGGTTATGTCCTTAGGGCAGACTATTACAGGGTTATCTAGAGAAGACTCAGCATGACCTAGGGTTTCAACCTCACCCCTGACATCATTATCAATCCATATGTCACCATCCCATTTTTCAGGGTCCCACTTCTTTCCAATCAATGCCCTCACTTCAAATGGCAGACGTCATGCAACTTTGAGTTTTCAGTTTACATTGTAAAGTTGCTACTCTAACAATAAGATTCTGAGTCTGATTTTCAGAGATCTCAAGTCTACGGCTACAGGGAATAAGATTTTCCTTCAGGATACTCATAGAAACTTCTACATCTGTTAGACGGTGCTTAAGCTTCTTGTTTGAAGCCTTAAGCCCATCCCTTTCACTCCTTAATGTATCCAGTGTATCTAACAACAACCAGCCAACATCTCTATACCTCTTATTTCCACAAAACTCTGTAAAGGTATCAAAAACATTATCTCCCAGAGCCTGGGTTTGTACAAGCAAAGCATTAAGAGAATTGAATAGTGATATTTTGACCATCTCTTTTGCGAACTCACTCCATGGATTGGGAGTGTCATTCTGATTATGGGAATCAGAGTCCTTAGTGCCTTTAAGTCCAGTCAGAGTAGAAAACCATTCATAAACACCCATTCTAAGATTCTGTTTCTTAAGAACCACTCCTGGTACCAAGTTGTATTAGTTAGGGTTCTCTAGAAAAACAGAATCAACAGGAAACACTCACAAATATAAAATTTATAAAAGTGTCTCATGTAACCATGGGAACGCCCCTTGGCTGATTACAAATGGAATCAGCTGTGGATGCAGCTGACGTGATCATGATTTAATTCTATGAAATGTCCTTATCGCAACAGACAGGCCAACACTTGCCCAAACAGACAAACAGGTACCACCACTTAATAAAAAGTTCCTACCTACAATTGGGTGGGTCCCCTCTCCATGGAAACAACTTAATCAAAAGATCCCACCCAACAATATTGAATAATTTGAACCTGACCATGACACCACCTAATAAAAAGGTCCTATCCACAATTGGGTGGGTCACATCTCCACGGAAACAACTTAATAAAGATCCCACCCAACAATATTGAATTAGGATTAAAGAGCATGGCTCTTCTGGGGTACACAACAGTTTCAAACTAGCATTGAGTGACAACATTTTCTGGTATGTTGACAGTCTGGTTGCTGAAGACAGATTCCACTCTCACAGCAGACGCAGCAAATAGCTGCATATGATTCTTTTTGCCTTTACCCTTTTAGTATCTGGTCAAAATACTGCTTCCCAAAGTTACCTAAGCTCATTCTTTGATTCCCTGCACCCTTCACTAAGTTATCTTACTCATTTGTAACACAGTTGGGTTCATTTGCTACGGCTTATATTTCATTTTGTGTTTCTACCACATATCTCGGTTAATTTTATTTATCTATTTGTTTATTGGGTATGTGCAACATAACTGTGGTTCAAAGCATTAGGGCTTTACAAAAAACATGTATTTATCCACACTTGATATTGTCATTGTTTTTCATTTTAGCCGTTCTAGTAGTTACATGATGGCATCTCATCATGACTTTCATTTGCACTTCCTTAACAATAAGTCTCAAAATCAGGCACAGAAAAATATAAAGAAGTCATTTTTTTCTTTCCTTTTTTGGGGGAGGGGCATGGTCTGGGAATTGAACCGGGGTTTCCCGCATGAAAGGTGAGCATTCTGCTACTGAACCACCCGTGCACCATACATATTTTTTACTTAAGAAAACAAACAATAAACTTAGAACTACCAACAATGGCTATCTAAGTTAGCTTAACCATAGGCACATTTAAATGAAGTATCCATATAATCATTGTAAAGCCTATGTTTGTGCAGTAAGTTTCATAAACCAATTTAAAATTAAGGCAACAAAGAAAAACTATACATATTCAGATAGCAAAATTCTTAAATTCTAAGTATTAAAAACTAACTTAGATACCATTTGATTAGCTGTCACAACTGTGAATGTTCTTAAAATATCAAGTAGAAAGTTCTTACAAATATCTGCATTGCTATAGCAATGCCCTATGTTACTAAATATTTTCCTTATTTCAGGAAAATATTGAACATACAAATATTTTTACAATTAACATACGGAAATCTTAACCACTTAAAATGGGTACTTTAGTTAGTTTATTCATAGGCATATTTAAAAAAAAAAAGCCCTAAGTAATCATTGCAAAGCCTGTTTGTACAATATGTTTCATAAACCAATTTAAAATTAAAACAAGGAAGGAAAAAAATCTATAAATACAGATTTCAGTTACTTGAATTCTAAACATTAAACAGTATCTTAAATACCATTTGATTAACTATCAAAACTGTGCATTCTCAAAATATCAAGTAAAAAGTCATTACAAAGATTAACTTTGCTATAGTAGTGAGCTATGTTACGAAATATTTTCAGATTTTTTATTTCAAGAATTTATTTTATCTAATATTACTGTAACTACCTACAGTTTTTCTTTAACCTGTTTTTAGTCATAAAATATAACATATATACAAAGAAAAGAAAGATGAAAAGAAATACTTTTCAAAGCAGACTTTTTCATAGACCACCACACCCTCAGCTCAGATTTTTCCAAAACACTGGCAGCTTTATCAGAGTCATAATAATGGAATCACACAGTTTCTGTCCTTTTGTAGCTGACTGATTTCACTCAACATTATGTCCTCAAGGCATCCATCAACATCATTTTGTTTAAATGTTGCATGATATTCCATTAGAGAAGCCATTTAAAAATATATTCTTATTATAAAACAATGAGCAAACACACAGACATTCTTTTTTTTTTTTTTTTTTTTTTTTAACATGGGCAAGCACCGGGAATCGAACCTGGGTCCTCGGGCATGGCAGGCAAGCATTCTTACCTGCTGAGCCACTGTGGCCCACCCCGCACAGACATTCTTGACCTATGAACATTCTTGACGTGGTTACAATCAAGGGCTCACAGTATCACCGCGTCGTTGTGTGTTCATCACCATGATCATTTTTTAAACATTTGCATCTCTCCAGTAAAAGAAAGAAAAAAAGAAAACACTCATACATGCCATATATGTTTTTAAAAACATATTGCTCATTTTGGTGTTAGAATCCCACTTGTAGATTTAAATGATCTCCGTCTACACCGGACAGCTTTGTGCTGCTTTGTGCTGCAGAGACTTCCGCTCCAGCCCCTCCATGCCCCGCCCTCCCCAGGGACGCGGCCACCCAGACCGGTGCCCCTCTTCTGGGCCGGGCTTCATGTACCCAGGGTCCTGGAATCCCTTCCACCAGGGACATGCTCCCGAGGTGGGGGACACCCATGTCTGGCCACCGCTGAGCCTGATGGAACACAGGGTGGCTGCGCGAGGTGGGAGGCGGGTGGAAGACTTTGGACGTCGGGTTTGAGCCTCTCCACCCACACGCACAGGAGACCCAGGGTGTGGGAAAGAAGAGGAGCCTCCCAATGCATCCTGGCCGGGAGCTCCGGAGAACTGGGACATTCTAAACCCAAATCTTATCTTCCAGGCCATCGTGAAGGTAGGAGAATTGGACCCTTTTGTTGACCCGTTCTTGACGTTGATTTACAAATAGATCCATGTAGCCTTACAGTGTGGGGGCCTCTGTTTCATGCTCGTCCTGGATGCCACAAGCATCAGGGTGGGCCTGGTCCGTTGTCACCTCCGGACAGAGGGGTGGCACAGGCAGGGAAAGGTGAAAGGGGGCTTTCAATTTTTGCTCTATTTTCTTATTATTATTTGAATTTTGTTAATATTGCACATGGATCCATGCATTATTTATGTAATTTAAAAATGCATATTAAAATATCCCCTGTGTTGTGATTCTCTCTCCTTTTCTCTTTCCTGATTGTGCCTTCTCTGTGTGTGGTTTCCCCTTGATTAGACCAGCTCGTGACTCGTCTAGCTCGGTGTGGTGTTTTTCACAATGAACCAGCTCTTAAATTGATCATGGTCATCCGTGCTGATTTGTTCATATCTGCCAGGTTCGTCATAGGCGACGTGTTCTTCTGTAATCTGCTGTCATTTTGTCAGTGCTTCCCCTCCACATACCCATCGCTATCAATTGCTTCTGTCTGTCAACGTGTGAAAGCTGATGGCTGGATCTCCACTCAATGGAGAGGCTATGTTCAGAATTGTCTGGCTCAAAATAAAAGCTATTAACTTTGCAGAGCCCAGGGGGCACCTCAAAGGTCATTGTGAAGTCGGGGCTCAGCAGGAGACCTATGTGCCTGCTGCTCAGGAGAGACAAGGCCTGTGGGTTAAGTGATTGAGAGAGAACACAGCGGCTTCAGACCACAAGTCACAAGGACAGAGATGTGCCAGTTCATCTCACCTGGCAACTCTCCACGGCCTCTAGGTGAGCAGCAGCCGGGACTATTGGTTTAAAGATTTTTTCTTTCTTTCTTGAGCAATATCAGGGAGTCTCTGCTTTAACCGTCCTCTTCATTCATTTAAGCATCTTAAATTTCTCTTGTGTGTGTACAGTTTTCTTTCTTCTGTGAAATATTACAGGCACACAGAAAAACGCATAAAACCTCATTATAGAGAATAGCTATATACTAAGACAGGATAAAGAATGACTTAAAAGGCTGATCCATCTGGAGGTAGAGTAATCTAAGCTCAGAGCACTTAGAGTGTCTAATCTACCTGGCTCCATTTCCCAGATCAGGCCCTACAGAGGGCCAGAGGGTAATTATTTTAGGCTATGCAGGCCATGTGGTTTCTGTCACAACTGCTCAACTCTGCTCTTAGAGAACAGAAACAGGCACAGACCATATGTAAACAAATGGGTGTGGCCATGTTCCAATAAAACTTTATTTACAAGCACAGATGGCTCGTTAAGTTTGGCTCAAGGATCATAGAATTCAATAATTTGTTGTTTCATTCGGCAACATCTACTGAGCATTGACCATATACCTTATGCAATGTAGCGCATTTTACGTGATTTTTGAACTGTGCACATTTGAAATATTATAGAGAATAGTTAAGTCAAATTATAGATACAACACCATGCAAACCCCAACCCCAAATCATAAGGTGATCAAGGATCATATATTGGCAAATCTGGTGAATTGTGTTTGTGTAGTTACCACATGGCAGTACCGTTTCAGCTGTAAATAGAAATAATCACCAAACTTTTTCAGGATTAGCCTAGAATTATTCAAGTCTTTAATTACGTGGGATGCAATGCTCAGGAAAAATGAGGGTGCAGAGTTTGATGAGTGTAAGCCACAGAAACTAACCTGTTGATCTTGAGCCAAAACAGGGGAAGCTATGGAAGGAAGAGCAGCATAACTGAGCCCGGGGAAAGTAAGAGCAGGTGGACCCAAGGAGATCAAGGACAGCAGTTTCCGGGCAATTGTGGACAATCCCATCAGAGCCCCACCACTGGGGACATCTCAGCTCCATTTCCTATCCTAATAGGTCTTCAGTCAGGACAGCCCGATGGCCTGACTTAGATCCCCATCCCCTTTGGGATGAGGCCAGATGGAGGCCCTTGCTTGGCAGCCCCACTGGGATCTCATAGAGTGGAGGAAGAGCAGGTCTCCCAAGTGAAAACAAGTTGCCATTCCCAGGAAAGGATGCTAGGCAGTCCCAGGTGGTCACTACATACCCAGAGGCAGTTACAAGTCCCTCTTTCTAACTGCTTTCGGTCAAGGAATCGCCTATACAAAATTGAAGATTTTTTATAGAATTTTAGCCATCGAAAGGGTGTCCTGGGAGACCCTTCCGTTTTGCGAGTGAGATCTGGAGACGAGGAGTGGATTGCAAAAGGCCAAACAGTCTGTCAGAAGCAGTTTGGAAGGTCATGTCTTTGCTCTTTCTGCTGCTCCCATGGGTTCATCACTCTGTGTGCCGGACACGACCAGCTCCCAGGTGCAAATCACAGAAACCCAACCACAGGGGCTACAGCGAAAGAGAGAGGATTGTATGGCTCATGTCACCGACAGGGCTGGGAGTAGGTTAGACTTGCAGTTCCATTGGATCAGGGCCTCAAATGAAGTCTTTAGGGCTCAGTGTCTCCTTTTCCCTGGCTCCCACCTCCTCTGGGGTGGCTCCACTCTTAGACATTGTGATGACAAGGCGATGGCAGCAGGTCCAGGCTCACGTCCTGTGATTAAGGAGGCACAATTCTTGAGGAATTGATGAGAGGACAATTACAAAATAGACATATCATAGCAGGAGGGATTTAGGGTAGAGGTTAAACCTTTAGAGCACACACTTGTAGACTGCTGATTCACGAGGCCTTTGAAAAGAAGAGATTATTGTGTGTCTATGATCAGTGAAAGGCTTAAAGGCATGTGTGGGCGAGGGGAGTGTGTACAGGGGGAAGGAGTGTTAAAATGATTTCTTGAGAATTCAAGAGATCTGTGACTCCGTGCTGTCAAGAGTGTCCCAGCTGTCCTTCTAGCCCCGGAACCTGGGCTCTGCTGTGATGGAGTCGCCGCCTTCCTGATGAGTGTGATGGGCTGCTCAGCCCGGCCCTGCACTTCTGCCCCCAGGGCACCCTCTAGCTCAGTTCCCTCCCAGCACGCCAAGCAGCAGGGGATGTCTGTCCATCTCACCGCCCTCCAGCTCCTGCTCAGGACCTGAGCTTGGCCTGAGTCTTCCCAGGGCAATGACACAGATGAATCTTACAGACATAACTTTGAGAGTAAGGAGCCAGCCATGCAAGTCCACATGTCGAGTGACGCCATTTATGTCAAGATCAAACACGGGCAAAACCAACCTTTGTCACTAATCTAAGATGGGATAGCAGTTTCCCTTGCAGGAGTGGTGACTGGAAGGGAGAATGAGAGGGGCTCCCAGGCTGCAAGGAAGGTTGTGTTTTATGCGATCTGTGTGGTTGCGTATTTGTGGCCACCTTGTGAGAATTCTTCTATCTGCACAACATATGACGTGTGCGCTTTTGCATGCGTGTTAGGCGTCAATAAAAAATTTAACAAATATTAAGTAAGTAAATGCTCAGAAACACTTACTCTTCTTTAAAATAGTCAGCACCCCTCAAACATCTGAGAAAGTCAATGTATGCAAAGTGGAAAAACCAATTTTGCATGATTGCTGGAAGCTTTTTGCTCATTGGCTAAAGTGATATCATGAAAATCATGCCCAGTTGAGCCTCAGTTAAACATTATTGTATCAACTAGGAATTAAATTCGACTGCTGGAACCTAAAAACCCAGGTGGAAGCATCTCAATCATGATAGGGATTTGGTTTTCTCTCATGACGAGGAGTATGGAGAAAGGCAGTCCAGGGCTAATTGGGCTGTGCCTCAAGGACACCAGGTGCCAAGCCTCCTTCTAGGTTTTCTCTCCATCTTCCTAAGCCTAAGGATATAGCCTTCTTCCTCATGCTCACAAGATGGATGCAGTGGCTGCAGCCATCATAACCATTTTCCAGGCAGGAAGAAATGGAAGATCAAAGTGCAAATGGGACCAACTAGCCAAGTCCTTTCCCTTTTAAAGGGTTTTCCCAGGAGTCCATCCCTTTCTGCTTCTGGTGAGCTCACGCAGCAGCCTCCTGCAAGGCAGGCAGCTTCCCCAGCACCCAGTTTCCGCAGTGCACAGCAGTCAGCAGCGTCTAGCGGCCTTCAGTTTCCCCAGCATCCCATCTTCAGTGGTTCTGTAGTGGAGTACCTCCAGTGAGACACCTCCCTGTGAACAGCTTTCCCTGCCACCAGAGAGGACGGTTTCCACCAAGTTCTGGAGGAAAGATATCTAGCAAGTCCCACTAATGTGACATCACAGTGAATTCTCTGCTGTAGAGTGAATCCCAGCTGTACCCTCCCAACAAAGTTTGGATCTTATCCCTGGAGGGTGCAATGGTGGTGGGGAACTCGTCCTTGGAAACTAAAGCCCTAAGAGTAGTGGCTTATGTCAGCTGCTCCTCCCTATTTCAGAGTAATCCCTCATTACTCTAATTCCCTGCTATAGTTATTAGTTCTTTGTATTAGACTTTCTCTGTTCCAGTTACCATGTGGTTTCTCTCTCCTGATTGGACCCAGACTTATACTCCTGCCCGGCGTTGTTGGCCTAGAACCCATCGGCCAGCACTAACTCCAAGTGTTACTGGGAAACGCAGCTGTGTAGCTGTGCAACAAAACCGGAGTTCTCTTAATAAGGAAGGAGAAACTAGATCTCGCATAGGCAACTGACAGTGTCCGCCTCAGCAGCAGTATGTGGCGAGAAGGATGCCTTCCAGGGCTCCATTCAAGTTTCCCTGTTCTCTAGGCCGCTTCTCTTGGCCACAACCATTGGTGAAAATTCCTACCTGCCCACCTCTCAGGCTCGCTTCACACCATCCTCTAGATATTTGGTACCCTCCCCTTCCCCTGAAAACTCCCTTAATGCAATCTATTAGAAAAAGATTAAATAAGTGGCAACAAATTCAACAAATGTAATCTGCCCCATAATGGGTGTTCCAGTTTGCTAGCTTCCAGAAGGCAACACACCAGAGGCAGATTGGCTTTTAATTACAGGGGATTTATTGCGTTAGTTCTTCAGAGGAAAGGCAGCTAACTTTCATCTGAGGTTCTTTCTTATGTGGGAAGGCACAGGGTGATCTCTGCTGGCCTTCTCTCCAGGCCTCTGGGTTCCAACAACTTTCCCCAGGGTGATTTCTTTCTGCATCTCCAAAGGCCTGGGCTGAGCTGCGAGTGCTGAGATGAGGAATGCTGAGCTGCTTGGGCTGTGCTGTGTTGAGCTCTCTCGTTTAAGCACCAGCCAGTTAAGTCAAACATCATTCATTGCAGCAGGCACACCTCCTAGCTGACTGCAGATGTAATTAGCAACAGATCAGGTTCAGGTGCCATTGGCTCATGTCCACAGCAACAGAACTAGGTGCCTTCACCTGGCCAAGTTGACAACTGAATCTAACTACCACAATGGGCATTACACAGATTGAGTGTCCCACAATGTTCCCCAAGTCTTCAGAGTCCCCCAGTACCTGCAGCCTCTCAGAATCTACTAGACAGCAGTCCCAAAGGCCCTCCACGCGCTGTGACCCAAGCTGTTTCTGCCTCTCTGACCTGCTGAGCTCCCCCATTACACGGGGGCTGACCCAGCATCTGTCCCTCGGCCACCCACCTCTCCTCTGACTCAGCAGGGAAAGGCATCCCCTCCTTTCCCTCCCAGAGCTCAGAGCCCAGGCCTGCCCGCCCCCCACCTGCCGTGCCCTTTACTGCTGCCCAGCTCTCCTCCAACCTCAAGCACTAGGGCCAGCCACATGGAAACAGGAGGGGGTGACACTGGCTTGCTGAGTGACCTTGGGTAGCGACCTTCCCTAGAAGATTACAGCACACCCCTCAGGGCTGTTGGGAATGTTCCACGAGAAAGTGAATGGGAAGCACTTGTCACAGTGTCCGGCACAAGAGTAAGCTCCCAGCAAATGCCAGCTGTGGGGGTTACTACTATTCTCATTTTAGCAATTCTTGGCTTGCTCTGCAGAAAGCTCGTGGGGGGGGGGGGGTGGCCGCTCTCACCCCAAGGAATGGATCGTCTTCTGGTTTACGAACCCCCAAGGGAATTTTGGTCCCTGGGAGGCCCTGGGACCATGCGAAGGGACAGGAGGGGAGCAGTGGGGAAATGCCCTTCCAAGGAGGGCCGCAGAGGAGGCAGGCGGCTCCGGCGGTCGAGTGCACCCGGCAGACGTTGACTTGAAGTCAAGGGAAGCCCTTCGCTGAGATAGTTCCCGGCACAGGGAAGCTATAGTGACAACTGCAGACTGCAGTGCCATCTGCCGGTCACATCCTAGAATGTTTCCGCTGGAAGGAATATTCTAGATAATAGTCACCTAGGATGCTGGTAATCTAGGAGGTTCCCAGGCCACACTCTCAGAGGTACTGATTGAGCGAGTCTGGGTGATCTGGTGCTTACTGAGTCCAGGGTGTTCTTGTGCAGATGACCCAGGGCTTCCCCCGTTATCACATCCATTATAGAGCAAAATTTTTTTCACAAGCACCCTCCCAAACACACAACAGCAACTGCATCTTTACCGTCCATTGTCTGAGAGAATAATGCCACATAAATTGAGTTCCACACTAAAACTGCAACGCCTCGCTTTTTCATGGAGCACTTAGGTGCCAGGCCATTGCTAGTTACTTTTTGTCCTAGGACCAGGGATTGGCAAGTATAACCCATGGGTCAAATCAGACCTGGTGCCTGCTTTTGCAAACAAAGTGTCATTGGACAGAGCCACACTCATCTACTGTCTATGGCTGTTTCCTGATACGACGGCAGAGCTGAGTAGCTGTGAGCGAGGCCACACAGACTGCAAAACCTGCCTATCATGTTGAAGAAAAGAAAATGTCACCAGGCAATGTTAAAGAAGCAAGGATGAGTTTATTCACAGGGAAGAGGGAGAGAGACCAGAGCGCCACCACAATGGGGAGAGACAGAGGACACAGCTCTGCTGAAGGGCAGGCAAGCTTTTAGGACCTGGAATGAGTCAACGGGAGACACTGAAGGGAGAAATCAAACAACTGGACGTGTCGATTACATGGAGCCCCTGGGGGGGGGGGTGCGCATCGAGATTCTGAAAGGCCCAAGACCAGGGGCCTAGAGACAAGGAGAAGCCTGTCTAACGTTTTGTCAAGCTAAAGGGAAGCTAAGGCCAACTTAGTACCACAAAGGGAGGGGACTTAATCCACACTCCATTCCAGGATCCCAGGGCTCAGATAAAAAAGTCAGCACTGTCAGGCCCATTGGGAAGAAAGTTTGGAGGCCTCTGGTTTTGACAAAGGCAGAAACCATGTGTTTTGCTGATTCACCTTTCAATCCGCCAACACCGAGCCCAAAGGCAGAAGCCAAGGCAGGAAAATCATCAGAAAATTTAAATCAAAAGATGCTGAATAAATGTGCAACCTGTACACAGGCTGGATTGTCTTGTGGTCCCATCTCAATAAATGCCATCCACTCAGTAAGGAAAAGAAAAAACGGGGGCCCACATCACCCGACGCTTGTTTCCTTCACGATGGCATCAAGTGACTTGTACAACGAAGCCGTCCAACAGCTTTAACACTGGGCAGGATCCTTCGGGCGGCGTGGAGATGGGCCATTGGTTGTGACTTTTTTCCTTTACCAAAGTTTGTTCTAGTGGCTGCCTGGTAAGGAGCTGGGGTTGAGTAAGACTGAGGACAGCTGCAAAGAGAATGTGTAAGCACATGGGCAGGAGAAGGAGGAAGAGGAGAGAGGGCGGGGGAGGTGGTCAGTGGTCAGGTGTGTCTTCAGGGGCCATAGGCTCCCTGGTGACCAGTATGCATAGGGACAGAGGGAGCTCAGGGGGAGGAGGCAATATGGCTGCAGTCTCGGTGCCTCCATAGGGGCAGGGCAGGTCCCGCTGTGGGGTCGTTTGCTCCTCCACCTCCTTCTCCATCTTCCACCTAATCAATGTTGGTTCCCAAGAGCAAGAAGTTCTGGCAAGAAGACAAAAAGGACAGACAAGAACATCATTTTCTGAACTGCCCAGGAGCTTCTTGGAAAGCAGGCAAGTAGGGAGAGGCAAGTTCTCACTCCAGTTGAAAACCAGATCAGCATGGAAACAAAGTTCTTAGGCTTTGGGGGACTTTAAAATACTATCAGCTGCTTGCCTCCAGGAATTGACCTGCATTTCCCAAGCTGCTGCTTTCTGAAAGACATCCATAAATGTCACATATTCCAGAATTTTCTCTCCCAGGAGGTCAGTGCACACCTGGGTGTGGCCTGAGCCTACTCCCCTGTCCCTGCCAGAACGTTTCTACCTAGAAGACATGGATTCTGGCTGTGAAGGCCAGGGTGATTTTTGTCAGAAACCATTTCCTGCTGCTGTGGGCAGGAGGGCTGGCCGGTGGCCCAGCTGGGACCATCACACCAAGGAGATTGTGGACTTGGTCAAGTGGCTCCTTGTCACCCCAGAAGCGGTGTGTCTAAGCAGGTTAGACATGACTGGGCCCTGTTGCTCAGTCTCCTTCCCTCACACATGGCTAAGGTACCTTGCACGTTGCAGATGTGCAGAGTTTTTGAACTGATTATTGGTAAATGAACTATAACACACAAAACCAAGAATCCAGACAATTAAAACCTAGCATTGATACTCAAAAATTTAACATGCAAAATATATGATTTTCTAAAAAACTTGGGTTCAGGATGCAAGGGGGAGTCAGGTGTTCCCCCTATACCCAGCAGACCCTGAGGCAGCCCTCCCACAGGACTCTGAGCTCCTGCCCAGACCCCACTTCTCACTGACCTCATGAATGCGAAGCACCAAGCAGTTGAGGTAGGTGTCCCCAGGCAGAGGGAGTGGGAGACCCTCCTCAAGCTTTGCTGGAAGACAAACATCAGAGAGAGCGGATTGGAAAGAGAAAACTGGGGATGTGTGCGGACACAGCATTGCATTTGCAGGTGCATTTCAGGTGCTCCAAAATGCTGCAGGTGACTGGACCCATGGCTGGACTCGAGGTAAAGGCCTGGGAAATGCAGCCCCTTTGGGCATGGACCGAGGTGGACAGCATCTTGGGGCTCTGTCGGCCTGTCTGAGATCCAGCCGTTACCCAACCCCCAGTGTGACCAGGGCGGGGGCATGCTGTGTTTGTAACATGGACTCGTCCCCGAAGACCGCCATCTCCCTGGCTTCCTCTTTTCCAGAACAGTTATGATGCTGTCATCTCTTTGTTGTAAAAGGCAGAGCGAGGGTGGGTTCTCAGGTGTTCATTATCCCGAGCATTGCCTCTTCAAGGTCATCCAGCAACCAGGTGCACTAATGCACTAATGCCAGGTGCTGTCCACGTGCTACCTGGAATGCGCCTCTTCCCTCGGCCTGGCTCCTTATCCTCAGGCCTCCTGGAAGCTTTGCCCGACCTCTAAGCCTGTGCTCAGTGCTTGCTTCTAGCTCCCGCAGTTCCCGGGATTCCTTCCCTCACTCAGCACACTGTGTTGTCACTGCCTGCTACACGTCTGCCTTCCCAACAGAGTGTGCACTCCATGGGGCAAGGAATACCCTTGCCAGTACCCCAGCTGGGACCGAAGAGAGGCTCAACTTCGTGAATGGTGAATGAATGAATGAATGAATGAATGAATCATGAAGCCCACAGCAGGGTAGAATCCAGCATTGCATGGAGCAACCAGTAGCAGCTGTTCCTTACCATTGAGAGAGGGGTCTGTGGTGTGCTGTGCATAGTAATTGAGGATGGTTTCCATTGGCCGCACCTGGAGCAGAGGGGATGCCAGAGCAAAGGAATCAAATATAGTCATGAATAAAGACAGGAGTCAAAGGAGGAACACTTGTCTCCCACCTTTGGAAACGACATGCCATCCATTTACGAAATACAGGTTGACCTTGACAACCACAATTACAGCCCCTTATTCACAATTCCCAAGCCTCCAAATCTCTGAAACTTTCCATAAATACATGAGGCCCATTTTATGGCAAATCTGACAAGAACTGTCACAAGGCTATTTGTTGTTTTCTTTATTCCAGTTTATGAGAATATTCATACATTTTATCACAGAAGTGTCATGTGTTAGACCACAGAGCACTGCACAGGGTTCTCCCGAATTCTCTGAAATTCTCCATTCTGAAACCTACCAGGGCTGGGAGTTGGGGCAGTGCACGTGGGCACCACTGTCACAGGCAAGACCACTCACCGAGAGCTTACCAGGTGT
This sequence comes from Tamandua tetradactyla, assembly GCF_023851605.1. Lineage (NCBI taxonomy): Eukaryota > Metazoa > Chordata > Mammalia > Pilosa > Myrmecophagidae > Tamandua > Tamandua tetradactyla. Next base: position 13,776,249 of record NC_135327.1, on the reverse strand, counting down.
GACATGCCTCATCAAGGCGTCTTTCTCCATTCACTCCCTCTCTTCATATTATAACCCCCATTTTAGGTAGGTACTCTTATTATTCCCATTTCACAGACTAGGGAACTGAGGCTCAGAGAGGCTAAGTGATTTCCCTAAGGTCACACAGCTAGAAAGTGGCAGAGGTGGTACAAGAACCCAGGTTTATCTTACTCCTAAGCTCACGCCCTTAATGGCCACATCCAGTCACCCCGTTAGCCCCCCCAGACAGGGACCCTCGTGGATAGTTAATGCTCCGATGTGGGTGTCCTGTTCCCTCTGAAACTGCAGTGCATCCCTTTCAGGGACCTTGCTGTTTCTCCTGGAGCCTATACAGCCCTGCTTGGAGGACACATTCAAGGAATGCAGAGAAAAATAAATTGTCCACAGTTTCAGCCGACTGTGTAGAGAAAAAGAGAATCACGGCTCACCTCCTGCCACGGTTGGTCCTTTCTCACTGTTCACCCTGTCAGGTGTGCGGTGCTTAGGGTCAAGGGCAATCTGGCGCCTGGGAACCCAGAGGTTCTCTGTAGTGTGTGGCCTGTGGGCTTAGGCTTTAAGAAACAGTATTGTTTAAAATAATGTTTACTGAGCATTTTTAATAACTTGAGGAAATGATTATCATGTATTATTTAGAAAAAGTGCATGCACTGTATGACTCTAATTATGTATAAAAACGTGTTTTAAAAGACTGAATGAAACATATAAACCATTAAGAATGGCAGTCACCTCAGGGATGTGTTGGGGCCCGGCATCTTGGGACTGAGAAAATCTTCTCGACCAAAAAGGGAAGAGAAAAATGAGACAAAATAAAGTTTCAGTGGCTGAGAGATTTCAAACAGAGTCGAGAGGTTATCCTGGAGGTTATTCTTATGCATTGTATCAATATCCCTTTTTAGTTTATGGTGTAATGGAGAGGCTAGAGGGAAGTACCTGAAACTGGAGAGCTGTGTTCCAGGAGCCTTGATTCTTAAAACGACGACATAACTACTTACCTTTTTTCAGTGTGACTGTGTGATTGTGAAAACCTTGTGTCTGATAGTCCTTTTATGCACGGTATGGACAGATGAGTAAAAAAAAAAAAACCAAAAAACAAATAAATATGGGGGGAGATAAAGGGTAAACATTGGGTAGGCTGAAATACTGTGGGTCAGTGAGAGGGAGGGGTAAGGGATATGGGATGCATGACTTTTTTTTTCTTTGTTTTTTTTGGAGTAATGCAAATGTTCTAAAAATGGTCATGGTGTGGAATACACAACTATGTGATTATATTGTGAGCCACTGATTGTATTGTATGGCTGGACTGTATGTATGTGGATATTTCTCAATAAAAATATTAAAAAAGAATGGTGGTGTCTAGCTGGCAAGGTTGTGGATGATTTAGTTTGCTTTTTCACACTTTTGTACTTCCCAAACTTTTTTTTTTTTTGCAATGAGCATGCATCTTATTTATCATTTGGAAATAGACAACAAAAACAGAAAAGAGAGGCCTTGTAAACCGTGCTGGCAAGCATGGGCACCCGCTGGAGGGAAGGAAGGCAGAGCTGCCCAGGGTACCTGACCTCTGTCGCTATAGAAGCTGAACCCAATTTGCCCATTGCTCTCGCCCCCGACAGGCCGTCTTCCGGCCTGCTGGGACCTCTAATTACCTTCTAATTACCCTGCACAGATCTCTTCGCTTTCTGCCCATCAAGGACACTAGTTTGGATATTTCCTTGGTGACGTCATTGAGTAAGGTCCTCTCAAAGCCTCATCAAAGTCCTTGTTGCTTTCTGTCTATACCCTTGGCCATCTTTTCTGACAGTGCAGAGACCCCCAGCCAGGTCTATACATAAATTCAAACTCCAGGGGCCTCCAGGAATCCATTTGTGCCAAAACAGCTCCCTGCTTGTCCTCCACACTGCCCCAAATGCAAACCAGTATCTTCTCTTTTTAAAGACCTCTTAAGGAGATGTTCATTTTAATGGGGTCAGGGCATTCTATCAGCCAGCAGGCATCTAACCCCAAGACCAGGAATCAGTCCATCTGATGATTCCCTTGCATGTGTGCCTCAGTGGGGGCAGAACCAGAGTGGCTGAGACATGGGTGACAGGGGAAGGCTCGGCAAGAAGACTCCACTCGGGTGAGCATTGGCTCCCCAGGTAAGGACATGGCCTCTGCTCCCCATCTCTGAGCCTCTTGAGGACGCTGGGCCTCTGAACCCTTCGCACCTTCCCCTAGCACACACCCACAGTGTGCAGCACAGGAGCTCTCACCTAGTAGGAGCGCAGGAAGAGCCGCTAGTACACTGACCACTTGCCAAGTGTCAAGCCACATGCCACGCTCTTTACAAGCAGTGCCTCATTACCCCTGGCAGCCACTGTCAGTGAGTGAGGGAACGTACTGACCCATTTCACAGATGGGAAACTAAGGCTCAGATAAGGAAACTTGAGTAAGGTCAAATCAGGTGTGGGACAGGGCTGGGATTCAAATGCAGGGCAATCTGGCTCTAAAGCCCAAACTCTTTTCCTCCCTTGACTCACTGATTTAAATAAATACCTGCATATCGATTGGGTATCTGGGCAGTGGAGTCAGTAAGGAGTGGCTTGGGGGTTCCGGTAACCCTCCATCCAAAATCTCTCCAGGTTTTGATTTGTACAGTTGACTGTCTTTCTCCATCTTATCTGCAAAGTCCTTGGAAACAGTCTAATCCCAGCTTCCCCCAGCCTGCGTATCATCACCAAGTGCCTCCTTTGTAGAACCAGCTCCTCCACCGACACCTGAGTGTGGCAAGCAAAGAGCCCAAAGTGATAGAGGACCTGAAAGTTACCTCTGCTACCTGAAGACTTTTCCCAGCGTCTGTATTTTCCCCCGAAGTGCCAACAACATGCCTTTCCCGAGGATTGTTCGGATTAGAGGATGAGCCAGTTCCAGTGAGGATCTTGGTTTCCAAGGCCCATCCCTCACCCAGACTGGATGTTCAGGCGGCTATAAGGAAGCCCCCCTCGACCCTCCTTCCTCCCCTCTCCCATGGCCTCTTACCTGCCTGTGGTCACAGAACCAAAGATTCTGCTGGAGCGTACATCAATGGCAACAGAGATGCTGGCTTTCTAGAAAAGTAAAAGAGGGTGACTCAGATGCCTCAGGCAATTCGGGTATCCTGTTGGCTCTGAAGACAAATTTCCAGAAATGGAAAGCACAGCCAGATGTGGGACATATGAAATCAGCTACCCAAAGCTTATGGACTGGGCACAGGAAATGAGTAGCTGCACAGCTGACTTTAAGAAAAGTTCTCTGGTGGGTGTATAAAGTTCTCTTCTGCCCATAGGCATGACTGAGCTTTTCTTTTTGAGGATTGTTTTGGCTATTCAGGTACACTGCATTTTCCTATGAATTTTAAGATCATCTTATTAATTTATTAAAAAAAAAACCACCTAGAATTTTTCTAGGGATTGGCACTGAATGTTTGAATCAATTTGGAGGAATATTGCCAGCTTAAGACTTCTTGAAATTTTATACCCTTTTTGAAAAGATCATTTATGATTTTCCTTTGCAGCAATGTATGTTCACCACACTGAAGGTGAACAAGATTGAAAGGAGTTGTATAGACCCATGTGTCCCACTGACTCACACTAGAAATATAATTTAGTTCTTGCAGGAATGACTTCAAAGGTATGTTTTGTGTACAAAGAGTGTTTAAGTCCAGGATACAGGGGGAAAATGCTATTGCATGCTACGGGCTATGTTTGACAGGAAACCATCAGCACTACCACAGCATCAGCAGAGGTAAATAATGGCGGAAGGGACAAGCGTTAAGGGGAGGTTTAGATTTCCTATTTGGTGAGGGTTGTTTATTATCTTTCTCTTGGGAACAATGAAATTATCTAAAATTGAGAGTGTTGATGGACCGTGGACCATGCACTAGGGTAACTTTCCAGAAACCTACAACCTCCAGATGGGTCCATGGACCAGATAAGCCCTGAAACCTAGAGGGCCCAGCCTCTCCAAAGCATCAGCTATTTCCATCTCCCTACCCCATATTATTGACAGTTCCTCCCAACATGAAAAGTTCAGAATGGGTATAGCCCAAATACCCCTAAAGAGTGGGATAGAAAGATCAAAGGTGATGGTGCAGTTATACAGAGAAAGTAGAGTTTAACAAATGAGTATGAATGCTGAATCATTATTTTGATATTTCGTTTAGTCTCCAGTATCTTAGAGCAGCTAGAAGTAAAAACCTAAAATTGTGAAATTGTAACCAATACCAAACTCTGAAACTGTTCTACAACTAATTATTGTGCTGTGTTTTGAAATGTATTGCTTTTTTGTATATATGTTATTTTTCACAAGAAAGAAAAACGAAGTCGACTGTGATGATAAAAAAAAAAAAGTATTCCTTCTAGCCTCCTATATTCTGGAGCAGCTAGAAGGAAAAATCTGAGATGATGGTATAGTAGCCCAAGACAAACTCTGGGATCTGTCCTGTAATAACTTGATGAAGAGTGCTTTGGAAACTACTGCTTTTTTCTTTCTTTGCTTCATATATATGTTATAGTATAGAATAAAAAAGTTAAAAAAAAAAAGAAAGAAAGAAAGGTGGAGCCAATGTTTCAGAGATCTCCATCTTGATGAAAGACTTGAAAACGGAAATAAGCACAAGCTGAAAACACGGAACATTCAAATAGGAATACCTTCTGCCCATAGGCATGACTGAGCTTTTCTTTTCGAGGATTGTTTTGGCTATTCCAGGTACCCTGCATTTTCCTATGAATTTTAAGATCCTCTTATGAATTTATTTTTAAAAAGCCACCTAGAATTTTTCTAGGGATTGGCACTGAATATTTAGATCAGTTTGGGGGAATATTACCAACTTAAGACTTCTTGAAACTTTATACCCTGATCGAAAAGGTCATTTACGATTTTCCTTTGCAGCAATGTAAGTACGGTTATGCTTTTAAATTTTACAGCAAACAAAATTGAGTGATAAAGCTAAAATCTTCATCACATAAGTAGCCTGCAGCATCCACCTGCTGTGCAGTCTCCCAGCCTCTCAGCTGAGGACCCCACCAGCACTGCAGAGGGAGGGGCTCACTCCCATGGCACGCATGACCCTCTGCTGCCCTGGCCAGGACCAGACTTCCCGCCCTGAGTGGCGCGCGCTCAGCAGATGTGGGCGGGAGAGTGAAAGCCTGTACATCCATGAATGCCATTAGGTCACATTTCCAGGGGTGAATATCAGGGATGGTGCTGATTCAGGTGATACCTCAAGCTCCATTTCCGTATTGAGGTACAAACTGGCCAGCTGGAGAGAGAGAGAGCAGAGCCTTGGGGGAGGGCAGGAGACTAAAACAGATGGGCCATGACCTGGATTGGGCAAGGCCAAGTGGACAGGTTCTCAAGGCTCAAATCTCCAAAGACCCTAAATCAGCACTGGAAAGGTCACAGGGAGAAAGTAGCTACATTTTCCAGAATTTTTTCTTTCTTTCTTTTTTTTTTTTCAAGAGAGAACTGTTATGCTTGGAAGGGTAAACTTTGAGAAAATATCTGGGGTAGGTGAGACACCCCCAAAAGGGCATGTTCAAACAGCAATAGATGGTCACCACACTGCCTTCTCTGCAGGCCAGCTGGTGTTGACTGGTGTGCAAGTTTAGGGCCAGAGCTGAATTGCCTGGGTCAAGAGAGAGGAACCTGAATGTTTCCGCTCCACTCCAGCCCTACAATTATCATCAATACTTCTAAAAATCATCAAGCAAATATCAACACATTTGCCTTGGCTCCTAATTATTACCCTGCTCAGGTGCTGCCTTTTGTCCCTGGAAGGATGTTTGTACATTTGCACTAGTTAAGGCTCTCATCTCCCATTTGATTCTCCAGCAGACCAGTGGGATAGTACAATTGTCCCATTTGGAAATGAAGAAACCAAGGGCCAGCTAGCTTGGTAGAGATAGCCGGATAATAGCTTATTCAGGATTCAAACCCATGCAGTCTGAATCCAGACTCAGTGTCTTTTTGCCAAAAGAAGTCAGAGGACGATGGGAATTTGAGCAAAAACATACTTTCATCATTTTTATTCACAGCCATTGTTCTAATAGGTGAGATGATTGTCTGGACAAAGTCTACGCACATACGTTGGTGTCCAAATGCAAGCCCAGACCGGGTTCGGCTCAGGAACTTGCCTTCTCCCTTACGATGAGGAGACCCAGGACTCACCTTAGGAATCTGGACCTGGAACGAGTTGGTGTGCAGTGACTGGAGATCCCATGGGGACCTGCGGCATAAGAAGCAGGAAGCTACTGGAGATGCCGGATAGAAAAGGACTCAGAGGTGTGTTCACCTGAGTCAGACAGTTTGGGTTCGAATGCTGATTCTGCCATTTTTTAAGTCAACCGATATTTGGACAGCTCTGTTAGGTTCATCAGTTGTAAAAAAGAGATTCAAATGGCATTTATCTCTCAGGTGTCTGAGGATTAGATGAGACAGTATATAGTGAATATAAATAATAAGGACAGTGCCTGCCACATGGTGAATGCTTAGTAAATGACCATCACTGTTATTTACTATTTCTTGGGACTGTCCCTAAAGAGCCACGTGGAGTTTATCACCGTCACGTTCGAGCTGTTGATGCCCTTCCAACAGGGGCCCCAGTCAGCCTATCCAGCCACCCCCCAGGCCAGACCCACCCATCACTTGCTGACCCTTCTGCCAGGCAAACCCTGTCTATCCTGTCCACATCCCCTTCCCTGAGCTCCTGCCTCCTGACCTCCCTCTTTGCCCGGCCTGCTCCTGGGCACTCATCTCTGTGTGGTGGCCGTGGAGGGGCCCCGCTCAGCTCACCCTTCAGGGGGCTCGGCTACGAGGAGGGCAGGGAGCTGACGCCACCAGCTGCCTCGTGTCACAGCCCCGCACCGCTCACACTGCAGCCACGCTCTCCCCAGAGGGTTGCAGCCCGGGGCTGGGCATGGTAGCTAACAGGGTCTGCAATGTCTGCCTGGCTTGGATCTCCTCGAATAAGAAGTCTTTGCCCACTGGTCCAACTGAGCATCTCAGGGGGCTGAGACTCTCTCCAGCGGTGCAGCCTGAGCCTCCTTCCCCACCCCCACTCCCTTCTCTCTCCTTCACAGATGTTGCACCCACATCTTGGGCTGGGGCCAGCCCCACCAACTCGTCCTTCCTCTCTGGCTGCTCCTTCCCAGGCCTTTCCCTAACCAGTCTCCTGCGAGCCTAATGCCCTTGGCAAATGCTTCTCGGGGGGCTGATATGACACACCCCAGTCTGTCTTTTAAAAATACTGCTAAAAACAGCCATGTGCATTATGTGTCAGAATCCCTCTATTATGGCACTTTACTGACAATATCTCACATAATCCCAGGGCCAGGACTAGCAGGATCCACGTGGCCAGAGAAAGAAACCGAGGAACAACTTGAATTGGAACCTATGTCTGGAAGGCTCCAAATTCCACGTGCCTCCCTTGCTCCCTCCAGCCCCTGCTGCCGGGCTGCAGCCCCGCCCGGGGCTCCCTGCTCAGCCCCAGCCTCCCCCCCACTGCGTACCTGCGTCGTCTCGATGTTGAAATGCATCTGTCTGGCCTGTTGGTAGACCCAGCTGGCCGTGTTGAAGACGTAATCAGAGACGGCGAAGTAGACCATGCGGGATTTCTTCTGGGGCATCTCGATGGCTGGCACTTCCGTGGGGGCTGGGGTGTGCCTTTTTCGGCTGAAGAATTCACCCTGGCGACGGCAGGACATGTCAGTCACCCTAGGGTCCTACCACAGAGCGTGTCAGGCAGAGGCAGCCACAGCCTCCTGGGGAGACGCCTCCTGGGCCCGAGCTGGTGGCCTGGGAAGCGGGTCCTCTCCGGAATGGGGCCCAGGCGTGCTGCTAGTTTCCCTCCCTCCCCGTGACATGCAGGCCCTGCAGCCGCCCGGAATCCCGCTATTCGAGCTCCTTCCTTTGCAGCGGGGAAGTGAGTCTGTGTTCCCACAGGTCCCAGGAAGTGGCCAAGGAAGCAGGGCCTGGGGGCGCAGGCAGGGGCTCTGGGCTGCAAGGCTTGGGTGTGAATCCTGGATCTGACCAGCCGTAGGACCTGGGAGTCACCAGCTTTCTTCTGCCTCAACTTCCTCACCTGTAAAATGGATCGATGCTAATGGTTCTACTTCACAGGGTGGCATGAAATTTAAATGTATTAACATTTGTCCAAACAGAAAGGCATCTGGCACATAATAAGAGGCACTTAAGTGTGGGTGAAATAAAACTGTGGAGTGGTGAGGACAGCTCTGGGGCCTGGCTCAGCGCAAGGGGAGCTGTGGAGGCAACAGGAATAAAGAGGGGTGCATTAGTTTCCTACCGCTGCTGTAATAGATTAAAACGAACTTAGTGGCTTAAACAACACGTTTACTCTCTTCCAGTTCTGGAGGTCAGAAGTGTAAAATCAGGGTGTTGGCAGACCCCTGTTCCTTTCTGGTGACTCTACCCAACAATCTGGCTCCTTGCTTTCCCAACTTGTAGAGGCCGCCTGCACTCCTGGGCTCACGGCCCCTTCCTCACTCCACTCACTTGCTCCCCTCCTACTCTTGCTCCTGTCTTCTCACTGACTTCTGTGCCTCTGATCTCCTGCCTCCCTCTTCTAAGGACTCCTGTGAGGACGTTGGGCTCCTCCAGGATAATCCAGGAGCCCCTCTCCACCTCAGGATCCTTACATTGCCTGCACATGCAAAGTCCCTTTTGCCACATGAGGTAACATAGACACAGGTACCAGGGATTGGCCTACAAGGGCTGAGGGGGGTAGTAACAATAGTGCTACCTCCTACGTTTAATATGTGCCAGGCCCCTCCTGAGCTCTTTTTTTCACATGGGCAGGCACCAGGAATCGAACCGGGATCTCTGGTATGGCAGGCAAGAACTCTGCCAGTGAGCCACCATGGCCCGCCCTTTTTTTTTTTTTTTTTTTTTACTTTTAATTGTAAAGTACAACATATATAGAAAGAAAAAACAGTATTTTTCAAAGTACATTTTAACAAGTAGTTATAGAGCAGATTTCAGAGTTTGTCATGGCTTACCATTCTACTATTTCAGATTTTTCCTTCTAGCTGCTCCAAAACACTGAAGGCTAAAAGATATATCTATATAGTGATTCAGCAGTCATACTCATTTGTTAAATTCTATTTCTCTATCACAACTCCTCTTTCTCCTTTGATCCTTCTCCCAGCCTATAGGGGTCTTTGGGCAATGCCCATTCTAACTTTTTCAAGTTGATAAGGGTGTCAACAATAAGGGATAAGGAGATATAATTAGCTGATCATCTTGGAGAGGCTGGTCCTTCTGAGTTTCATTATATTTCCTATAATCTCCAGAGAGTTCCTGGACCGGATTGGTAAACCCAATGTTTGAGAGGGTGCCAGGGGCTTCCCAGAAGGGAAACTTCAGTAATACCATATGTTTTTCTTTGGTCCTCAAGGGAATCTACCAATACTTTTGAATTATAAGGCCATCATAGTCTGAGATGTCTCTGGGTATTACATTAAGCTATGCAGAATTATAAGGTCTCATTCCCATCTAGGCTCCATGAGTTTTGGGTTGTTTTGTCTGAGTTGTCCAGACAGGTTGAGTTATATTGTGCGTTACAGAAAGCTTAGATTCTAGACACAATAAACCTCTCTGCCTTCGGTGTAGCAGTAGGTGAGGCTCTAGGGTACATACACTGCCATCTTCTACCGCGTGTTCTTATTTACCTTAGTTCCAGCTGCTTTTCATACACATCGTCTTGCTCCATTCCCACCACAACTTTATGCAGTAAGCCTATGGGTAATACTTCAATTTAATAGAGGGTCAGAGACGTTCGGTAACTCTCCCAAGGTCCCAGGGCACAAAATGGTGGAGCCAGGATTTGAAGTCAGGACTTCTGGACTCCAGATGGACTTACCACGTTGGCGGGGAGACCCGGTCTTAGGGTGTGCCCGACACTGCCTGGTACCAGGTCTGCCCACCGAGGGCACCGGTCAGGAAAGTGGACAGACAGGCAGATGGACTGGAGAGGAAGGGGTTAATTCTGGGAGCCTGAGCTGATCTCCTGCCAGTCAAAGTCTGTTCCCTACAGTCTCTCACCTTGAAGGGGGTGTTCAGGACTTCAGAGGACACTATGGGGGTGCCTACCAGCCTGTAGTCCATGCCGGCAACCTCATCAATCATCCAGGTGACTGAAGAACATGACAGACTCAGGGTTATGGACAGGGTGGCCAATCACAGCTGGGTAGGTTGTGTACTGCCCAATCACAGGGAATTCCATTCACATGAATTAGAGATTTTGGAGAGTACAGATGGTGCTGGGGTTGATCAATGATACCTTTACACATGGAAAGAGATTGCTCCATTCATTTATTCATTCATGCATTCATTCAATCATTACAATATTATTCAGCAGCAAAAAACAGAGGTTGGGCAGGGGGTACCTAACCTAGGCAGGGAGTCATGGAAGGCTTCCTGGAGGAGGTGTTGCTGGGCTGACAACTGAAGGAGGAATAGATGTTAATGAATGGGTGAAGGGGATTGGATGTACGGGAAGGGCATCCCTGGGAGAGAGAATGGCATGTTATGAGCTCCTTGAGGACTATGGAACATGGCAGATTAGAGGAACTTCCTGCTGCCAATGTGACTGGAGCACAGAAGATGAGTTGGGGTGGGGAGCAAGATGAATCCGGAAGAATGGGTTTGGGGCTAGCCCAGATCATTGCACGGCCTTGTTGCTCCCCGTTGGGCTGAATTTTCTGAGAAGCAGAGGGGCTTTTCATGAGTTTCAAGAAGGGGGGCTGACCTGGCCCGATGTGTGATTGGAAAAGTCTCAGTGGCAGCCAGAGGGCAGGAGTGGGAGGTCTCCCAGGCCTACACCGGGAGCCCTGTGTGGTCACAGCAGCCACGACACAGCCAACACTAGATTCCACCATGCATTTGTAATCCTCTGCCCACATCCTCATTCTCCCAGCAGGTTTCTCCGTCACAACCTCTGATCCCCTCACCCACCACCCTCCCTCCACCACTGCCAGACAGCAGACCCCCAGGGAATGGGACACCCCATGTCTAACTATAGGATGGGGATATATTTGACGGGGAAGGTTCCCAGGCCCCTTGAGGTGAGATGGTTCTGGGACACTGGACACCGCGGCGGTTGATGACACCCAGGGAAGTAAGGGGCTCCAAACCTGGCAGAGTCTGAAGATAGGGCTGCAGTTCCAAGATTGCTGCTGTCCTGAGCAGTTCACAGATCTGCCGAATTGGGTGAGAACACCAGGTGAGCCCCTCCTCTCTCCTTGGCAAGGTGTCACTTCCCCACTCCCACTCCAGCACCCATAGTTACAGCCCCGCCCTGTACAGGCACATGTGGAGGGGTGGAGAGAAGGGGGAAGGGGTCACTGTCCCCATCAGCACACCGAACCGGTCACTGGCTCATCTGGGCTGGCCTCACGCAGCTGGGCCTGGTTAAAGCTCCTGGGATTTGGGGCACACACAATAAAAGCAGATGCTGGTAAAGTCGATACTGCCCAGCGCCTCCTGTTGTCACGGTCCTGAGTTCAGTGTCTCGGCAGTTACCGTGGCAGGTGGTACAGGACACATGGTGTTTCTTAGAGCGCAGAGGGGAGACGTGGAGGACAGGAGGCAGCTCTTGACTCTGGGTCCACCAGCCCATTCCCCAGCCCCTTTGCCTCCTCTGCCTACTCACAGATGCCTGAAACCATTGCCACGACATGGCCAAGGCCATCTGGGAAGATGAGGGACCCAGCAAGGAGTGTGGCCTGGTCTGCAGGCAGTACCGACTGCGGCCACCAGAGGGAGCCAACGCAAAGCCAGCAGGAGGGTCAACCCAAGTATCCCATTCCTCAGCCTCCACTAGCTTCCTCCTGGGGAAGGCAGGGATTCCAGCTGGGGGAGGTCCAGGAAGCCCCTAGTCCTGCAGCTCCCTAACCTCGGCTATTCCTATACCAGCTTCGAGATTCATCTTTTCCCACTTTGCTGCTGTCGTTACTTACTCCTTATTTGCTCTACGCCAATACAGCCTCTAAAGAATTGCCTAGGCTTGACAAAACACAGAGCAACTTTATATGCTCTCATCAGTGGAAAACTGGGATCCCTTGTCATGAATAGGATAAGCTGGAAAAATGAATACAAGGGAATTGAGGGAACACTAAGGATGTCTCTGTAGATCCTGTTGCCTGGATCGTTATTGCCAGCTTTTTGTTACAAAGGGAAGTATTCAGGACTCACTACTCTCAAACTGAGAGTTTCCCTTGACGTAAGAAGGAGGAGGAAGAGGACTGCTAAGAATCACTTGTTGATTCTGTTTTCTGCATGATTTAATACCAAGGTTCACATCACTTAGCCTCAGCTCTCATTTTGAGGGAAGCTTCCCCTTTCTGGGATCAGTGTTGAGTACGTGCTCCAAGCAGGCGACAGCACGTCTGGCACATGCACCCGAATGGCCTCCTCTGAGCCCCGAGCGAGGCCAGCGCTGCCAGCACAGTCCCTGGGCCTGGGGTGTGTGGACTCCCTGGGGTTAGCACCTGTCCTCAGCTAAGCCCCCTGGTCAGGTCTCCTCTCCTGCACAGCCAGTGAGAGCTTTGTCCATTGTCCCCATGGAGCCTGAAACCAATGACCATCTCCTCTCGAACTGTCCCTTCCGCAGGGTCAGCCTCCCCCAGCCCCAGTTACATGGAATCCACATTTCTCTGGCCCTCCATTCCCATATTGGTAGGGCAGAGACAACAACCCTCCCTGGCCTCAGCCACCAGCTTTCGTGGGTATCAGAGAGCACAGATGGCAGTGATAGGAACCTCGCCCCATGCACTGGGCCAGGTAGTGAGTGTCCCTGTGTACGACGTCATTCCGTCCTCACATCAGCTATGAGGTGGGCGCTATGCTTATTCCTTGTTTGCAGAGAGAATCCTGTGGCTGAGAGAGGTGAGCCGGTCACCAGAGCCTCACAGCCAGCCCCGTGGCAGAGCTGGGGTTGACATCCAGCGTGTCTGCCTGGGGCTCACCATCGCAGGGAGAGTCCCGGGGGTGAAACCCGCCTGACAACCGGCCCTGACACTGCAGTGATGAGTGCTCTGAGCAGACACTGTGCACCAGCGGCTCCGTGACAGCATCTAACTGCTCCTCACCAGCGCTTCTGGTCGGGGCCTCGTCCCCACTCCACTCAAGACTAGGAGAGGCTGCAGGGGGTGCACAAGCATGCCCAGAGACACAGGGAAATGGACAAGGACCCCTCTTTTCCTTCATACTCCCGGCTTTTCCAGAGGTGAGTGACACTGAGGGCCACCCCCACTGCCGTTCCCAGTGTGCCTCGCATTTTCTTACCATGTCCTGTTCAAGAGGTATTTTCCTATATCAAGATAAGCAAGATTTACTTGGTTTTCTCCATAAAGATCTTAAGATTTCTTTTGCATTTAAATTCTTAGACCATCTGGAGTTGGTTTTTATGTATGGTGTGAGGGAGGGATCCAAACTCATTTCTCCCCCATGTGTCTCCAATTTTATCCACAGCTACTAATAGAATAGCATTCCATTGGTTCCAAATGCTAGTTTAACCAATGTAGTCACAGGAACTCGGGAATTATTTGAAACTTGTCTTTGTACCACAAATGAGAATGGTTTTGCTAAGCAAATTCAAGTGGCAAGGTACTTAATAGAAAAGGCTGTTTCTGAACATCAGTCAGGCACATGCAAATGGTGTGTAACTTCAAATCTCCTTATCCATTTTACCTTTTGATCCAACATATTTTGCAAGTTCTTTTCAATTCTTTCTTCGAAGAGGCTCAGCATCCAACTGGAGAAAAAAAGCAAAGATGGTCAAATTACACTTTATGATTAACTTAATTTCTGTGAGGAGGGCTAGCCATGGGCCTTTCCTTTCCCCGTCCTGCCCCAGAAGGGAGGCAGCCTGATAACTTTAATCCAAGGAGGGTGATCCATGGTAATCCCCAAATCAGAAAAGTAAGTGGGTATAGGCTGGTTGAGGATGGGTTTGTTACAGATGTACCCCTGTGGATTTTATTTCTCCAGCATCCTTTTCTTCCCTCTTTGGAAACTCACTCCTTCCCCATTTCAGTCCTTTTTCACTGGGGCTGACCCTGCCCTTCCGCCTGGGCTCAGTTGACTATATCCACGATGATGGATCCAGGGCTGGGCGTGTGACCCAACACAGCTTTTTTCAGGGCTTTTCTTGGATTTGTTGTGGAGCCACTTTTCTCCTTTGCTGAGATTTAAGCACTAAGGGCAAAGGAAATGGGCTCTTGGAGACCATCTTAGCCACTCTAAGAGTTAGGGTCACTCCCTGAGACTGAAGCCAACAGAGATAAAAGTCAGATCCAAGAGACAGAGAGACTCCCGGTGTCACTGGTGGAACACCTGGATCCAGTGATAGGCTTGTACCAACCATGGACTTGTCAGTCATATGGGAGCCAGTCAAGTCCCTCAGTGCTTAAACATCTGAATTGAATTTTCATATTCACACTTTAAATGTTTTTTATTGTAAATTATATATACAAGGCAAAGAAAGAAAAGAAGCAATAATTTTCACAGCACATTTCAAGTAGTTACAGAACAGATTCTAGAGTTTGTCATGGCTACCCTTCCATCATCTCAGATTTTTCCTTCTAGCTGCTCCAAAACGCTGGAGGCCAGAAGGAATATGAATATAGTGATTCAGTGGCCATACTCATTGATTAAATCCCATTTTTGTCTGTTATACCTCCTCCTTCTCCTTTAATTTTTCCTCCCAATCTATAGGGATCTTTGGGCAATGCCTGTTCTGACTTTTACATATTAAGAAGGGGTGCCCATACTAAAGGATAGGGGGATGAAATTAATTGATAATCCTGGAGAGTCTGGGTCCTCTGAGTTTCAGGATTCATTTGACCTGGGAACCCTCCAGGAATTATATGTTCTAGGAAGGCGAACCTAGTGCATGAAACCTGTATAGAGACTCAGTTGGAACTTAGCTCTTCTTAAGAGTCAACAGGAGTGATGCTGATTGGGGTTTTCATATTTGTAGTTTACAACTTGGATTAATTGAAAAGTCAAAAATCTTGAGAATTTTGGAAAGGGAAAAGTTTTGACTTCATACCTTCTTGGAGGACAATTCGTTAGAATATATTAAAATCACAAAATGTACATACTATCTGATTCAATGATTCCACTTAATATATTTAACCTATAATGTATTTGTCCAACTGCAAAAGGATGTCGTGCACAGTGTTAGCCTTTGTAGCATTATTTGTACTACCAAAAGATTAGAGGGTGGCGCGATGGTGGCTCAGTGGCAGAACTCTTGCCTGCTATGCCTGTCTCCTATGCCTGCCCATGCAAAAAAAAAAAAAAAAAAAAAAAAACAAACTAGGAAGAAAAATTAACTAAAAGCCTGTGAATGGAGGGCTAGTTATATATGTCACAATGTCTTCATAATATAATGGAGTATTTTGAAAAGGGAGCTCCTCTGTTTTGATGTGGAAGGACTTCCAAATACATCGTTAAGTGAAAAAAGCTAGGGACCTAATACTGTATTTAGCATGCTGCCATTTGTGAAAAAGCCAAAGAATAGAATATGTAGATGTGCAGGCATGGATTCTCTCGGAAACAATCCCCAAGGTACTGTACTATTGGTTACTTCTGGTATGGAAACTGGTTGCAGGGGAAACAAGCATGGGAAGTGATTTTTTCTACTCTGTACCCTTTTACAGCTTTTGAATTATGAACTATGTGATTGAATTGCCCACTCAAAAACATTTTTTAAAACTTGAAATGTATAAAGGATTAGTAAGATCTATTCATATTCTCTTAATAACTTATCTAGCAGTCCAGCAATGAGTTGTTCACTCACTCACTCAGTCATTCGACAAACATTTTCTGAGCCTCTCCTTCATGCTAAGCCCTGTGTTAGGTGCTGAGGGGACTGCGGTGAACAGGCAGACTTGCCTTCTAACCTCATGGCATTCTCGATGTGAGTCTCGCCCACTTCAGATGAAGCTGCCCCCTGAGCCCCTCCCAACCCCATTCCCTGGGAACATGGCCCAGGGCAGGTCTTCCCACATGGGCCCTTTTTCCTTCTACAGGGAAGGCGAGAGGTGGTGGGGAAATAAAAGAACTAAGTTGGTTGAATTATTTTTTTTAAAAAAATCTTTTTCTTCCATGAAGTCTTCTTTACCATTTGTGCGGACCAATTGAGTGAATGTCAGTGTATATTCTATCAATCATGCTCAGCAATACAGGTTTGCTTTTGAAATTTTATTAGACATTTGCTTATGTTTGGAATTTTTAAATTTTCAACTCATAAGTTAACTGGATTTTTTTGCCCTAATGATTCTTTCCCTCATTTTCTGCTGAAGAAATTAATATGATGGAATCAGACATAAGCATTTCCTGGGGTTCTGCAGAAAGTGTCAGGCTCTGTCCCCTGAGCAAGCCCAGGTTTAGCCAGGCTAAACCTCAGTGCCTGGTGCCCAGCTCCTGTTCTCAAACAGATACTTGCTCCCTGGCCATTGCCAAAGAGACCATGGCTGGGATCCCCGGCAGTTTAAATGGGGTATTGCTTCCAAAGCTGTCCTCTTCTATAGCCATCATATTGCACCAAAGTTCAAAAGGTTGACATAGTAAGAGATCGTCCATGGATCAAGGACTCCATCAAGTCCTCCTGGATTCCTTCCACCTCTTGTTGCCCTAATTCAATCCAACCTCCAAAATATGCCTGGACACATTCCTTCTCTCCTCCCACTGCCGTCCCTACTTGGAGGGACCTAACGTCTTGCTCTTATGCCTGATAAGGGGCATCTGGCTTGGCTGGAACTGAGGCAGCTCTGCTCATCCACAGCATGGATGCTGGGTCACTTACCTTAGGCTTGCAGAAATGTCAGTGCTGACCTGGCCAGCAGTGCTGCTGCAGGGGTCACAGAAGCAATTGTCTTCCAAAGCGGCCCATGCCCAAGCTCCATGAGACTGACATGAGCATGCCATCCACGCTCAAATTAAAGGAACTTGTCAGACAACTGGCTGGGAGAAATTCGAAGCGAATGATTATATAACCAGGGGAAGCTCCAGGAAGAGAATACAAAAAAACACAAACCCAGGTTTGACTCCCAAGTCCCTGCTATGCGTGCATCCCCCAGAGCCTCAGCTTACCACAATCCAGCCGATCTTTACTGAGTGTTCTCTGTGTATCAGGTACACTACGAATGCCTTACTTCAGTGATTTTATTTAATCCTCATTTGCATCTACTAAAGTGGGTTATTAGTAACTCCATTTTACTGGTGATGAATGGGCTTAAGGAGAGTCAGACCTGTGTCCGCTAATACATTGGGCTGTGAGAACATAGGAATGCAAGCAGAGATGGGAGGACGTGCCCTTGCCCAAAGCTGACATGTTCTAACCCAAATACTACTCACATGAAAGCCTTTTCCACCTTCCACATCCCACTGAGAGACACAAAGTTACTGAACAGAAAAGCTCTCACACCCTGCGATGGGAGTAGTTTCAATTCCAAGTGACGAAGTTCAAAGCGGTGGATGGTCAGGCTGGGGGAGGAAGGCACACTGTCAACTCCAGACAAACCAGGGGCACATCAGTCCCCTCAATGAGTCCACAGAGTCCCCTCCAACGTCGCACGCTGTTTTTCAAATTTATTGACCTAAACCACAAAGGGCAATCAAATCATCTCATCCACTTCCTTCAAGGTCTGCTCAGGCTCTGCCGCCTCTGGGAAGCCTACTCCAACCTTCCAAGACTGAAGACCTTCCTCTCTCCTTGGTTACCTCTGCCCCCCATAGCCCCTCCTGTCCTCCCTGACACTTGACCTTCACATCTGTGAGGGGTCTGTGACTGACATTCTATTGTGTGTCCATCCCCACAGCTGGTTCTGAGTGCCTATAGGATAGGAGCCTATCCTCACCCCACAGTCCCACACCAGGAATTGTAAATTTGGGTCCCCATTTACATCAGAGATTACCTCCTGATAACCTCTGTGCCACATGTGCCTACAGACATGCTTTTGTTTCTTTAAAAATTTGATTCACTTGCTAACATTTTAAAATTGGGAAATTTACACTAAAAAATCTGGATGTCAGAATTCTTCTGAAAGAATCAAAAGAGAATGTGTACATCTGCAGGAGCCCCCCTATAAGTGGGGCAGGTGTCCTGTAGGTAAGTACAACCTCCCGCCATTTGCCTGTTTGCTCTCCAATCCGCTCCCTGTCCATCCCTTTCCCTGACCTACACTGAATGGGACTGATCTGTACAAAGGACAGATTTCCAAGGCTCACCTGAAATTGGCCCTGGTTAGAATTGTCCGATGGGAGGCATGGCGGGAGGAGGAGATTAGTAGGTGGGAAGAGGGGAAAAACTGGGGTGTTTCTTCTCCTCTAGAATTGTGTCTCTGGCTGTGGTTCCATTTCCGCAGTTGTGCCAGATGCTGCTGGACAACCCCTTACCTGGATGGTCTCATCGGTTGCTTTTTGGCTTATCACCACATCTAACGCTTTGATGCAAATTCCCTCCATGGAAATACCTAGTGCAGGCTCTGCTTTCCTGGCTGGTCTCTGATATAGTGTCTGTGCCTGATACACTCATCCTCATCACCCTTAGGCCCGTGTGGCCATATAAGTCAGTGACGAGTCTGATCAATACCCATTCAGTCACTCAGCAAACATTCATAACAATCCTGGTCTGTCAAACCCTCCAGATAAGTAGATCACAGAGATTCAAAACTCAGTCCCTGGTCTTGAGAAGCGCAGTCAGCAGCAGGTGTGATGGATGTGTGAGCAGACAACAGTAACCTACGGTGGTTCCTGTGTACGAGGGGTGCTCTAGGGCTGTGGGGAGGGGCAACTCCCTCAAGTGCCATGGCCTGGATATTGCGTGTGTGTGTGTGTGCGCGCGTGTGTGTGTGTGTGTGTGTGTGTGTGTGTGTGAGTTTGATAGTTCCTTTTTCCCTACTACCTTCAGGAATTGTCTCAGGAGACCTTGGAGGATTCCAAAAGTCAACCTTTTCTATCAGTAATGGCTCAATTATCCCTCACAGTTAATCTGGACTCTGATGGGGAGTGGGTGGAATCCACATAACCAAGGAATGAATGAAAAAAGAATAAAGGGTGATGCCTCTGAAAACTGAATGCACGAAAGCAGGGAGGAGATGTAAGGTCAGTTAAGTTGTTCAGGAAAGGGAGCTGAGGAACCAGGCCTTGTTTTTCAGGACGAGAAGGGTCTGTTTTGTTCCTTACTGGGGATATGTATGGATACGATCCTCCAAGACAGAGTACACAACTAAAATATAACCAGCTTCCCCAAAACTCTCAAGTCCTTGATTATGACCCCTAACAGGCTCTGGGTGGGTGGATGGTTGGATGGATGGATGGATGGATGGATGGATGGATGGGTGGATGGATGGATGGATGGGTGGGTGGATGGATGGGTGGATGGATGGATGGATGGATGGGTGGATGGATGGATGGATGGATGGATGGATGGATGGATGGATGGATGGATGGATGGGTGGATGGTTGGATGGATGGATGGATGGATGGGTGGATGGATGGATGGATGGATGGATGGATGGATGGATGGGTGGATGGATGGACGGATGGCATAACTCAAGCTGATCCCTAATCTAGGCAACAATGAGACTATCCAGTGATCCTGGGAGAACAAAAATCCGGGACTAGAGTCTCTGCAGGACCAATGCACTGGTGAGTGGCTTCTAAGCATATCCCTTCTGTCCTGATGAAACAAACATTTTAGCACTTTCCAGAAGCCCCAGACAAGCTGGCCATGATGCCTCTGTCTTTAGCATAGGAGTTGACCCCATCCCAACTCTTGATCATACTCTCCCACAACCCTAGAGCCCCACCTTCCTCCTCTGTTGTCCCTGTGTTGGAGAGCAGAGACCTCGCCTGTGGAAGTCATAGTTCAAACTTGTCCAATCCAACGAATAGAGTATATTCCTGAACAATTAGGCAACTTGTTGTTGGAAAGCTCATTCTTCAGTATGGAAAATCCATGATGGTGGGCTGGCAAGAAAGTAAAGGTGTTTTGAGTTAGCTCATTTACAGGGCTGCAGAGTAGCATTAACAGTTGGATGGCTTTGGATGCATGTACTGGGAACGAACACTAGATTTGCCACATACTCTTGTGACCTCAAGCACGTTTCTTAAAATCTCAGAGCCTCAGATTCCTTATCTATTAAATAGGGCTAATAGCGATTCCAACTTGAGCCTTGGAATTGAATTAGTTCATGAACTCAAAGTGCTAGATAAATGGCAATCATTATTAATTCATTCAACAAGATTTTGGAAGCAATGATAGGATACACTAGGACTTTTGAGAAGTCACTTACCACAGTTTTGGTAAAAAAAAAAAAAACTATAGGTTTTTTTAGTATTGCCTGGGCCATATGTTAACAACACAGATACCCTGGCCAAATTGCAGTCAGTTTGGGGGTGGATTCAAGAATCTGTATTTTAACATGTGTCCCAGCAATTTTTTAAAAATACGTTTTTTTTGGTAAACCTTCACACACACACATTCCATACATGATGTACAATTAACGGCTCACAATATCATCACATAGTTGTGTGTTCATCACCATGATTATTTTTTAGAACATTTGCATCACTCCAGAAAAAGAAATTAAAAGAAAAAACTCATACATACCATATCCTTTACCCCTCCCTCTCATTGACCACTGGTATGTCCATATACCCAATTTATTTTATCCCTTTGTCCCTATATTATTTATTTATTTATGATCAGTATGTTTTTATTCATCTGTCTGTACCCCAGATAAAAGGAGCAACAGACATAAGGTTTTCACAATCCGACAGTCACATTGTGAAAGTTGTATCTTTATACAATTGTTTTCAAGAATCAAGGCTACTGGACCATGGCTCAACAGTTTCAGGTACTTCCCTCTATCTGCTCCAATATATCATAAAATAAAAACTGATAACTATATAATGCATAAGAATAACCTCCAGGCTAACCTCTTGACTCTGTTTGAAATCTCTCAGCCACTGACACTTTATTTTGTCTCATTTCTCTCTTCCCCTTTTGATCAAGAAGGTTTTCTCAATCCCTTGATGCCGGGTCCTGGCTCATCCTGGAATTTCTGTCCCACATTGCCTGGGAGATTTACACCCCTGGGAGTCATGTCCCATGTAGGGGGGCATGGCAGTGAGTTCACCTGCTGAGTTGGCTTAGAGAGAGAGATGTCCCAGCAATCTGAATGAGAAAAAATGCTGAACTGGCCCTGTCCTTACTTTCCTGTTCTCCATATGGGGAAACTGAAGCCCAGGGTGTGCCGTATCCAAGGTTTCTAAGCCAGGCAGTGACAGAATCCCAATATATGGCTCTTTGTCCTTGTTACCGCTCCAGTCTGGTGGGCAACAATAGGTACCAGAAGGAACGACCAACCCCTCTTACCATATTCCAGGCCTTTTCTGGTGATCCTGGCCACAAGCCCAGGGTCAGAGGTCTCTTCTCCAAAGCTGGAGACCTCTGCCAGCAGCAGTAGGGCCACCACCACAAAGTATGGTCTGGACATCATCCTGGTCCTTGGAAAGAGTGGTCAGGATCTCTTTGACAGCGGAGTCTAGGATGCTTATTAAACCCGGGGTCAGATGAGGAACTTAGCCAGCTGGGAAGGGGAAACTTTCAAGGCGTTGGGGCAGCTCAGTTTCCGGCAACTCGTGATGGGGAGAAAGTTATTTGTGAAGCCATTTGAGGTTTATCTCTGGTCTGAAAGTAACAGAAGTGGCTTCCAATCTCTTCCTCCTCCAAGCTCTCCTGCCCAGGAAAGCCAGAGGAACTTTCCCTAGCCTGAAGACCTCTCTCTACTTGAACATCCTCCATTCATGTCCCTCTTATCTACAGTCTGAAATCCAGTCACTCACTTGGCAGTGAAGGCTTGACTGCAGTGGACCACTTCAGCAGCTTCTACTGCCCCAGCCTGCCTGAGCCCTGCACTCTAGCTCTGCAGGAATCCTGCTTGTTCTCCTCTTATATCATGCACGTTCTCATATCTGTCTGCCCTTCTTCCCCTGCCTGGAATGCTCCCCCCTCTTCAGTCACTTGCAAGACCATCTCAAGTCTGGTCACAAATACAGTGAGTGGAGTCTGAAACGCTAGGCCCCAGACACTTTCACATTTTCTCTTGCCTGCATCTGTTTTCAATCAACTTTATTCAGGTATAAGTGACATGCAATAAAATGTACACATTTTAAGTGTGCAATTCATCGAGCCTTGGCACATGGGTACACTGGTGTAACTACCACATAATCAAAATAAAGACTATTTCTACCACACCAAAAAGTTCTCTTGTGCATCTTCCCAGCCAATCTCCCCAGACATTTGCTCCAGACAACCACTGATGTGCTTTCTGTTATCATAGATTCTTTTGTCTGATACGGTATGTATTCTTTTGTGACTGGCTTCTTTCATATAGCCTTCTGTTTTTGAGATTCATCCATGCTGCTGCTTCTATCAGTACCTCATTCATTTTGTTTTTTAACATGGGCAGTCACCAGGAATTGAACCCAGGTCCTCAGGCATGGCAGGCAAGCATTCTTACTTGCTGAGCCACTGTGGCACGCCCTAAATAGGGCCTCTTTTTTTTTTTTTTTTTTAGATGGGCAGGCACTGGGAATCGAACCCAGGTCCTCGGGCATGGCAGGCAAGCACTGCTACCTGCTGAGCCACCGTGGCCCGCCCCCTTCATTCATTTTTATTGCTGAGTAGTTACCCATACAGAAGCCAGAAGTATCTTTTTATTTTATTTTTTCATGTTTTACATTTTTTTCTTGTATTCTTCAAACCATCCGCCATTCCCCCTCTTTCCTTACACCAACAGCTACAAATCATCTTTTTGGCTCTGTGGATTTGCCAATTCATCTGTGTGTCTGGGTTCTGTCACTTAGCATGTTTTCAGGATTCATGTGTGCTGTCACATGTATCAGTGCCTCATTTCTCTTTATGGCTGAATATTATTCCATTGTGCTGATATACCTCAATTTGTGTATCTGTTTATCAGTTGATAGATATCTGTGTCGTTTCCAGCATTTGGCTATTGTTACTAGGGCTGCTATGAACATTTAAATAAAAATATTTGGTTGAGGACCCATTTTCAGTTCTTTTGGGTATATGCCTAAGAGTGGAATTGCTGGATCATATGGTAGTTCTGTTTAATTTTTTTAGGAACTGCCAAACTGTTTTCCACAGTGGCTGTCCCACTGTACTTTCCAACCAACAATACATGAGGGTTTCAAATTACCCCAGTTTTTCAGATGAGGAAACTTTGACCTCAGAGAGGTGAAGTGACTTTCCCAAGGTCACACAGCCAGTAAAAGGTGGAACTGGGATGTGCTCTCTGAATCCAGTCATGAAAGTCTCACTAGCAGCTCGTAGGGTACACAACACTTGAGGAAGTAGAGTTTTCCCCATTGAAGAACCAAGAACAACTGCTGCAGCTCTAGTCTCTAGAACTCTAAACATGCTTGGCTTCTTGGTTCTGCCTCTAACCATCTCGGGGCTCCTCCTAGCCTGCCCTTCACTGTTGTCATGTGTTCCTTTCCTAGTCTCTCTTCCCAGATGAGCCAGCTCTTCCCCCATGGCTTCTTCTCAAGCCCCCACCTGGGACGGTCTCCTCCCTCCTCTGCAGTCTCACAACCCCACACCTGTTCCTCTCTCAGGGTCTACCCCACTCTCCCTCTCCTCAAATAATTCCTTGGCAAAAGCAGAAGAATATAGCTGTTGCTAGAACTAGCTCAGGATTCAGGCAAATCTGGGTTCAAAACCCTACTTTGCCTCTTACTGGCTGTGTGACCTTGGGAAAGTCACTTCACCTCTCTGAGCATCTTATAAGTAAAATGGAGCTCTTATAAGCCAACTCATTATGAAGAGTCCATGAGCTGAGCTATGCAGTCTTGCTGGCAAGCAGCAAATCCTTAATGTTGACTATTTTTTATGTCCTATCACTGTAATGGCTGTTTTAAACTTTTTGCAGATAAATTAGCTATAAGGATGTGTCAAAGTTTGATTTCAAATTTGCCACAAAGCCAAGTCAATAGTTTTCTCTTGTTGATAACATCTCACAGAAAAAGAGAATGGTTGGATACTCATTATTAAACTGAACAGAAGACAGAGAATGTCTGACAACCAGCTGAATATTTAGATAGCTGATGAAGAGTTCTTAATCTTTTTAAAGTTTATCAGAAAATTGCTTAAGCATTTATCAGGAATGCAATAATTTCCTCCCAGAAGGAGGCTGTGGATTATATGACACGAGAGAATTCTATCCAAGACCTTCATTAGGACACTTATACCCGCAATAATCACAGCTAACATTTCTTGAGTCCTCACTATACACCCAGCTTGGCTCAATATTACAGACCTAGCCTTGGGGTTGGTCCTTGATGCATTGATCAGTGTTCTCTGGTCCCACTTTTAGTCCTCCTTTTAGGGTCAGACTGTGCTCATGAGAGACTAAATGCTGATGGGTGTACGGGAGCAGTGGCCATTACATCCTAGCCTTTGCATGACATGGGCATCCTCTTCTGTCCTCCATAACATCAACACGGACATAAATGAACGGGATTCTGAGAGCAGAAGACTGTCCATTGCTCTCCCAATTCAGTGGGATGTACACTTGTGCTATTCAAGAAAATATCACTTGGTTAGGCTTTCTGGTCCAATACTGTGAAGGAATGCTCTTGCCAGCTACCTGACAAGGTGCTTTATTCTGGCCACAGAGCCTGGCAGAGACATCAAGTTCAATAACAAGCACAGATGCCTATCCTGACAGACAAGAAAGAATTGGATCCAAGTTGCTCATTAGCTTCCTCAGGGACTTGTTGACAGGATGCAACAAACAGATGCACCTGGCTGCTGGGTACAAGGATTCTTTGGAAGTAGCAGCATTGCCTACCCCATGTCAACAGCAAAACACTTTATCAGGTTGGGGTGCACTGTCTCCAAGCTGGCTTTGGATGAGGTTGATGTTCTCAGAGTGTAGTTCCCTAACCAGCAGCATCAACATTGCCAATGAACTTTTTAGAATTGAGAATTCTAAAGATGAATTAAGTTGTAATATCTTTTCCTCTTTCCTTCTCCCCAACTTCCCTCCCTCCCTGTCCTCTCTCACAGACCAGCAACACCTTCCCAGCAGCCTTGGGGACTCATTCTTAATGCCCCAGCTGGGTTGTGAGACCCCTTGAAAGATCATCAAGGAAAATGGAAGATTATCAAACTCCAGAAAATTGTCACATTCTCCCACCTGAACATTTTTTTTACACTTAAAACCTTTATTCATTGATTTACAAAATGTACAGTATTTTAAAAATTTAGGCATTAATCCCACATTGATACGAAAATACTATCGGGAGCCTAAAAATAAATGTGGCACAGAGGCTAATATACACATTGCTGCTGTCTGCACTTCCAGTCGCCACTGGTGGTGGCATTTAATTGGAGGTTTAATGTGGGGAAAGGTCAGATGACTGCAGGTCCTGGATCTGCCACACGAATGGCTCTTCCTTGGCTCCTTGAAGCCAGAGATGGCGAGCACATCACTTTGTTTAGGAATTGAACACAAGCCATTCTGATATCCAAGCCAACTGGATGAATGCAGACACACCTGTGCAGAGTCACCAGGAACCCCCGGGGGGGTGGATGAATGTGCACCACTGTGGACCTGCTCCCTGCACCCCAAAGCCAGAGAGGCTTGATATGGCCCCCTTCTCATTAAGAACCAGCATTCGGATACTGTCTTTTACTCAAATAGCATGCACTACTTGGAAAGTGTCAATGGAGGGTGACCATGCACAAAAATGGCACTTGTAGACAAGTACAACATCAAATTTCATTATATCTTATAGCATCTTTAGATGCAGAACCATTCTGTGTCTTCTTTCAGCAAGAGGGATGAATGAGGAAGCCATACCCACCCCACCCTTCCCAAATATCATCTGGGGACACACGCAGAATGGCTTTTGTGGGCTTAATAAAATTCACAAATAAGATGGGTAAATTTCCAAAAAGTCAGGCCTGACAGTTTTCTTAAGGGTGGTAATTTCACCTCCCCTTCCTCTCTAATCCTGCATCACCCATATATCCTAAATCTAAAAAGGCTTTGCATTTTGAGCTTCTTTGAGCCTGAGTACCTCCGTCAGTAGAATGTTAATACCAAGAATATACCTTATAAGGTTCTTGAGGGGATTATATGACTAATTTAGGTAAAATGCTTAGCACAGTGCCTGGCATACAGGAGGTGCTTAATATGTGTCTTGCTTTCTCTCCCACCACTTCCCCCTCACAATTGTGAGTGACCAAAGTCTGAAGTAGATAATTTATGTCAGCATTACCACTGTCGGTTCATCTTTGGTCCTTAAGGGCATTCCATTTTATGAACCAGCGACATTTTCCTGTGGGGGCAGAGGGCCCTGACAACACTGTCTCTGTATCAGCATTGGCTCCACCAAGTTTTATGCAGACACACCCCATAGCCCCGCACAGAAACACATACCAGCGTTGCTCACGGCCTGCGTTATTTCTGGGACAGCACCTCTGAGGAAGCCATGAACAAAAGCCTTCAAGCAAACACACTCCTCTCTCTCACCACATAAGTTAACTTTTTCCAATACTGGTGCAAGTATAATAGATCACTTTCAACAAACATACAAGCTGGACCACTGTTGAAAAAATAAGTACTCAATTTGATCATTTTGTTCAGAATAAAGAATATTTTACAACATATTTTAGCTGATAGTTATGCCATACAAAAATAAATATCATATAATAATTTATAAAGAAGGAGAAAAAATAGTAACTTGGGGTGCCAAAAATGTACGAAAGATGGTGAAAGTTTCATCATTTACTTCAAAAGCAATTGAAATGAAACCAATTTTCCATCACAAAGTTGGCTGGATCTCCTCATTAGTTTCACTATCACCCCACCTGTTCTCATCCTAGCATACTGCTTTCTCCATCAACTATGAGGCAATTCAATGCAGAGCCTTCTCACTAAAGTCCCTGGAGATTTGGAGGAGAATGGGGAGGGGTCTTAGGATAAGCTTCAGTTGGAGGAAGAAACAGGCTGAGCCACTTCCTGAGCCTTCAGAGTGAACCAGCATCAACCTCCACCCATCTGCTTCCTTTCGTACCAGAAATCATCTCTGGTAGATTAGCTATGCCTGAAGAAAACCCTACCTTGAGAAAAAAGCCTGCATCCTGCTTTGGGACTCTTTGGACCAAGGCTAATCCCATTGTTCCAGGTGAAATCCAGCCTCTCAGGGAGCTTAATTTGATGCCAAATCAAGGCAAATCTCACTAATTATATGAAGGGATAAATCTAGCCACTTTGTGGATGTTGGTTCCATTGCGGTGAGAGAATATCCTTCTCCAGCACCCCTACCCATACTTTATACTTCTATGACTGCCTTTTTATTTCCCTCACAGAGAGAGGAAATATAAATCCTACCACCGGGAGAAGAATGTTGGAGAAAATTGGACAAATCGCTTCATACCTTCCCAGTCAGAATCTCCAAGGAAATAGTCCACCCATTTTGGAGTAGAAGTTTTAACATTCTAAAGCTATAAGTGAATTTATGAGTGCATTTAAACCCGTGGCTTTTTACTTTCCTCCTGTAAAACACACACTTATTCATGTCCATATAACATGTCGCCTAACATCTCAGAGGGTTAGATGGATCTCCTGAAACTCATGAGTGTATTTCAAATTAAGAACCTCAGATCTTAAATATGTAACTATTTCTTGGAGCGAAACAAAGGTGTGTGGCATACAATTCCAGGTTTGTATTGGGGGCAGGTTGGCGTCAATAGAGTGTTGTCTAGACTCGAAATGACCACATCGACATCATGCTTATTCCTAATGATATGCGATGATGCCCGGCCATGATGGTTTTTGTGGGCTGTGTCGCGGACGTGTGACCACTGTCAGGCCAGGGACTCATGCATGACCGTGGACCACTGAGATCGATTCCCATGGATGGCTACTGTAGACGAAGCCCCAAGATGCTATAAAGTGAGTCCCCACCACTCCCACAGGTGGGACCTATCACGGACATGCAGTGAGGATTCCCATTTGTCTGATTTATAGGTGACGTTGTAACAAATGTGGCATCCATTTCATTTCTGGGGATTGGCAAGTTACAGATATTGCCTTCACAACAGGAAGTGCATGTCTTGTGGCCTTCATGCTCAGAGTCTCTGCAGCCAGTGGATAAGCACTCTTCCAGCGGCACAAAGTGTTTGGTGACAGAGAAGCTATTTCCCATGACTTCCATTGGGTGCTAAGTATAGCAGTATCTGGTCTCTCGAGGACAATAGATGTCTGGAGCTCATTGGTTGCACTCATAATTGTCTACTGCCTTTTCACAGGTGAAACACTTAAATCCACCAGGCTATGGTGTGGTTGAAGGGTGGAGGTGGATAATGTCTTTCACAGTGCAGTCTCGGGACTGAGTAGCTCTCAGGCAATTAGCTAGCAGGCTCAGAAGCAGGAGCCAGGCCAGGTTCCATGGCAGATTCAAGCATCACTCATATGGGCCTGGGAGTGGGGACTTGGGATAGCAGGATTGAACTTGTGCCTTTGCATGAGTTGCTCAACTGCAGATTTTACTCCAACAGATTGTTACATGACCGGCTGCGTGTGGATTCTGGCCACCAGCAGCAGCCAGCTGCCCCATCCCACGAACACTGTGGCGCCCATACAGTGTGCAATGCGGAGCCCTGCCAGCTCGCAGCAGGAGCCAGGGAGTGAGGGAGGGAGGTTAGAGAAGGAGGGAGGGAGGGAGGGAAGAAGGGAGGGGAGCACAGGGGGGAGGGGCGGGGGGCCTCCTGGCTGAACATATGAGAGGAGACTTGCCTGAATGAGCCAGAAGACATCCTGATGACCAACACAGGCCATGATCCTATGACTTCACAGGCTTCCAAGTCAGAGTCAAATCCAGGACAGAGTTTGGAGTCTGTGCAGAGTCTTTGCCTAGGGTTACCTGATCATAAGGATGTCTGGAGCAAAGTGGAATAGGAAAAGAACAGCAGCTGGGAGAAGAGGTTAAGAAATGGCCACACAACAAGCAAACTCACTGCCCTCCCCTGTCTACGTGGGACATGACTCCCAGGGGTCTGGACCTTCCTGGCAACGTGGGACAGTAATCCTAGAATGAGCTGGGACTCAGCATTAAGGGATTAAGAAAACCATCTCGACCAAAAGGGGGAAGAGCAAAATGAGACAAAATGAAGTGTCAGTGGCTGAGAGATTCCAAACAGAGTCGAGAGGTTATCCTGGAGGTTATTCTTATGCATTAAATAGATATCCCCTTTTTAGTTAAGGTGTAATGGAGAGGCTGGAGGGAACTGCCTGAAAATGTGGGGCTGTGTTCCAGTGGCCATGTTTCTTGAAGATGATTGTATAATGATATAGCTTTCACAGTGTGACTGTGTGATTGTGAAAACCTTGTGTCTGATGTTCTTTTTATCTACCTTATCAACAGATGAGTAAAACATATGGAATAAAAATAAATAATAGGGGGAATAAATGTTAAAATAAACTTAGATTGAAATGCTAGTAATCAGTGAAAGGGAGGGGTAAGGGGTATGGAATGTATGAATTTTTTTCTGTTGTCTTTTTATTTCTTTTTCCGAATTAATGCAAATGTTCTAAGAAACGATCATGATGATGAATACGCAGCTATGTGATGATATTGTAAATTACTGATTATATATGTAGAACAGAATGATCATAAGTTAAGAATGTTTGCACTTGTTTGTTGTTATATTTTTTTAAAAAAATAAAATAAAAGTCACACAGTAGACTGGTTAGGAGCATGGCTACTTCCAAGCTGTGTGACCTTAGGCCAGCTACCCAATTTCTCTGAGCCCCTGGTTGCAAGAGTTAAGTGTGGTCATGCTGGCACAGAATAACCACTCAATAAAAAATTGTGACTTTTCCATGCCAAAAAAAAAAAAAAAGAAGTCGCCACAGCTGACCCCAAAACAGCCTGGAGCAGCTGAGCTATTTAGAGCAAAACAACACAAGCAGGCAGTAGGATGGATTTATTGGAATATATCAGAATTTACCAGGGAATTAATTACATTTCCTACATAGCGGGCACTGACAGTCAGTGAATATTCAAGGAATGAGTGACTGCTAATGTCTGGAGAACAAGGGATGCTCATATGACACACACAAAAGAAGATACAACCCAACTGATTTGTTCAGTGAACATTCGTCAAGTGCCGGCAAATTCACCATGGCGCATGGTGGCTTTTAAGCAGGAACAGGCCAGGTACCTCACCCTGGTATTGCAGCCTCTTCTAGAAAGCCCTCCAGTGAGACCCTCAGCCACCTCTGGGTCTGGTTCGATACTCAGGTTCCCAGGGAAGCTTGGGGATTCCAAATTCCAAGGCTTCCCTCTGCCCAGTCATACCAAGCTGTCCAGTTGCCAGGCTACACTATAGTTTGGGGGCAGGGACAGCCCAAGAGGTGATCTCTTTCCAGAGTCTTATATAGGAAGCAGAGTCAGTGATTCCCTTCCTTATCCTCAATGTACCCACTAATCCACCCACCCCATTCCAAGCCAAAGTTTAGAGAAAGGAAATTTGGGCACCCATTTTATCCCCTTGTTACCTGCTTCTCTTTCCTCCTTCCCCTTCCATAATCCCACAGAATCAAAAAAGCAGCAGACTTTTCTTTTAGGACTCCTACATTATATCTTTATTCTTTGTAACTCCAGCTAAGCCTTAATAGTGCATGGAAATATTTATTCTTTACCCCTGAAAATTCTATGGAAGCCTTTGTTTATTGGTATAATGGAGAAATAAAATAATTGGGGGAAGAATTTGGAAAAAGTCTGAATCTGACTGGCATAGATTAAGGAGAGCACCTCCGCTCTTTATTTGCCAAACGGAGTTCCCTTGATTGTGGAAGGTCACATCATCTGGAATCTTTATCGCTTTCTCTTTGCAACGTCAAACATCCAATTATCAGGCAAAATTTTCCTTTTAAAATGTTGTATCTTGAACTTGACTTTTCATTTGATTATATAAGATTAGGAGTTAACAGAGGTGTGGGCGTTGCTAAGGGAAACAGGGAGGGATGACGCACAGAGGATGAGCAAGAGCGGGGAGCACTGACTGCCCCTAGACCCAAGGGGCAAGGGAAGGAGCTATTCCTGGAACCTAGAAAGAGCTGCAACCACGGGAGAAGGGCACCCAGAGGGAGCTGTGGCCTTGAGGAGAGGAACCAGCCACTGCCAAATCATGGCCTGCAAGGAGGAAGCCAAGGGAATAAATAGCCTGGTCTCTCTCTCTTCACCCATCACTCTTATCTCCTTCTCCATTGCCTCCCATCGTCTAAATCCAATCCAAAGCTGTTTTCCAACATATTCTCCCCCCAACAGCCAGAGTGACTGCTTTAAATTCTTTATTCTCAGAACAAAATCCAAACTCCTTATCAAGTTCCCTGGACTAGCTGAACTGTGCTGACTTCTCTGACTCCTATTTCCTACCTCCCTTGACCTCACTCTTCTTACTCCAGCCACAACAGCCCCCTCTCTCTTATTCAAACAGCAAGCCCTTGGGCACCTTAGAACACTTGGACTTGCTGTTCTACTTGCATGGAATACTTCCCAGCTAGAACCTTCTTATCCTTCAGTTCTCAGCTCAGTGGTCACTTTCTTAGAGACAGGAGCTATCACTCCGTTTATTTCCTTTGTAAACTTTGCTCTGTCTATACAGGTTGTCAGTGCCCTCCCATCTCCCTCAGACCTTCCAGTGGCCTTGAAACTGCTGTGGAATCAACATACAGAACCCCATGGCCTTCCACTGCTTGGGTGAGACATGCACTTTGTATCATTTCTCAGATTTTCCCTGAAGAATTAAGACCCCATTGCCATTTATGGTTTCTGGCCTAATATTTCACCGTTTATTAGCTACCTACCTTGTATCATTTTATTTGGAGGTATCCCCTGCACCTCCAAAATAAACCATTTACACCCAAACCCTTGTCTCAGGGTCTGCTTCTGGGGAAATCCAAGCTAAAGCACCATCTAAATTTCATGTATAATAACTAGATAAAA
This sequence comes from Tamandua tetradactyla, assembly GCF_023851605.1. Taxonomy (NCBI): domain Eukaryota; kingdom Metazoa; phylum Chordata; class Mammalia; order Pilosa; family Myrmecophagidae; genus Tamandua; species Tamandua tetradactyla. The sequence continues at coordinate 13,744,131 of NC_135327.1, read as the reverse complement.
TTATGTGTTTATCTGGTTGCTTAATATCTTCCTAACAAGAATGTTACTTCTTAGGGGATACGGACTATTCCAGTTCAGGTCCTCCAGAGAGCAGAACGAGGATGGAATGTGCAGTGCAAGTGGCAGCACTTAATCGCCAAAGACAGGGTAGACGTGGCTATTATAGTAGACAGCAAATTCAAAGCAGGAGTCAAAATTATGTGACTCACAGAGATTTGTGGCATTGGCTAGTAAATCATGGGGTATCTAGAAATACAATAGATGGGCAGTCTACTAAATTCTTGTTGGAGCTGTATAAACAAAAGAATTCTAGGTCAAGTGAACAGAAGTCCAACCTGAATTACAAAAACACAGAATCATGGCCCCTTAATCAATTTCCAGACTTGAGACAATTTACAGATCCAGAGCCCATTGAATGAAGGGGAGGCCAGGTCCCTTTGGGGGAGAATCCTGTTACACTGCCACAAATTCATACTGTTTATCTTCCTCCAAATCTTCCCCAAGGAGACCAATGGACTTTTACCAGGGTAACTGTGCACTGGGGAAAAGGAAATGATCAGATATTTCAGGGATTATTAGACACTGTTTCAGAAGTGACATTAATTCCAGGGGACTCAAAACGTCACTCTGGTCTACCAGTCAGAGTGGGGGCTTATGGAGGCCAGGTGATCAATGGCGTTTTAGCTCAGGTCCATCTCACAGTGGGTCTGGGGGCCCCCTGGACCCATCCTATAGTTATTTCCCCAGTTTCAGAATGTGTAATTTGTGTAGACATACTGAGCAACTGGCAGAATCCCTACATGGGCTCTCTAAATTGTCCACTGAGGGCTATTATGGTTGGAAAAGCCAAGTGTAAGCCACTAGAACTGCCCCTACTGAGTAAAATAGTAAATCAGAAGCAATCCCAGATTCCTGGAGGGATTGCAGAGATTACTGCCACTCTTAAGGACTTAAAGGATGCAGGGGTGGTGATTCCCACCACATCCCCATTCAACTCTCCTATTTAGCCTGTGCAGAAAACAGATTGATCTTGGAGGATGACAGTGGATTATCGTAAGCTCAACCAGGTGGTAACTCCAATTGCAGCTGCTGTTCCAGATGTGGTATCATTGCTTGAGCAAATCAATACATTCCCCGGGTACCTTGTATGCAGCTATCGATCTGGCAAATGCTTTTTTCTCAATAGCTATTAGTAAGGACCACCAGAAACAGTTTGCTTTCAGCTGGCAAGGTCAGCAATATACTTTCACTGTCCTACCTCAGGAGTATATCAACTCTCTAGCTCTATGTCATAATCTTGTCCACAGCGACCTTGATCGTTTCTCCCACAAGACATCACACTGGTCCAATATATTGATGATATCATGTTTACTGGACCTAGTGAGCAAGAAGTAGCAACTACTCTAGACTTACTGGCAAGACATTTGCATGTCAGAGGATGGGAGATAAATCCAACAAAAATACAGGGGCCTTCCACCTCAGTGAAATTTCTAGGTGTCCAGTGGTATGCAGCATGTCGAAATATACCTTCTAAGGTGAAGGATAAGTTGCTGCATCTGGCCTCTCCTACAACCAAAAAAGAGGCACAACATCTAGTTGGTCTCTTTGGATTTTGGCGACAACATATTCCTCATTTGGGTGTGCTACTCTGGCCCATTTATCAAGTGACCAGAAAAGCTGCTAATTTTGAGTGGGGACCTGAACAAGAGGAGGCTCTGCAACAGCTTCAGGCTGCTGTACAAATTGCTCTGCCTCTTGGGCCGTATGAGTCAGCAGATCCAATGGTGCTGGAAGTGTCAGTGGCAAATAGAGATGCTCTCTGGAGCCTTTGGCAGGCCCCTATAGGAGAATCACAATGCAGACCCTTAGGATTTTGGAGCAAAGCCTTACCATCTGCTGCAGATAACTGCTCTCCTTTTGAGAAACAGCTTTTGGCCTGCTACTGGGCCTTAGTAGAGACTGAACACTTACCATGAGATCTGAGTTGCCTCTCATGAGCTGAGTGTTGTCTGACCCACCAAGCCATAAAGTCGGGTGTGCTCAGCAGTACTCTATTGTAAAATGGACATGGTATATATGAGATAGGGCCAGAGCAGGTCCTGAAGGCACAAGTAAGTTACATGAAGAAGTGGCCCAAATGCCCATGGTCTCCACTCCTACCATATTACCTTCTCTTTCCTAGACCAGAGCTATGGCCTCTTGGGGAGTTCTTTACAGTGAACTGACTGAGGAAGAGAAAACTCAGGCCTGGTTTACAGATGGTTTAGCATGATATGCAGGTACCACCCAAAAGTGGACAGCTGCAGCACTATAACCCCTTTCGGGGGTGTCCTTAAAGGAAAGTGGCGAGGGAAAATCCTCCCAGTGGGCTGAACTTTGAGCAGTGTACCTGGTTGTTCATTTTGCTTGGAAGGAGAACTGGCCAGAGGTGCATTTGTATACTGACTCATGGGCTGTTGCTAATGGTTTGGCTGGATGGTCAGGGACTTGAAGAGACCATAATTGGAAAATTGGTGACAAAGAGGTCTGGGGAAGAAGTATGTGGATAGACCTTTCTGAGTGGGCTAAAAACATGAACATATTTGTGTCCAATGTGAATGCGCACCAGAGGGTAACTTCAGCAGAGGAAGGTTTTAATAATAAGTGGATAAGATGACCCGTTCTGTGGATACCAGTCAGCCTCTTTCCCCAGCAACTCCTGTTTGCCCAATGGGCTCACGAACAAAGTGTTCATGGTGGTAGGGATGGAGGTTATGCATGGGCTCAGCAACATGGACTTCCACTCACCAAAGCTGACTTGGCTACAGACACTGCTGAGTGCCCAATCTGCCAGCAGCAGAGACTCACACTCAGCCTCCAATATGGCATCATTCCCTGAGGTGACCAGCCACTACATGGTGGCAGGTTGATTATACTGGACCACTCCCTTCATGGAAGGTGCAGTGATTTGTTCTAACTGGAATAGATACATACTCTGGATATGGATTTGCTCTCCCTGCACACAATGCTTCTGCCAAAAGTGCCATCCGTGGGCTTACAGAATGCCTTATCCATCGTCATGGTATTCCACATAGCATTGCTTCGGATCAAGGAACACACTTCACAGCAAATGAAGTGCGGGAATGGGCACATGCTCATGGAATTCTCTGGTCTTACCATGTTCCCCATCATCCAGAAGCAGCTGGATTGATAGAACGGTGGAATGGCCTTTTAAAAACTCAATTACGGTACCAACTAGGTGGCAACGCCTTGAAAGGCTGGGTAATGTTCTCCAGGAAGCTGTATATGCTTTGAATCAGCGTCCACTGTATGGTGCTGTTTCTCCCATAGCCAGGATCCATGGGTCCAGGAACCAAGGGGTGGAAATGGGAGTGGTACCACTCACTATTACCCCTGGTGATCCACTAGGAAAATTTTTGCTTCCTGTCCCTGCAACCCTGAGCTCTGCTGGTCTACAGGTTTTAGTTCCAAAAGGAGGAGTGCTTCCACAAGGATAAACAACAATGATTCCATTGAACTGGAATCTAAGACTGCCACCTGGTCACTTTGGGCTACTCATGCCCCTGGATCAACAAGCCAAGAAAGGGGATTACATTATTAGCTGGGGTGATTGACCCTGACTATCCGGGGGAAATAGAACTGCAACCACACAATGGAGATAAAGAATTGGAATATAGGAGATCCCCTAGGGCATCTTTTAGTACTGCCATGCTCTGTGATTAAAATCAATGGAAATGGGCGGGCCATGGTGGCTCAGCAGGTAAGAGTGCTTGCCTGCCATGCCCGAGGATCTGGGTTCGATTCCCGGTGCCTGCCCATGTAAAAAAGAAAAGAAAAGAAAAGAAAAAATCAATGGAAAACTGCGACAGCCCAATCCAGGCAGCACCAATGGCTCTGAAACTTCAGATGAATGTTTGGGTCACCCTACCAGGCAAAGAACCATGGCCAGCTGCAGTGCTTGTTGAGGGTAAAAGGAACATAGAATGGGTAGTGGAAGAAGGTAGTGATAAATATGAACTTTGACCATGTGATCAGGTACAGAAACGAGGACTGTAATGCTGTTTTGTTCATGTTATACTATTTAAGTTGTAAGATATCAAGTTTAAGAATAATATTACCCAAAGACTTGCACCCTATTCTGGAGAGATTTAATGTGTTTCCAGTTATATGCAGGACAGTTGAGTATTGTTAGGTGAAAGAAAATGTGTGTGTTTTATTGTTTTTTATTTATAAATTAGGTATGGTTTAAGGTGGTATGTATAGCTGCCAAGTTGACATGGGGTAACTGTCATGGTAAGGTTCATGGGTGAACTTGGCCAAGTGGTGGTACCTGTTTGTCTGGTTGGGCAAGTGCTGGCCTGTCTGCTTCAATGAGGACATTTCATAGAATTAAATCATGATCACATCAGCTGCATCCACAGCTGATTTCATCTGTAACCAGCCAAGGGGAGTGTCTTCTGCAATGAGTGATACTCATTCTAATCACTGGAAGCCTTTTTTTTTTATTAATTAACAGAAAAAAAGAAATTAACCCAACATTTAGAAATCATACCATTCTACATATGCAATCAGTAATTCTTAACATCATCACATAGATGCATGATCATTGTTTCTTAGTACATTTGCATCGGTTTAGAAGAACTAGCAACACAACAGAAAAAGATATAGAATGTTAATATAGAGAAAAAAAATAAAAGTAATAATAATAGTAAAAAAAAACAAAAAAACAAAACAAAAACCTATAGCTCAGATGCAGCTTCATTCAGTGTTTTAACATGATTACTTTACAATTAGGTATTATTGTGCTGTCCATTTTTGAGTATTTGTATCTAGTCCTGTTTCACAGTCTGTATCCCTTCAGCTCCAATTACCCATTATCTTACCTTGTTTCTAACTCCTCACTGGAAGCCTTTTGAGGAGGATTCAGAAGAGACAGGCTCTCTTACTGCTTCGGCTGGTGAGCCTCTCCTGTGGAGTTTGTCCAGACCCTCCATTGGAATCGTTGGCTTCACAGCCTGCCCTGCGGATTTTGGACTCTGAGTTCCTGCGGTCACGAGAGACACTTTTATAAATTTTATATTTGCGAGTGTTCCCTGTTGATTGTGTTTCTCTAGAGAACCCTAACTAATACATCCCTTAAGACCTTTAGAAGCTTAAATGGAACTTCCAAAATGAGAGGTGGGCTTCCTAGCTCACGGTGGGCTCCTCATGACTCTTCTCTCTAATAAAAGCTGCCACTTTTGAACTCTGGTTATCTGATGTCTATTGGCCATTGCTGCACTGGGAAAGCTCAGCAATGTCCCTCACAGATATTTTTGTTTCTCCATCAGGATTAGCTACAGAAACTGTTAGGCTGTTAGAGGTACCCTTAAGCCATGACACAGCTCCCATGGTGTCCAGCTTTCATGGCTGATCCCACTTTTGAAGATCTATCCGGAAACAGATCTTCAGAAGTAGGATGCCCCCTTCATGGAAGTAGGATGCCCCCTTCATAGAAAATAGTGTTTAATGAATTCTTCGCAGCATTTGACACCACTGACCATTTTCTTCTTGAAACACCATTCCTTTGGCTTCTGCGATACCACACTCTTTGGGTTTTCTTTCCATATTATCTGGCCAATCTGTTCAATTTTTTTAATCGACTCTACTTTTTTCTCCCATCTTATCAATTTTGGGCTTCCTCAGAGTTCTCTCAGAGACTTCTTTCCTCCACTCTCTGAGTGATCTCATCCATCTTCATGACTACAATCACTGTGTCCTTTTTACTGAACATAAAAATCTCATTCTCTTCCCGGAGACACCAATAAGCAGACACAAAGTATTCAGTAAGTTTTGCTTTTTTTTTTTTTCCTGTAGTTTGTAATACGAAAATGGTTTTTTTAATTTTAAAATGCAAAGTATTATTAAAATATTTAATGTATTAATTGAGGCCTTCCAAGAAGCAGATACAAAAACAGAATTAAACATGTGAGTGTTTTATTAGGGGAATGTGAGAGAAAAGAGGGAAGGATCTGAGGGAGCCTGGGACAGCAAACAGAGCACAATGCAGGTCAGAGCTGAGTGAAGGAGAGAGGGTAGGAAAGTTGAGTGGAAGCATCACAGACCACTGTTTGTTTAATCTAGGTCAAGTTTGAGAAGGCCTTTGGGAAACCTGGAGCCAAAGTTGCTTAGCAGAGGAATCCTGCCTCACCCAAGCATGGGCCTGCCTTAGTATCCCTGTGCACTCATTCATTGGCTGGGAGGCATGGCTTTGGGACAAGTATTATATTGGATTTCAAAGCAGAGCAGCTGGGCTGTCTTGATCAACTATACTCCCTATTCAGCTGCATTCACATGGATGCCACATTGAAAATGTTCTTCTAAATTACACATGTACACATGCCCCCTCACCACTAACTGTTGAGCACTGATCCAAATGCTGATGATGCCACAATGTTTTAATCTATCCTAAACCTCTCTTTCCTAACTCTAGATTTATATCACAATTTTTCTATTGGACAGTTCTATCTGGAACTCTGGACTTTTAAACTCAACACATCCAAATGGAATCTACCATCTACAATACCCACCTCCACCCCCACCAATTTGCTTCTCCTGTTTTTCCATCTCAGCAAAATTGTAAAGCTTTGCAACCAGAAGCTCAGATCTCATCCTTCATTTTCTCTTTCTCTCAATATCACCACAGCCCCAAATAATCAATCACCAAGCCTTACAATTCTACTCTTAGAACTTTCAAATTCAGTCACAGTTCTCCTTCCCCACTGCATTATGTCATTCCTGACCACTATCATTTTCCACCTGGATAGCTGCAACAACTTCTTCACTAGTCTCTCTGTGTCCCTTATTAGCTCTCCAAAACATAAACCTGATACATCATTTCTCTTTTAAAAATCTCACAATGGCTTCCCATTTCCCTGAGGGTACATTACAAACTCAACATGGCTGAAAGGCCCCTGAGGTTCTGGCTCCTGGTGAGAGCTCTAGTCTCGTCTCTTCTCCTTTTCCAACCCTGAATGCTCCTTACAACCACACCGAACTTTCAGTTTCTAGAATGTGCCTAGTTCATTCAGTCCACCAGGTTTTTATATATACTAGCTTCTCTCTCCCATTTTATTGGCTCACTCTTTGTTTATCCTTTGGATCACAGCTTAGACTGGCTGCACTAGAAAGCCTTCTCCGAACCAGTGAGTGAGTTAGCACCTCTTAGGTGTTCCTAAAGCACCTTATACTTCCACAGCCCAGATTTCAGTTCTTATCACTCTAATGTGGCTGCATGCTTAATTATCTTTCAATTCCTTGAGACTATGGCACAGGAATTTCTCAATGCTCAGCTTAAATATAGCAGAGTGTTTGGCTCTCCTGATGAGCTAGGTTTTTTTTCTCTTATTAGCATTTGAGAGCTCTGGAATTAATTATGTTTCCCTCTTGGACCCTACTGCCAGGAAACCACATGTTATTTTATGTTCAATTGCAATAAATTTCCCCAGTCTTGGCTTTCAGTTATATCACTCTTCCTTCTTAATTATTTGGCTTTTGCCTTATTTCTGTTATGCTAAATATATGTTGAATGAACACATATAATTGAATCCATCTCAAATCCTTTCTGGAATCAGATGGATAGATGGATGGATGGATGGATACCTGGATATAGGGTTGCTCTGTATTTTTTTTCATGAATGATTTGTTTGATTTTATTTAATATAGTTTCATTTTAAATTCCTTTCTAAATTTTGATGGCAATATAAAATGGTATTTTAAATGAGGAATATAATACCATAAGACCCTACTTCTAAAGGGTTTTTATTTATCCAAGTTTGTTTTCATCTTTGCCATGAACATATATAGTACTAAACAAATAGTTAAAGAATCATAATTTTATATTCTAAGTGTTTGAGTTAACATTCAAAGTTATTTCCTGATTGATTCAAATATTTGCGTATAAACTGAATGAAAACAAAGCTAGAACATGGCCAACATATTAGATTTTCAGCAACAATATTTGTTGCTTACAAATATGCAGGTACAAATCTGTAGAATTAATGTCACTTCATTTTATTTCTTACAAAATTCATCATTCAGTGTAATACCAATGACACTCCACAATTCTACATAATTTCAATAGTAAGTCATGTTCAAAATTCTTGACTCTTTGCTGAACTGTATTTTTTTAATGGTACACATTGCAGAGCTCTAGGGGCACCATTCACATAGGCTGTGATGTGAATGGAGGTCTCTTGTTTTTTTTTTTTTTCCGCATGGGCAGGCACCGGGAATCGAACCTGGGTCTCTGGCATGGCAGGCAGGAACTCTGCCTGCTGAGCCACTGTGGCCCACCCAACGGAGCTCTCTTGAGTTGAGAATTCAACCTGTACAACCATACAGAGTGATCCTGGGGTTGAATGGATGTATGTGTGAACGAAATGATGGATATATAGATGATGGATGAATGGATGAAAGGATGACTGGATAGATGGATGGATACATAGATAGATGATAGTAGATAGATTACTAGAAGAATGGATGCATTAAGGTAACATTTCCTAAGACTTGGCAACTAATAGATGTGGCTATGAAAGAGGGAGAAGTCACTGAGAAAAGTTAAATCTCTGAATCATTAAGCAAACACCTGAGTAAGACAGTACCATATAAAAGGCCATTTATAGGTCGAAGATAAGTTTAACGTTTGGTCTGTTGAGTACAAGTGCTGTGGAGGTACACAGTTAGGGGAATCTGTGTGCCCAAAATTTCTATCTAATGGCTTGCCTGCCCCCTTCAAAAAGCAGTGCCTATCTTCAAAAATCCCAAATGCCCAGTGTTCCTTCCCACCCAGGGTTCAACTTCCCTTTACAAATAAAATACTGAATTAGAAGAAATAGAGAATGACTTTATTATAATCTTGCGTGGCCCCATCTACCATCCAAACCCAGATCTTCCAACAAAGAGAAAAGGCCTGTAGGATAATCATGAATGATCTTAGGCAGATCAATAAAACTCAGTACTGCAACTTGGGCTCTAAATTCCGTGAAATTTAGGTACCAAAACTCTTACTCTTGCTGATTTACAAATTCAAAGCAATGTCCGTCAAATTTCCACCAGCCCATTTACAGAAATGGAAACGCCAAATGAAAAACTGATATGGAATGGCAAAGGGCCATAACCATCTTGAAATTAGCCAAAGTTGGAGGATTCAACACTTTCGGATTTCAAAACTTACTTCAAAATTACCATAATCAAAATGGTATGTTGTATGGTATGTGAATATAACTCAATAAAATTGCGTTTTGAAAAAATGGTATGGTACTGTATAAGGATACACACATAGAGCAAAGGAATCGACTTGAAAGTTTAAAAAGAAGCCATACATCTATGGCCAACTGATTGTAATAAAGGGTGCTAAGTCCACTCAATGGGCAAAGAATAGTCTCTTCAACAAATGATATTGGGGAAACTGGATATTTTCATACAAAGAATGAAGTTGAACTTTTACCACATACTATACACAAAAATTAACTAAAACTGGATCGATGTCTTAAATATAAGAGCTAAGACCACAGAACTCTTAAAACATAACAGAAAATTTTCAGGACCTTGTATTAGAAAATGGATTCTTAGATTATGATACCAAAAACACAAGAACTAAAGGATAAAAAATAGATAAATTGGACTTCACTAAAATTAAAAATGTTTCTTTATCACAGGACATGATCAAGAATGTGAAAAGACAACCTACACAATGGAAGAAAATATTTGGAAACCATGTATCTTATAAAGGTTTAATATGTAGAATATATAAAAGACTCCCAAAACTCAATAGCAAAAAGACATTCCAGTTTAAAAATGGACAAAAGACTTGACTAGACATTTCTCCAGAAAGGATATGCGAATGGGCAAGAAGCACAAGAACATATGCTCAACGTAATTGGCCACTAGGTAACTGCAAATCAAAACCACAATGAGATACCACTTTACACCTACAGGATGGGTATTATTTTGAAATGAAGAACAAGTGTTCACGAGGCTGTGGAGAAATTGAAACTCTTATGCATTGCTTCTGGGAATGTAAAATGGTGCAGTCTGTGGAAAACATTTTGGCAGCTCCTCGAAAAGTTAAACATAGACTTACCATATGACCCAGCAATTCCACTTTTAGGTACATACAACAAAGAACTGAAAGCAAGGACTCAAACAGATACTTGTATACTAATGCTCATAGAAACATTATTTAAAATAACCAAAAGATATAAACAACTCATGTCCACTGACAGATGAATGGAAAAGCAAAATGTGGTCTATCCATTCAATGAAAAACTATCTAATCATAAAAAGGAATGACATTCTTTATTGAGACCTGTCACACACCATAAGATTCACCCTTTAGAGCATACAATTCAGTGGTTTTTACTGCATTGCCAAGAGTTATGCAGCCATCACCATTATCTAATTCCAGAGCATTTTTATCACCCCCAAAAGAAATATCCATAACTGAATAATCTAAAACAATTCTGAGCCTTTTATAATTTCAGAACTTTTCCATTTTGGAGGCTTCTGACATATTAAAAATGAAGAAATTCCAAATAATAAATTTAATTTATAAATTTATAAAGAGGATTTAATTTATAACATTTACAAAAATTTAGATACTGACTTTTAACAAATAAACTATTAAAAATACAAAGGTACAATGCAAAATGACCAAGTTATTTACAAGATAATTATAGGATCTGTTTTTTAGAAAAAATGAATTCACGGAATACCACAGACAAAGTTAATTCAGTAAGGAGACACAGATGTAACTTTGAGGATTAGCCTCCTGAGAATCTAAATTGGAGAAAGGGAGACCCAGTCACACATAGCCCTTTCCCCACCATCACCCCATCCCTACCCATCCTAGCCTAGCTAAGGTTGTTTTGTAATTATGGAACACTGTATTAAGTGATATTGTCCAAAAAAGACTGCTTTTTATTACCCACCCCTCCTTAGATCCATGCCAATTTTCTCAATCTCCTATGCCTACATGTCCCTACAAATTGCCTGTGGTGCACATGCCCACAAGCTTCAACATTTGTTTACTAATAACATATAGGAAGGAAGAAATTGAGGCACTTCTTGGAAAATGGTCTGTGGTAGCCAGCTTTCAAGGTGGAGAGGGGACAATCCCTCTCTTGAAGTCAGAGTAAGGCTTTGTGGGAGTAAAAGGGATGAATCCTAAGAGATTTATCCTAAGAGAGATGAATGGCCACTGAAGTGTTTTAAACAAGTGACATAATTAAATCATTATTTTTGAAAGCATGACTCTGGCTGCCACATGGAGAATAGGCTAGAGGGGAACAAGTATGAAACCTGGGAGACTGGAGAAGTTATTTTCTATAGTCCAGGCAAAAGATGCAGTGGTAGCTTGGATGATGAGTGCCTAAATATTTGGCTTACCCACTGAATGGATGGAGCCATTTATTGAAATAGGAAGAGAGGTGGGGAGAGTGAATCAAGAGTCCTCTTTTGTCCCTGTAAACTTTAAGATTCCCAGTAGATATTCAAGTTGAGATGTTGGATAGAGAGTTGGTTCGATAAGTCTGGAGCTCAGGAAAGAGGTAGGGGCTGGAGATATAAGGGAGGGGAGGGGTGGCACATGCACATCAGAAGGCATTTAAAGCCAAGAGACTAGAGAGGTCATATAGGAACTAAATAATCCAATATTTAGAGGTTGGAAAGAGAAGATGTGAGCAAAGGACCCTGAGAAAAAATGGCAAATGAGGTAGGGGGAGAACCAGGAAAAGGCATTGTCCTAAAAGCCAGTTAAATTATGCAGTTTTAAGACAAAATAAACTTATGAAGCATGTAATAACATGGATGAACCTAGAGAACATTATGCTGAGTGAGACTAGCCAAAAACTAAAGGACAAATACTGTATGGTCCCACTGATGTGAACTGACATTAGAGAATAAACTTGGAATATGTCATTGGTAACAGAGACCATCAGGAGTTAGAAACAGGGTAAGATAATGGGTAACTGGAGCTGAAGGGATACAGACTGTGCAACAGGACTAGATACAAAAACTCAAAAATGGACAGCACAATACTACCTAATTGTAATGTAATTATGTTAAAACACTGAATGAAGCTGCATCTGAGCTATAGTTTTTTTTTGTTGTTTGTTTTTATATATATTTTTTGTATTCTTTATTTTTATTTTTTCTCTATATTATCATTTTATTTCTTTTTCTGTTGTCTTGCTATTTCTTTTTCTAAATCGATGCAAATGTACTAAGAAATGATGATCATACATCTATGTGATGATATTAAGAATTACTGGTTGCATATGTAGAATGGAATGATTTCTAAATGTTGTATTAGTTAATTTTTTTAATTAATAATAAAAAAAGCCCCCCCCCAAAAAAAAAACCAGTTAAAGAAAATGTTCCAAGGAGGACCAGCTATGCCAAATGCTGCCGAGAGACTGAAGATGAGAAATGAGAACTGATCATTAGATCTGGAAAGATGGCAGTTGTAGACGGCCTCAACAACAGCTTTGGTGGAGCGGTGGGGGTGAAACGTGATTTACCGTGAGTTGGGAAAAGAACAAGAAAGGAGACATTGGAGATAATGGGTCTAGACAACTCAACAAAGGAGTTTTGCTGGGTGCTATTAATTTCCTCTCCTGGTCCACACTCCACTCGTTTCCACCCTGTTCTGTGGCCAGATAGGCTTACCTGTATGGACCACACCATGGGTTTCTTACTCATCGCGGGTCTGGCATAATAAGGGAGGGAGAAAGGAAGGTGAGTTAGGGCATCCTCTGCCAAAGGTCTACACAACTCTCCGCTTCCAGTTCCAGTAATTGCTTCTTCCCTTCTGCTTTTGGGCCCCGGGGTAACAGTGCAGCTGTCACTAACCCCGAGTCCCTTCATTATGCCTCGTGTCTTCACCCCACCTCACCTCCTGCCCATGCCTTTGTAAATCATATATGTATTATATGCTATTAAATGTGAATAAACCCTGCTCGAATAATCCTAACTTGAACGTGTCTTCCATTTCCTGTTGGGACACTGACTTATACATGCTGTAAGCCAAGAATTATGCAGGTAGCTAGGAAACTTTTAAAAAGTTTCATTTTAGTATGGAAAATTTCAACATATATTAAAGTAGAGTAAATAATGTAATAAACCTCCATGGACCCATTTCCCAGCTTTAGCAATTAATTCATGGCCACTCTCCTATCTCATTATTACCCATTTCCCCACCCCACTCCTACTGGGTTATTTTAAAGAAGATCCAGGACATTATGAACAGTCACCCATAAATAGTTCAGTATGGATACTTAAAAAGTAAGAATTTCTTTTACGTAACCATAATACCATTAATACACCTTAAAATTTAACAATAATTCATTAATGTCCTCAAAATATCATCAGTGCTTAAATTTCCCTGATTGACTAATAAATGTTTTTCCTCTACTCAATTCATTTGTATCAAAAGCCAAACAAGATCTTTACACCCCTTAAGTCTCTATAGGGACTTAACGTTTGTGTTTGTATGTTGTTTTGGTTTGTCAATAAAAACAAAATAATAAAGAGTTACAATTTGATGAAGCAATTCCATTCTCAGGTGTACACCCAAGAGAAATGAACATACATGTCTGTATAAAAATTTATATATGAATGCTTATCGCAGTATAATTTATAATAGCTACAGAATGGAAACTACGTAAATACCTACCAAATGATGAATGGATAAATAAAATGTCATGTATCCATACAATGGAACATTATTCAGCAATAAAAATGAAGCACTGATACATGACACAACATGGATGGGCCTTGAAAACATTATACTGAGTGAAATAAGCCAGCCATCATCAAAGATCAGATATCATGTAATTCCATTTATACAAAATGTCCAGAATAGGCAAATCCATAGGTAGTGGGCAGGGGGGGGACCTAGAGGTCTGCCACCTTTCCCTGGGACCCACAAATACATCCCATGCTCAGGACCAGATGCATTAATCTGTGGGGTAAACACAAACCCCTAGTAGATAAGGAGACCACTGGGACATTCCTTCCCCTATTGTCCCAACATGTGTAAATATTCACTGGAGACAGTCTGACCTGGTGGGCATGTTTTATGACAACCAGCTCATATCCCAGTGGTACATCTGTCCCTGGTGGGGAGGGAGCAGGATCCCTTTACTGGGGCAGTGCACAAACACAAGACGGGGCGCTGTGCGTAGAACATCTCCATGGGTCAGCCACAGATTGAGACCCACCGAGGGGAAACCGGCTCCCACTAGTGAAGCTGACCTTGCTCCGTCTTCTTTATATGAGTAAAACTTCTTTCCATAAGAGCCTGTGAGAGTTGTGCTTTCACTAGGGACACCAATACCTGTATTGAAGTGGGTGACAACTCTTTAGGGGTCTCACCTTCTGACCAACAGCCTAGGGCTGGGATTGTAGGGGAATATGAGGAGTGAGTGCTAATGGACATGGAGTTTCTTTTTGGAGTGATGAAAATGTTCTAAGATGGATTGTGATGATAGCGTCACAGCTCTTTGAGTATACTCAATACCATTGAATTTTATATTTTATGCCTGAATTGTACAGTGTGTGAATTATACCACAATAAAACTGCTATAAAGTGATTTCTCTATAGAATACAACAGAGTTCTGTCTTCTCCCTTGCCTTCTCCATTTTATGATCTATAACTTGTATGATGACAGGAATGCCCTACTAATGAAACTGCAGATTACAAAAAGACAGTAGAGAAAACTAATAAGTGGTATTATTAGAATCAGAACTGAAGCAACCCTTATATCCCTTGATACAAGAGATATAACCCTTTTATCCACCTTACATGGCTCAGTTTTACAAAGGCCCATATAAAGAGGCATAATATAGCATCTAGAAGTAATTAAATAGGAATTTCCACTTGTGTTTGTGTCTACTGAAGGACTTTAAAGGGGATTTGTTTTATAAACTATTGCAATTCTTCTTAAATCCCCCTTCTCTCCTCAACAATTCTTCGCTCCATGATTGGTCTTGAGCCTCTCATTTACAAAACTCCAAAGCTGTATGTAAAGATCAAAATGCTTTAAGGCTAGAGTAACAGAATGTACACATAGTCATGGCTTAAACAATAAGGAGTTTATTACCCAACATATCAAGCAGTTTACAAAAGGAAGTTCTAGGGGTGGTTAATTCAGGGGCAAATAATGTTAAGGATCCAGGTGCTTTCCATCCTAACTCTCCCTTCCTTGGGAAGTCAGCATTCCTCTTTGGGCTCGATTGGGCATGGCTGCAAGATGACTGCTTCAATTCTAGGTGTCACATCTTCACCTAACCTTCCTAGAAGAGTTTCTCCTATATAGTATAAATTAAAATACATATCAAGCATATATATTTAATATTCAATATTAAGCAGGGAATAAAAACCTTTCCCAGAAGGTGCATTACAAACCAACACCTGGTTACTGGCGGCAATAACGGAAGCACAGCCGGCTTAGATCAGTTAACATTCCTCCCTCAGGGACTGGGAAGGAGCCTCTCCTCCTCTGTCTTCAGGGAGAGGGTGAGCCAGAAAACAAAATCAGGACACATCAACAGGAAAGACGGGAGTGGAAATGGTTGTGAGCAGGCAATCAGCAGTGTCTGCCCAGCCTTCCTCCAATTTCAGCTTACATGACTTTTTTCTCTCTCCAAGTTCTTTATCAGTTTATTCTTTATTAATCAATTTAGCATCCCTGGCAGAGTCCTTCCTCTTTTCCTTCCACTGCTCAGGTCCTGTCCTTCTGTATTCCTTCTCCCTACACGGCCATCCTCGTGACCAGAAAGGGAACTAGCAAAGATAGGACTTGCCTCAGGTCTTAAGAGAGAGGCAAATCTGGGAAACGAAGGCAGAATTCTTGTTAGTGGATGATGGGACATTGATGAAGAACTGAACACTTTTAAGTGACTAAATTTTGCCTAGTGACATAAAAACTTCTCTACCAACTGGAACAACAGACTGAGCATAATTAACTAAAATGTAATCATATCTGTGGTTCTGCACAGAGGTTGAAACAATCAGCTGCATATGTATAAAGGTTCAAAACAGCATGAATAGAACTCAGCAGGAAGCAGTTTATGTGCAAAAGACTGAGGAGGCTCAGACAGAAACCAAGGCAGTGACTCGGCATCGGGGCCAGGGCTGGGTCAGATGGCCTTCATGGGGGCATCATGTCCAGATCCGGTATGGTTTTAGCTCCACTCACCCCCAGCTCAGTTTAGAACTCCCCCGGAGGATCATGTTTGGTCCCAGGCAGTCCTGGAGAAGAGGCTGTTGACTAACTGGAGTGTTCCAAAGATGCCAGCCAGGATTGGTGAGCTGAGCAAAACCATGCCTCCCGAAGTGCAACTACATGAAGAGTACATGGTGGGAAAACGTGGGCACCACCTTTGCCTATCTGAAGAGTGGACACCTCCCCTGGAACTGCTCTCCCCACAACCCCACCTTCACATCCGAACAGAAACATCATCTCCTCCGGGAGGCTTTCTCTGACCATCACCCTCTCCTTGGCTAAATTAGTGTCCCCTGTCAAAGAGAGGTGGCAAGGAAATAATAGTTAAGGGCTCAGGCAGGCCTGGGCTCAATTCCTAGCTCTACTGCTTACTCGTTGTATGATCCTAGATAAGCTATCTCATGTCTCTGGTCTTCAATTACCTCATTGCAAAACTGAGATAAAAGTTATGACCTACCCTAGGAGGTAGGTGCTTGTCAAGCACTTAGCACAATGCATACCACATGGTAATGTTAGCTATCCTTATTGATATGATTTAACCTTTTGCTTCTCTCTTCAAACCTTGTAATTATTTGTTTAATAACTATGTTCTCCAATATACTGTGTGCTCCATGAGGGTACAGACCATAACTACCTTCACTAGCACATTTAACTAACATGTATTAATTAAGTCCTATCCTGTGCTCTGTGTCAAGAGCTATGTTTGCAATCATGAATAAAATTGGCACAGTGCCTTCCCCCAAGGACCTTATAGTCTGATGGGACAACAATTAAAAATGATCAAAAAGAAATTTTAAAATATGAGTGTAAAGAAGGGAATGAAGTTTCTTCATCAAATATTGGCCAAATGGTTCCTGCGGTGCCACTCTCCCACACAGAACAATTCTAAACCCTGAACAAAATATGAAAAGCAACCGTAGGAAGGCACTGGCAAGCAACTCAAAGCAGGCAGATGCTGGAAAAGAGTTAAAACATAAAATAAGGGATCAACACAGGATGAGTTTCTCTTTTTATGTGGCTTTTAATCTAAGGGAAGGCCTAAGTCTGTGCCAGACAAGACAGTAAAACTGGCTAGTTTGAAGAACCTGAAAACAGAGTTCGTGGTAACTTGAGTGATTAAAAAGTGAAGGGAAAAATCTCTCAGGGAGGGTGGAGCTACAAATTCTCTTTATAAACTCTGCTCAAATATCTGGCTGACACCTGAACTACGCGTGTACAGTGAAGATTCCAAATAGCCCAATTATGCCTAAAATAACTAACCTGAAAGTTCAGCTGCTGCTCAGCACAGAGGAGAGTCTGGAGTTTGAGATCAGCCAAGGAAACTGCCTCCTTTAAAAATAAATCAGTACTCTTCAGAGGAATATAAAAAAATC
This sequence comes from Tamandua tetradactyla, assembly GCF_023851605.1. NCBI lineage: Eukaryota > Metazoa > Chordata > Mammalia > Pilosa > Myrmecophagidae > Tamandua > Tamandua tetradactyla. Next base: position 13,726,489 of record NC_135327.1, on the reverse strand, counting down.
CACACCATCTACACTACGTCATTCGGTGTATTAGGGTATGAGCCTAAATTACTCAATGTGTGATATATACAGCATCTCCCACTGTGAAATGACCTTGTCCACTTCCTGCCTCCCACCAGCTATCCCTTTGTATAACACCTTGGAAGCATGCCCAGTTTTGGCTACCATAACCCCGAGCAATCTTGTTTCAAGATAAGAGCACATACCAAGATGTTCTCTGAACACTTCACGCAAGACCCTGGCACTCAGTCACCTTTGTTCCTCAGCCATTTTTAATCAGTAGAGCAGTTGCCAAAGGTGCATATATATGCGGGAGAACTTTTCATCATCTCATTGTTGGTCATGAGGTAGTTGCAGCTCTCTGTACATAAGTTCCTCTAATAAATGCATCTGGACTGAACACCCTGGTGTTTAGTGCCTCTTTCTTCAGAATCTTAACTGGCCCCAATGTAGGGCAGTTGAGGGAATCCCACCTGGGTCTTCTCCTGTTTCTTCCTGCAGGGTGAGTCCTACTGCTGGTTCACCTGGACACAACAGTTAGCATAGACAGCAGGATTCCAGATAAATGGGCTGGAGAAAAGAGGAAATGACACTAGGAAATCCCCCACTGACCACAAGGGTCTATTTGGGACTCCATCACACATCTCTCAGACATCTTGCACTGCCCCGGAAGTACAGTGATGACCCCCAGACCCTAGCAGGTCTCATCTATATGCTGGAAGGCAAAAGATGTACTCAGCTGGCAAGTAGGTGAAGCAGTAGGTAGCTGGGGCAGGGTGGCCCCCCTGTTGTGGGCAATAAAGATACCTACTAAAGCACAGTTAACAGCTGAGTCCAGAGTATGTAAACTAGAAGAAGAGGTGCAGTTGTAACAGGACATCAGATCACTTGCAACTTTGCCAGTTTCTGACATGGCAGGGAAGGTGGAAAAGGGGTAGTCTAGGCTGAATGCCTTGGTCTGCCAGTAGGCAAAAGGGGAGCAGTGTAGTTGACAATGGATGCTCTTAGGGTAGAGATGGAAATGGGACATAGTAGTCAATGAGCCAGCTAAGAAGCTTCTGATTGGTTCTTATGAATAAACCATACCCAGTCACCATTTGCGCTGATTTATGGGCAGTTATGAAAAGGTTAACAGTATGGATGGCCCAATGGGAAAGCAATAAATGGCTCATAAACAGGCGTCCCTGGTGGGAGACTGGCAAGATATCTGGAACCACCTACAATGCCCTGGGGTGGATGTTACAGTCTTGCATGTGGCCATATATCCGCTGACCTCCCTCCCGGGAAACACAGAAGCAGATATCTTAGCAAAGACCCAGGCAGTGGAACTGATTGATTATACAGACATAGCTCATTGGATATACTGGAAAGGGGGCACAAGAGTATTCATACAACATGAAGGCAGGCACAAATAGTTGGTTTGCCTATTTCCAGAGAAGACATTGAGAGAGTCCCCTGGGACTGCCCTATTTGCAGCCAAGTGCACCCAAATCTCTGCCCAAGGCACCCTGGCCATATAACAAGAGGAATTAAAGCTTTAGACATCTGGCAGGCAGATTATAACAGGCCTCTTCCAGGGTGCTGAGGGTACTGCTATGCACTTAACTGTGTAGACACTGTTAATGGTCTCATGCAAGCATTCCCCTGCAGACGTGCCAACCAAGCATCCCCTATCAACGTACTGCAGTGTCTACAAACAATGTATGGCATGCCTGGTGTTATTTTAGTGACCTAAGGTCCCAATCACCTTAATACAAGACTGGGTACAAAGGATGGGAACACATGGCATTTCATTTGCCTTATTGCTCTCAAGGGGATAGCCTAATAGAGAGGAAAAATGGCCCTCAAAAGAAAAGATCAAACTGTGCACTGGACAGACATCTCTGAGAGGATGGGCAGTACTCCTACCAGAAGCCTTCAGGAACTTTATGAATCACCCACCAGAGTGGTAGACAAGCCTTTGATAGGATTCTAATGTAATGTGAGCCCTTGGGCAAGCCATGAATGTATGGAAACAGATGGAAGAGGCATGGAACTCTGAGCTAAATGCCACCCAATATGGGATAACATTACAAACTCCTCTCACTATTATTCCAGAAACCAGAATACTTTGGGGTCTGGGTGGACAGCACCCAAAGGATGGATCAGGATTCTCCTGCCAATAAAGCTGGAGGCTTCCCTACTCTAGAACTAATGGTGACATTCCTAGACGAGAGAGGACCCATAGAGACATGGTGGCAAAGGTAAGGAGTGCTCAACTCTGAATGGCATGTCTGTGGCAATGGTGCACTGGATTACTGTTAACACTATTAACATAGACTGGCAGCTTCTCTCCCACCCCTGTAGCAGGATGAAAGTTATGGTATAGTCAGATATGGTGAGTCCATGCTTTGGCAGTGGTCATTGCTGAAGGAAGAACCAACCTAGTCTCATATTAATAGAAGGACAAGATAGCCCCACCTCTGTTCCTACGAAGTTCCTATGTTTTTGCTGCTAGGTTATGCTGCCTTTTATGGCTAACTGCTTATGCTAATGCTTAGTATACCACTGAAACAAAAGATGTTTTTAGCCTGAACCCACTACATGGCAGACATACACATTGCTCATCCAACTTGTGGGATTGTAGCCTCATGCCTTGGGGCAACTATGGAAGTGCTCCATCATGGGTCAGTCCACTTCGAGGTCATGATTGGGCAGCAGACCAATGCTGGATCCGAGAACAACAGAAGGAAATGTCAGCCTTGAGCACCACCAACACCATGGGTGATACAGTCACCCATAAGTGGAACTAACCAGGGCACAACCTAACTTTTCCACAAAGCCTTGGAAAGAGAAATCATTGGGGCACATAATGCCACAAAGGACACCATCTCCCCTGTCACTGGAGAGGTCCTATGTATGCCCAATTGTGGGATGAATTTATTTGGCTAACTCCTACCATGGGGATACTATCACAACCTACCTGCCTGTGCTGGCAACAAAGAAACTGCACAAAAGACCATGAACTAATTGTTACTAGATATCTGGGCTGTCTGACTCTTGAAACATGTCCTAACTAGCAATGACTGGCTTGCTGAATGGAACTGACGTCCTGGCATCTATTGGAGTCCCTCTAACAGTACGTGATGGTTATGCAGCACAAACACATAGTTGTGACTACCACCCAGGTGGATGGGCAATGTACTCTAAGCTTGCCATGAATGCACTCTAGCACTTTTAAATGAGCCTATTTGGAGAGAGAAGTGGAGCAGGTCTGTATTTTCTTGGTGGGATTATTTGATCTTTCTTTTTGTTCCCCAAGGAGGTATTATTGACATCATGCTCAATACGGGAGCCTCCCAAAAGTTTATAACCATCCTCAATGACACAGACTCTCCATACTCAATCAAGAAACTGCAGCTGTGCCCAAGGAGATGCTACAAAACTGCATGGCCCTAGATATTCTCACTGCAGAATAAAGAGGTTCATATACTTTATGAAAAACTCAGTGCTGTGTCTCCATTCAAGATAAAGAAGCCAAAGTGAATAAGTGCTTGGCACACTTTCAAAAACAAATCGCAGCTCATGGGTGAAGACTCATGGTCTTTCAAATGAAATTCTTGTTGCACAGGATGGAATAGCTTGTGGAAAACACTGCTGAGGAGCCTTGTGCACTTGTATATATTGTTGGTGCAGGTTCTTTCTCCAATATTCTTCAGAAAAAGGTAAAAACAGCATTACAAGCTATATCCCCATCCTGCCCGTGGCCCAAGGACTCTTGTGGAAGAGGGAGCATGTGAGATTGTAAGGGTCAGTCAGGGGGGTGGACTGTGTGCACACACAGTCTCTCTTCCCTGATGGAGGATTGATCTCACCCCTGCCATCCTCCTCAGACATCCTTTCCCATGGCACCGTGGAAGCATGCCAAGCTTTGCTGATAGAAACTTGAACACAGCCTGAACCGAGCACATCTTGTTTCGAAAAAAAATGCACACACCAAGATGTTTTCCTAATACTTGTTCACAAGTATTACTTAGCCACCTTTGTTTCTCAACTACATATATTCATAGAGCAGTTGCCACAGTTGCGTACATATGCGAGGGAAGTACTTGCCATGCTGCTGTCTGCTGTGAGGTAGCTGCAGCTCTCTGCTCAAAAGTCCCCCTAATAAAAGCTGTTGAACTGATGACTCTGCTATTTAGTGCTGCTTTCTCAGAATTCAACCAATAGCCAATGTAGGGCGGTTTGAGGCAGTCCCAGTTGAGTCCTATATTTCTTCTTTGGGGGCGAGCCCTATTGCTAATTCAGTAGCTGAATTAGCAATTAACCTAGTCAGCAGGATCCCAGATAAATGGACTGAAGAAAAGAGGAAATGACATTAGAGAAATCGCAGGGTGCCTCTCTTATACATCTGGAGACCAGTCCGGGAATGTGGTAATACCCCCAGAACGCTGGCAAGTCTCACCTATAAGCTGGAAGGCTAAAGATGTACTCAGCTGGCAAGTAGGTAAAGCGGTTGGTGGCTGGGGTAGGGTGGCCCCTGTTGCGGGCAATAAAGATACCTACTGAAGCACAGTTAACAGCTGAGTCCAGAGGACATAAACTAGAAAAGGTGCAGTTGTAACGGGACATCAGATCACCTGCAACTTTGCCTGACATGGCAGGGAAGGTGGAAGAAGGGGAGTCTAGGCTGAATACCTTGGTCTGCAAGTACGCAAAAAGGTGTGGGAAAAGGCTCCCTGAAGTGAAGGTCTGGGCTATAGCAAAGGTCCCTACTGGCATGCAACTACATGAAATCCTTTAGAAAGTGAGAGTGAGTCCAAGGATTCAGTCAAGGCAATCAGCTCAGAGGACGAGGGAAGGGAAGCATCTCTGCACGCTCAGCCCCTTATACACAATGAGGCAAAACAGACTAGACTAGCGGGAGCTCAAGGATTCCCTCTGCCAGCAAATCAACCACACTCCATCTGGGATTATACCCTGGCAGAGCTGACTGACAGTGCAAGATGTTTCTGCCAAAATCCTACAGAGGCACTGACAGCGTGGCTAGTAAGGCTGTGGGACAGTGGAGCTGATGGGACGGTCTTGGCAGGAAGTGAGGCTGAAAGGATGGGTTATATCACCACTCATCTAACCATCAGTCAGTGCTTATATGGGATGTGGGAAGTGCTGGGCACATATACCTTAATTCATTCAGTCACTAATACCTACTGCGATGTATGGCCATCGGGGGAGGGGGAATGCCGGGATATGCCACCACCCTCTAAAAAACAATTGAAGAAACATAAGCGCTACTGAGAGAGCCAACAATACATGTGGCCATTTATGCCCCACTCTTCCCAAGTCCTGACAACACCACTTTCATGGCAGTCATGAGGATTAAATGATTAAAAGTGGCACCTCCTGATTGGAATGGGACCTTCTTCCTATTCTATGTCCTCTTGGTGTATGACAAGCCTTGTTGAGATAGGACAGATCCAGACAGATACCAGGACATCCAGAGTCTGGAATGCTATTTGGGAGAGTGAAATTCAGAGAATAGGAAAACTGTTTTCCCCCAAATCCAATGCAAAAAAGGTTTCCTGTAGCTGAAAGCTGGAATGGTGCAGGAAAAAACCAACGAACAACCCAATGCTATCCTACTGAAATACTGGAAGGGGCTGAAGCTAGAACAGCAGTACACTGAAGGGTCCCACAGACAAGGGATAGAACCTGCTGCCCCCACCCCAAGGAGGAGGATATTTCATATATCACGATAGGAGAATTTCACCTAAGCTTGAGAGACTGGAAGGTGGTGCTGCAGGACGAACCAGTTGGGAACATGACCAGGGAGAATGATGGCTATTAAAGAATATCACCTGCCTGGGGGACACAGAGAAAGATCTGTGACTATCTTGGACTTGAAAAGGTACATGTTATCTAACCAGCCCAGATTCCTTTCAATGGCCCAGTTTGTATGAAAACTAGATGGAATGTTCTCATACCATAGATGACTGGCTTGCTTGATTGGAGCTGATGTCCTGGTACCTACTGGATTCCCCTTAACAGCACATAGTGGTTATGTGACACAAACACATGGCTGTGGCCTCCACCAGGGTGGATGGGCGACGGACTCTTAGCTTCTCCTGGATATACTTTAGGATATCAGATATAATTCCAGTGCCCTTCAGTGAGTCTATGTGGAGAGGGAAGTGGTGCAGGCCTGTGTTCTCTTGGTGGGATTATTTGATATTTTCCTAATACTTACTCACAAGCCCCTAGCACTTAGCCACCTTTGTTCTTCAACCATAGATAAACTGTACAGAGGCTGCCATAGGTGCAGACATACTTGAGTGAACTTCTCGCCATCTTGCTATGTGTTGCAAGGTAGCTGCAGTTCTCTATTCATAAGTTGCCCTAATAAATGCATTTGGATTGATCACTCTGGTGAATAGTGCCTATTTCTTCAGAATCTCAACCCGTCCTGATGTAGGCCAATTTTGGGGCAGTCCTAGGAGGGTTTTCTCCTGTTTCTTCTTTAGAGGCTTCTCCTGCTCCTGGTCATTGGGATACAAAACTCAACATGAGAACAAATAGAAAATATTGGCCTACCCAAAGAGAAAAGATAATCAAGATACCAACACCCAGAGAATCCAGATGTTGGAATTATCAGAGAAGTATTTAAAAATATTTATTATAACTATGTTCAAGGATGTAAAGGAACAAATAGTAAATTGCAGCAGAAATATAGAAACTTTAAAAAAAAAAAAAGAACCAAATCAAAATTCAAGAACTGAAAACTACAATATCTGAAATTTTAAAATTCACTGGAACAACTTAATAGCAGATTGAAGGTAATAGGATAAAAAGAGTAAGAAAGCTCAATAGAAAGCATCCATTTTGAAGAACAGAGAGAATTAAAGATTGAAAAAGCAATGAACTGAGTTCAGGTACCTATGGGACTATACCCAAAGGTCTAACAAATATGTAATTGGAATCTCAGAAGGGGGAAAGGAGCAAATGGAGCAGAAAAAATATATATTTAAAGAAATGATCAGAATTTTCTCAAATTTAGTAAAAGATATGAATGAACAGATTCAAGAAGTTCAATGAACCATAAGCAGGATAAATAGAAAGAAAACCACACCTAGCCACATCGTAACAATTAAGAGAAAATCTTGATAGCAGCCACAGAAAAATATCATATTACATACAGCGGTACACTGATTTGAAGGAACAATGATCTGTCAGAAACAATGGAGGTCATAAAACAGTGTATCAACATCTTTCAAGTATTGGAAGAAAAAACTGGATTCTACATCCATCAAAAAAATACCATCAAGAATAAAGATGAAACAAAGAAAGGTTTGAAGAAGGTGTTAAGGTAGAGCATAATGGGCATGGCATGGAGGTAGGGTCCATTTGTGCAGATAAATGAAAGAAATCCATCAAGAATTTGACTAAGGGCAGGCCTCACTGAGAAGGGGACATTTGAGCTGAAACCTGAGGGATGAGTAGGCATCAGTCTCGGGAAATTTCCCATTCAGTACTATACCTTAGTCCAGTACAGCGACTGGCAAAATGAAAGAATGGATGAAAGAAAAGCTGCATGTGAAAAGGATTAGACCGTTTCTTGACAGTTTTAGAGGCCAGAACTGAGGTCAACAGCTGGAAGTTACAGGGAAGCAAGAAAGAGTTATCAATTAGCATTTTGATAATAGAATGTAATGATGACAAGATCTCTGAGGTATGGGACAACTGACTATAGAGTTAAAAAAAAACAGTGCAAGCTGGGAGACAGAAGGACTGTCATATAACCTACCCCACCCAAGATTGTCAGGGACGCGGTAAACCCAACTCAGGTACCAAGTAGGCAGGTTTCACCTGGCAAGTGGTCTAAGATTACAATAGTGGTTCTTAGGCTTCACCGTGCATCATAATTATTCCGTGAGCTGGTCATAGTTACAGATTCCTGAGCCCCACCACAGAGTCTTCTTTAGTATGACAGCGGCAGGATGTTGACTCTACGTTTTAATATTCTACAGGTGATTTTTATTCAGGTGACTAGAAGATAACACTCTGAGAAACATACCCTCATCACAACACCTGGCCACCACCCTTTGGTCTTTTAGCAACCAGAGAAGAGGCAGGTGAAGTAACTAGACACCCCAACAGGAGAGGAGGAGACTCTAACAAGAAATCCAGATGAGCACTTCCCTGAAAGGCATTCAGTCACCAAGAATTGTATTATGAAAGGCAATCTGATGGCAGACAGAAAAAAAAAACATTTATTCTTACTAAAAAAAATACTATATCACAGTAAGTGTACTTCAGGCATGTCAGTTTCATAAAGTATCAAGTAATAGGTTTCATTTTGGCTTCTGGCTGCCAATAAGAAGAAATTATTATTTTATATCACAGCAGGTGCCACAGTGGTCAGCTCCAGGTTTGGTTCATTTAGTGGCTTCATGGTTCACCAAAGACATAGATTCTTCCTAGCGCTCTGCTCTGCACCGTCGGCCTCTCCTTGGCTGGCCCCCTCCATTTCAGCAATGTGGCTGCCGCAGTTCCGGGCATCATGACTAACATGACAACCTCCAGCAGAAGAGGGGCTATATCGTCCCATACAGATTGCTTTTAAGAATCAGTGAGGACGCCTTCCTCGGAGGACTCCTACACTGACCATCAGCGGTCAGAACCGAATCACATGCCTCTTCTAAGCTAATCACTGGCAAGGGACTTGTATTATTCAAGACTGACTTAGACAGATCAGACTTCCTAAAATCGCACTGGGGAGGAGTGGACACTGGAACAAAACCCAGGCTTTGCTTGTAGGCGAGGGGGAAATAGCTTCGGGTAAGGCAAACAATAGACCCTACTATACAATATTTCTTCATATTTCCTACTTGAGTGTAAGAGATGAAAAATCAAGGTCTTAAATTTATTAGTTCCCATTCACTCATTCATTTATCCATTCATAATTATGTTCCTACTATGTGCCTGAGAGTGTGTGACAGGTAATTATACAGCTGTAAATAAGACAGGGAAGATTATCTCCCCCAGGGTAAATGTACTTTAGTAGGTGTTTTGATGGTGTAACCGCCAAATATTACTTAAGAAGGGAAAACACTTCAAATATTATATGATTCCACTTCTATGAAATATCTAGAATAAGCAAATTCACTTAGACAAAAAGTTGATCAGAGGTTACTAGAAGCCAGGAGTAGGGAGGAACAGGCAGTTAATGCTTAAAGAGTACAGCATTTCTGTTTGGGGTAATGAAAAAAGATTTGCTAATGAAGGGTGGTGATGGTAGCACCATATTATCAATATAATTAATATAACTAACTTGAACACTTAAAAGTGGTTAAAATAAAATTTTCATGTTATATAATACATGTTACCACAATGAAAATTAAAAAGAAAAAATGGTCCATGTTGGGCAGGAAGTGAATATATGATGGAAAACAAGAAGAGGGCTCCAGCTCCTGGCCCTTTCTGAGCAAATTCCCCAGCCTTTCCCAAAATGAAACAGACATGTGAGCAAGTACAACTTGCTCCATGAGAATATAGCAAAATCTACAAAATGTGCACATGCAAATTCTGGGTGATGGAATATTTCCCACAGATATATTTAAATACATACACATTATGCATTTGCACATTGATGCTACCAGCAGTATAGTTTGTCATACCAAGAATGGGACTAATACAAATGTCCATCATGAGAAGATTGGTCAAATAAAATTTGAACTTCCGTATAACAGAATACTCAAGTCATTAAATAGATGAGCCAGATTTGTATGTGCTGATATGGAACCATCTCCAACTTCTATTGTCACTCTAAAGTATAGAGGGCAATTTATGCTTGTGTAGTAATGAAGTGTTCTGGAAGAACAAAGAAGTTGACAAAGGACATGAATATATACATCAGAGAAGTTCAACAAACACCAAATACGATAAATGAAAGAAATCCATCAAGAAACATCATAGCCAAACTACCAATAGACAAAGACAAAAAGAGAATCCTAAAAGCAGTGGGAGAGAAGCAACCTGTCACATATAAGGCATCCTCAATAAGATTAAATGCCAATTTCTCATCAGAAACTAAGGAGACCAGAAAAGAGTGAGATGACATATTTAAAGTGCTGAAAGGAAAAACTGTCAACTGAGAATTCTATATCCAGCAAAACTGTCCTTCAAAAATGAGAAAATAACAAAAAATTTCTAGATAGACAAAGCTGAGGGAGTTTGCTACCATCAGATTTTCCTCAAAAGAAAAGTTAAAGAGAGTCCTTCAGGATGAAATAAAAAGACACTAGACAGTAACTTGAAACCATAAGAAGAAATAAAGATCAATGATAGGGCCACCACATGGGTAAATTTAAATGGCGGTGTTATTATATTCTTGGTTAGCAACTCTACTTTTTATTTCTTACCTAATCTAAAATATAAATGCATAAAAATAATCATAATCCTATATTACTGGGCACAAAAAGTATAAAGATGTAATCTATAACAAGAACAACATAAAAAGGAGAAATGGAGGAATATAGAAGAAAGATTGTGTATGCTTTTAAAATAAAGTAGGTATGAACTATTGTCATGGTCAGGTTCATGTGTCAACTTGGCCAAGTTGTGGTACCTGTTTATCTGGTTGAGCAAGTGCTGGCCTGTCTGCTTCGATGAGGACATTTCATAGAATTAAATCATGATCATGTCAGCTGCATCCACAGCTGACTCCATTTGTAATCAGCCAAAGGGGAGTGTCTTCTGCAATGAGTGATGCTCAGTCTAATCACTGGAAGCCTTTTAAGGAGGATTCAGAAGAGACAGGCTCTCTTCCTGCTTCAGCTGGCAAGCCTCTCCTGTGGAGTTCATCCAGAACCTCCATTAGAATCGTTGGCTTCACAGCCTGCCCTGCAGATTTTGGACTCTGTGTTCCCACGATCACATGAGACACTCATAAATTTTATATTTGTGAGCGTTCCCTGTTGATTCTGTTTCTCTAGAGAACCCTAACTAATACATCTTGGTACCAGGAGTGGTTCTTAAGAAACAGAATCTTAAAAATGGGTTTTTATGAATGGTTTTCTATTCTAACTGGACTCAGAGGCACTAAGGTGTCTGATTCCCATAATCAGAATGACACTCCCAATCCATGGAGTGAGCTGGCAAAAGATAGTCAAAATATCATCATTCGATTCTCCTAATGGTTCACTTGTACAAAGCCAGGCTCTGGGGGATAATGTTTTTTTTTTTTTGGAGGAAAGGAAGGAAAGACAGAGAGAAGGAAGGAAGGATGGAAGGGAAACATTTTTAAACATTTTCTTGTTTTATTATATTTTGTTTGTTTGTTTGTTTTTTACATGGGCTGGGGCCGGGAATCGAACCGGGGTCCTCCGGCACGGCAGGCAAGCACTCCTGCCCGCTGAGCCACCGCGGCCCGCCCCTGGGGGATAATGTTTTTGACACCTTTACAGAGTTTTATAGAAATAAAAGGTATAGAGATTTTGGCTGGTTGTTGTTAGATACACTGGCTACATTCAGAAGTGAGAGGGATGCGCTTAAGACTTCAAACGAGAAGCTTAAGTGCCATCTGACGGATGTAGATGCTTCCATGAGTATCCTGAAGGAAAATCTTATTTCCTGTAGCCGTAGACTTGAGATATCTGAAAATTAGACTCAGAATCTTATTGTTAGAGTAGCAACTTTACAATGTAAACTGAAATCTCAATGTTGCATGGTGTCTGCCATTGCAGTGAGGGCATTGATTGGAAAGGAGTTGGACCCTGAAAAACGGGATGGTGATGTATGGATTGATAATGTTATCAGGGGTGAGGTTGAAACCCTTGATCATGCTGAGTCTTCTCTAGATAATCCTGTAAAACTTTGCCCTGAAGCAAATGGCTTGGAAGATATTTCTAATTCTTTTCATGACCCACCCCCACGACCCCTCATTTCTTCCAGACCTATAAGTAGACTAAAGTCCCAACAGGCCCCTAAAGGTGAGGTACAAGGTATCACACATGAGGAGGTACATTATACTCCAAAAGAACTGTGTGAGTTTTCCAATTCATATAGACATAAATCAGGGGAATATGTGTGGCAATGGATTTTAAGGGTGTGGGATAATGGTGGGAGGAATATAAGTCTGCATCAGGCTGAATTTATTGATAGAGGCCCATTAAGCAGAGATTCTGCATTCAATATTATAGCTCCAGGAGTTAGAAAAGGTATTAATAGTTTGTTTGGATGGTTGGTTGAAACATGGATCAAAAGGTGGCCAATATTACCTGAGGTTGAAATGCCAGAACTGCCCTGGGATAATGTAGATGAGGGGATCCAGAGCCTTAGAGAGATTTGAATCTCACAGTAGATTTATCATGCAAAGCCTGCTCTTACACCCCTGGAATGTCCAGAGGATGCACCTTTTACCAGAACAGTGAGAAATAAATTTGTGAGACTAGCACCATCATACCTGAAGAGCTCTGTGGTTGCACTTCTCTGTAGGTCAGATATTACTGTAGGAACTGCTGTCACTGAGCTGGAATCCTTCAACACAATGGGGATGACAGGACCCCGAGTTGGCAGAAGCCAAGTGGCAGCACTTAATCGCCAAAGACAGGGTAGACGTGGCTATTATAGTAGACAGTAAATTCAAAGCAGGAGTCAAAATTATGTGACTCACAGAGATTTGTGGCATTGGCTAGTAAATCATGGGGTATCTAGAAATACAATAGATGGGCAGTCTACTAAATTCTTGTTTGAGCTGTATAAACAAAAGAATTCTAGGTCAAGTGAACAGAAGTCTAACCTGAATTACAAAAAGACAGAGTCATGGCCCCTTAATCAATTTCCAGACTTGAGACAATTTACAGATCCAGAGCCCATTGAATGAAGGGGAGGTCAGGTCCCTTTGGGGGAGAACCCTGTTACACTGCCACAAATTTATACTGTTTATCTTCCTTCAAGCCTTCCCCAAGGAGACCAATGGACTTTTACCAGGGTAACTGTGCATTGGGGAAAAGGAAATGATCAGATATTTCAGGGATTATTAGACACTGTTTCAGAAGTGACATTAATTCCAGGGGACTCAAAACGTCACTCTGGTCTACCAGTCAGAGTGGGGGCTTATGGAGGCCAGGTAATCAATGGCATTTTAGCTCAGGTCCCTCTCACAGTGGGTCCAGGGGGGCGCCGGACCCATCCTGTAGTTATTTCCCCAGTTCCAGAATGTATAATTGGTATAGACATACTGAGCAACTGGCAGAATCCCCACATGGGCTCTCTAACTCGTGCAGTGAGGGCTATTATGGTGGGAAAAGCCAAGTGGAAGCCACTAGAACTGCCCCTACTGAGTAAAATAGTAAATCAGAAGCAATCCCAGATTCCTGGAGGGATTGCAGAGATTACTGCCACTCTTAAGGACTTAAAGGATGCAGGGGTGGTGATTCCCACCACATCCCCATTCAACTCTCCTATTTAGCCTGTGCAGAAAACAGATGGGTCTTGGAGGATGACAGTGGGTTATCGTAAGCTCAACCAGGTGGTAACTCCAATTGCAGCTGCTGTTCCAGATGTGGTATTATTGCTTGAGCAAATCAATGCATTCCCCGGGTACCTGGTATGCAGCTATTGATCTGGCAAATGCTTTTTTCTCAATAGCTATTAGTAAGGACCACCAGAAACAGTTTGCTTTCAGCTGGCAAGGTCAGCAATATACTTTCACTGTCCTACCTCAGGGGTATATCAACTCTCCAGCCCTATGTCATAATCTTGCCTGCAGGGACCTTGATCGTTTCTCCTACAAGACATCGCACTGGTCCAATATATTGATGATATCATGTTAACTGGACCTAGTGAGCAAGAAGTAGCAACTACTCTAGACTTACTGGCAAGGCATTTGCATGTCAGAGGATGGGAGATAAATCCAATAAAAATACAGGGGCCTTCCACCTCAGTGAAATTTCTAAGTGTCCAGTGGTATGCGGCATGTCGAAATATACCTTCTAAGGTGAAGGATAAGTTGCTGCATCTGGCCTCTCCTACAACCAAAAAAGAGGCACAATGCCTAGTTGGTCTTTTTGGATTTTGGCAACAACATATTCCTCATTTGGGTATGCTACTCTGGCCCATTTATCAAGTGACCAGAAAAGCTGCTAATTTTGAGTGGGGATCTGAACAAGAGGAGGCTCTGCAACAGCTTCAGGCTGCTGTACAAATTGCTCTGCCACTTGGGCCGTATGATCCAGCAGATCCAATGGTGCTGGAAGTGTCAGTGGCAAATAGAGATGCTCTTTGGAGCCTTTGGCAGGCCCCTATAGGAGAATCACAACACAGACCCTTAGGATTTTGAAGCAAAGCCTTACCATCTGCTGCAGATAACTGCTCTCCTTTTGAGAAACAGCTTTTGGCCTGCTACTGGGCCTTAGTAGAGACGGAACACTTAACCATGGGCCACCAAGTTACCATGAGACCTGAGTTGCCTCTCATGAGCTGAGTGTTGTCTGACCCACCAAGCCATAAAGTCGGGTGTGCTCAGCAGTACTCTATTGTAAAATGGAAATGGTATATATGAGATAGGGCCAGAGCAGGTCCTGAAGGCACAAGTAAGTTACATGAAGAAGTGGCCCAAATGCCCATGGTCTCCACTCCTACCACATTACCTTCTCTTTCCTAGACCAGAGCTATGGCCTCTTGGGGAGTTCCTTACAGTGAACTGACTGAGGAAGAGAAAACTCGGGCCTGGTTTACAGATGGTTTAGCATGATATGCAGGTACCACCCAGAAGTGGACAGCTACAGCACTACAACCCCTTTCTGGGATGTTCCTGAAGGACAGTGGTGAGGGGAAATCCTCCCAGTGGGCAGAACTTCGAGCAGTACACCTGGTTGTTCATTTTGCCTGGAAGGAGAACTGGCCAGAGGTGCATTTGTATACTGACTCATGGGCTGTTGCTAATGGTTTGGCTGGATGGTCAGGGACTTGGAAAGACCATAATTGGAAAATTGGTGACAAAGAGGTCTGGGGATGAAGTATGTGGATAGACCTTTCTGAGTGAGCTAAAAACATGAAGATATTTGTGTCCCATGTGAATGCACACCAGAGGGTGAATTCAGCAGAGGAAGGTTTTAATAATCAAGTGGATAAGATGACCCATTCTGCAATTACCAGTCAGCCTCTTTCCCCAGCAACTCCTGTCATTGCCCAATGGGCTCATGAACAAAGTGGTCATAGTGGTAGGGATGGAGGTTATGCATGGGCTCAGCAACATGGACTTCCACTCACCAAGGCTGACTTGGCTACAGCCACTACTGAGGGCCCAGTCTGCCAGCAGCAGAGACCCACACTCATCCCCCGATAGGGCACCATTCTCCAAGGTGACCAGCCAGCTATTTGGTGGCAGGTTGATTACATTGGACCACTCCCTTCATAGAAGGCCCAGCAATTTGTTCTAACCAGAATAGACATATACTCTGGATATGGGTTTGCTTTCCCTGCACGCAATTCTTCTGCCAAAACTACCATCTGTGGGCTTACAGAATGCCTTATCCATTATCATGTTATTCCACATAGCATTGCTTCTGATCAAGGAACACACTTCACAGCAAATGAAGTGTGGGAATGGACCCATGCTTATGAAATTCTCTGGTCTGACCATGTTCCCCATCATCCAGAAGCAGCTGGATGCATAGAACAGGGGAATGGCCTTTTGAAAACTCAATTATGGTACCAACTAGAGGGCAATACCTTGAAAGGCTGGGGTAATGTTTTCCAGGAAGCTGTATATGCTCTGAATCAGCATCTGATCTATGGTGCTGTTTCTCCCATAGCCAGGATCCATGGGTCTGGGAACCAAGGGGTGGAAATGGGAGTGGTACCAATCACTATTACCCCTAGAGATCTACTAGGAAAATTTTTGCTTCCTGTCCCTGCAACCCTGAGCCCTGCTGGTCTACAGGTTTTAGTTCCAAAATGGGGAGTGCTTCCACCAGGAGAGACATCAATGATACCATTGAACTGGAATCCAAGACTGCCTACTTGTCACTTTGGGCTACTTATGCCACTGGATCAACAAGCCAAGAAGGGGATTACATTATTGTCTGGGGTGAGTGACCCTGACTATCAGGGGGAAGTAGGACTGCAACTACATAATGGAGATAAAGAAGAGTTTTCTTGGAATATAGGAGATTCCCTAGGGCGTCTTTTAGTACTACCATGCCCTGAGATTAAAATCAATGGAAAACTGCAACAACCCAATCCAGGCAGGACTACCAATGGCTCTGAAACTTCAGGAATGAAGGTTTGGGTCACCCCACCAGGCAAAGAACCACGGCCAGCTGAAGTGCTTGCTGAGGGTAAAGGGAACATGGAATGGGTAGTGGAAGAAGGTAGTGATAAATATGAACTTTGACCACATGATAAGTTACAGAAATGAGGACTGTAATGCTGTTTTGTTCATGTTATACTATTGAAGTTGTAAGATATCAAGTTTAAGAATGGATATTACCCAAGGATTTACACCCTATTCTGGAGAGATTTAATGTGTTTCCAGTTATATGCAGGACAGTTGAGTATTGTTAGGTGAAAGAAAAAAATGTGTTTTATTGTTTCTTATTTAGAAATTACGTATGGTTTAAGGTGGTATGTATAGCTGCCAAGTTGACAAGGGGTGGACTGTCATGGTCAGGTTCATGTGTCAACTTGGCCAACTGGTGGTACCTGTTTGTCTGGTTGGGCAAGTGCTGGCCTGTCTGTTGCGATGAGGACATTTCATAGAATTAAATCATGATCATATCAGCTGTATCCACAGCTGATTCCATTTGTAATCAGCCAAAGGGGAGTGTCATCTGCAATGAGTGATGCTTAATCTAATCACTGAAAGCCTTTTAAGGAGGATTCAGAAGAGACAGGCTCTCTTCTTACTTCAGCTGGTGAGCTTCTCCTGTGGAGTTTGTCCAGACCTTCCATCTGAGTCATCGGCTTTACAGCCTACTCTGCAGATTTTGGACTCTGCGTTCCTATGGTAACATGAGACACTTATATAAATTTTATATTTGTGAGTGATACCTGTTGATTCTGTTTCTCTAGAGAACGCTAACTAATACAACTATAAACTAGCAATTTATTAAGTTCCCTTTTGTAAAAGCCATTCCATTTTTGGCATATTGCATTCTGGCAACTAGCAAATTAGAACAGGTAGAAAGGGGGAAAACTCAACTTCCCCATTTAGAGAATTCCTGATATTCTTGTAAGCAGTGGGGACAACCAAATCAATAGGCCGAGCCCTCAATCTTGGAGTTTGTTCCTATGAAACTTATCCCCACAAAGGATAAGCTAAGCCTACTTAAAATTAGGCCTAAGAGTCACCCCCAGAGAATCTCATTTGTTGCTCAGATGTGGCCTCTTTCTCTCTCAGCCAACACGGCAAAATCACTGACTTCTCACTCTCTATGGGGACATGACACCCAGAGGTATAAACCTCCCTGGCAATGTGGAACAGAAATCCTAGAATGAGCTGGGACTCAGCATCAAGGACTTGAGAAAACCTTCTTGACCAAAAGGGGGAAGAGAGAAATGAGACAAAATAAAGTACCAGTGATTGAGAGATTTCAATCAGAGTCGAAAGGTTATCCTGGAGGTTATTCTTATGCATTATATAGATATCCCTTTTTTCAGTTTATGATGTATTAGAGTAGCTAGAGGGAAGTGCCTAAAACTGTAGGGCTGTGTTCCAGTAGTTATGTTCCTTGAAGACTATTGTAAATGATATAGCTTTTGCAATGTGACTGTGTGATTGTGAAAATCTTGTGCCTGATGCTCCTTTTATCTACAATATGGACAGATGAGTAAAAAATATGGATAAGAAATAAAAAATAATAGGGGGAACAAAGGTTAAAATAAATTGAGTAGACTGAAACACTAGTGGTCAATGAAAGGGAGTGGTAAGGGGTATGGCATGTATGGGTTTTTTTCCTTTTTTCTCTCTTTTGCTAGAGAGATACAAATGTTCAAAAAAATAATCATGGTGATGAATACACAACGATGTGATGATATTGTGAGCCATCAATTACAACCATGTTAAAATGTTTTTGTGTCAAGAATGTTTGCATGTCTGTTGTTTATAATAAGAATATTTTAAAAAATAATAAAATTAAAATTAAAATTAAAAATTGATAAAGTTGGTATCAATTCAAAATAGATTGTTATAGATTTAGGCTATAAAATGTTGACCCCATTATAACCACAAAGAAAATATAAAAAATATATATAGAAAAGGAAATGAGAAGAGAATTAAACTGTTTTACTACAAAAGATCAACTATATAAAACATGTATACCAGCAATGGAAGAAACGATGGACAAATAAGGTATAAGACAAACCAAAAAAACACCACAAATGGTAAAACGGCTTATATAAGTCCAGCTTATCAGTAATTACCTTGAATGTGGATGGATTAAATTATTCAATCAAAAGGCAGAGACTGGCAAAATGGATTTTTAAAAAAGTATGAGCCAAAATATATACTTTTTAGGACTTTTGCTATTGCCAAAGACACAAATAAGTTGAAAGTGAAAGGATATAAAATTATTATCTGTAAATCGTGACCAAAAGTGAGCTGGGATGGCTACAATAATATCAGACAAAATAGACTGTAAGTCAAAATTGTTACAAAGATAATTTTTTTATAAAAGAGTAAGTTCATCAAGAAAATGTAACAATTATAAACATTTATACACTTAATAATAAGATCCCAAAATACATGAAGCAAACATTGATATGATTGAAGGAGGAAACAGACAGTTCTACAATAATGTTGTAGACTTCAATACATCACTTTCAATATGTATAGAACATTTAAGTAAAAGATCAATGAGGAAAATAGAAGACTTGAACAATAATATAAATCAGCTAGACCTAAAAGTCATATATTGAACACTACACCCCAAAATGGCAAAATATACATTCTTCTCAAGTGCACATGGATCATTATCCTGGACAGACCATATGTAGGTCATAAAACAAATCTCATTACATTTTAAAAATAATTGAAATCATACAAAACATCTGTGGTGGATTGAATCATTACCCCACAAAGGACATGGATCAGATTGTAGTCTGTGTTCCTGTAGGTGTGACCAATTTGTGAATATGACCTTTTGTTATTAGTATTAAGGTGTGGCCAAACTGAAGCAGGGGGATCTTAATCCATGGGTCCATAGGCCTTACAAACAGATAAAATTTGAATGCGGTCAATCAGGAGAAAGCCACAAAAGAAGCTAGAAGTAGAAGCCAGAAATCAGAAGAAGCCAGAGAGGAGAGAGAGAGAGATTTCCATGTGACCAAGACAGAAATGAATCTATAAGCCATAATCAGAGCATGAGACTCTAGGATAAAGCAGACTTTGCCAACCACCTTGATTTTGCCCTTCTAGATTCCAAACTTGTGAGCCAATAAATTTCTGTTGTTAAGCCAACCTAGTATGTGGTTTTTGTTATAGCAGTCCTGGCAAACTAATACAGTATCTTCTCCAACAACAACAGAATGAAGCTAGAGATCAATAACAGAATAAAAACTAGAAAGTTCACACATGTGGTAATTATATTACACTCATAAACAACAGGTCAAAGAAAAAATCACAAGACAAATTAGGAAAGATCTTGAGAGCAATAAAAATAAAACGCAACCTGCCAAAATCTATGTGATGAAGCAAAAGCAGTCTCAGAGGGAAACTTATAGCTGTGAATGTCTACATTAAAAGAAGAGAAAGATCGCAAGTAAATAATTTAGGCTCACATTTTGAGAAACTAGAAAAAAAGAGCAAACTAAGCCAAAACGTAGTAGAAAGAAGGAAATAATAAAGATTAGAGTGGAGATAAATGAAATAGACAATAGAAAAACAATTGAGAGAATCAATAAAACAAAAAACTTGGCTTTTTGACAATGTAAACAAAATTGGGAAGCTTTTACCTAGACCAACAAAGAAAAAGAGAAAGAAAATCCAGATAACTAAAATCAGAAATGAAAGAATCTTGCAGAAATTTAAAGGATTATAAAAGAATAGAATGAGTACTTGTAAGCCAACAAATAAGACAATCTAGGTGATAAAGACAAATTCCCAGAAACACAAAACTTACCAAAACTGACTTATAATGAAATAGATCTCAAAAGACCAATAACAAGTAAAGAGACTGAATTGGTCATCAAAAACCTTGCAAAAAAGAAAAGTCCAAAGATAGATGGCGTTTGTACATTCTATAAACATCAAAAATAACACCAATTCTTCTCAAACTCTTCCAAAGCAATTCTAAGGGAAGAGAACTCTTCTTAGCTCATTATCTGAGGCCAGCATTACTCTGATACCAAAGACAAGTAAAGTTATCACAACAAAAGAAAATTGCACACCAATTTCCATTATATATATAGAGGCCAAAATCCTCAACAAAATACTAATAAAGAGAATCCAAAAGCATATTAAAAGGAGTATACACCATGACCAAAAGGGAGTTATCCTAGAAATGCAAGGTTGGCTCAATATTAGAAAATTGATCAATGCAATACACCACATTAATAGAATGAAAGAAAACAATCATTTGACCATCTCAATTGACAAAAAAGTATCTTACAAAACCCAACACCCTTTCATGATAAAACACTCAGACAAATAGAATAGAAGGGAACATCCGCAACATGAAAAGGGCATATTAAACAACTAACATTATTTTTAATGGTGAAAACTTTCCGCCTAAGATCAGAAAACAAGACAAGGATAGCTCTTTCACCACTGCTATTCAGTATCATACTGCACACTCTAGCCAGAGAAATTAGGCAACAAAAAGAAGTAAAGTATCCAAATTGGAAAGGAAGAAGTGAAACGATCTCTATTCACACATGCATAATCCTTTATATAGAAAATCCCAAAGAATCCACACAAAAACTAGTAGAGCAAATAACAAATTCAGCAAAGTTGTGGGGTAAAAATCAATACTCAAAAATCACTTGTAATGTTTAGACATGGTTAGAAATGATGGTTATTGTGAGTGTAATTAACAGTGCTGGAGTGTGAGTGAATGTGGTGGAAAACGGACATTTAGAATTAAGTATGTCAGGAAAACTGGAGGTTAACATACATGAAATGAAGATATAACAAAATGAATCTCGTGGTGGACGATGACTGTGATTAATTATACAAATATAATAAAGTTCTTTATATTTGAACTGAACCAATGTATGATACTATTACAAGAAGTTAATAATAGAGGGGCACATGGGGAAAAATATACCTATTACAAACTATGGACTATAATGGTTAACAGTAATTTCTTAATATTCTTTCATGGACAGTAACAAATGTGCACACAAATACTAGAGGTCAATAATAGGGAGGATATGGGGTATGGGATGTTTTGGATTTTCTTTTTTAGTTTTATTTCTTTTTCTGGGGTAATGAAAATGTTCTACAATTGATCATGGTGATGTATGTAGAACTGTGGGGTGATACTATAAGCCACAGATTGTATACTTTGGATGGATTGTATGGTATGTGAATATATCTCAACAAAATTGCATTAAAAATTTCCATTTGTGTTTCTATATACCAGCTATGAACAATTCAAAAAGGAAATCAAGAAAATAATTTCATTTATAGTAGCATCTAAAAGAATAAAATATCTACGACTAAATTTAATCAAGGAGGTAAAAGACTTATACAATGAAAACTTCAAAACAATGCTGAAATGAAAGAAATTAAAGAAGATCTAAATAAATGGAAAGGCATCCCACCTTCATTGATTGAAAGACTTAATATTTACATGATGTCAATACTACAAAAAGTGATCTACATATACAACATAATTCTTACAAAATTCCACACCCTCTTTTGCAGAAAGCCAATAGAAAAGCTAATCTTTAAATTCATTTGGAATCTAAAGGGGCCACGAATAGCCAAGTCGATCTTGAGAAAGAACAAATGTAGAGGACTCACACCTCCCAATGTCAAAACTTACTACAAATCCACAGTAGTCAAAACAGTGTAATTCTGTCATAAAGATACACATACAGACCAATGGGATAGAATTAAGGGACAGAAATGAAAACGTACAGGTATTTTGACATGTGCCACATACATTAAGTGAGAGAAAAAAACAGTCTCTTAAGAAATGGTGTTGGGAAACTGGATGCCCACATGCAAAAGAATGAAGTTGGACCACTTCCTTGCCTCATATACAAAAATTAACTCAAAATGGATCAAGAACTTAAAATTAAGATCTAAAACCATAAAACTCCTAGAAGAAAGCATGGGGGGAACTTTCATGACCTTGTTTTTGGCAACAATTTCTTAGCTATGACACCGAAAGCATGAGCAACAAAAGAAGCAAAATATAAAATGGACTTCATCAAAATTAAAAATTTTTCTATGTCAAAGGACATTGTCAAGAGGTGAGAAGACAACCTAAAGGGTGGGAGAAAATGGTAGCAAATCATATATCTAAGAAGAGTTTAATATCCAGAATATATACACAACTCCAACAACACAACAAACAAAATAGCAAACAACCCATCTTAAAATTGGGCAGAGGACTTGAATAGACATATCTCCAAAGAAGATATACAAATGGCCAATAAGTACATGAAAAGAGTCATTATCAGAAAAATCCAAATAAAAGCACAATGAGATACCACTTCACACACCACAGGGTGGTGATAATTTTGAAAATGGAAAATAACAAGGTGAGGATGCAGAGAAATAGCACCACTGACATTGCTGGTGGGGGGTATAAAATGGCGCAGCCACTATGGAAAATAGTTTGTTAGTTTCCCAGGAATTCAAACATAGAATTACCATATAACCTAGAAATCAAATTTCTAGGTATATACCTAAAAGAACCAATAGTAGGGATTCAGACAGATATTTGTCCATCAACGACATAATGGCATCATTTACAGTAGCCAAAAGGTGGGAGGAACCTAAGTGTTCATCTACAG
Organism: Tamandua tetradactyla; assembly: GCF_023851605.1. Classification (NCBI taxonomy): domain Eukaryota; kingdom Metazoa; phylum Chordata; class Mammalia; order Pilosa; family Myrmecophagidae; genus Tamandua; species Tamandua tetradactyla. The sequence goes on along the minus strand of NC_135327.1, from coordinate 13,703,542 downwards.
ACAAATAGATAAAACAAAATGTGGTATATACATCCAACAGAATATTACTTGACCATAAAAAGGAACCAAGCTCTGGTACATGTGTTGTTTTAGTTTGCTAGCTGCTGGAATGCAACATACCAGAAGCTCAACGGCTTTTATAAAAGGGAATTTAGTAAGTTTCTGGTTACATTTCTAAGGCCAAGAAAATGTCCCAATTAAAGTAAGTCTCTAGAAATATCAATCTAAGACATCCAGGGAAAGATATCTTGGTTCAAGAAGGCTGATGAAGTTCAGGGTTTCTCTCTCAAGTGGAAAGGCACATGGCAAACACAGCCAGGTTTCTCTCTTGGGTGGAAGGGCACATGGTGAACACAGCATCATCTGCTAGCTTCCTCTCCAGCTCCCTGGGAGGCGTTTTCCTTCTTCAGCTCCAAAAGTCGTCGGCCGGTGCACTCTCTGCTTCATGGTTCTGTGGTATTCTGTTGTTCTTCTCTCCTCTCTCTGAATTTCCTCCTTTCTCCAGAACTCTTCCTCTATAAGATTCCAGTAAAGTAATCAAGACCCATCTGGAATGGGTGACGACACGTCTCCATCTAACCCAATTTAACAACCACCCTTCATTGAGTCACATGTCCAGGGAGATAATCTAATTAAAGCTTCAAACATATAGTACTGAATCGGGATTAGAAGAAATGGCTGCCTTTACAAAATGGGATTAGGATTAAAACATGGCTTTTCTAGGGTACATACATCATATCAAACCAGCACAATGCAGCAACACGGATGAACCTGGAAGGCATCATGTTGAGTGAAATAAGCCAGAAACAAAGATTGTCTGATTCCACTCACATGAAATACCTAGAATACACAAATTCATAGAGACCAAAAGTAGATTACAGCTCACAGGGGCTGAGGGGAATAGCGGATGAGTTTTTGCTTAATGGTTACAGAGTTTCTGTTTGAGGTGATGAAAAAGTTTCAGTAATAGATGGTGGTGATGATTTACAATATTGTGAAAATAATTAACACCTCTGAATTCTATACTTGAAAGTGGTAATAAAAGAAAATTTTGAGTTGTATATATGCTACCTGTTCTAGTTTGCTAGCTGCCAGAATGAAACACACCAGAAACGGATTGGCTTTTAATAAAAGGGGATTTATTTTGTTAGTTCTTCAGAGGAAAGGCAGCTAACTTTCCACTGAGGTTCTTTCTTCCGTGGAAGGCACAGGATGGTCTCTGCTGGTCTTCTCTCCAGGCCCCTGGGTTCCAACAACTTTCCCCGGGGTGACTTCTTTCTGCATCTCCAAAGGCCTGGGCTGAGCTGCGAGTGCTAAGATGAGGAATGCTGAGCTGCTTAGGCTGTGCTACATTGCACTCTCTCATTTAAGCACCAGCCAATTAAGTCAAATGTCACTCATTGCAGCAGACACACCTCCTAGCTGACTGCAGATGTAATTAGCAACAGATGAGGGTCACGTACCATTGGCTTATGTCCGCAGCAACAAAACTAGGTATGCTCACCTGGCCAAGTTGACAACTGAATCTAACTAACACACTACCACAATAAAAATATATTTTTTAATTATAAGGGATATGATTTGCACAGAAATATGTGTGAGTTTAGAACCAATCCCTCCCCCACACTATCACAGTGATATTCAACACCCAGGAAAAGAAAAAGAATTCCATGTTCACACTTCATCATGGACTGGTTAATAAGGCCCTTCAGTGGTGAATGCATAACTGTGAGATTGTACTTGGAACCACTGTTTATTCAGGATGGATTGTATGAGGTGTGAATGAAACGGTTTAAAAATAAACAGAAGGATACAAGTGCAGGAGAAAATGTGGAGAGAGAGAGATGTTCGTATTCACTGTTGGTAGGGAAGTAGAGTGGTGCAGCCCCTCTGGAGGGCAGCATGGTGGCTCCACAGGAGGCTAGTGGTGGGGCTGCCGTATGAACCTGCAATCCCATTATTAGCTATATACTTGGAAGGACTGAAAGCAGGGGCATGAATGGACATTTGCACACTGGTGTTTATGGCGATAGTATTCACGATTTGCAATGGATGAAGGCATGAGGCATACAACTAGGTGAATGAAACTTGAGGACAGTATATTGGGTGAAATAAACCAGAAACAAAAGACAAATATTATAATGCCTTACTAATATGGACTAATTATAATTTGCAAACTCTGAGAATTGAATTAGAGAGCATAGGTTATCAAGGGAAGACTTATTTTAAAAGTTCCTAGATTGTAAGTTCTTACAGCAGTCACTTCTATTCCTGAGTTGTAACTGTTATTTCTAAATTCTGAGATGTAGATGTCCTTGTGTATAACCTGGTCATTCCCTAGAACTCTGGGTACATGTGTCACACCTGAGACTCAGAGCTAGAGTTCTGCAGCTATGAAAGTCAGCTTTACCCCATACAGCAACTGTTTTAAAAAAAAGCTGAAAAAGAGAACAAATTTCAATTAGAGATATGAATGAAGAAGCTCTGGTTAGGACTAAGGCAAATCAGACTAAAGGGTAAGGGATGATATTGACTGTGTTGTAAAACTTCAACTTCTGTGTGAGAGCAAAGGAAGAGGTGTTTATTTGGTGCAAAATTTATATTTTCTGTAGCAAACTAATTTAACCTGTATGGTCAATGTATTCGAACACCATAATTACATGGAACTTTGAATAGAGTGTGAGATATTGTTGGTTTGTACAAGTTAGTGTGATGCCCCAATACATTCCAGAGTAATCTGAGTAGAAAATTTTTAAAGTATTAGCAAAGTCCCATAGAAAATTTGGGAAAATGTAGAAATATTAAACTTCCTCACCTGGAGAATTCCTGATACTCTCTCAAGCACCAGGACTACCAATTTAATAGGCTGAGCCCTCAATCTTGATGCTTGCCCTTATGAAACTTATTCCTGCAAAGGCAAAGCTAAACCTACTTATGATTGTGGCTAAGAATCACCCCCAGCAAACCTCTTTTGTTGCTCAGATGTGATCTCTCTCTCTAGGCCAACTCTGCAGGTGAACTCACTGCCCTCCCCCACTACATGGGAATGATTCCCAGGGCTGTATATCTCCCTGACAATGTAGGACATGACTCCTGGGGATAAGCCTAGCCTTGGCTTCATGGAATTGAGAAAGACTTCTTGACCAAAAGGGGGAAGAGAAATGAAACAAAATTAAGTTTCAGTAACTGAGAGATTTCGAGTAGAAATAGAGTCAAGAGGAGTCCCAGGTCAAGATGGCAGCTTAACAACGTGCGCATTTTAGTTCGTCCTCCAGAACAACTACTGAATAACCAGAAACAGTACAGAACAGCTCCTGGGGCCACGTCAGTGACCAGACACAAAGCGTACCCCAGTCTGGACCAGCTGGACCAGCTGCGAGCACCCCCCAGAACCATGAGTTCCCAAAGCTGCGGCGGCCAGTGCCCCTCCCCCACAGGCCGCTTCCCAGAGGGGAAAGGAAAGGACTTTACCAGCAGCAGGGACTGGGCACAATCAAATGCCAATTGTGGAACTAATTAACAAATTCTGACTACTAAAAATAGGCCCCCAGCTTAGGTGAACCTGATCAAAGCAGAGGTTGTTCATTTTTGCCCCAGCACCAAGGGGGTAGGACTGACAGAAAAAGGGGGGAAAAAAAATAAGGAAACAGAGGTTTTTGTGGCTGTGTATCTACAAAGGCTTGACTGCCTGTGGATACAGTGGCAGGACTTTTCAGGCTGCAACTGCCCCAGGTATAGGCAGAAGTGAGCTCTTTTAGGGGCTTATCTGGGGCCTGTGCCTTCCCCTGGGGAGGGGTGAAGCCCCACCTAGGTGGAATCCCTCCATCAAGGAATTCAGACACCAGAGCTTGGTAATTTGAAGCCATTAAAACCAGCCTACAACCTCTCCTCTGTCTCCACCACGCCCCCAGCAGGGAGAGTCTGCCAAAGTTAAAGGTACCACATCATCTTATGCTGGTGGGGCCTGCAGTCAGACAAGTGCCACATACTGGGCAGGACAAGAAAAACAGTGCCCAGAGACTTCATAGGAAAGTCTTTCAACCTGCTGGGTCTCACCCTCAGGGAAAACCAATGCAGGTGACTCTTTCCTCCTGATAGGAGGCCAGTTTGGTCTGGGAAAATCTGACTGGGTTCTATAATATCTAAGTAGACCCTCCTAAGTGTGTGTGTGGGGAAGGCACCACACAGGCAGGGCAACAAACAAGAAAACAAGAACTGAAAAATTCTCCTCTGTTAAACAAAACTTAAGCTAAAGGTCCAGATACAGCTGAATGGAATGTCAAAGAACAGATAGACAACAAATTCATCCAGCAAGAAAACCCTAGATAAAAGAAGTGAAAGCGCTTTTTTTTTCTTTTTCTTTTCTTTCTTTCTTTTTCTTTTTTTTTGGTCTCAAGTAGGAGGCCTCCCCCTTACCCTCACCCCAGCCCCCCACCTTCACCGGCTTAAGCAGCTACCATGGCCGAGCTTCCCGGCGCGGCGTTGTCCCAGGCGGGTTGGTATCTTTCTGATGAAGGCATTGAAGCTTGCACAAGTTCTCCTGACAAAATCAATATAAATGACATCATCCCGATTGCTCTCAATACAGATCTAAGAACAATTGGCAAGAAATTCCTCCCTGGTGACACCAATGGTGGAAAGGTAGAAAAGCTTGAATGTCCCTATGTGTTGCAGATTCAAAAAATTCGCAATGTTGCTGCAGCAAAAGATAATGAAGAATCTCAAGTTGCACCAAGAATGCTGCATTTGCAGATGACTGATGGTCATATAAGTTGTACAGCAGTAGAATTTAATTATATGTCAAAAATAAGCCTGAACACACCACCTGGAACTAAAATTAAGCTCTCAGGCATTATTGACATTAAAAATGGATTCCTGCTCTTGAATGACTCTAACACAACAGTTCTTGGTGGTGAAGTGGAGCACCTTATTGAAAAATGGGAATTGCAGAGAAGCTTGTCAAAACACAATAGAAGCAATATTGGAACTGAAAGTGGACCACATCCTTTTGTGCCATTTGGACACAAGTGTATGTCTCATGTCGAAGTGGATAGTAGAGAACTTGACTGAAGAAAGACCTTGCAAGTTACTATGCCTGTCAAACCTACAAATGATAATGATGAATTTGAAAAGCAAAGGACTGCTGCTATTGCAGAAGTTGCTAAGAGCAAAGAGACCAAGACATTTGGAGGAGATGGTGGTGGTGGTAGAAGCAATCTCAATATGAGTGCTGGTGGTAATCGAAATAGGGAAGTTTTACAAAAAGAAAAGTCAGCCAAATCTGAAGGGAAGCATGAAGGTGTCTACAGAGAACTGGTTGATGAAAAAGCTCTGAAGCACATAACAGAAATGGGCTTCAGTAAGGAAGCATCGAGGCAAGCTCTTATGGATAATGGCAACAACCTAGAAGCAGCATTGAATGTACTTCTTAATAGCAATAAACAAAAACCTGTTACAGATCCGCCTCTGAGAGGTAAAGGAAAAGGCAGGGGGAGAATAAGATCTGAAGATGAAGAGGATCTGGGAAATGCAAGGCCATCAGCACCAAGCACATTGTTTGATTTTTTGGAGTCCAAAATGGGAACTTTGAGTATGGAAGAACCTAAATCTCAGCCACAGCAGCTTCATCAGGGACAACATAGATTGTCAAATACTGAGCAAAATGGAATAAAAGATAATAATCAACCAAGACATCTTCCTTGAAATGATAATAGGCAGCCAAGAAATGAAAAACCTCCTCGTTTTCAAAGGGACACTCAAAATTCAAAGTCAATTTTAGAAGGCACGGGATTACCTAGAAACAGAGGTTCTGAAAGACCAAATACTTCTTCAGGATCCGAAGTATGGGCTGAAGAGAGAAACAAGTATGATAGAACATATTCTAGATACGATAGAACTAAAGATACTTCATATCCTTCGAGTTCTCAGCACAATAATGGTGCTTTTAAGAAAAGAGATAACTCTATGCAAAGCAGACCAGGTAAAGGCCCAACTTATGCAGAGGCAAAAGAAAATCCACTTCCTCAAGAATCCATAGATTATAATTATCAAAAACGTGGAAAAAGAGAAAACCAAACAGCAAATCTTGATCATTTTTATGACAGGAAACCACGAACAATAAATAATGAAACTTTCACTGGTATAAAATCTAAAAAATATTTTGATGTAAATAGTGATTACCAGAATCCTGTTCGAACTAACAGTTTCATAGATCTTCCAAATGGAGAGATGGAAATGGCACCGAAGGGGAGGCGAATAGGACCTATTAAGTCATCTGGACCCATTCCAGCTACACCCTATGATGATAAAATATTTTATAATAGTGGGCCTAAAAGAAGATCAGGGCCAATTAACCAGAAAAAGTACTAGAATCATCTATTCCTATGGAGTATGCAAAAATGTGGAAACCTGGAGATGAATGTTTTGCACTTTATTGGGAAGACAACAAGTTTTACCGAGCAGAAGTTGAAGCTCTCGATTCTTCAGGTATGACAGCAGTTGTTAAATTCATTGATTATGGAAACTATGAAGAGGTGCTACTAAGCAACATCAGGCCAGTTCAAACAGAGGCATGGGAAGAAGAAAGTACCTACGACCAAACCTCTTGAATTCCGAAGAGGAGGTGCTGGCCAGCCAAGACGATCAACTCGGCCAACCCAGCAGTTTTACCAGCCTCCTCGGGCTCGGAATTAATATGAAAAGAATCTTCCAGAAGAAATGAACCACTGACTGCAACAACCAGGCCAAAACTTGTTGCTAGACCTCCTGCTTTCCCTTCAGAGCAAGAGCAGTCACAGTGGATATTGTTATCTGAAGAAAGAGAAAGCAGATTTTGAAAGGAAAAAAAAAAGATTCAACTCTTACAAAGAATGGGAAAAAATACCAAGTTAAATAAAGCAAATACCAAGATTTTTTCTTCAGCCATCAATGAAACCAATGTGCTATTAAAAAAAAAAAAAGAAGTGAAAGCAATCTCCAGAATAAACTAATTAAGGTAATTAAATGCCTAGACGCCAGCAAAAAATAACAAATCACACTAGGAAAATTGAAGATATGGCCCAGTCAAAGGAACAAACCAACAATTCAAATGACATACAGGAGCTGAAACAATTAATTCAGAATGTACGAACAGACATGGAAAACCTCATTAAAAACCAAATCAATGAATTCAGGGAGGATATAAAGAAGGCAAGGAATGAACAAAAAGAAGAAACTGAAAGTATGAAAAAACAAATCACAGAACTTATGGGAATGAAAGACACAGTAGAAGAGATGAAAAAAACAATGGAAACCTACAATGGTAGATTTCGAGAGACAGAACTTAGGATTTCTGAACTGGAGGACGGAACGTCTGAAATCCAAAAAGAAACAGAAACTATAGGGGGAAAAATGGAAAAATATGAGCAGGGACTCAGGGAATTGAAAGACAATATGAAGCGCATGAATATATGTGTTGTGGGTGTCCCAGAAGGAGAAGAGAAGGGAAAAGGAGGAGAAAAACTAATGGAGGAAATCATCACTGAAAATTTCCCAACTCTTATGAAAGACTTAAAATTACAGATCCAAGAAGTGCAGTGTACCCCAAAGAGAATAGATCCAAATAGACATACTCCAAGACATTTAATAATCAGAATGTCAGAGGTCAAAGAGAAAGAGAGGATCTTGAAAGCAGCAAGAGAAAAGCAATCCATCACATACAAGGGAAGCCCAATAAGACTATGCGCAGATCTCTCAGCAGAAACCATGGAGGCGAGAAGACAGTGGGATAATATATTTAAATTATTAAAAGAGAAAAACTGCCAATCAAGAATTCTATATCCAGCAAAATTGTCCTTCAAAAATGAGGGAGAAATTAAAACATTTTCAGACAAAAAATCACTGAGAGAATTTGTGACCAAGAGACCAGCTCTGAAAGAAATCCTAAAGGAAGCACAAGAGACAGATACGAAGACAGAAGATAAAGGTGTGGAGAAGAGTGTAGAAAGGAAAACTATGAGTAAAGGTAAAAAGAAGGAAAATTAGATATGACATATAAAATCCAGAAGGCAAAATGGTAGAAGAAAGTACTACCCATGCAGTAATAACATTGAATGTTAATGGATTAAACTCTCCAATCAAAAGACAGTCTGGCAGAATGGATTAAAAAACAGGACCCATCTGTATGCTGTCTCTACTCAAAGGACACGAGGCCAAGGACACAAATGGACATTTACACACCAATGTTTATAGCAGCATTATTAACAATTACCAAGAGATGGAAACAGTCAAAATGTCCATCAACAGACAGTTAGCTAAACAAACTGTGAAATTTATATAAGATGGAATATTATGCAGCTGTAAGACAGAATAAAGTTATGAGGTATGTAACAACATGGATGGACCTTAAGGACATTATGCTGAGTGTGATTAGCCAGAAACAAAAGGACAAATACTGTATGGTCTCACTGATAGGACCTGACATTAGTGAATAAACTTGGAATATTTCCTTGGTAACAGAGACCATCAGGAGATAGAAATAGGGTAAGATATTGGTATTTGGAGTTGAAGGGATACAGATTATGCAACAGGATGGAATATAAAAACTCAGAAATGGACAGCACAATATTACCTAACTGTAATACAATTATGTCAAAACGCTGAATGAAGCTGCATATGAGAATGATAGAGGGAGGAGGGCTGGGGCATAAATGAAATCACAAAGAAAGATAGACGATAAAGATTGAGATGGTGTAATCTAGGAATGCCTAGAGTTATAATGATAGTGACTAAATGTACAAATTTAAAAAATGTTTTTGCGTGAGGAAGAACAAAAGAATGTCATCACTGCAGGGTGCTGAAAATAGATGGTACTTAATATTTTAAAATTTCAACTGTGTGAGACTAAAGCAAAAAAATGTTTCTTTGGTACAAATCTATACTTTAACTAATGCATCTCCTAATATAACTTATGTAGATAGTTGATTGAACACCTTAAGTACATAGAACTTTGTATAGGACATGAGATTTTGTTGGTTTGTCCAAGTGATGCCCTGATGAATCCCAGAGTGATTTGATCAGTGAGTGGAAAAGTATTTGCAAAGCCCCCTTCCAGGAATGGTGAGAATGGGGGAAAACTCAACTTCCCCAAGTTGAATTCTTGATATTCTCACAAGCAGTGTGGACAACCAAAGCTATAGGCTGAGCCCCCAGTCTTGAGGTTTGTTCATATGAAACTTAACCCCACAGGGGATATGTCAAGCCTACTTAAAATTAAGCCTAAGAGTCACCCCCAACAGAACCTCTTTTGTTGCTCAGATGTGGCCTCTCTCTCCAGCCAACACAGCAAGCAGACTCACCACCCTCCCCCTGTCTACGTGGAACACGACTACCAGGGGTGTGGATCTTCCTGGCAGCGTGGGACAGAAATCCCAGAATGAGCTGAGATTCAGCATCAAGGGATTGAGAAAACCTTCTCAACCAAAAGGGGGAAGAGGAAATGAGACAAAGTGTCAATGGCTGAGAGATTCCAAACAGAGTTGAGAGGTTATCCTGGAGGTTATTCTTACGCATTAAGTAGATATCACCTTGTTATCCAAGATGTAATGGAGAGGCTGGAGGGAACTGCCTGAAAATGTAGAGCTGTGTTCCAGTAGCCATGTTTCTTGATGATGATTGTATAATGATATAGCTTTCACAATGTGATTGTGTGATTGTGAAAACTTTGTGTCTGATGCTCCTTTTATCTACCTTATCAACAGATGAGAGGAACATATGGAATAAAAATAAATAATAGGGGGAACAAATGTTAAAATAGATTTAGTTTGAAATGCTAGTGATCAATGAAAGGGATCAGTAAGGGGTATGGCCTGTAAATTTTTTTTTTCTGTTTGTTATATTTTTCTGTTGTCTTTTTATTTCTTTTTCTGAATTGATGCTAATGTTCTGAGAAATGATCATGATGATGAATATGCAACTATGTGATGATACTGTGAATTGCTGAGTGTATGTGTTGGGAATGTTTGTGTTTCTTGTAATTCTTTTTAATTAATAAAAAATTTAAAAAATAAAAAGAAATAGAGTCATGAGTTCATTCTGGAAATATGCAAAGACTTACTTGATCTGGTTCACTGCTCCACTGGAGGCCAGTGGGAGTCAAGGGTAGTGGGTCTGATGAAGAGGGAGCTGCTGAAGAAGCTGCTGCCAGTCACAGGACAGAACCTCCGCTTCCAGCACCTCTTTACCGAGTTTCAGGAACAACCAAACATCCTGAGAGACAAGTAGACTTCCCGACCTGCCCCAACTGCAGCAGCAACGGCAGGGCCACACTCTCACCGCTGACCATGCCAGGGCCACCTCTCCCATGGCTGCAGTAGGAGGAAAAAACACTGGCAGGAGCTGTGTTGTCCTGCACAGCGCCCAGCCTGGCTCCTGGTTGCCCTTCTACTGTGTCCTGGGCCTCACGTTTCCTCAGAAGGGGGCAGCTCTGTCCTCCACTTGCCTTCCATTCAGGACACCTGTTTGGAGCTGAAGCTGGGGCTCTGTCCTGCTGCCTTGGGGTCAGTGTGGCACTGCCATCCTGCCCTCTCCAGCACAGCCCCAAGGCAGACAGTAGCCCCTGCCTCTGCAGGCACTGCCCTGTATCAGCTGGGAATAATGAGCCATTTGTACAAGAGGATCCTGGAACAGTAACATGTTATGCAGCCAGTGGACGGACCTGAGGCCTGTGCAAAAGGAAAGGCTGTTTCCACAGATGGGCTAATTTTGTACTAGAATTTGCTAACTTGTAATATGGAATTTTTCTTTTGGCCCATAATCAGGATTTCCCTACAAGTCACTTGGACACTGGTCACTTGTAGGAAATATAAACTCTAATTATGACAGCTACAGTGAAAAATAATTGTACTGCAATTAACCTATTTCATTTGGCTTTAATTTTAAAATGTTTGGAAAAAAGAGTCTGTTTGGGGGGGGATGGGACAGAAGGGGTGGGCAATTTCTTTTGTAAGTGTAAAATGAACATACATTGGATACCAAAAAAAAAAAAAAAAAAAAAAGAGTTCATTCTGGAGGCTATTCTTATGCATTATATAGATATCCCTTTTTAGTTTTTAGTGTATTAGAATAGCTAGAAGGAAATACCTGAAACTGCTAGGCTGTATTCCAGTGGCCTTGATTCTTGACTATGATTGTATAACTATATAGCTTTTATAGTGTGACCAGATGATTGTGAAAACCTTGTGACTGACACCCCCTTTATCTAGGGTATGGGCAGATGAGTAAAAAATAAAGACAAAAAAATAAATACTGGGGGCGGGGTCATGGATAAGGATTATGGGATGTTTTGGGTGTTCTTCTCTATTTTTTGTTTTCGAGTAATGAAAATGTTCAAAAATTGACTGTGGTGATGAGTGCACAATTAGATGATACTGTGGGTCACTGTATACTTCAGGTGATTATATGGTACGTGAATATATCTCAATAAAAGTGCATTAAAAAAATACTAAGGTCCTTCAGGAGGTTTCCTGCCCAGGTTCGTGCCTACTCTTCCATGACGCCTCCATCCCCACCCCTCACCCTTTACTCTCTCCACTTCTTTGTCCTTCCCAAATGGGCAGTGTCCCTCAGGTTTTCATTTTTTAGCCCTTGCTGTTCTCTCTGCCTAGGATACCTTTTTCTCTCTATGTCTGTTTCTCAAATTCCTACTCATACTTCAAGACCAAGCTCAAGTAGTTCAGCTACCTTGATTACTCCCTCTCTGTGCTCCTATTGTCCCCAGAATGTAAACTCTCAAAGCACCTTCTATGTCTCCTGGCACTTATTACAGGAGAAAATTAAGTGGATTTGATGGAGAGGAGATAAAGGAACTGGGAAGATGCAAAGGAGGGACGCGGGTAAGACTTTTCATAGTACATCTTTGTATATCGTTTGATTTTTGAACCATGTGAATTATTTCCCATTTGAAGACAATTAAAAACATGATAAAACAAAATAAAAGGACTGTTCTAGCTACTCTATGGACAACTACTCAGCAATAAAAGGACATGAAGTACTGATTTAAGCAACAGCATAGATAAATCTCAAAAACAGAATGCTGCATGAGAGAAGCCAGTCACAAAAGAATACAAACTGTATGATTCCGTTTATATGAAGTTCTAGAACAGACAAAAAGAATCTATGGTAACAGAAAGCAAATCGGTGGTAGTCTGGAGCAGGAGATGTCTACGGAGATTGGCTGGGAAGAGGTCCGAGAGTACTTTTTGGGTGATGGAAATGTTCTTTATCTTAATTATAGGGTAGATACACAGGTGTGTACATGTGCCAGGACTCATTGAACTGTACACTTAGAATGTGTACATTTTACTGCACATAATTTACACCTGAATAAAGTGGATTAGAAACAGATGTAGGCAAGAAAAAAATGTGAAAGTTTCTGGATTCTAGAGTTGTGGAATCCATCCACCATATTTGTGACCAGACTTGAGATGGTCTTGCAAGCGACTAAAGAAGGGGAAACATTCCAGGCAGGGGACGAAGGGCAGACAGATATGAGAACGTGCATGATATAAGAGGAGAACAGCACGATTCCTGCAGAGCTAGAGTGCAGGGCTCAGGTAGGCTGGGGCTATGGGAGATCTGTTTGGAGAGGTCCACTGTAGTCCAGACGTTGTGACCTTTGCTGCTAGGCTGAGTGACTGGATTTCAGACTCCCGACAAGGCGAATGAACAGAGGGTGCTCAGGTAGAAAGAGGTTTTGGGGGGTAGGGGGAGCTCCTCTGGCAGCTGTGGGATGGAAAGCTTAGAGGAAGAAGAGATTGGAGGCCTTGGTACCACTTTCACTATCCTCAGGCCAGAAATAAACCTCAAATGGCTTCACAAGCAACCTTCTCCCCATATCAAATTGCTGGAAACTGGACTGCCCCACAGCCTTGAACCTTTTCCCTTTTAGTCTGTTCACTTACTCTCACTCCTGGTTTTAAAAACATCCCAGCCTCTGCTGTCACCTACAAAGAGACTCTAACCAACCTCTTCCCAGGAAAGAGCTGAGGACAAGAATGGCAGCCAGACTGTATTGTGTGGTGGTGGCCCTACTGCTGCTGGCAGAGGTCTACAGCTTTGGAGAAGAGACCTCTGACCCCGGGATTGTGGCCAGGATCACCAGAAAAGGCCTGAAATACGGTAAGGCAGCTTGGTCGTTCCTCTTGATGTCCCTGTTGTCCACGAGACTGGGATAGTAACAAGGACAAGGAACCACATGATTGGGGGTCTGCTACCGCATGGCTTAGAAACCTTAGATATGTCCCTCTTTGGGCTCAGTTTCCCCTCAGAGGGTAAAGATGGGACTATCTCAGCATTTTTCCCAACATTTTTCTAACATTAGGTTTGCTAGGATACATGTTAAAAATGTAGATTCCTGAGAAACACTTAAAACTGGCTGGAATTTGGCCTGGGAATCTGCATTGTTAACATATGGCCCAGGCCATATTGAAAAAACAGAAGGCTTAACCACAACCACAGTAAGTAATTCCTTAAAAGCCTCAAGATATTCTGTCATTGCTTCCAAAATTTTATTGAATGAATTAATAACAATAATTGCTATTTCTCTAGCACTTTGAGTACATGAACCAATTTAATTCTCAGGTTCAAGCTGTTATCATTACTATCCCCCCATTTTACAAATAGGGAAACTGAGGCCCTGAGATGTTAGGGAACTTGCTTGGGATTATACCAAGAATCAGTGGCAAATCTTTGAATCAAGCCCAATCTATGTGATTCCAAAGCCTGGCCACCCAATTGTAACACTAAGCTGCATCCTACTAAATGAGCTAACTCAAAGTACCTTCTCTTTCTCCCCAGCCCGCCATCATGGACTTGCCAACCTGAAGAAGGAGCTTTCCAAAATCAGGTTGCATGACTTCTTAGGAAAATTTAGAATCAGTTGGATTGGATGGGTGCACTATGAGTTCCACAGGTAAGGTCTCCACTCTCTACCACAGGTGCTGCCAAGGAGGAGGGATGGGGGCCTAGGATCATGGAAGAGAGTGGTCAGGAGCTGGGATGGGGTCATCTCCTAAACTAAAGACAGAAGCATCATAGCCAACTCTTGGTGGGTTGCTTCTAGAAAGTGCTATATGTTTCTTATAATGTCAGTACAGAAGGAAACTATTAGTTTCCCAGCTGCTAAAACAAAAACTATAGAATGGTTTTAAACAATGGAAATTTATTGGCTGACAGTTTTGAGGCTAGAAGTTCAAAATCAAGGTGTCAACAAAGTGATGCTTTCTTCCCAAAGACTATGGCATTCTAGGGCTGGCTACAGGTGATTCTTGGTCCTTGACTTTTCCATCATATGGCAGTGCACATGGTAACATCTTCCCCCTTTCTTTTCCAGGCCATTAACTTCCAACTTCTGGCTGCTCCCCATGTTCTCTGTCTCTATGGCCTTCTCTATAAGGCTCCAATAATAGGATTTAAGGCCATCCTGATTCAGGTGGGCCGAATCTTAACCAAAGTAATCTCATCAACAGGTCCTATTTATAGGAATGGATTAAGATTAATAACATGGTTTTTGAGGGTACATAACTCCAAGCCCACCACAGGGACCCTTAGAAACCATTCATCAGTAGGTTGGATGTGCAGAAAGATCTAGTCCTTGATTTTTGCTCATCCAGGACTCTTGGATACTCTCCTTGTTGCTCAGATTAGGGATCTGAATGAGACATACCATCTACCCATCAAAGGCCCGTTAGGCGTCTGTAGTGAAGGGTCTTAAGTCTTCCCAGAACTTATTTACATTTTATTTGCACGTTCTTTCTATACATATATATCCCCAATAAAGAATAAAGCTGGGGGAGTGGGCGGTGCGAGGATAGTCCAGTGGTAGAATTCTCGACTGTCACGCGGAGATCCGGGTTGGATTCCCGGCCCATGCACGTCCCAAACAAGCAAGCAAACAAACAAAAAACCAAACAAACAAAAATTCAACAAATGGTCCTGCAATAAGGGGAGACTCACATGGAAAAAGAATGAAATGTGATCCCCACCATACAGTATACCAAAAAAAAATAAAAAGAAAGAAAAAGAGTAAAGCCAGGATCTTTCTGGTCTTGGGGAACAAGCCCCAGTTCTTCATATCCATTTCCTGAAGCACTTAACTTACTTTACCTTACAATCTTCTCTCAGCTTTCCTGCATTCAGTAACCAGGGGTCTCACCCTTAACTCTTTTCTTCATCCATTTCTTGGTTACATGGATTTTTCTTCCCCGGTCCTACCAGAGTCCAGATTAAGCCCTGGAGGATCATTAACCATCATTGATAGAAAAAGTTGGCTTGGGATCTACCCCAGGTCCCTTGAGACAAATCCTGAAGGCAGTGGGTAAACTATTCTAAAATTACACACACACACACACACACAAACACACACGCAATATCCAGGCCATGGCACTTGAGGGAGTTGCCCCTCCCCACAGCCCTAGAGCACCCCTCGTACACAGGAACCACCACAGGTTACTGTTGTCTGCTCAGACATCGATCACACCTGCTGCTGACTGTGCGCTTCTCAAGACCAGGGACTGAGTTTTGAATCTCTGTGATCTACGTATCTGGAGGGTTTGACAGAACAGGATTGTTATGAACGGTTGCTGAGTGACTGAATGAGTGTTGATCAGACCCGCCACTGACTTTAATGGCCACATGGGCCTCAAGGAAATGTAGATGAGTGCATCAGGCACAGACACTATATCAGAGACCAGCCAGGAGGGCAGAGGCTACACTAGGTATTTCAATGGAGGGAATTTGCTTCAAAGTGTTAGATGTGGTGATAAGCCAAATGGGAACCAATGAAATCATCCAGGTGTTAGTAAAACTGGAATCACTAGCGCCCCTCCCACTGGAGATGCAAAGACAGGTGGTGGTATTAGTAGAGCAGAGGGGCTAGGGCCTCTAGTTAGGAGGCAAGGTCATGAAGGAAGGGGTTGTCCAGCAGCATCTGGTAGCACTAAAGAAATGGAACCATTGCCATTGACACAGTTCTAGAGCAGAAGAAACACCCTGGCTTTTCCCTTCTTCACATCTGCTAATCTCTCCCTCCTCCCCATGCCTCCCATTGGACAATCCTAACTAAGGCCCATTTCAGAGGCGCCTTGGAAATGTCCATTGTATAGGCCAGTCCTTGTACAAAGGTCAGAGAAAGGGATTGACAGGGAGAGGATTTGAGAGCAAATGGGCAAATGGCTAGCGTGATATTTACCTGGAGGGCACCTGTCCCGTTTAAAGGGAGGCTCCTGCCAAGCTATACACTCTCTTTTGATTCTTTCAAAAGAATTCAGATATTCAGATTTTTTTTTAGTGCAAATATTCCAATTCTAAAATGTTGGCAAGTGAATCAAATTTTTAAAAAACAAAAGCACGTCTGTAGGCACATGTGGCACAGAGGTTATCAGGAGGTAATCTCTGATGTAAATGGGGACGCAAATTTACAATTCCTGGTGTGGGACTGTGGGGAGAGGATAGGCCCCTATCCTAGAGGCACTCAGACCCGGCTGTGGGGACCGACACACAATAGAATGTCAGCCACAGACCCCTCACAGATGTGAGGGTCAAGTGAGCAGGGGGGACAGGAGGCGCTATGGGAGGGCAGAGGTAACCAAGGAGAGAGGAAGGTCTTCGGTCTTGGAAGGTTGGAGCAGGCTTCCTGGAGGAGGTAAAGCCTGAGCAGAAAGATCTTGAAGGAAATGAATGAGATTATTTGATTGTCCTTTGAGGTTTAGATCAATAAGTTTGAAAAACAGAGTGAGAGGTTGGAGGGGACTCTGTGGACTCATTTAGGGGACTGAAGTGCCCCCGGTTTGTCTGGAATTGACAGTGTGCCTTCCTCCCCCAGCCTGAAGATCCAGCACTTCACTCTCGGAAACTCAGATTTGAGCTTAAACCCACAGAAGGGTCTGGGAATTTCCCTGTCCAACAGCTACATTTCTGTCCATGGGATCTGGAAGGTGAAAAAGGCTTTCATGTGAGTAGTGCTTGGGTTAGGACATGTGTCGGCTTTGGGCAAGGGCATGTCCTCCCACCCTCCACTTCCATGCCTGGGTTCTCAAAGTGCAATGTATTATGGGACACAGGTCTGACTTTCCCTAAGCCCATTTATCACCTGTGAAGTGGAGTTAATAATATCTCATTTCAATAGATGGATTTGTAGATTAAATACCCAAAGCAAGACATTTAGTAGTGTGCCTAGTACACAGAGACTACTCAATAAACATTGGCTGCTTCTACTGTGATAAACTGAGGCTCCGGGAGGATTCACAGATAGTGGGGACATGGGAGTCAAACCTGGGTCTGTGTTTTTTGAATCCTCTTCCTGGAGATGCCCCTGATTATACAATCATTTGCTTCAAATTTCTCCCAACCAGCCCTGTGGCAGGCACCTTTAATTTGAGTTTGGACAGCATTTCCACATCGTTTTCTCTGAACTTCAGCAAGGACAACTCTGGACGACCCACTGTCTCCATGACCCACTGTAACAACTCTGTTGGCAATATCAACATCGATCTTTCCAAAACCCTACGGTAAGTGAACCTACGCCCTCACGGGACATCAGAGCTGCGTCCGCATTCAGCTCACATAAGAGGCCTGTGATGGGGTACGAGCAAGATTTTAAGGCTAGTCAAGATGAGGAGTTGGCAAACCACAGTCTGCTGGCAAATCTGCCTGCTCCCCTTTGTTGTTAATAGTGTTATGAGAACACAGCCATGCTTATTTGTCTATGTATTAGCCATGGCTGCTTTAGCACTCTGATAACAGAGGTTAGTATTTGCAACACTATATGGTCTTATCTGGCCCTTAATGAAGAAGTTTGCAGATTCCTAGTCAAGATGCCCCTAACTTTTAGTGGAAACCTAGCACATCAATGTGTCTTGCATGTAGGGGATGCTCAGTGAGTATGAACTGAACGACGGCAGTCATCAGGCTGACCGCTACAGCACTGGGTTTTGTGGGCATCACATTACTCAGGTCCTGGCAGGAAGCAGAGCACACACTTCAAAGATTTAACTGACAATAACTTAATGAAGGGATACTAACTAAGGTGTGGGCAATGTTAAGGAAACCAACAGGAGATGTCCAAGCACTCAGAGACCAGCGACAGCATGGCGCCATTAGCAGCCCTAGAGTTGGAGGGAAGAGAGAAGAAAAGGATGTTAGCAGAGCCTGGAAAAGCTAGAACCTTGGAGAGGGGGCTAGTGGACAAGAGGAGAAACCATAGAGGATTGGAGACACTGCCAGAACAATGGTAGGCAGGGAGAGAACGGGATGCAACTGTCCAACTTCTCTTTCCTTCCTGCCTGTGCTTGCCATTAGCCCAAACGACCAGACGCCAGAGAGCAAGACCACTGAATCTCTAAGTGTCAGCCAGGCAGGACACAGAGAAGGGCAGAGAACGGAACCAGCAGAGGGAAGAGTGACAATAACCAAGCAAGTACCTCTTTGCTTGAAGTTAATTTGCCCAATGATCAAGTTGAAAGGAACAAAATGTCACCAGAAACTGGGAGCCCTTTAATTTGTCAGTCTCGGGGGAATTTCTATTTGGGGAACCCAGAGGCTGTTAGTCATTCATTAATTCAATTGACAAATGTTTTCCACATAAGTACTAGGGGTCTTGAACTCGAGTCTGCCATTTGGGAAAGGAAAATTTAGTTGAACCTGTATAGCTCCAAAGCACTGTGTCATTTTAATTTGATGTGTGAGAGTCCCCCTGTCTCTGGAGCAAAGCCATGAAAATCTATGTACCAAAAATAGACTCAGTGGGGCCAGCAAAATGGGTTAATTATTCTGTTGCAGTGGTAACTGCTGCATGGCTGCGGAAGTACGGATAGGAACATCAGAAAACATGGTCTTGACCGAAAAGGGGGAGTTCGTAGCTTTACTCATTAATTTATTCAACACATGTTTATTGAACCCTTACTATTCGCCAGATCCTGAGCTAAATGCTAGGAAAATAAGAGAGTGCAAAATAAACAGGGTCCCCATCCCAATGCAATTTATATTTTAGCGGAGGAGAGAGACGATGAATATTTTAATGTGAAATGAATTATCCTAAATGTAATTGTGATAACCTGCACAGCAGAATACTGAAAGCTAGAAATGTAGTGAGACTTAATAAGACTTTGGAACAGGGGTGATATATTCCAGGAAAGGAAATCTAAGATGAGTTTTGAATTCGAGCTGATGTGGGGCAAGCTTTCCCAAGGAGGGAGAAACAAGTAGAAAGAGCCTGAGGCGTGAAAAAGCTTGTGTTTTCCGAGAGATGAAAGTAAGTCAGCGGAGAGCCTGGAGAGGGGGAGGAGGGGAGGGGTTCTCAAATTAGAAGTTAAGGAGGTAGGGAATCAAGACTCTGAAGGACAGTGAGAGGCCATGGGATGGTTTTAAGAAGGAGGAGGGGTGATATGATCAGATTTTATTTTCTAAAAGATCTCTTCCTTTAGAAGAGATCAGAGCGGGGCAGAATGTATGCACGAATGCAGGGAGACCAAGGAGGATGCCGAACAGTTGTCCAGGCAAAAGAAGGTGATACCCTGGGCAGGTGATGGCAGTGGAGGTGGAGAGAAGGACTAGGTCCTGGCATATTTAGGAGGTTGGACTGAACTGAAACAACGAGAGGCACGAGGAGTTCAGGAGGACTTTACATAGTCTGATTCATAGAAAATCCCTTACTGCTCCAATCTCTTTTACTTTGATCCATGGTTGGAGAAGTCCCCATGTACAGTAGGGGACAGGAAGGTCTGGAAGCAGCACTCCAACTATGCCTGTCAGAGACACCAGCCGTCGTTTCTACTGCAATAGCCAGGGACTATAATCTGTTTGAGAAGGGGTACTGGGTACCAGAGTCCCAGCTAGGCACAGGGGACAGAGATCAGATGCTTTCTGAAAAACTCCAGGAAACACTTGTGTCTGATTTATCACATGATTTATTCAGCAGAAAATTAGAGAAGGAATCAAAAGGAGAGAAAAATCTAATTAATTTATGTTCTAGATTGCTAGCTGCTGGAATACAATATACCAGAAACAGAATGGCTTTTAAAAAGGGGAATTTAATAGGTTGCTAGTTTACAGTTCTAGGCTGAGAAAATGTCCCAGTTAAAGCAAGTCTATAGAAATGTCCAATCTAAGGCATCTAGGGAAAGATACCTTGATTCAAGAAGGCCGATGAAGTTCAGGGTTTCTCTCTCAAGTGGAAGGGCACATGGTAAACACAGTCAGGGTCCCTCTGTCATCTGGAAGGGCACATGGTGAACACGGGGTCATCTGCTAGCTTCTCCTGGCTTCCAGCTTCATGAAGCTCCCCGGGAGGCATTTTCCTTCTTCATCTCTAAAGATCCCTGGCTGGTGGACTCTGCTTCTCATGGCTATGTCATTCTGCTCTGCTCTCTCTGAATCGCCTTCATTCTCCAAAATGTTTCCTCTTTTATAGGACTCCAGAAATTAATCAAGACCCACTCAAATGGCTGGAGACATGCCTCCAGCTAATCCAGTTTAACAACCACTCTTGATTAAATCACATCTCCAGGGAGATGAACTAATTACAGTTTCAAACATTCAATACTGAATAGGGATTAGAAGAAATGGCTGCTTTTACAAATGGGGTTAGGATTAAAACATGGCTTTTCTAGGGTCCATACATCATTTCAAACCAGCACAATTTATAAGCTAAAAATAAAAAAAATCTCCACCACAAGCACACGTCCAACCAAATTTCAAAAGCAAACCTGCATTGCTGAGCATGACCAATAGAATATATACTGACATTTACTTAATCAGTCAACACAGAATGGTAAAGAAAACTTCATGGGAGAAAAAATTTTTTAAAAAAGTAATTCAACCAACATAGTTCTTTTATTTCCCCACCACCTCTTGCCCTCCCCATAGGAGGAAAAAGGGCCCGTGCAGGAAGGCCTGCCCTGGGCCATGTTCCCAGGGAGTGGGGGCCATGGTTGGGAGGGGCTCAGGGGGCAGCTTTATCTGAAGTGGGTGAGACTCACATCGAGAACGCCATGAGGTTAGAAGGCAAGGCTGCCTGTTCACTGCAGTCCCCTCAGCACCTAACACAGGGTTTAGCATGAAGGAGAGGCTCAGAAAATGTTTGTCAAATGACTGAGTGAGTGAGTGAACGATAATTGCTAGACTGCCAGATAAGTCGTTGAGGGAATATGGGGGCGGGTATACAGGATAGGTCTTACCCACTCTTTAAAATGTTTTTGGGTAGGCAATTCATTCATAGTTCATAATTTCACAGCTGCAAAACAGTACAGACAGAAAAAAATCACTACTCAAGCTTGTTCCCACGCCAACTAGTTCCAGTGCTGGAAGTAACCAATAGTACACTGCCTTGGGGATTGTTTCTGAGAGAATCCATGCCTGTACATCTAGATATTCTATTATTTTGCTTTTTACACGAATAGCAGCATGCTATAAAAATATTAGGTCCCTAGCTTTTTCATTTAATGATGTATGTAGAAGTCCCTTCACATCGAAACACAGGACCATCCTTTAAAAAATGCTCCATTATATGAAGACACTATAATGTATATAACTAACCCCCCACTCATGAACTTTTAGCTTGCAGATCTTCCCCCATCCCACTCCATACAAATAATGCTAAAAGGCTAATCTTGTGCATAACGTAATTTTGCAAATTATGGCAAATATATTGTAGCCTAAATATTTTAAACAGAATTGCTGGGTCAGAAAGTATGTGCATTTTGTAATTTTAATATATACTGACAAATTGCCTTCTAAGGATGTTTGAATCTTTCCACTCCCACTAGCAATATATGAGAGTGTCTATACTTTAAACCATTCCCAACATGGCGTATAGTCAAAGATTTAGCTTTTGCCAAGTAAAAGATGAATTATGTTAGTTTCAATTAGTGTTTATCTAGTCATGGATGATGGTGAGCAGCTTTTTGTGTATTTCAGAGCCACATATAGTTCATTTTTTCCAAACAGTCTATTCATGTCCATTCCTATCCCTTCAGTCCACCTTTTCCCCCCTCAAGACTTTTAACATCTAAATTCATCCAACTGCTTTAAGTTGCAAGTTAGAAAAAATTCAATTCAGATGTTTAAGCACTGAGGGACTTGACTGGCTCCCATATGACTGACAAGTCCATGGTTGGTACAAGCCTATCACTGGATCCAGGTGTTCCACCAGTGACACCGGGAGTCTCTCTGTCTCTTGGATCTGCCTTTTATCTCTGTTGGCTTCAGTCTCAGGGAGTGACCCTAACTCTTAGAGTGGCTAAGATGGTCTCCAGGAGCCCATTTATTTTGCCCTTAGTGCTTAAATCTCAGCAAAGGAGAAAAGTGGCTCCCACAACAAATCCAAGAAAAGCCCTGAGAAAAGCTGTGTTGGGTCACACGCCCAGCCCTGGACCCATCATCGTTGATATAATCAACTGAGCCCAGGCAGAAGGGCAGGGTCAGCCCCAGTGAAAAAGGACTGAAATGGGGAAGGAGTAAGTTTTCAAAGAGGGAAGAAAAGGATGCTGGAGAAATAAAATCCACAGGGGCACATCCTTAACAAACCCATCCTCAACCAGCCTACACCCACTTACTTTTCTGATTTGGGGATTACCATGGACCACCCTCCTTGGATTAAAGTTATCAAGCTGGGTCCCTTCTTGGACAGGATGGGGAAAGGACAGAGCCATGGCTAGCCCTCCTTTCCTAAAATAAGTTAATCAATAAGTGTAACTTAATCATCTTTGCTTCTCTCTCTAGGGGGATCCAGACCCACTTCCATGAAATAGTTGAAAAAAAGTTGATAAAGATCTTGGACCAAAAGGTAAACAATTGGATAAGCACACTATTGGCACGTACATAACTCATGTTCAAAAACAGTCTTTTCTCTTAAGTACCTTGACACTTGAATTTGCTAGGCAAAGCTGTTCTCATTTGTGGTACAAAGACAAATTTCAAATCATTACCGAGTTCCTACGACTACATTGGATAAACTAGCATTTGGAACCAATGGAATGCTTTCCGATTTGTAGCAGTAGATAATATTAGACACAGATGGGGAGAAATGAGTTTGGATCCCTCCCTCTCACCATACATAAAAACCAACTCCAGATGGTCTAAGGAGTTAAATGCCAAAACAAATCTTAAAATCTTTAAGGAGAGGGCGGGCCACGGTGGCTCAGTGGCAAGAACGCTTGCCTGCCATGCCAGAGAACCCGGGTTCGATTCCCGGTGCCTGCCCATGTTTAAAAAAAAAAAATCTTTAAGGAGAAAACTAAGTAAATCTTGCTTACCTTGATATAGGAAAATACCTCTTGAACAGGACATGGTAAGAAAATGTGAGGCACACTGGGAACGGCAGTGGGAGTGGCCCTAAGTGTCACTCACCTCTGGAAAAGCCGGGAGTGTGAAGGAAAAGAGGGGTCCTCGTCCATTTCCCTGTGTCTCTGGGCATGCTTGTGCACCCCCTGCAGCCTCTCCTAGTCTTGAGTGGAGTGGGGTCGAGGCCCCGACCAGAAGCGCTGGTGAGAGGCAGTTAGATGCTGTCACGGAGCCGCTGGCGCACGGCGTCTGCTCAGAGCACTCATCACTGCAGTGTCAGGGCCGGTTGTCAGGCGGGTTTCGCCCCTGGGACTCTTCCTGCGATGGTGAGCCACAGGCAGACACGCTGGATGTCAACCCCAGTTCTGCCACGGGGCTGGCTGTGAGGCTCTGGTGACCGGCTCACCTCTCTCAGCCACAGGATTCTCTCTGCAAACAAGGAATAAGCATAGCGCCCACCTCATGGCTGATGTGAGGACGGAATGACGTCGTACACAGGGACACTCATTGCCTGGCCCAGTGCACAGGGCGAGGTTCCTTTCACTGCCATCTGTGCTCTCTGATACCCACGAGAGCTGGTGGCTGAGGCCAGGGAGGGTTGTTGTCTCTGCCCTACCAATATGGGAATGGAGGGCCAGAGAAATGTGGATTCCATGTAACTGGGGCTGGGGGAGGCTGACCCTGCGGAAGGGACAGTTCAAGAGGAGATGGTCATTGGTTTCAGGCTCCATGGGGACAATGGACAAAGTGCTCACTGGCTGTGCAGGAGAGGATACCTGATCAGGGGGCTTAGCTGAGGACAGGTGCTGACCCCAGGGAGTCCACACACCCCAGGCCCAGGGACTGTGCTGGCAGCGCTGGCCTCACTCAGGGCTCAGAGGAGGCCATTCGGGTGCATGTGCCAGACGTGCTGTCGCCTGCTTGGAGCACGTACTCAACACTGATCCCAGAAAGGGGAAGCTTCCCTCAAAATGAGAGCTGAGGCTAAGTGATGTGAACCTTGGTATTAAATCATGCAGAAAACAGAATCAACAAGTGATTCCCTAAACAGTCCTCTTCCTCCTCCTTCTTACGTCAAGGGAAACTCTCAGTTTGAGACTAGTGAGTCCTGAATACTTCCCTTTGTAACAAAAAGCTGGCAATAACTATCCAGGCAACAGGATCTACAGAGACATCCTTAGTGTTCCCTCAATTCCCTTGTATTCATTTTTCCAGCTTATCCTATTCATGACAAGGGATCCCAGTTTTCCACTGATGAGAGCATATAAAGTTGCTCTGTGTTTTGTCAAGCCTAGGCAATTCTTTAGAGGCTGTATTGGCGTAGAGCAAATAAGGAGTAAGTAACGACAGGAGCAAAGTGGGAAAAGATGAATCCCCAGGATGGTATAGGAATAGCCGAGGTTAGGGAGCTGCAGGACTAGGGGCTTCCTGGACCTCCCCCAGCTGGAATCCCTGCCTTCCCCAGGAGGAAGCTAGTGGAGGCTGAGGAATGGGATGCTTGGGTTGACCCTCCTGCTGGCTTTGCGTCGGCTCCCTCTGGTGGTCGCAGTAGGTACTGCCTGCAGACCAGGCCACACTCCTTGCTGGGTCCCTCATCTTCCCAGATGGCCTTGGCCATGTCGTGGCAATGGTTTCAGGCATCTGTGAGTAGGCAGAGGAGGCAAAGGGGCTGGGGAATGGGCTGGTGGACCCAGAGTCAAGAGCTGCCTCCTGTCCTCCACGTCTCCCCTCTGCGCTCTAAGAAACACCATGTGTCCTGCACCACCTGCCACGGTAACTGCCGAGACACTGAACTGAGGACCGTGAGAACAGGAGGCCCTGGGCAGTATCGACTTTACCAGCATCTGCTTTTATTGTGTGTGCCCCAAATCCCAGGAGCTTTAGCCAGGCCCAGCTGCGTGAGACCAGCCCAGATGAGCCAGTGACCGGTTCGGTGTGCTGATGGGGACAGTGACCCCTTCCCCCTTCTCTCCACCCCTCCACATGTGCCTGTACAGGGCGGGGCCGTAACTATGGGTGCTGGAGTGGGAGTGGGGAAAGTGACACCTTGCCAAGGAGAGAGGAGGGGTTCACCTGGTGTTCTCACCCAATTCGGCAGATCTGTGGTGTGGTCAGGACGGCAGTAACTTCACGTCTGCAGCCCTATCTTCGGACTCTGCCAGGTTTGGAGCCCCTTACTACCCTGGGTGTCATCAAATGCCACAGTGCCCAGCATCCCAGAACCCTCTCACCTCAAGGGGCCTGGAAACCTTCCCCATCCAATATCTCTCCATCCTACAGAGTTAGACATGGGGTGTCCCACTCCCTGGTGATCTGCTGTCTGGGGGTAGTGGAGGGAGGGTGGTGGATGAGGGGATCAGAGGTTATTACTCAGAAACCTGCCAGAAGAATGAGGAGGTGGGCCGAGGATTACAAATGCGTGGTGGAATCTAGGGTTGGCTGTGGCCTGGCTGCTGTGACCTAACAGGCATGCACAGGGCTGCCAGGGTAGGGCTAGGAGACCTCCCGGTCCTGCCCTCTGGCTGCCACCAAAACTTTTCCAATCACACATCAAGCCAAGTCAGCCCCCCTTCTTGAAACTCATCAAAGGCTCTTCTGCTTCTCAGAATACTGAGCCCGGGCGGTGCAATGGTGGCTCGGTGGCAGAATTATCACCTGCCATGCCGGAGACCTGGGTTCCATTTCTGGAGCCTGCCCATGCCAAAAAGAAATACTCAGCCCAGCTCAGTCCAACGAGGGTTCGCATGGTCCCATCCGTCCACCATGCCTGCCTCCAGGTTCATTTTGCTCCCTTCTCCACTTGTCCTCTGTGCTTCCATCACATTGGCAGCTAGAAGTTCCTTTAATATGCCATGTTCCATAGCCCTCCAGGATCTATAGCATGCCACTCTCTCTGCTAGGAATGCCCTTCCTCCACATCCGCCCCCTTCACCCAGTTAACATTTATTCTGCAGTAACTGGCCCAAGCAACATCTTTTCCAAGAAACCCTCCATGACTGTGTATAGATCATGTTCCTGTCAGCCCATCCACCACTGTATGGTTGTCATCATCCAATGGACCACTCTAGCCAGAGTTGCAATTTTACATTTATTTGCTCAGTTATTCCCCCATGGACTCTCAGTTCATTGAAGAAGGGCACTTTAACTTCTTCAGCCATGGCATGGTGCCTGACACATAATAGATGCTCAATAAATATTGCTTGAATGAATGAAGCAATTTTTCTGCATGGGACAAGGCACCATGTTTCAGCCCCAGCTTCATTTCCTTTCTCCAAAGTATAATCCATTGCAACAGAGCTCCCTGAAGTTGTGCAGCGCACACTGTGTAAAACTGTGTTTGGCTGCCCATTCATAACCCTGCATCTTTTTGTCCCACAGTCAGCACAATGATCGACTATGTCGCCAGCATTGACTACAGGCTGGTCGGCGTCCCCAAAGTGTCGTTCCGGGGCCTGGACACGCCTTTCAAGGTGAGTGACTAGGGAAAAAGCTTTGGAGCAGATGGCTGGCAGGACATCAGCTCCAGCTCCCAGAGTTGACTCCCCTCCTTCCTCTCCAGTCCATCTGCCTGTCAGTCCACATCCCTGACCCATGCCCTCAATGTGCAGACCTGTTACTAGGCAGTGTCAAGTACAACCTATGTCTAGGTCTCTCAACCAACATGGTAAATCCGTTTGGAGCCTAGGCATCCTGACTTCGAATCCTGGGATTTCGTACCATGGGAACTTGGGAAAATTACCTAACTTCTCTGACCCTCTATGAAATTAGAATAATAATCATAGGCATATCTTGTAAGGTTGTGGCAGGAATAAAATGAGATGATGTGTATAAAGAGCTCAGCAGGGTCTGGCACATGTTAAACATAGAAGGTAGTACTATTGTTACTATCCCCCTCACCCCTTGTTGTAGCCCAATCCCCAGAACTTGTGACTATGTTACCTGATGTGGCAAAAGGGACTTTGCATGTACAGGCAATGTAAGGATCCTGAGGTGGAGAGAGGCTCCTGGATTATCCTGGAGGAGCCCAACATCATCACAGGAGTCCTTAGAAGTGGGAGGCAGGAGATCACAGGGACAGAAGTCAGTGAGATGACAGGAGCAAGAGTAGGAGGGGAGCAAGTGAGTGGAGTGAGGAAGGGGCCATGAGCCCAGGAGTGCAGGTGGCCTCTAGAAGTTGGAAAGCAAGTTTCCAGAAAGAATAGTTATAAACAACAACTATGAACACATAACCAATTGCAGAAATGAGGATTTTAATTCATAAGAGTATTTCTTTTGTTAAAAATGTTTTGGTTATTTATAATGCAATATTTTTGTTTTCTATTCTCTTACCCCTTTATCGTATAGCATAAGTTATAGTAACTTTACATGATAGTATTTAGGTTACAAGATATCAAGGGAAGAATGACTATCACCCAGGGACTTCATCCTCTTCTGGGGAAAGAGTTAGTAATTTTGGGGGTGTATATAGGATATTAAGGAGATGTATGACTTTGCTATTGTCTGTATTTGGCGATTAAGTATCATTTAAGGAGATGTGTCTGGGTGCCAAACTGACAAGTGATGGACTGTGATCATTAGCTTGATGTATCAACTTGACTAGATCATATTGCTCGGCTGTTTGCCCAATCACTGCTCTAGTTGTTACTGTGGAAGCATTTCACAGATGAAATGAGCATCTAAATCGGTAAGCAGAGTACCTTCCTTAGTAAGAATGTGCCTCATCCAACCATTTGGAAGTCATAACAGCAAGAACAGAGAGTTCCAGAAATCAGAAGAAATTCTGCCTCAAGACTTGATAAACTCTTACCAGAGTGTCCAGGTCCTACGGCTGGTCAGATCCAGGATTCACACCCAAGCCTTGCAGCCCAGAGCCCCTGCCTGCGCCCCCAGGCCCTGCTTCCTCGGCCACTTCCTGGGACCTGCGGGAACACAGACTCACTTCCCCGCTGCAAAGGGATGGAGCTCGAATAGCGGGATTCCGGGCACCTCTGCAGGGCCTGCATGTCGCGGGGAGGGAGGGAAACTAGCAGCACGCCTGGGCCCCGTTCCGTTCCGGAGAGGACCCTCCTCCCAGGCCACCAGCTCGGGCCCAGGAGGCGTCTCCCCAGGAGGCTGTGGCTGCCTCTGCCTGACACGCTCTGTGGTAGGACCCTAGGGTGACTGACATGTCCTGCCGTCACCAGGGTGAATTCTTCAGCCGAAAAAGGCACACCCCAGCCCCCACGGAAGTGCCAGCCATCGAGATGCCCCAGAAGAAATCCCGCATGGTCTACTTCGCCGTCTCTGATTACGTCTTCAACACGGCCAGCTGGGTCTACCAACAGGCCAGACAGATGCATTTCAACATCGAGACGACGCAGGTACGCAGTGGGGGGGAGGCTGGGGCTGAGCGGAGGAGGGAACAGGGGAGGCACGTGGAATTTGGAGCCTTCCAGACATAGGTTCCAATTCAAGTTGTTCCTCGGTTTCTTTATCTGGCCACGTGGATCCTGCTAGTCCTGGCCCTGGGATTATGTGAGATATTGTCAGTAAAGTGCCATAATAGAGGGATTCTGACACATAATGCACATGGCTGTTTTTAGCAGTATTTTTAAAAGACAGACTGGGGTATGTCATATCAGCCCCCTGAGAAGCATTTGCCAAGGGCATTAGGCTCGCAGGAGACTGGTTAGGGAAAGGCCTGGGAAGGAGCAGCCAGAGAAGAAGGACGAGTTGGTGGGGCTGGCCCCAGCCCAAGATGGGGGTGCGACATCTGTGAAGGAGAGGGGGAAGGGAGTGGGGGTGGGGGAGGAGGCTCAGGCTGCACCGCTGGAGAGAGTCTCAGCCCCCTGAGATGCTCAGTTGGACCAGCAGGCAAAGACTTCTTATTCGAGGAGACCCAAGCCAGGCAGACATTGCAGACCCTGTTAGCTACCATGCCCAGCCCCGGGCTGCAACCCTCTGGGGAGAGCGTGGCCGCAGTGTGAGCGGTGCAAGGCTGTGACACGAGGCAGCTGGTGGCGTCAGCTCCCTGCCCTCCTCGTAGCCAAGCCCCCTGAAGGGTGAGCTGAGCGGGGCCCCTCCACGGCCACCACACAGAGATGAGTGCCCAGGAGCAGGCCGGGCAAAGAGGGAGGTCAGGAGGCAGGAGCTCAGGGAAGGGGATGTGGACAGGATAGACAGGGTTTGCCTGGCAGAAGGGTCAGCAAGTGATGGGTGGGTCTGGCCTGGGGGGTGGCTGGACAGGCTGACTGGGGCCCCTGTTGGAAGGGCATCAGCAGCTCGAACGTGATGGTGATAAACTCCACGGGGCTCTTTAGGGACAGTCCCAAGAAATAGTAAATAACAGTGATGGTCATTTACTAAGCATTCACCATGTGGCAGGCACTGTCCTTAGCACTATTTTTATATTTATATTTACATGCATATACATATATATGCATACATAATCTCATTTATTCCTCACAAAACCTGTGAGGTAAGTGCAATTACTATCTCCATTGAACAGAAAAAGAACCTAACAAAGCTGGCCAACCATCAGTCAGCTAAAAATGGCAGAAGCAACAGCTGAGCCCAAGCTATCTGACCCAATAAAAAACACACCTCTTCCTACTCCTCTGTCCTGCTTCTCAAGTAACTTCCTGCTTCTTCTGCTACAGATTCCCCTGAATGCTCCGATTCACCTGAATACCAACTCATTCCAGACGCTGGTTCCCCAGGTAAGACCTCTGCTTCCTCATCTCAGGGGGTAAGACAAGCTCCTCAGCATAGTCCAACCTAGAAATTGTATTTGGAAACTATGAGGCTGCGTGTAGACTTGTCCAGACAATCATCTTACCTATTAGAGCAGTGGGTATTACGACACTATCTCTTTTGTACAACATCCTCATCACTCTTGGACTTCTTATGGCACAGAAACACTGGGTCTGGATTCAGTCTGCCTGGGGTTTAAATCCTGAATAAGCTATTATCTAGCTATCTCTGTCAACCTCTCTGGACCTCAGTTTCCTCATTGCCAAATGGGACAATTGTACTATACCATTGGCCTGCTGGAGAATCCAATGTGAGATTAAAACCTTAACTAGTGCAAATGTATAAGGTTCCATCCAGGGCACAAAGGGGAGAACCGTGAGCAAGCTAATAATTGGGAGCCAAGGCAACAAGTATCAATATTTGTTTGATGTTTATTAGAGGCATAGCTAGAAATTGGTGAGGGTGGAGTGGAGAAGAATATTCAGGTTCCTCTCTCTTGACCCAGGCAATTCAGCTCTGGCCCCAAACTTGCACACTAGTCAACACCAGCTGGCCTGCCGAGAAAGCAGTATGACTATCCCTGTTGTTCAAATATGGCCTTTGGGAGTATCTCACCCACCCCAGATATTTTCTCAAAGTCCCTGCTTGGAAAGGAGTGCTGAGAAATGCAATTCACTCCCACCTGGGATATTTCCAATGCTGGCTTAGGGTCTTCAGAAATTTGAGCCTTGGGTCCTGTCCTCTGGGCTTCCCCAGTACAGCTCATCATCCCTCTGTGTGTCTTCTTCCCTCCCCTGAGTTTGTGCCCTCTCTCTAGCTGGGCAAGTTGTACCCCAATATGAAGATGGAGCTTGACGTAGCACCCGAATCAACACCATTCCTGATATTCAACCCTGGAAATGCATCCCTCATGGCAGTGATGGTAGTCCAGGCCTACGCCCTCCGGCCCAAAACCTCTGATCACATTCCACTCTTCCAACTCAGGGCGGTAAGTCTGGTCCTGGCCAGGGCAGCAAAGGGTCATGGGAGTAAGCCCCTCTCTCAGCAGTGGTGATGTTCCCCTTGGCTGAAAGGTCATGAGACTACACAGCTGATAGAGGCTGGAGGCTATCTATTTCCACCACCGGCATCAATGGGTGTAGTTCATCAAGTCATACATTGTCAGGATTGCAGGAAACCTTAAAAGTCATTCACTCCACCTGAGATGAAGATTTTAGTCCTCTCACTCAGTTATGTTTGCTGTAAAAGTATTAAAGCATAACTCTATATCACTATAGGTAAAAATAATCAAATTACTTTTAAAAAGAAGATGTAAAATTTAAAGAACTTAAGATGGCAATATTCCCCAAATTGATCTAAAGAGTCAACACAATCTTTATAAAATAAAAGGAATAAATTAACGAGATGATCCTAAAATTCATATGGAAATGCAAGGTATTCTGGAATAGGCAAAACAACCCTGAAAAAGAAAAAGTTGGAAGACTCATATTTGTCTATTACAAACTTAATACAAAGCCACAGTAATCAAGACAGCATGATACTGGCACAAGGACAAACATAAACATCAATGGAATAGCATTGAGCGTCCAGAAATAAGCCCTCACTTTTATGGAAATTCCAATTTTTGATAGAAAAATCATCATCATACCATTAATCAGGCGTGAATAAAAAAATGACAGTAAATGCCAATGCCAAGATGACAGAGAGAATGATCTGACAAAGATTTCAAAGCAACCATGATAAATTGCTTCAACAAGGAATTACAAACATGCTTGAGACAAAGAAAAATAGAAAATCTCAGGAAAAAAATAGAGAAGGAAGATGTAAAGAAGAACCAAATGGAAATTTTAAAATGACAAATACAGTAACAAATAAAAAGCTCACTGGACAGGCTCAACAGAGGAATGGAGCAGACAAAGAAATCAATCAGTGAACTGGAAGACAGAACAACAGAAATAAATTACCCCAATCTGAAAAGCAGAGAGAAAATACACTTTTCAAAAAAGTGAAAAGAGGGACTTGAAGACTATAACAAAAGATATAAGATTCATTTCATTGGAGTCTTAGAAAGAGAAGAGAAATAGGGCAGGGCTGAAAAAGCACTTGAAGAAATAATGGCTAAAAATTTTCAAACTTTGTTTAGAGGCATAAATCTAAAGATTCAAGAAGTAGGATAAACCCAAAGAAATCTATGTCAAATTCATCATAATTAAATTTCTGAAAACTAAGGACAAAGGAAAAATCTTAAACCAGCCAAAGAAAATGACCCCCTATATACAGGAGTAAAACAATTCCAATAACAGCTGACTTCTCGTCAGAAAACATGGGGGTGGCAGAAGGATGTAGCACTATAATTTTCAAGAACTGAAAGAAAAGACCTGTCAACCCAGAAACTTATACTCAGTGAAAATAAAGAATTTGTTGCCAGCAGACCTATCCTAAAAGAATGACTAAAGAAAGTTCTCTAAACAGAAAGGAAATACCTAGAAGAAGGACCTTGGAATATTAGAAAAGAAGAAATAATATGATAAGCAAAAATATGGTAAACAGGCTTTCTTTCTCCTCTTGAGTTTTCTAAAATATGTTTGATGACTGAAACAAAAATTATGACACTGATGTGGTTAAAAATGTATGTAAACAAAACTTTGTGATATTATGAGCCAGTGATTGTATAATTTGTATGGGTTGTACGGTATGGGAATATATCTCAATAAAACTCAAATAAAAATGTATGTAGAATAAGTATTTTAAACAATCACATTATAAATGGGGGGTAAAGAGAGGCAAAGGTAGGTAAGACGACAATGCCAGTAGACAATAAGTTTATATACATATATGGGAGAGATAGAGAGAAAACAGACATTAAAAAAGCTACACAAGAACAGAATGATCAAAATAGGAATGTTTGCGTTTGGTGTTTTTTGGCATTTAAAAAAATAAAATAATTTTTAAAAAACTACACAAAAAAAATACACTCAAAAAGTACAGATAAGTCAAAATGGAATTCTAAAAGCAACGCAAGTAACCCAATGGAATGTAGGAAAAAGAAAACAGAGAAATGAAAAAGAGAGAACAAACAGTAGACAAAAAATAAAATGGCAGACTTAAGCCCTAACATATCAATAATCACATTAAATGTAAATAGTCTAAATCACCTATTAAAAGCAGAAATTGGCAGAGTGGATTGAAAAAAAGGATACAACGATATGCTGGCTACAAGAACCTCACTTCAAATATAGCAATATAGTCAGGTTGAAAGTAAAAAGATGAAAAACAAGTATCAAGCAAACACTAATCAAAGGAAAGCAGGAGTGGCTATTTTAATATCAGATAAAGTAGACGCCAGGGCAAAGATAATAACAAAAACAGAAGGGACACTAAATAATGATAAAAGGGTCAATCCACCAAGAAGATATAGCAATCCTAAATGTGTATGCACAAAACAACAGAGCTACAACATATGTGAAGCAAAAACTAATAGAATCTTTTGTTTCTTGGCCCATGCACCCCCACCTGACCCCAAAAAAAATCTAACAGAAATTAATGGAGAAATAGACAAATTTGAAATTATAATTGGATACTTTACTACCTCTCTCTCAACAACTGATAGAACAATGGACAAAAATGGCAAGGATATATAATAAGTCACCATCATCAACCAATTGGATCTAATGGATGCTTATGGAACACATCATCCAATGACAGCCAAATACACATTCTTTTCAAGTGCCCACAGAACCACAAAGACTGTATCAGGAGCCCTAAAACAAACCTAAACAAAGCTAAAAGAAATGAAATCCTCCAGAGTTTATTCTCTGGCCACGATGGAATCAAACCAGAAATCAATTATAGAAAGAGAACAGGAAAATCTCTAAATGCTTAGAAATTAACAAGACCCTTCTAAATACCTTGGGTAAAAGAGCCTCATTAGAAATTTTTAAATACATGGAATTGAATGAAAAAAAAAGTACAATGTTTCAAAATTTGTGGGACACAACTAAAGCAATGCTAAGTAGGGAGAATTATAGTACTAAATGCATGTATTAGAGAAGAATAAAAGTCTCAAATCAATAATCTTAAGTTTCCAGCTGAATAACTTAGAAAAGGGAGAGCAAGATAAGCCCAAACCAAGCAGAAGGAAGAAAGTACTAAAGATAAGAGCAGATATCAATGAAATTGTAAACAGAAAACAGAGAAAAATCAATGAAATATCTGATTGTTTTAAAAGATCAACTGACAAATCTCTAGCATTACCAACAAAGAAAAAAAAGAGAATGAACAAATTACAAATAGCAGTAATTAAACAGATAATATCATTACAGACATCAAAAGCATAAAAGGGAATACTACAAACAACTTTAGACACATAAATTTGACAACTTAGATGAAATTGACCAATTCCTCAAAAATCACAAACCACCACCATTCACCCAATATGAAACAGATAATTTAAAATATCCCTATAATTAGTAAAGAAATTTAATTCATAATTTTTAAAACTCCCCCTAAAACGAAATCTCCAGATCCAGATGGTTTCACTGGAGAATGCTACCAAATATTCAATGAGAATTAATTCACTTGCAGAAAATAGAAAAGAGAAAACCTCCCAGTTCATTTTTTGAAGATAATATTACTTGATATCAAAACCAGACAAAGCACATAAAAAGAAAACTACAAACCAACATTCCTAATAACACAGAAGCAAAAATCCTTAACAAAACACTAGGAAATAGGATTCAGCAATATATAAAAATAATTACACACCTTAACCAAATGGAATTTTTTTTCCAGGTATGCAAGGCTGGTTTATTGTTTGAAAATCAATCAACATAACTCTCCATATTACCAAACTAAAAAAGGAGAATCACATGATCATAGCAATTGATGCAGAAAAAGCGTTTGACAAAATTCAACACCTATTCATGATAAACACTGTCAGAAAAAATAGGAACAGGAGGGAACTTCCTCAATTTCATAAACAGCATCTAGAAAACCCTACAGCTAACATTATCTTAGTAGAGAAAGGCTGAACACTTTCACCCTATGATTGGGAACAAGGCCAGGATGTCCATTCTCACCACTCTTATTCAACGTTAACATAGTGCTAGAAAGTCTAGCCAGTGCCATACGGCAAGAAAAGGAAATAAAAATCATATAGATTAGAAAGGTAGAAATAAAATTGCCTCTATTTGCAGATAACATGACTGTCTTCATAGAAAAAATCCCAAGAAATCTATTCACAAAAAAAACCCTCCTAGAACTAATGAGGTCATCAAGGTCACAGAATACAAGATGGACATACAAACATGAACTGTATTTCTACACACTACCAAGGAACATATGGACACTGAAATTAAAAATGCAATACCATTTACAATCATTAAAAATGAAACATATATGGGCTACAAGGGTAGCTCAGTGGTAGAATTCTCACCTGCCATGCAGGAGACCCGGGTTCGACTTCCAGCCCATGCACTTCCCCAAAAAATAAACAAACAAAAATTCAACAAATGGTGCTGCAATAATGTACTCATGTGGAAAAAGAATGAAATGTGTTCCCCGCCATACAATATACAAAAAAAAGTATTTAAAAAAATTAAACAGATATAAATGTAACAAAAGATGTATAGGAGTTGTATGCAAAAACTACATAATGCTGATGAAAAAAATCAAAGATTATCTAAACAAATAAAGAAACAAACTGTATTCATGGAATGGAAAGTTCAACATATTAAAGATGACAATTTATCCAAATTGGTATACAATTTAATGAAATTCTTATCAATATCTCATTAAGATCTTTTGTACAGAAGAGATTATACTATATAGAATTACTCTGAATAGAAAATATATTCTAAAATTTAAATGGAAAGACAAGATAATTCAAATAGTTAATTTTGAAGAAGAAGAATAAGTAAGAGGAATCAAACTACTGATTTCAAGATTTATTATACAGATACAAATCAAGACTGTGATAATGATGGAGAGTTAGAGAGATAGATCAGTGGAACCAAATAGAGAACTCAGAAATAGATCCACATAAATAATACCCAACTGATTTTTTACAAAGGTGCAAAAGCAATTCAATGGAGGAAAGATAGCCTATTCAACAAAAGGTGTTGGAGCAAAAAATAAAAGGCAAAATATAATAACTAACCTCAACCCAAGTCTCACACCTTATACCAAATATCACTCAAAGTGAATCACAGACTTAAATGTAAAACTAATAAGCTTTTAGATAAAAATAAAGGAGAAAATCTTTGGGAGCCATGTTTGGGGAAAAGTTCTTAGAAGCATGATCCATAAAAAGAAAAGTTTATAACTTCATCAAAATTTAAAACTTTTGCTCTTTGAAAGATCCTGTCAAGAGGTTGAAAAAAGCTAGAAAGTGGAATCCAACAAAGAAATAGTATCTAGAATTATGCAGAACTTTCTAATTTAACAGTTAATAAAACTAACAAATTAGAAAATGGACAAAAGACATGAAGAGACATGTCACCGAAGAGGAAAAACACATGAAAAATATTCAACATCATTAGTCATTAAGGAAATACAAACTAGAACCACAGTGAGATATCAGTACATACCTATCAAAATAGCTAAAATAAAAAACAGTGACAACACAAAATGCTAGTGAGGATGCAGAGTAACTGGATCTCTCATACGTTGCTGGTAAGAATGTAAAATGGTCCAGCCTTTCTAAACAACAAGCCACTTTTTAAAAACTTAGCATGTAACTACCATATGACCCAGCAATTCCACTCCTGGGCATTTAACCCAGAGAAATGAAGATTAATTTGCATTTAAAACCTACCTGAATATTTATACCAGCTTCACTCAAAAAAGCCAAAAACTGAAAACAACTGAGATGTCCTTCAATAGGTGAACAGTTAAGCAGTGGTACATCCATGCCATGGAATACTACACAGCAACAAAAAAGGACTTATTGATACATAAAACAACCTGGATGAATCTCTAGAGAATTGTGCTGAATTTGTAAAGTCAATTCCAAAAGGTTATGTACTATATGATTCCATTTATGTAACCTTCTTGAGATGACAAAATTACAGAAATGGAGAAAAAATTAGTGGTTTCCTGAGTTTAAGTAGGGGTTAGGGGTGGGAGGGAAGCAGATTTACCTGTAAAAGGGCAGCAGGAAGTATCCTTGTGGTGATGGAAATGTTCTGTATCTTGACTATCTCAATGTCAGTATTTTGGTTATGATATTGTGCTATGTTTTTTTTAAATTTCTTATTGATATATATTATATATTCACATACCACATAATCATCCAAAGTGTACAATCAATGGTTCATAATATCATTATATAACTGTGCATTTATCATCACAATCGACTTTTTTTCTGAAAAATAGCATGTCATGGTCAGTTTCATGTGTCAATTTGGCCAGATGGTGGTGGCGCCTGTTTGTCTGGTTGGGCAAGTGCTGGTCTGTCTGTTGCTATGAAGGTATTTCATAGAATTAAATCATGATCATGTCAGCTGCATCCACAGCTGACTGCATTTGTAGTCAGCCAAGGGGAGTGTCTTCTGCAATGAGTGATGCTTAATATAATCACTGGAAGGCTTTTAAGGAGGATTCAGAAGAGACAGTTTCTCTTCTTGGTTCAGCCGTTAAGCCTCTCTGTGGAGTTTGTCCAGATGCTTCAGCCGAGTCATCAGCTTCACAGCCTGCCCTATGGAATTTGGACTCTATGTTCCCATAGTTACATGAGACATTTTTATTAATTTTATATCTACGGATATTTCCTGCTGATTCTGTTTCTCTAGAGAACCCTAGCTAATACATAGCATATATACAAAAAAGCAATAAATTTCAAAGCACATCATAACAATTACTTGTAGAAGAGATTTCAGAGTTTGGTATGGGTTACAATTCCACAATTTTAGGTTTTTACTTCTAGCTGCTCTAAGATACTGGAGACTAAAGTAAATATCAATACAATGAATCAGCAATTATACTCATTTGTTAAACCCTACCTTCTCTGTATACCTCCACCATCACTTTTGATCTTCCTCTCTCTTTAGGGGTATTTGGACGATGCCAATTCTAACTTTTTCATGTTGGAAGGGGCTGTTGATAATATGGGATAGGGGGATGGACCTAGTTGATGTTCTGGAGATGCTGGCCCCTCTACATTTCAGGACTTATCTGATCCAGGGACCCATCTGGAGGCTATAGGTTTCTAGAAAGTTACCCTAGTGCATGGACCATTGGTAGAATCTTATATAACATCCTAGGTGTTCTTTAGGATTGGCAGGAGTGGTTTTGGTTGAGGTTTGGCAAGTTATGATAGGTAGCAATGTCTACCTGAAGCTTGTGTTAGAGTGACCTCCAGAGTAGCCTCTCGTCTCTATTTGAAATCTCTCAGCCACTGATACATTATTCGTTATACTTCTTTCCCCCCATTTGTTCAGGATGGTATTGTTGATCCTATAGTGCCAGGGCCAGACTCATCCCTAGGAGTCATCTTCCACACCACTAAGGAGACTTTCATCCCTGGATGTCATGTCCCACGTAGGGGGAGGGCAATGATTTCACTTGAAGAGTTGGGCTTAGAGAGAGAAAGGCTACATCTGAGCAACAAAAGAGGTCCTCCAGAGGTGACTCTTAGGCACACCTATAAGTAGGCTAAGCTTCTCCGCTATATACATAAGCTTCACAAGAGCAAGCCTCAAGATCAAGGGCTCGGCCTACTGATTTCAGTTTTCCCTAATGTTTGACACAGTACCTGGGGTTTCCCCAGTGGTAAAGTTAATAGTTCCATATTTTTTCTCCCATCCCTCAAGGGACCATGCCAATGCTTTTGATTCTCTGCTTAATATACTCTGGGATGTACCCAGGCATTACATTCAGCTATACAGGATTAAAGGCCCTCATTCTTATTCTGGGCTCCCTGTGTTGGGATTGTTTAAATGATTTATCCAGACAGGTAGAGTTAGATTATGTGCTACAGAACATTTAGATTCTGGACAAAATAAACCCTTCTTCCCTTGGTCTCAAAGAGTAGATGAAGTTCTAAACTACAGATAATATCTTCCTTATCTCTAAATTCTGAATGACCTTAATCCTGACATGAATCATTCTTATCTCTAACTAGCAGGTTATACATATATAGAACAGCCTCTCAAACTCCAGAAATAAGAATTACAGCTCCAGACTAAAAGTGACTGCTATAAGAGCTTACAATCTTGGCCTCAGTTTCCTTATAAATATTTTCTAAATGAGACCATACAATATTTGCTCTTTTGTTTCTGGCTTATTTTGCCTCACCAAATGTCCCACAGGTTCATGCACAACATGGCATGCCTCATAACTTCATTCCTTTTTGTAGCAGTGCAACATTCGATCATAGGCACACACCGTCATTCGCCAGTCTCCTTCCTCATCAGTGCATCCACCAGCCACCTCCATTCATTGGGCATCATGTATAATGTTCAAAGTCAACAGTCCATCAACACTCAATTTTAGATAACTTCACCATTTCTAAGAGAAAGATAACCAATAAACACACCCTCACCGAACAGAAAATCCAAACCCCCCCTTAATTCTTGTCCCTCCCCCCATTATTTACCCCTGATATTGCTGTGGTACTGTTGATATTTTCATGTTAAACATAGCCCATAGCGTGCGATAATAGTTTCACCCCATACCCTGAAATTATACACTCTTTGTACAAGAGTCATATCTTTGAAGTAGTTCATGCAATAACTTATTTTTATTTCTAGTATTAATCAGTGGGACTCATGGATCTATACAACTCCTTTCAATCATGTTCAGTTTCAATACGGTAATATTACTTACAGACCCACTAGTGAACTGCCTTCCCTTTTATCTATTCCTTTACATTTGAGTTCAATCTCATTAACTAACCATTCACCCACCTCTAGCTTCCATGTATCTCTAGGTCCCCTATATTCTATACTATAAGCCTCTGATTTTACCTTTACCAGGGTCACAAAAGTGGAATCATACAGCATCTATCATTTGGTGTCTGGCTTATTTCACTCAGCATTATATCCTTAAAGTTCACTCATCTTGTCATGTGCTTCAGGACGTCGTGTCATCTTACTATTGCATAATATTCCATTGTATGTATATATCACATTCTGTTAATCCACTCGTCTATTGATGGGTACTTGAATTGTTTCCATCTTTTGACAATATTGAATAATGCTGCTATAAACACCGGTGTGCAAATGTTTATTTAGGGTTCTGCTTTCAGCTCTTCTAGGTATATACTGAGTGGTGGTATTGTCAGGTCAAAGGGCAACTCAATATTTAGTTTTCTGAGGAACCACCAGACTGTCTTCCATAGCGGCTGTACCATTATACATTCCCACCAGCATGCATAAGTGTTCCAATTTCTCCACATTCTCTCCAACGTCTGTAGCTCTCTGTTTGTTTAATAGAAACAATTCTATAGGTATGAGGTGATATCTCGTTGTAGTCTTACATAATGTAATCTGCATTACCCTTATAGCTAATGAAAATGAGCATCTCTTCATGTGCTTTTTAGCCACCAGTATTTGCTCTTCAGAAAAATGCCTATTAATATCTTTAGCCCATTTTATAATTGGGTTGTTTGTTCTTTTGTTGTCTGATTTCTTTATGTATAGAGAATATCAAATCTTGATCCGATGTGTGATTTCCAAATATTTCCTCCCATGAGTCAGCTGCCTCTTCACCTTTATGACAAAGTCTTTAAAGGCACAAAAGCACTTTGATTTTGAGGCGTTCCCATTTATTTTTATCTTTTGTTATTTTGCTTTGGGTGTAAAGTTTAGGAAGCTACCTCCTACTGCTAGATCCTGAAGATGTTTCCCTACAGTTTCTTCTAAGAACCTCATGGTATTAGTTCTTATATTTAGGTGTTTGATCCATTTTGCATTAATTTTTGTATAGGGTGTAAGGTAAGGGTACTCTTTTCATTCTTTGCCTATTGATATCTTGTTCTCCCGTGCCCATTTATTAAAAGACTATTTTGTCCCCAGTTCAGTGGATTTGGGGGCCTTGTTGAATATCAGTTGACCATAGATTTGGTAGTGTATTTCTGCACTCTCAATTAGATTCCATTGGTCAATACTTCCATCTTTGTGCCAGCAGCATGCTGTTTTGACCACAGTGGCTTTATAATGAGTTTTTAAATCAGGAAGTGTTAATCCTCCCACTTCATTCTTTTTTTAGGATGCTTTTAGCTATTTGGGGTCTCTTTCCCTTCCAGATGAATTTGTTAACCAGCTTTTCCAAGTCTTCAAAGTAGGTTGTTGGAATTTTGACTGGTACTGCATAGAATCTGTATATCAATTTGGTAGAACTGTCATCTTAACCAAATTTAACCTTCCTATCCATGAGCAGGGAATTTCTTTCCACCTATTTAGATCTTCTTTGATTTCTTTTAGCAATGTTATGTAGTTTTCTGTGTACAAGCCCTTTACATCCTTAGTTAAGCTCATTCCTAGATACTTGATTCTTTTAGTTACTATTTTGAATGGAGTTTTTTCCCTACTTGACTCCTCAGTTAGGTAATTGCTTGTATATAGAAACATTACTAATTTTTGCACATTAATTTTATATCCTGTAGATAGTTGTTCATAGTATTCTCTTATGATTTTTTTATTTCTTCAGGGTCTGTGGTAAAGGCCCCACTCTCATTTCTGATTTTGCTTATTTGCATCCCCTCTCTTTTTTTCTTTGTCAGCCTTGCTAGTGATCCATCAATATCACTGATTTTCTGAAAGAAACAACTTTTGGTTTTATTGATTCTTTCTATTGTTCTTTTGTTCTCCCATTCATTTAACTCTACTTTAATCTTTCTTATTTCTCCTCTTCTATTTGCTTTGGGGTTAGTTTGCTGTTCTTTCTCAAATTCCTCCAGGTGAGCAATTAAGTCCTCGAT
The DNA here is from genome assembly GCF_023851605.1 of Tamandua tetradactyla. NCBI lineage: Eukaryota > Metazoa > Chordata > Mammalia > Pilosa > Myrmecophagidae > Tamandua > Tamandua tetradactyla. The sequence continues at coordinate 13,661,577 of NC_135327.1, read as the reverse complement.
TTTTACTCTCTTTTTTCTTTTTTAATATAGACACTCAGGGCAATAAATTTCCTGCTCAGCACAGGCTCTGCCACATCCCGTAAGTTCTGATACGTTGTATTCTCATTTTCATTCATCTCCAGATAGCTACCAATTTTTCTATTAATTTCTTCTTTGACCCACTGGTTGTTTAAGAGTATGTGATTTAATCTTCATATATATTTGTTAAAGTTCTTCTTCTGTGGCTATTGATTTCCAGCTTCATTCTGCTGTGATCAGAGAAAATTCTTAGAATGATGTCAATGTTTTTAAATTTATAACAAGTTGTTTTGTGCCCCAGCAGATGATCTATCCGAGAAAATGTTCCATGAGCACTGGAGAAGAATGTATATCCTAGTGTTTTGGGGTATAAACCTTATATATGTCTATTAGGTCTAATTCATTTATCAAATTGTTTAAGTTCTCTATTTCCTTGTTGATCCTCTGTCTGGTTGTTGTATCTATAGAACAGAGGAGAGTGGTGTACTGAAGTCTCCTACTATCATTGTTGAAACATTTACTGCTCCCTTCAGTTTTGCCAACGTTTGTCTCATGTACTTTGGAACTCCTTGATTGGGAGCGTAAACATTTCTGGTTGTTATTTCTTCTTGGTGAATTGTCCATTTTATTAATATAAAGTGTCTTTCTTTGTTTCTTATGATGTCTTTACATTTAAAGTCTATTTTGTCCGATATTAGATTAGCAACTCCTGCTCTCTTTGGTTTACAGCTTGTGTAGAACATCTTTTTCCATCTTTTCACTTTCACTCTATTTGCATGCTTATATCTAAAATGAGTCCCTTGTAAGCACTATAGAGCTGAATTATATTTCTTAATCCATTCTGCCAATCTGTACCTTTAAATTGGTGAGTTTAGTCCATTAACATTCAAAGTTATAACTGTAAAGGCATTTCTTGAATCCACCATCTTATCCTTCGGATTTTATTTGTCAGCTATATATATTCTTTTCCCTATTTCTCTTTTTATCCTTTAAGCTATCTTTACAGGTATTCTTCAATTCTGTGCCCTCCTCCAGACCTCCCTCTCCTGTCTTTTTTTTAAGCCAGCAGAACTCCCTTTAGTATTTCTTGTAGGACCAGTCTCTTGTTGACAAATTCTCTCAGTCTTTGTTTGTCTGTGAAAATTTTAATCTCTCCCTCAGTTTTGAAGGACAATTTGGCTGGATACAGAATTCTTGGCTGGACGCCTTTCTCTTTCAGGATCTTAAATACATCATACTGCTGTCTCCTCATCTCCATGGAGCCCGTTGAGTAGTCTGAACTCAGTCTTACGTGGTTTCCCTTGTATGCAGTAAGTTGATTTTGTCTTGCCACTTTCAAGATTTTCTGCTTCTCTTCAACATTTGACAGACTGATTACTGTCTTTGAGTAGGTCTATTTGGATTTATTCTATTTGGAGTTCGTTGGGATTCCTTAATTTGCATATGTGTGTTTTTTATAGGGTTGAGAAGTTTCCCCCCATTATATTCTCAATTAATCTTCTTAGCCTTTTCCTCTTCTCTTCTTCTTCTGGGACACTAGTGATTCTTATATTTGTGTGCTTTGTTTTGTCCATCAGTTCCCTGAGATCCAAAATACAAATTTTTCCATCTTTTTGCCACTTGCTCTGTTGAGTGTTCAAAATCAGTTGTCTTGTCCTCTAGTTCATTTATTCTTTCTTCTGCCTCTTCAGATCTGCTGTTTTGTGTCTCTAGTATATTTTCGATTTGGTCTACAGCATCTTTAATCTTTGCAAAATCTGCTATTTTTCTATTTATTCCTTCAAATTCCTCTTTATGCTCTTCTAGTGACTTCTTGATCTCCTTTATGTCATTAGACAACCCATTGATTTTATTTAGTAGAGTTACATGAACATCTTTAATTAGTTGTTCCAAAGTCTGTGTCTCCTCTGGTGTTTTAATCTGGTCATTAGGTTGGGCTATATCTGTTTGCATCTCCATTTTCTTTGTGATCTTCTATTGCCTGTGAGGCATGTAAATATTTTTTTTTCTTTTCTTTATTTCCTCCTTTCTCCTTGTGCTGGTTTGAAAGGATTATGTATCCCAGAAAAGCCATGTTTTACTCCTGATTCATCTCATGGAGGCAGCCATTTCTTTTAATCTTTATTCAGTGCTGTAGGTTGGAAACTTGATTAGATTTTCTCCACAGAGATGTGATGCACCCAAGTGTGGGTATTAATCTTTGATTAGAGGGAGATGTGACTCTACCCATTCTGGATGGGTCTTGACTAGTTTACTGGAATCCTTTAAAAGAGGAAACATTTTGAAGAGACCCACAAGAACCAGGAGAGCCCAGACAGCCAGAGACCTTTGGAGATGAAGAAGGAAAATGCCCCTGGGGGAGCTTCATGAAATAAGAAGCCTGAAGAGAAAACTAGCAGATGTCACCATGTTCACCATGTGCCTTTCCAGTTGAGAGAGAAACCCTGAACATCATCAGCCTTCTTGAACCAAGGTATCTTTCCCTGGAGGCCTTAGATTCTACATTTCTATATCCTTGCTTTAATTTGGACATTTTCACAGCTTTAGAACTGTAAACTTACAACTTAATAAATTCCCCCTTTTAAAAGCCATGCCATTTCTGGTATATCACATTCTAGCAGCTTTCAAACTAGAATACTCCCTATTCCCCCAAGGGGACTTTATAAATACCTCTGTATTCACAGCTGAAATTACTCTAGAATTTATTGGAGCATCACACTAACCTGGACAAACCAACAAAACCTCATGCCCTATTCAAGATTCCATGTACTTATGGTGTTCAATGAAACTGACCATATAAGTTAAATTAGAAAATGCACTACCCAGAACATAAATTTTGCACCCAATAAACATTTCTCCCTTTAGTCTCACACAGAAGTTGAAGTTTTAAAATGTGGATGATATCATCCTTTACTCTGTATTCTGATACAACATAGTCCTATCCAGATCAGTGTCTTTCATATATCTACTTGAAGTCTGATCACTTTTTCAACTTTTTAAACAGTTCCTGTATGGGGTACTGTTGACTTTCATAACTTCAGAGTTCTAACTCTAAGTCTTATGTGTCACATAAATACCCAAAGTTTCTGCGAACAGACATATTATATACAAACAGCTCAGTATCTCAGGATTTAGAATTAACAGTTACACCTCATGAATATATGTGACTACTATAAAAGCTTATAATCTAGGACCCTTTACAATAGGCCCCAACCTGAAAACCCATGCTCTCAATTTTAAAATTTTTATATTGGTTAGTCCATAAGACTGAAGCATGATAACATTTGTCTTTTTGTCTCTGACATTTCATTCAACATACAGTCCTTAAGGTTCTTTCACCTAGTTGCGTGCCTCCCAATGTCATTCCTTCTTGCGGCCACTCAGTAGTCCACTGTATGTATATACCACAGTTCCCCCTTCCATTCCTCAATTTTTGTACCCTTAGGCCACCTTGATTTATTGTGGATCAAGAACACTGCTACCATAAGCACCAACATGCAAATGTCCATTTGTATTCCCACACTAAGTCCCTCCAGGTATACACTTAACTACAGGATTTCAGGATCACACGGCAAACCCAGCCCTAGTCTCCTGTGAGGCACGTAAATACCTTGATAGGTTTACTTTGAGAGTTGATTTCCTTCAGTAGTCTAAAGCTTTGTATTTGCCGGATGGATGCGGAGCAGGATGTAGGGTGGTAGGCAGGGTACAACAGTGTGGTGACGGGTTGCAGCACAGGTATAGGCACGGTTGGGGATGCTACACTGGTGCCTGTGAGTGTAGGGTGTAGGACATGGGGTTGTGGAGGTGAGGTGTGGGGGTCATGGGAGTGGACAACTCAGGCAGACCTTGGAGTGAAGGAGCAGAGTGTGGTGTGGGGGACACAGAGGTAGGGTGAGGTTAGGGTGGGGATGGGGGACTATGCGGATGCACAGGGACTGGTGTGCAGGCAGGATGTGGGTGGGCGTGTGGAGCACAGGGGTCATGGGTATTAGGGTGTAGGGTACGGGGCACAGAGATCAGGGCACAGAGAGGGCAGGGCACAGGAGTGTCCCTGAGTAGAAGTAGTGTTCCAGGGAGGATAGGATGTGGTTGTGCAAGGGCAGGGCACAGGTTGCAAGGGTGGCAGGACATGGGTCAGGGGCAGTTGATGTCAGGTGGGCAGGGCCCTGGCATGGGTGTGCAGGTGTGGGGTGAGGGGAGGGCAGGGGTGCACATGGGTACAGGGCAGGGGCTATGTGGCACAGATGTGCATGTGGGCACTTGCCAGATGTGGGGGCAGGTTGCTTGTGCCAGAGGGTAGCACAAGGATGTGCATGTGCGCAGGGCAGGGGGTGGGGTACAGCGGTCAAGTGGCCGGTGCACAGATGATTAGGTGGCCTCCTATGCAGGGAGGATGTGGATGTGGATGTGAGCAAGTCTGTGGGGTGGGGCCCTGGTGTGCATGTGTGCAGAGCTCAGGGGCAGCAGGGTAGGGTTGCACATGTATAGGCTGGGGGTAGGTGTGGCCCATATGCACAGGTCAGTGCTTGCCCAGAACTGGGGGAGCACGGTAGGTGAATCGTGTTTATGCATGCATCTGGGAGTATCAGCTCTGTACGCATGCTCAGAGCTCAGGAAGGGTGGGGCAGGGTTGTGTGACTGTATGGCCTGGGGCAGGTGTGGACTGGGTATGAAGGTGAGCACAGCAGCCTGGTCCTGCAGGTGACTGTCTACAGGGGGCATGGAAGAAGATGTGAGGATGAAGGAGCTGGGCATGGATGCATGGGTGCCAGAAGAGGCTGGGTGAGACTGTGTGCTTGTGCAGGAGAGGTGGGTTGGGTTGGGGCAGATGCGCATGCTTGCACAGCGCAGGGGTGTGGGACGGGGATCGGGAGCAGGGCGGAGGTGCTTTAAGTGTGGTGGAAGGGGCAGGTGACAGGGTTCAGTTGCGTGGGGGGTCGCGGGTCACAGGGTGGGGGTGGTATGTGTGGGCTTCCTTGTCCCCATCTCCGTGTCCGTGACTCCTAAGGGCTCCAGCCTCCGTTTGGAAAGCATTAGGCTGTGTGCACTAGCTGGGTGGTCTCTGGTTCTCTGCATCTCAATTCTTCAGCTTTTGAAACCAGGGCCTCGCTATGTGGTGAAGAAGATCGTCCCAGGTCACTTTCATGCTGGAACCACTGTCCCAGTCGTTTTCCTGTCACCTCTCAAGATAAAAAGTTCAATTAAAAATAGTCAAACTCTCTGAACAGGCATTTCTCCAAAGAAATATGCAAATAGCCAATATACACACAAAAAGCTCAAAACCATTAGCCATTCAGGAAATGCATCCAAAACCACAACAAAACATCACTTCACACCCACTAGGATGGCTATGATCAAAAGAAAGATAATAACAAGTGTTTGCAAGGATGTGGAGAAATTAAAACCTCATACATTGCTGACAAGAAAGTAAAATGGTGCTGACACTTTGGAAAACATTTGGTGGTTCCCCAGAATGTTAAATGTAGAGTTACCATATGACTCAGCAACTCCACTCCTAAGCCAAAAGAAATGAAAATATATGGCTACACATAAACTTCTGTGCAGATGTTCATAACAGCAATACTCAAAATAGCAAAAAAAGTGGAAACAAATGTCCATCAATTGATAAATGGATAAATAAAATATAGTTACATAAAATGGAATATTATTTGGCCACAAAAAGGAATGGAACACTGATATTTGTTGAATGTGGATGAATTTTGAAAAGATTATGCTAAGCAAAAAGTCAATCGCAAGCAGTATGATTCCATTTATATGAAATACCCAGAATAGGAAAATCTGTGAAGACAGAGAGCAGATTAGTGATTGTATACAATGTGAGGAATTGGAGGGAATGGGGATTGACTACTAGTAGTGGGTATGGTATTTCTTTTGGGGGTGATAAAAATGTTATAAAATTGACTGTGGTGATGAATGCACAACTCTGAATATACTAAAAATCACTGAACTGTATATTTTAAATGAATGAATTGTATACTGTATGATTTATATCTCAAAAAAACTGGCTTCAAAAAAAGTTTAAAGTCATGCAGGAGACCCAGGTTCGATTCCTCGTCCATGCACTTCCCCAAAAACAAGCAAACAAACAAGGAAAGGAGGGAGGGAGGGTAGGTGTAAAGGCAGGAAGGGCAACTAAAGAGACAGTGAAAATTAAATGTAATACATGATCCCGGACGGAATCTAACAAGGATAAAGAGACGGATTAAAGAGACATTACTGGGACAAATGAAAAACTTGGAATATAGATTGTAAGCTATGTATTATTGTTAAAGTTCTTGAACTTTATAACGTCACTGAAAGTGATTACACAAGTTAATATCCTATCCTTGGGAAATGTACACCAAAGTATATTCTTTACACTTTACATAAAGAAGCACAATGTATACAATCTACTCAAATGTTCAAAAAGGAGGCAGAGGACTGATATAGATAGATGTAGATAAATAGATAAATGAAAAAATTACATGGCAAATGTGGCAAAACATTAAAATTGGTGGATCTGGGTATCTGGGGGGAAGGAGTGTGTGGAAGTTCTCTCTATGGGGTTTATTTTCACACATAGCCTATAAGTTTGAAATTATTTCAAACTAAAAAGTTTAAAGGAAAAAAAGAGTTAATGAATTCAAAAAACCTGGTTTTAATTAGTTATATGTAGTTAGGGTAGTTTAATAAATTACCTCAAAATTTGAAGTAGTCTAACCCAATAGAAGTTTATTTATCACTCACATAAAGTTCAATCCAGTGCTCCTTGTTGGCTGACAGACTTCCACATGCTCATTTATGGACAAAGGCCTCCTTCACGTTGAGCCGCCTACCACCTCTAGGGCTTTGGAATCTAGCCAATGGATAGAAAAAGTTACGAGAGGATCACACAGGTGTTTTCATGACCCAGGACTAGAAGTGATGCACATCACCTGTGCCCACATTTCATTGGCCAGAACCAAGTTACATGACCACACCTAACTGCAAGAGACGCTGGAAATTACAGTCCAACTGGCTGCCACGTGGATAAAGGAAATGGGCCTTAGTAAACCCACAGGAGTCTCTGCCACAGAACCTTTCTTATCCATCTTCAATACTTCTTTATCACTGCTTCAAGCCAATCTGAGATTGGCCACAATTGAGAAGAAGCCAGCCTTCTGTCCTTTGGATGGAACACAATAGTGTTACCTTTTACCTCCCACCAGCCAGCTCAGTGGCATAATTTAGATTTCAAAGTGGAGTTTTTCAGTGATGCTGTTGCAAACACTCTCCCAAGGGTTGCAGGTAAGTGCTCACCTCCTGATAAGAGGAAATGGACTCAGGTAGAAGACTAGATGATTGTAGTTGGGACAGAGCTATGAGAAGCCTCCAGAGGTTTCCTAGTTCAATCTCTCCAGTCGGCAGACCTGTCTTCACCCTCAGAGACAGGTAACAGCAAAATGCCCCAGGATTTGCAGATGGCATGATCTTATGTTTGGAAAATCCCAGGAAATCTACCACAAAGCTACTTAGAGGTAATAAATTCAGTAAAGTAATGGGATACAAGATTAATACACAAAAATCAGTAGTGATTCTATACACTAGTAATGACCTAACACAGGAGGCAATTAAGAAAAAAATTCCATTCACAATAGCAACTAAAAGAACCAAGTATCTAGAAATAAACTTAACCAAGATGTAAAGGACATGTACATAGAAAAGTACCAAGCATTGCTAAAAAAAAAAAAAAAAAAGCAAAGACCTAAATAGGTGGGAAGACATTCTGTGTCCTTGGATAGGAAAGCTAACATCATTTAAGATGTCAATTCTACCCAAATTTATCTACAGATTAATGCAAAACCAATCAAACCCATCAATTAATGTAATACACCATATCAACAAATCAAAGCAGAAAAACCACATGATCATCTCGATTGATCCAGAAAAGGCATTGACAAAATTCAACATCTTTTCCTGTTTAAAACACTTCAAAGGATAGGAATAGAAGGAAGGGAACTTCCTCAGAATGATAAAGGGAATATATGAAAAACTCACAGCTAACATCATCCTCTATAAGGAAAACCTGAAAACTTTCTGCCTAAGATCAGAAACAAGACAAGGATGTTCACTATCATCACTGTTATTCAACATTGTGTTGGAAGTTCTAGCCAGAGCAATTAGACAAGGAAAAGAAATACAAGGCATCAAAATTGGAAAGGAAGAAGTAAAACTCTCACTGTTTGCAGATGATAATGATACTATATGTCGAAACCCTGAAAAATCCACAGCAAAACTACTAGAGCTAATAAACAAGTACAGCAAAGTGGCAGATTATAAGATCAACACTCAAAAATCTGTAGTGTTTCTATACACTAGTAGTGAACAATCTGAGGGGGAAATCAAGAAACGAATTCCATTTACAATTGCAACCAAAAGAATAAAATATTTAGGAAAAGATTTAACTGAAGAGACAAAAGACCTATACAAAGAAAACTACAAGAAATTGTTAAAAGAAATCACAAAAGACCTAAATAGATGGAAGGGCATACCGGGTTCATGGATTGGAAGACTAAATATAGTTAAGATGTCAATTCTACCTAATTGATTTACAGATTCAATGCAATATGAATTAAAATCCCAAAAACTTACTTTTTAGAAATAGAAAAAACAATAATCAAATTTATCTGGAAGGGCAGGGTGCCCCGAATTGCTAAAAGTATCCTGAGAAAAAAAAATGAAGTCGGAGGTCTCACGCTACCTGACTTTAAGGCGTATTATGAAGCTACAGTAGTCAAAACAGCATGATACTGGCATAAAGATAGATATATTGACCAATGGAATTGAATAGAGTGTTCAGATATAGACTCTCTCATCTATGGACAATTGATCTTTGATAAGGCAGTCAAGCCAACTCACCTGGGACAGAACAGTCTCTTCAATAAACGGTGCCTAGAGAAATGGATATCCATTTGCAAAAGAATGAAAGAGGACCCATATCTCACACCCTATACAAAAGTTAACTCAAAATGGATCAAAGACCTAAACATTAGATCTAAGACCATAAAACTGTTAGAAGAAAATGTAGAGAAATATCTTATAAATCTTATACTTGGAGGCAGTTTTCTAGACCTTATACCCAAAGCAACAGCATTGAAGGAAGAAAGAAAGAAATGGGAACTCCTCAAAATTAAACACTTTTGCGCATCTAAGAACTTCGTCAAGAAAGTAAAAAGACAGCCTACACAATGGGAGACAATATTTTGGGAAATGGTTTATCAGATAAAGGTCTAGTATCCAGAATTTTTAAAGAGATTGTTCAACTCAACAACAAAAAGACAGCCAACCCAATTACAAAATGGGCAAAAGATTTGAACAGACCCTTCTCAGAAGAGGACATACAAATGGCCAAAAGGCACATGAAGAGATGCTCAAATTCCCTGGCTATTAGAGAAATTCAAATCAAAACCACAATGAGATATCATCTCACAACCACCAGAATGGCCATTATCAATAAAACAGAAAATAACAAGTGCTGGATAGGATATGGAGAAAGAGGCATACTTATCCACTGTTGGTGGGAATGTCAAATGGTACAACCTCTGTGGAAGGCAGTTTGGAGGTTCCTTAAAAAGCTAAATATAGAATTGCCATACAACCCAGTAATACCATTTTAGGTATCTACTCAGAGGACATGAAGGCAAGGACACAAATGGACATTTGCACACAAATGTTTATAGCAGCATTATTTACAATTGCAAAGAGATGGAAACAGTCAAAATGTCCATCAACAGATGAGTGGCTAAACAAACTGTGGTATATACATATGATGGAATATTATGCAGCCGTAAGAAAGAATAAGGTTATGAAGTATGTAACAACATGGATGGACCTTAAGGACATTATGTTGAGTGAGATTAGCCAGAAACAAAAGGACAAATACTGTATGGTCTCAGTGATATGAACTGACATTAGTGAATGAACTTGGAGAATTTCGTTGGTAACAGAGACCATCAGGAAGTAGAAATAGGGTAAGATATTGGGTAACTGGAGCTGAAGGGATACAGATTGTGCAACAAGACTGAATGTAAAAACTCAGAAATGGACAGCAGAATACTACCTAACTGTAATACAATTATGTTAAAACACTGAATGAAGCTGAATGTGAGAACGATAGAGGGAGGGGGGCTTGGGGCACAAATGAAATCAGAAAGAAAGATAGATGATGAAGACTGAGATGGTATAATCTAGGAATGCCTAGAGTGTACAATGATAGTGACTAAATGTACAAATTTTAAAAATGTTTTTGCATGAGGAAGAACAAAGGAATGTCATTCCCGCAGGGTGCTGAAATAGATGATAATATTTTAAAATTTCAACTTGTGTGTGAGACTAAAGCAAAAAATGTTTATTTGGTACAAAATTTGCATTTTGACTAGTGCATTTCCTGGGACAAGTTGTGTAGACAGCTTAATTGTACACCATGGGTGCATGGAACCTTGAGTGGGAAATGAGATTTTGTGAGTTTGTCCAGAGTGATGCCCCAATAAATCCCAGAGTGATTTGAACAGTGAATAAAGGATTGTTTGCAAGGTCCTCTTTGGGGAGTGGTGAAAAAGGGGGAAGGTTCAACTTCCCCAAATTGAATTCTTGATGTTCTCACAGGCAGTGTGGACAACCAAAGCTATAGGCTGAGCCCCCAGTCTTGGGGTTTGTTCATATGAAACTTAACCCCACAAAGGATAGGTCGAGCCTACTAAAAATTAGGCCTAAGAGTCACCCCCAGAAGAACCTCTTTTGTTGCTCAGACATGGCCTCTCTCTCCAGCCAACACAACAAGCAAACTCACCACCCTCCCCCTGTCTCCATGGGACATGACTTCCAGGGGTGTGGACCTCCCTGGCAACGTGGGACATAAATCCTAGAATAAGCTGAGACTCAGCATCAAGGGATTGAGAAAAACCCTAGAATGAGCTGAAACTGAGCATCAAGGGATTGAGAAAACCTTCTTGACCAAAAGGGGGAAGAGTGAAATGAGACAAAGTGTCAATGGCTGAGAGATTCCAAACAGAGTCGAGAGGTTATCCTGGAGGTTATTCTTATGCATCAAGTAGATATCATCTTGTTATTCAAGATGTAATGGAGAGGGCGGGCCGCGGTGGCTCAGCGGGCAAGAGTGCTTGCCTGCCGTGCCGGAGGACCCCGGTTCGATTCCCGGCCCCAGCCCATGTAAAAAACAAACAAACAAACAAAATATAATAAAACAAGAAAATGTTTAAAGATGTTTCCCTTTCTTCCTCCCTTCCTTCCTTCCATCCTTCCTTCCTTCTCTGTCTTTCCTTCCCTTCCTCAAAAAAAAAAAAAAAAAAAAAAAAAAAAAAAAGATGTAATGGAGAGGCTGGAGGGAACTGCCTGAAAATGTAGAGCTGTGTTCCAGTAGCCATGTTTCTTGATGATGATTGTATGATATAGCTTTCACAATGTGACTGTGTGATTGTGAAAACCTTGTGTCTGATGCTCCTTTTATCTACCTTGTCAACAGATGAGTAGAACACATGGAATAAAAATAAATAATAGGGGAAACAAATGTTAAAATAAATTTAGTTTGAGATGCTGGTGATGGATGAAGGGGAGGGGTAGGGGGTATGGTGTGTATAAATTGTTTTCTGTTTTTGTTTTGTCTCTTTTTCTGAATGGATGCTGGTGTTCCGGCAGGTGATCATGATGATGAGTGTGCGGCAATGTGGTGATATTGTGAATTGCTGATTGTGTATGTAGAATGGCATGATCAAAATGGGAGTGTTTGCGTTTGTTTGATGTGGGGTTTTTTTTTTTGGTATTTAAAAAAAATTTTTAATTAAAAAAAATCAAAACCTACTTTGCCTACTTGGAAAATTTAGTTATCAAATTTATTTGGAAGGGAAATCATCAAAAACATCCTTAAAAAGAAAACGAGGTGGGAGGACTTACATTTGCTGACTTTAAAGCTTATTATAAAGCCACAGTGGTCAAACAGCATGGTTTTAGCACAAAGATAGACATACTGATCGATGGAATTGTAGTGAAGTTCAGAAATAGACCCTCAGATCTATGGTCAATTGATTTTTGACAAGACCCCAAATCCACTGAACTAGACAGAATAGTCTCTTCAATAAATGAGGCTGGGAGAACTGGATATCCATATCCAAAGGAATGAAAAAATTAACTCAAAGTGGATAAAAGACCTAAATATAACAGCCAGTACCAAAAAACTCCTAGAAGAAAAACAGGGAAACATCTTCAAGATCTAGTGATAGGAGGTAGCTTCTTAGACCTTACACCCAAAGCACAAACAACAAAAGATAAAAAAGATAAATGGGAATTCCTCAAGATTCAACTCTTCTCTGCTTCAAAGGACTTTGTCAAAAAGATGAAGAGGCAGCCAAGTCAATGGAAGAGAATATTTGGTAACCATATATCTGAAATTGATTTGATATCAAGAATATATAAAGAAATCCTACAACTCAACAATAAAAGAACAACCCAACTATAAAATGGGCAAAAGATATGAATAGACATTTTTTCCAAAGAGAAAATACAAATGGCTAAAAAAGCACATGAAAAGATGTTCATCTTTTCTATTAGGGAAATGCAAATAAAAACTACAATGAGATTATCATCTAACACTGATAAGAATGGCTGCTATGAAACAAATAGAAAACTACAGCTTTTAGAGAGGATGTGTAGAAATTGGAACACTTATTCACTGCTGGTGGGAATATAAAATGGTACAACCAATGCAGAACATAGTGTGGCAGTTCTTCAGAAAACTAAATATTGAGTTGCCTTACCACCCAACAATTATGCTACTCAGTATATACCCAGAATATCTGAAAGCAGGAATATGAACAGACATATGCATACCAATGTTCATAGCACTGGCATTATTTACAATGCCAAAAGATGGAAACAATCCAAATATCCATGAATAGATAAGTGGATAAGCAAAATATGGTATATACATGCAATGGATTATGCAGTAGTAAGAAGAAATGACTGATGTCCAGAAGTACATGACAAGATGGATGAACCTTGAGGACATAAGGCTGTGTGAAATAAGTCAGACACAAAAGGGCAGATTTTATATGATTTCACTAATAAGAACTAACTAAAATATGTAAACTCACAGTTTTAGGGTGCATGGGGAGTTCAGTGGTAGAATTTTTGCTTGCCATGCAGGAGACCTGGGTTCAATTCCCAGACCATGCACTCCAAAAACAAACAAAAAAATTAAAAGTCTTAAAAGATAGAACATAGGGTATCCAGAGAGACTGAAGCTAAAGAAAGGAGAGCGATTACTTAATATGTACAGAATTGTTAATCAGGTTGAACTTAAATTTTGGGGAATGGATAGAAGTGATGGTAGCGCTTTACTGGGATTACAAATAATAGTGCCATATTATAGGTGAATTTGATTGAAAGGGGTTGTTTAAAGTTATGTATGTCACCAATTACCACTACAATTAAATACATTCTTACATGAACCACACCAAATATATGACACTTGTACAAAGAGTTAATAATAGAGGGAAATCCCCTATACAAATTATGGACTACATTTAACAGTAATATTAATATTCTACCATCAACAGTAACAGGTGTAATGAGAGGATACTATGAACAACTTTATGCTAATAAATTAGACAACATAGATGAAATGGACAACTTCCTAGAAAGGCATGAACAACCAACACTGACTTAAGAAGAAATAGATGACCTCAACAAACCAATCACAAGTAAAGAAATTGAATTAGTCATTAAGAGGCTCCCAAAAAAGAAAATTCCAGGACCAGATGGCTTCACATGTGAATTCTACCAAACATTCAAGAAAGAATTAGTACCAATCCTGCTCAAACTCTTCAAAAAACTGAAGAGGAGGGAAGGCTACCTAACTCATTCTACGAAGCCAACATCACCCTCGAACCAAAGCCAGACAAAGATACTACAAGAAAAGAAAAGACTAATCTCTCAAATGAATACAGATGCAAAAATCCTCAACAAAATTCTTGCAAATCAAATCCAGCACCACATTAAAAGAATTATACACCATGACCAAGTAGGATTCATCCCAGGTATGCAAGAATGGTTTGACATAAGAAAATCAAATAATGTAAAACATCGTATCAACAAATCAAAGCAGAAAAATCACATGATCATCTTGATTGATGCAGAAAAGGCATGTGACAAAATTCAACATCTTTTCCTGTTGAAAACACTTCAAAGGATAGGAATAAAAGAGAACTTTCTCAACATGATAACGGGAATATATGAAAAACCCACAGCTAGCATCATCCTCAATGGGAAAAAAACGGAAAAATTTCTCCCTAAGGTCAGGAACAAGCAAGGATGTCCACTATCATCATTGTTACTCAACACTGTGTTGGATGTTCTAGCCAGAGCAATTAGACAAGAAAAAGAAATACAGGCATTAAAGTTGGAAAGGAAGAAATAAAACTCTCACTGTTTGCAGATGATGTGATACTATATGTTCAAAACTCTGAAAGATCCACAGCAAAACTACTAAAGCTAATAAGTGAGTACAGCAAGGTGGTAGGTTACAAGATCAACACTCAAAAATCTGTAGTGTTTCTATGTACTAGAAATGAACAATCTGAGGGGGAAATCTAGATAAAATTGCATTCACAATTGCAACCAAAAGAATAAAATATTTAGGAATAAATTTGACTAAGGATACAAAAGACCTATACAAAGAAAACTACAAGAAATTGCTCAAAGAAATCACAAAAGACCTAAATAAATGGAAGGGCATACTGTGTTCATGGACTGGAAGACTAAATATAGTTAGGATGTCAATTCTACCTAAATTGATTTATAGATTCAATGCAATAACAATTTAAATCCCAAAAACTTCCTTTTCAGAAATAGAAAAAACAATAACCAATTTATCTGGAGGGGCAGGGTGTCCCAAATAGCTGAAAATATCCTGAGAAAGAAAAATGAAGTTGGAGGTCTCACATTACCTGACTTTAAGGGGTATTACAAAACTACAGTGGTCAAAACAGCATGGTACTAAATTTTTAAAAAATGTTTTTACATGAGGAAGAACAAAGGAATGTCATTACTGCAAGGGGCTGAAAATAGATGGTAATTAATATTTTAAAATTTTACCTTATGTGTGAGACTAAAACAAAAAAATGTTTATTTGGTACAAAATTTATATTTTGACTAGTGCATTTACTAATATAACTTATGTAGACAGCTTAACTGAACACCATAAGTACATGGAACCTTGAGTAGGACATGAGATTTTGTTGGTTTGTCTAGAGTGATGCCCCGATAAATCTCAGAGTGACTTGAACAGTGAATAAAAAAGTATTTGCAAAGTCCCCTTCAGGGAATGGTAAGAAGGGGGGAAAATTCAACTTCCCCAAGTTGAATTCTTGATATTCTCACAAGCAGTGCGGACAACCAAAGCTATAGGCTGAGCCCCCAGTCTTGGGGTTTCTTCATATGAAACTGAACCCCACAAAGGATAGGTCAAGCCTACTTAAAATTAGGCCTAAGAGTCACCCCCAGGAGAACCTCTTTTGTTGCTCAGATGCGGCCTATCTCTCAGCCAACATGGCAAGCAAACTCACTGCCCTTCCCCTCTCTACATGGGACATGACTCCCAGGGGTGTAAACCTCCCTGTTATCATGGGTCAGAAATCCTAGAATGACCTGGGACTCAGCATCAAGGAATTGAGAAAACCTTCTTGACCAAAATGGGGAAGAGAGAAATGAGACAAAATAAAGTGTCAGTGGCTGAGAGTTTCAAACAGAGCCAAG
This sequence comes from Tamandua tetradactyla, assembly GCF_023851605.1. Classification (NCBI taxonomy): domain Eukaryota; kingdom Metazoa; phylum Chordata; class Mammalia; order Pilosa; family Myrmecophagidae; genus Tamandua; species Tamandua tetradactyla. The sequence continues at coordinate 13,645,749 of NC_135327.1, read as the reverse complement.
AAGTTATCCTGGAGGTTGTTCTTACACATTATATAGATATCCCCTTTTAGGTTTAAGGAGTATTAAAGAGGCCAGAGAGAAGTGCCTGAAAATGTAGAGCTGTGTTCCAGTAGCTGTGTTTCTTGAAGATGATTGTATAATGATATAGCTTTCAGAAGTGACTGTGTGATTGTGAAAACCTTGTTCTGATGCTCCTTTTATCTACTGTATGGACAGATGAGTAAAAAATATGGATTAAAAATAGATAATGGGGGGAACAAATGTTAAATAAATTGGGTACAGGGAAATACTAGTGGTCAATGAGAGGGAGGGGTAAAGGGTATGGTATGTATGAGTTTTTTCTTTTTTATTTTTATTTCTTTTTCTGGAGTGATGTAAATCTTCTGAGAAAGATCATGGTGATGAATATACAACTATGTGATGATATTGTGAGTCATTGACTGCATACCAAGTATGGAATATTCATACGTAAAAATGTTTGCATTGTATATTGATTGATTTTATTAATAAAAATTTTTAAAAAAAGATGGAGATCTCTGAAACTTTAGCTCCATCTTTCTTAAAGTCAGCTGTGCAGCCACTTCTGACTTTTATAAGTCCCACATCTGGCTGTGCCTTTCATTTCTGGTGACTTACCTCGAGCCAACAAGATACCTGAAGTATCTGAGTCACCCTCTTTTGCTTTTCTAGAAAACCACTCTATACCCAACTTTCAATGTGATCTCTGGCAGAATCGTTGGTTTTGTGAACACAGGAAGGTAAGAGGCTTTGGGAGAGTAGAGGAATGATGATTGATGAGGACACCCCCACAGTGGCTCAAGCATCCAGTCTAGATCACTGAGAGAGCTAAGAATGGGCCTTGGAAACTAAGATTCCCACTGGAACCAGCTCATCCTCTAAACCGAGCAACAGGGAAGGCATGTTGACAGCACTTTAGAAGCTGGGAAAAGTCTGCAGGTAGCAGAGGTTACTTTCAGGTCCTCTATCACTTTGGGCTCTTCACTTGCCACACTCAGGCATCAGTGGAGGAGCTGGTTCTACAAAGGAGGCACTTAGGGATGATACGCAGGCTGGAGGGAGTTGAGATTAAAGCTATGTTTCTAAAGACTTTGCACATAAGATGAAGAAAACCCAGAGAGATTTGAGGGTTAACAGAATCCCCAAGCCACTCCTTACTGACTTCACTGCCCAGATACCCAATCAATAAGCAGGTATTTATTTAATCAGTGAGTCAAGGAGGAAAAGAGTTTGGGCTTTAGAATCAGATTGCCCAGTCCTTGAATCCCAGCCCTGTCCCACACCTGATTTAAACTTACCCAAGTTTCCTTATCTGAGCCTTAGTTCTCCCATCTATGAAATGGGTCAGTACATTCCCTAACTCATCGACAGTGACTACCAGGGGTAATGAGGCACTGCTTGTAAAGAGCGTGGCATGTGGCTTGACACTTGGCAAGTGGTCAGTGTACTAGCAGCTCTTCCTGCACTGCACATTGTGGGTGTGTGCTAGGGGAAGGATGCAAATGGTTCAGGCCTCAAGAGGCTCACAGGTGGGGAGCAGAGGCCATGTCCTTACCTGGGGAGCCAATGCTCACCCAAGTGGAGTCTTCTTGCCGAGCCTTCCTGTCACCCATGTCTCAGCCACTCTGGCTCTGCCCCCACTGAGGCACACATGCAACGGAATCATCAGATGGACTGATTCCTGGTCTTGGGGTTAGATGCCTGCTGGCTGATAGAATACCCTGACCCCATTAAAATGAACATCTCCTTAAGAGGTCTTTAAAAAGAGAAGATACTGGTTTGCATTTGGGGCAGTGTGGAGGACAAGCAGGGAGCTGTTTTGGCACAAATGGATTCCTGGAGGCCCCTGGAGTTTGAATTTACGTATAGACCTGGCTGGGGGTCTCTGCACTGTCAGAGAAGATGGCCAAGGGTATAGACAGAAAGCAACAAGGACTTTGATGAGGCTTTGAGAGGACCTTACTCAATGACGTCACCAAGGAAATATCCAAACTAGTGTCCCTGATGGGCAGAAAGCGAAGAGATCTGTGCCGGGTAATTAGAAGTTCCTGAACAAGGGAAGCAGGGCCAACAGGCCAGAAGAAAGCCTGTTGGGAGGGGGATCAATGGGCAAATTGGGTTCAGCTTCTATAGCGACAGGGATCAGGTACCCTTAGCAGCTCTGCCTTCCTTCCCTCCAGCGGGTGCTGATGCTTGCCAGCATCATTTGCAAGACCTCTCGTTTCTGTTTTTGTTGTCTATTTCCAAATGACAAATAAGATGCATGCTCATTGCAAAAAAAAAAGTTTGGAAAGTATATCATCCACAACCTTTCCAACTAGAGACTACCATTCTTAATGGTTTTATATGTTTCATCCAGTCTTTTTAAATGCATTTTTGTACATAACTGGAGTCATACAGGGCATGCATTTTTGTAGTTCACTTTTTCCACAAAATACATAATAATTTAATTATTTCTTCAGGTTATTAAAAGTGCTCAGTAAACATTATTTTTAACTATACTGCTTTTTAAATCACAGAACATACTTAAAGCTCAAACCCATAGGTCACACACTACAGGAAACCTTTGGGTTCCCAGCCCCCAGAATTGCCCTTGACCATATTCCTGATAGGGTTAACAGTGAAAAAGTACCAACCGTGGCAGGAGGTGATCCGTGATTCTCTTTTTCTCTACACAGTCCGCTGAAACTGGAACTGAAACAATCCAATGTTGATTCCTTCGATGTGAGTTATTTTTCTCCGCATTCCTTGAGTGTGTCCTCCAAGCAGGGCTGTATAGGCTCCAGGAGAAACAGCAAGGTCCCTGAAAGGGATGCACTGCAGTTTCAGAGGGAACAGGACACCCACATTTGAACATTAACTATCCATGAGGGTCCCTGTCTGGGGGGCTAACGGGGTGATTGGATGTGGCCATTAAGGGCGTGAGCTTAGGAGTAAGATAAACCTGGGTTCTTGTACCACCTCTGCCACTTTCTAGCTGTGTGACCTTAGGGAAATCACTTAGCCTCTCTGAGCCTCAGTTCCCTAGTCTGTGAAATGGGAATAAGAAGAGTACCTACCTAAAATGGGGGTTATAATACGAAGAGAGGGAGTGAATGGAGAAAGATGCCTTGATGAGGCATGTCACACCTGGTAAGCTCTCGGTGAGTGGTCTTGCCTGTGACAGTGGTGCCCAGGTACACTGTCCCTCACCCCAGCCCTGGTGGGTTTCAGAATGGAGAATTTCAGAGAATTTGGGAGAACCCTGTACAGTGCTCTGTAGTCTAACACATGTCAGTTCTGTGATAAAATGTATGAATATTCTCATAAACTGGAATAAAGAAACAACAAATAGCCTTGTGACAGTTCTTGTCAGATTTGCCATAAAATGGGCCTCATACATTTATGGAAAAGTAAGTTTCAGAGACCTGGAGATTTCAAAACAAAACAGCCCATTATTCACAATTACCAAACCTCCATGTGTTGGAGGTTTCACATAATTGTGAATAATGGGCTGTTTTGTTTTGTTTTTTTTAAATATTTTTATTGATGGATCTTCACAAACATACAGTCCATACATGGTATACAATCAGTGGCTCACAATATCATGACATAGTTGTGTATTCTTCACAATAATCATTTTTTTATGAAACATAACCACATACAAATACAAACATTCTTATCATAGGATCATTCCATTCTTGTTATATAATCAATAACTCACAAAATTATGACATAGTTATATATTCATCCTCATGATCATTTCTCAGAACATTTGCATCAATTCAGAAAGAGAAATAAAAAGAAAACAGAAAAAATGCATACATACCATACTCTTACCCCTCCCTTTCATTGATCACTAGCATTTCAATCTACTAAATTTATTTTAACATTTGTTCCCCCTATTATTTATTTATTTTTAATCCATATGTTCTACTCACCTGTTGATAAGGTAGATAAAAGGAGCATCAGACACAAGGTTTTCACAACCACACAGTCACATTGGGAAAGTTATTTCATTATACATTCATTAAGAAACATGGCTAGTAGAACACAGCTCTACATTTTCAGGCAATTCCCTCCAGCTTCTCCATGACACCTTAACTAAACAGGTGATATCTATTTAATGCGTAAGACTAACCTCCAGGATAACCTCTCAACTCTGGAATCTCTCAGCTATTGACACTTTATTTTGTCTCATTTCGCTCTATAAGGGGCTGTTTATCTGTAATTGTGGCAGTCAAGGTCAACCTCTATTTTGTAAATGGATGGCATGTCGTTTCCAAAGGTGGGAGACAAGTGTTCCTCCTTTGACTCCTGTCTTTATTCATGACTATATTTGATTCCTTTGCTCTGGCATCCCCTCTGCTCCAGGTGCGGCCAATGGAAACCATCCTCAATTACTATGCACAGCACACCATATACCCCTCTCTCAATGGTAAGGAACAGCTGCTACTGGTTGGTCCAGCAATGTTGGATTCTACCATCCTGTGGGCTTTGTGGTTCCTCCATTCATTCATTCATTCATTCATTCACCATTTACGAAGCTGAGCCTCTCTTCGGTCCCAGCTGGGGGACTGGCAAGGGTGTTCCTTCCCCCATGGAATGCACACTTTGTTGGGAAGGCAGATGTGTAGCAGGCAGTGACAACACAGTGTGCTGAGTGATGGAAGGAATCCTGGGAACTGCAGGAGCTAGAAGCAAGCACTGAGCACAGGCTTAGAGGTTGGGCAAAGCTTCCAGGAGGAAGGGGGTCTAAGCTGAGGCCCGAGGATAAAGAGTCAGTCCAAGAGAAAAAGCGCATTCCAGGTAACACATGGACAGCACCTGGAATTAGCACACCTGGTTCTGGGCCAGGTCACTGGTTGACTTGGAGGGTGACTGTGATGGAGGCAACACTTGGAAAATGACCATCCAAGAACCCAGCAGACCTTCTGCTATCCCAGGGCCTCTTCAGCCTGTCTAACACCCTACCTTTTACAACAAAGAGAGAACAGCATCATAATCATCCTGGAAAAGAGAAAGTCAGGAGATAGTGGTCCTCAGGGATGAATCCCATGTTACAAACAGCATGCCCCAGCCCTAGCCACTTTGAGTGTTGGTTAAGGGCTGGATTTCATACAAGCTGACAGAGTCCCAACATACTGTCCACCTCAATCCATGCCTGAAGGGGCTTCATTTCCCAGGCTCCCATACCCCCAAACCAGGGCTGAATCCAATTGCATACTGCATTTGAAGAAAGGCCCACTCTCTAGGGCAGCTGCAAAGGCAATGCTACATCTGCACATCTCCTCAATCCTCTCTTTTCCAATCCCCTCTCTCTGCTGTTTATCTTTCAGAAAAGCTTGAGGAGGGCCTCCCACTCCCTCTGCCAAAGGCTGCCTACCTCAGGCACGTGGTGGTCCGAATTCATGAGGTCAGTGAGAAGTGGGGTCTGGGCAGAAACTCAAAATCCTGGATATAGAAGGATCTCCTAAATCTTGCTTGCGTTGTGTATCCAATTTTATGGAAAATAATATATTTTGCATGTTATATTTTTGAGTTTTCAATGTCAGGTTTCAAGTAACTGGAATCTTGGCTTCATGTGTAATTGCTCAGTTACCAATAATCAGTTCAAAAATATTGAACATCTACAACATGCAAGGCACTTTAGCTATGTGTGAGGAAAGGAAACTGAGCAAAAGAGTTGGATTACACACACCACCTCTGCGGTGGCAAGGAGCCACTTGAGCAAGTTTAGAATCTCCTTGGTGGTGTGATGGTCTTGGCTGGGCCACCAACCAGCCCTCCTGCCCACAGCAGCGAGAAATGGTTTCTGACAAAAATCGACCTGGCCTTTCATGCCCAGAATCCATGTCCTCTAGACAGAAGATTCCTGGCAGAGGCAGAGGAGTAGCCTCAGTCCACATCCAGGTGTGCACAGACCTCCTGGGAGAGAAGATTCTAGAATACGTGACATTTATGGATGTCTTCCAGAAAGCAGCAGCTTGGGAAATGCAGGTAAATTCCTAGAGGCAAGCATCTGATAGGGACAGTATTTTATAAAGTCCTCCAGAGCGTCAGGACTTGGTTTCCATGCTGATCTGGTTTTCAGCTTGAATGAGAACTTGCCTCTCCCAACTTGTCTGCTTTCCAAGAAGCTCCTGTGTAGCTCAGGAAATGATCTTCTTGTATGTTCTTTTTGCCTTCTTGCCAGAATTTCTTGTACATTGGGGCCAACCTTGGTTAGGCTGAAGGTGGAGGAAGAGGAGCGACTGTGGCTAGAAGAATGAACGACCCCGCAGCGGGACCTGCCCTGCCCCTGTGGAGGCACCGAGACTGCAGCCATATTGCCTCCTCCCCCTGAGCTCCCTCTGTCCCCATGTGTACAGGTCACCAGGGAGTCTATGGCCCCTGAAGACACACCTGACCACAGACCACCTCCCCTGCCCTTTCTCCTCTTCCTCCTTCTCCTGCCCACGCCCTTACATATTGTCTTTGTAGCTGTCCTCAGTCATACTTTGGGGAACTCAACCCCAACTCCTTACCAGGCAGTCACTAGAACAAACTTTGGTGAGGGAAAAAAGCATGAGCAATGGCCAATCTCTATACTGCCCAAAGGATCCTGCTCAACATTAAACATGTTGAATGATTTAGTTGTATCATTTGATGTTATGGTTAAGGGAACAAGAGTCAGCAGATTCAAAACCTTATTTTTCCACTTATTTAGCATGTAATAATTTTGGGGATGGGGCCATAGGACTATCCAGCCTCTATTTAGATTACACATCTATCTGACAAACCTTGATTTCAACTTTCTGATGCATTTCCTCGTTAGTATCTACCTCTCGGCTTGGCATTGGAGGATTTAAAGGCGAACGAGTAAAACACATGGGCTCTGCCTTCATTAAGCTTACAGTCAAATACAGAGACCTGCAAACATTTTCTGTAAAGGGCCATACAGTAAATACTTCAGACTTTGCAGCTCATATGGTTTCTGTCGCAACTATTCAACTCTGCCACTGCAGCAGAAAAAGCCAAAGAGAGCGAATGAGTGAGTGTGGCCAGGTTCCAATAACACTTCATTCACAAAAACAGACAGCAGACTAGATTTGACCAACTAGATTACACTTTGCCAACCCCTGGCCTAAAAACACCATCCACCATGAATGCAAGCCTCATTTAAAATTGGGAAATTTGCTAATACGTCATAATGGATGCAAGAGCAATAAGGAGCAAGGCTCGGGGCGTAATTGACCTGCTTTAAATTTGGGCCCCACCATTTCTTCACTAGGTCAGCAATTTACTAAAGCTCTCTGAACCTCAGATTCTTCTGTTGGAAAACAGGGAAAATCAGTTTGAAATAAGTAAAGTGCTCTGGATGACTCTTGACATATACTATGCTAAATCAACAAATTATAGTTACCATTGCCATCATCATCCATTTCTAATTTTTAAAAAAATTCTTAATATAGTGGGAAAAATTACATTTTCTAATAAAAAAAAATCTCTGCCTGAAACCAACAAACAGTATCATACTTTTGGCGATCATAGAGATAGTCTTCTGTTTTTATCCCAGAAGCTCCAGGAAATTAGCCAAGTATGTCAATCAATGCCCTTGGCCAGGAAATTCCAAGGCAAAAAAACAGGGAAGAAAGGAAATTGTCAATAAGGGTGGTGAAAGATAATAACCAAAGCCAAATTTTATCCTGGAAGACTCAGTTAATTGACCATGAAAGTTTCCATTTTTCCTGCAGATTATTGTATCTTACCCTATCGCCTTGACCATGGGCTGCTGAAGAGAAAATAATTTATTAAAAAAAAAAAAACGTTTTCCTCCTCTGGCCTCTCCTCCTTTGTTTCTGCATCTTTTGGTTACAGAGGCTCCCCTGTCCTCATGGATAATCACCTCCAGTTTTCCTGGCCAAGGACACTGGGCAATCCTGGCTACTTGCCCAGATCTCCCACAGTGGAGGAGATGCCTCCTCCAATTCAAAGGGCTCGCTTGGCATATGTACCTCTTTTGCTTGCTGAGCGCCTGCTGTTTTAAGTCAACAGGCATGTATGCAGATTGAAAAATAAGGACCGAGTCACAACAAATCCACTGTTGTCTGAAAGCTGTGAGCAAAGGCTGACACTCTTTTAAGAGTTCATGTGTACACTGACTGCAGATTCCTCAGTTAGCCAGGCCAGTGCCATAGGCTAGCAAGTCTTCCTACAGATGCTAACCCCCTGTCAGATCTCCTGTAAGGGCCAGACAGGTAAAAGAACACACTAGTAAGTGGCCACGTTTGGCAAATTTAGAAAAAAACTTGACCTTTGAAAAGACTTGACATGATGCTTTGGGTTGTGGATGACAGGCACCCAATTTGACTGGGCTGATTGAGAAAACAGAAGACTTTTGCAGAAAGCAAACAAGTGGAAGAGCAGGGGAAGAGTTGGGCCTCCAAAACAGTAAGTACTGGAATTCCACCAAGACCCTCTTCTACAGCTCTGCCTCTGTGCCACGTGCGCCTCTTCCTTCTCTCACACCCACTTCCGCTTCTGCTTCCTGCACCTGCAGGTGGAGGGCAGTGCGGGGTTTGCCCCATGGCACACCTCCACCTTCTGCTGCACAGAAGCAGGACTGCCAAATATGACCAGCCCTTGGTTGCACCAGTCACAGCAGGATCCATGGTTGAGATGCTAGGGAATGCTGAGGTCTCTCAACCTCGGCACTATTACATTTTGACCCAGATAATTCTGTGCTGCAGGGGCTGTCCTGAGCACTGTAGTATGTTTCGCAGCATACCTTGCCTCCACCCTCTAGATGACAGTAACATCACTACCACCAACCCCCGTTGTGCCGACCAAAAATATCTCCAAACATTTCCCAGAGCCCTTCGGGGGTTAAAATTGTTGCCAACTGAGAACCACTGATGTAAAAGAAAGAAAAGAGACTCCCCTAGCACATCATCTTCTGCTGGAGAAGGATGGCCCTAAGTTACCCCCATCCCAGGGGAGCACAGGAAATTCCACCCTCTCTAATACAGCCACCAGCAAATATCTCAAGAGCCAAGTCCCTGAGGAGTTTTCTATTCCCAAGTGTCACTCTCTTTAAAAAGGAGACTGTTAAATCTGCTGAGAGCCAAACTCATGCAGGGCTTCACAGAAATGGAGGTGGTTTTCCAAGAAGTATGGGAGTTCTCTAAGAAGTGAAGCAAAGACTGACACACACACTCACCTACATACCTATGTTGCTGAAGCAGCCAAGTCACAAAGATACCTCAAGATTTTTAACTACTAAAGCTATCCACAATAAAGTGACCCATTTCACTGTAAAAAGCTGTCTGCCAATAGGGTAAGATATTGGGTAATTGGAGCTGAAGGGATACACATTGTGCAACAGGACTGAATATAAAAACTCAGAAATGGACAGCACAATACTACCTAACTGTAATACAATTATGTTAAAACACTGAATGAAGCTGAATGTGAGAACGAAAGAAGGAGGAGGGCTGGGGGCATAAATGTAATCACAAAGAAAGATAGATGATAAAAATTGAGACAGTGTAATCTAGGAATGCCTAGAGTGTATAATGATAGTGACTAAATGTACAAATTTAAAAAATGTTTCTGCATGAGGAAGAACAAAGGAATGTCATTACTGCAGGGTGCTGAAAATAGATGGTAATTAATATTTTAAAATTTCAACCTATGTGAGAGACTAAAGCAAAAAATGTTTATTTGGCACAAAATTTTTATTTTGACTAGTGCATCTTCTAATATAACTTATGTAGATAGTTGGTTGAACAACAATAAGTACATGGAACCTTGGGTAGGACAAGAGATTTTGTTGGTTTGTCTAGAGTGATACCCCGATGAATCCCAGAGTGATTTGATGAGTGAGGGAAAAGTATTTGCAAAGTCCCTTTCCGGGAATGGTGAGAACGGGGGAAAATTCAACCTCCCCAAGCTGAATTCTTGATATTCTCACAAGCAGTGTGGACAACCAAAGCTATAGGTTGAGCCCCCAGTCTTGGGGTTTGTTCATATGAAACTTAACCCCACAAAGGATAGGTGAAGCCTACTTAAAATTAGGCCTAAGAGTCACCCCTAAGAGAACCTCTTTTGTTGCTCAGATGTGGCCAGTCTCTCTCCAGCCAACACAACAAGCAAACTCACCACCCTCCTCCTGTCTACATGGGACATGACTCCCAGGGGTGTGAACCTTCCTGGCAACGTGGGACAGAAATCCCAGAATGAGCTGAAACTCAGCATCAAGGGATTGAGAAAAACTCTAGAATGAGCTGAGACCCAGCATCAAGGGACTGAGAAAACCTT